>NC_053493.1:249400437-250099437 GCF_905171775.1 Rana temporaria | reverse complement strand
ACACACACACACACACACACACACACATATATATTCTAATATTATGATATGTATGATTATCCCTAAACAATCACTGTTTCAATACACATACATATATCCCTCTCTGTATCTATATCTATCTATCTATCTATCTATCTATCTATCTATCTATCTATCTATCTATCTATCTATCTATCTATCTATCTATCTATATATATATATATATATATAGACAGATATATCAACTATCTATCTATCTATCTATCTATCTATCTATCTATCTATCTATCTATCTATCTATCTATCTATCTATCTATCTATCTATCTATCTATCTAGATATATATCTATATATTAAAATATTTATCTATATATATAGATGTATGTATAGATATATGTATATATATATATATATATATATATATATATATATATATATATATATATATATATATATATATATATATATATATATATCAGAGACAAACACACACACACACACACACACACACACACACATCACACATATATATATTTCAGAGACAAAGAAACACAATCACACTATACACACAAAACAAAAAAAATCTATCTATCTATCTATCTATCTATCTAATATATATATATATATATATATATATATATATATATATATATATATATATATATATATATATATTTATATATATATTAGCTATAAATCGATAGATAGAAAGACAGACAGATACATACTTGAAATATAAGGATATATGTGTATATATATGTGTGTGTGTGTGTGTGTGTGTGTGTATGTGTATTCAGAGGCAAACACACTTTTGTGTGTATTTATGTACCTATATTTAATATTTTAACCACATACTGCAACCATGTTATCTAAGTTACAACATGTCCTTTTTATATTAAACACCTCAATGTAAAATATTTCGACCTTACAGTGCTTATCATAATAGATAATGCATAGATCACAAGAGGACCATGTCTAAATCTCTGTACATTACTGTCCCTCTTGTTTTTTGTATTGAGTTTGAATGGCACAGAGACGTTCCCCTTGCCAGCTGAAGCACTGAGGATTGCCCCTTAGGTGCTCTAAGCCCCAGTTGATACCTTTGTGTTGTCACCTCGTTCTCCACTCTCCTTCACTCCAAACCCAAAAAAAGAATCGAATGTTAATATAGTTTGAGATGTAACTGGTGGAGCAACCATCAAGATAGCAATGCCCTGCAGCTGAAATAATATTAAAAATAGAAGGGATTTGACATTTGAGAAGTCAGTGGCTTGAAATACCCAGTTGTACTTAGCTAATTCAGTCCTTAACCTCTGGTTTCAAATAAATCAATTACAGTCGATTCCACTTCAGTTCAGAAGTGCAGGAGATTTTTTAGTTAATTGAATACAGTTTATTCGTTTGGTATAAATATTCATATTTTAAACTCCACTCTCCCCCAACATGACTTTAAACTAGCCTGGAAGAAACTAACCTAAGAGAGTGGATTTACTAATGGTAGAGAACTTTCACTTTCTACAGCTGAATGTTTATTTAGCTTAGTGAAAAGTAAAACTGTGTTTAGTACATCATGCAGAGGCAATTATTTCGTTTCTTTTGTCATTTCTATTGCAGGTGATTTAGGAGTCACCCTATTTACTATTTTCTACTCCTTTAGTAAATCAGCCCCATATTATAATCCTAGTATATGATATCATACTGTGACACGTAATTGTTTTTCACTACAATTCATTTCGAGCACAACTTGCCCATTGCTCTTTGGTATATATACACTTTGCAGGTTACATAAAGTTGCATTGCTGTCAGTGTACTCCTTGCTGTTTGCTCTGTCAAGTGCCCTGTTTGCTGTGGGTGAGCGTTTGGAGAGGAAAAGGGTTAATTAGCGTCATTATCAATCACTAATGCTTTCCTAACGTGTCCAAAGAATAATCGAGCTTCAGAGGTCTGCATGAAGCCAACATCTGCTTTACCCGGTTAGAGCTCTCATCCTAGGCTTCCCAGCAATTGGCAGTTCACTCACGTCTTGTGCTGAATTGTGTGTGTATTATTGGCATATAAAACATGCTCCAATCGTTATAGATCCTGGCTACATATAAATAACAAATGCAGATTTTTTTTTTCTATAGGAATTGCAGGTGCAAGACAAAGATGATAAAACCACAGGTCATTTTTCATTGCTCCCATTGTTTCCTGGGTTCCGCTGTTCCCATGATTTTTGTCTAACTTAATTAAAAACAGAAAATAAAATAATTCCATGAATTCAATACCAGCTTAAGCCTCCTCTAGATATTAAAAGGGCCAGTCAATGAAGTACACCTTGCTTACATAAAATGTTCTATAACACAAATATGTAATAGTTTCAGAGTTGCAGATAAGTATAGTAGACAATCAAATTCAAATGAACTTGTTCTGTAAAGTTGAAGATGCTTCACAGCTCATCTAATCTTAATCTCAGGTCAAATAAGTATGAGGCCCCGTACACACGACCGAGTTCCTCGGCAAAAACCGCTGATATTTTTTTGCCGAGGAAACCGGTCATGTGTACACTTTCGTCGAAGAAATGTCGAGAAACTCGACGAGCCAAAAAGAGAGCATGTTCTCTATTTCCTTGACGGGAATGGAGAAAATTGGCTTGTCGAGTTTCTCGACGGCTTTACAAGGAACTCGACGAGCAAAACGATGTGTTTCGCCCGTCGAGTTTCTCGGTCGTGTGTACGAGGCCTGAGAATTGAGGAATTAGGGGTACCAAGTTGTGTTTATAAATACTGGGGTATGTTTCTGTGAACTGAGAAAGCTACTTGGATGAGCACCATGCCTCCTAATTATTATAGAAAAAGTCCAGCTGAATGTAAATAAATAGTTGAAGACTTTTTGGTTTCTTATGTGAAATTAATATGAAAAATTAAGGTTATTGAGTTACCTGTGTGGCTTTTAATGCTAGGACATGTTCCTCACTCTAAGGGCCCTTTCACACGTGCGGACCGTATGTCCGCATTTTCATCCATCAGTTGCAGATGAAAACGGGACATACATTGGTCCCTATGTGATTACGGGTGTCAGCGGATGACCATCTGCTGACACCCGTAATCGTCCGCCTCCGCAAAGATCCGCATTTGCGGACGGAAGAAAATCCTATTTTTCTTCCGTCTGCCGGATCGGATCGGATGAACACGGACATACGGTCTGTGTTCATCCGATCCCCCATAGGGGAGAGCGGAGGAAAGGCAGGGCGGTCCCTGCACAGTGTGCGGGAACCGCCCTGTCAGCTGCCAGCTTAGCAGGGATTTTACGGAGGATCCCCGCTGAGCTTTTGCGGACACACGGAGCGGATCATCACTGATCCGTCCATGTGAAAGGGCCCTAAGGCTGCATTCACACCTGAGCATTTTGTCGCCTGAAGCGCGATGCTCAAAAACGCTAGAGGGGAAAAAATGCATTATTCCCTATGGAGATGGTTCACATCTCCACTCCAAAACACCTGACGCCGAACGCCTGAAGCTCAAACAAGTTTTTTTTTGTCACACAAATCGGGCGTTTTGGGCGTTTTTGAGCGTTTCTTTTTCCCATAGAAAGTAATGGAAACGCTCGCTTCAATCGACTAGCGCGATAACGAGCGTTTGCTACCGGCGTTTTGTCGCTTTAATCAATAGAACATTTCACCCAGGCAGAAGATAAAAACAATCTACCAACATAGCAACAAGTGATGAAAAGATGATAATTTTTCCTATTGGCTAAAATAAAAAACGTTGAAGTACAAAAACGTCGGACGACGCTGTATGCAAACACACAAAAAAGCACGAATACGCGCGACAAAACGACCGAACGACCTACGTTTAGGTGTGAATGCAGCCTATGGCCTCGTACACATGACTGTTTTCCTCGACAAAATCCATCAAGAAACTTGGTGGCAGAGCTTTTTTGCAGAGGAAAACGGTCGTGTGTATGTCGACGGGAAAAAAAAAAAAAAAAGTTCTCTTTTTTCTTGTCGGAAGTCTCAATTTCCTCGTCGCATTTCTCATCGGGCTGGTTTACGACGAGAAACACGTTTGTGTGTATGCTTAGAAACCCGCGCATGCTCAGAATAAAGTATTAGACGGGAGCGCACCTTCGGTAAAAGTAGCATTCATAATGGAGATAGCACATTCGTCACGCTGTAACAGACTGAAAAGCGCAAATCATCTCTCACCAAACTTTTACTTAACACGCAGTAACATGAGATTAGTAAAAGAAGCCCCAAGGGTGGCGCCAGTGGAATCAAACTTCCCCTTTGTGCCGTTGTATGTGTTGTACGTCACCGCGTTTGAGAACGACAAGATTTTGTCTTGACAGTGTGTACGCAAAGAAAGCTTGACAAGATTCTTGACAAGCTTGACAAGGAACTCGTCAAGGAAAATGATGTTTCTTTTACGACGAGTTCTCGGTCGTGTGTACGAGGGCTAAGAACCAAGCAAGCTACTTGGATGAGTACCAAAAGGTCTTCAAATTCTAGAATAGGTCCAGCAGAATGTAACTAAATAGTTACAGACCTTTGGCTTTTCATCTAGGATTCCTTGGGTCAAGTGAGCATGAAGAATTATGGCCAATTAGTTACCTGTGTTGTTATAAATGCTTGGATATGTTCCCAACTTTAAAAACTGAGGTTGATGAGTGTTGAAACATCTTCAACATTATAGAAAAAGTCTAGTTGAATGTAAATAAACAGTTCAAGATATTTAGCTGTTTATATATGCTTCCTCAGGACAAATTAATATGAGGAATTAGGGTCATTGAGTTACCTGTGTGGTTATAAATGATATATATATGAGGACACTACTTGGATTAGTACCAAAACGTCAACAACATTATAGAATAAGTCTGGCTGAATGTAAATAAATGGTTGAAGATGTTTAGCTGCTCATCTTAGCTTCCTCAGGTCAAATGAGTATGATGTCATTGAGTTACCTGCGTGGTTCTAAAAGCTGCGTTATGATCCTGACACCAATGAGGAAGCTACTTGGATGAGTACCAAAATGCCTTCAACATTATAGAATTATTCTAGCTCAGGGATCTCTAAAGTTTCTAAACAAAGGGGCAGTTTACTGTCCTTCAGACTTCAGGAGGAGGCAGACTAGGGCCAGATTTCCTGGCATCTAGTGGGAGTAAATAATGCCCCATCTTTGGTGTCAGTAGGAGGACTAGTGCCTCCTCAGTGATGTCAGTGGAAGAAATAGTGGTGAAATATTAGAGGTTTAAACAGACCCCTGATGTCTCACTTTTGACATAGAGAAAGCTATTGAGGACAGGGATTCTGCATAGCACAGGGTGTTTAGGGTGTGCCCAGGTACATAGGATGCATTAAGGTGAAAAACACAGGGTTTACAGCCCCTTTCAACTCAAAATATGCCTCTTTGTGTGCTAATGTGCATAGACGCATAAGATGACATTGAGCTGCTTCTACAGGCAGAACACAAAACTCCTGTTTTAAGCCAGTGTGTATGGAGCCAAGTCTGGCTCAATGTAAATAAACATTGCCGCGTACACACGGTCTGACTTTTGACCAGGCAAAACTCTGTCGGAATTTTCGATGGAAAAATAGAGAACCTGCTGTCAATCTAATGCCTCGTACACACGATCGGAATTTCCGATAGGAAAAAGTCAGACGGAATTTTTTCATTGGATATTCCGACTGTGTGTATGCCCCATCGGACTTTTTCTGTCGGAAATTCCAACGGAGTTATCCAAAATTCCATTTGACTGTATGGAACTCCAACGGAGAAAAAAACATGCATGCTCGGAAACAATTTGACGCATGCTCGGAAGCATTAAACTTAATTTTTCGAGGCTCGTCATAGTGTTGTACGTCACTGCGTTTTTGACGGTCAGAATTTGGTGTGTTCATGTGTATGCAAGACAGCTTGAATGGAATTCCGTCAGAAAAACCCATCAGAGTTTATTCCGACGGAAACTCTGATTGTGTGTACAGGGCATGATGCATAAATTCCGACTGAAAAAGTCAGATGGGGCATATACGGGCGGAATATCCGATGAAAAGCTCTCATCTGACTTTTTCCATCGGAAATTCCGACCGTGTGTACGTGGCGTTAGCTGCTCTGGCCCTCCTGTTGAGCGACGGCCATCTGAATAACAGCGGTGGGTGTGTTTTGGAAATGTCTATCAGAGACACTGACACGCATCTCAGCCAATCAGATTCACCGGGTCTGGCAACGGGTCACCTGATTGGCTGAATCGACATTGAGGGCAGGAGAAGGCATCGAGGGAGCGTGGAGGAGAATGGCTGACCCAAGAAAGGTATAAGTGCTGGGTGGGGGGGGGGCTAAACTGGCGGTATTTTGGGGCAATCTGGCGGCATTTTATGGGACAAACTGGTGGCATTTTATGGGGCAAACTGGCGGTATTTGAGGGGGCAAACTGGCGGCAATTGATGGGCACAGTGGCAACAATTGATGGCACAGTGGCTGCGTTTGATGACACAGTGGCTGCATTTGATGGCACAGTGGCGACAATTGATGGCACAGTGGTGACAATTGATGCACAGTGGTTGCGTTTGATGGCACAGTGGCGACGTTTGATGGCACAGTGGCGACAATTAATGGCACAGTGGCTGCGTTTGATGGCACAGTGGCGAAAATTGATGGCACAGTGGCTGCGTTTGATGGCACAGTGGTGACAATTGATGGCACAGTGGCGGCAATTGATGGCACAGTGGCGACAATTGATGGCACAGTGGTGACAATTAATGGCACAGTGGCTGCGTTTGATGGCACAGTGGTGACAATTGATGGCACAGTGGCGGCAATTGATGGCACAGTGGCTGCGTTTGATGGCACAGTGGCGACAATTGATGGGCACAGTGGCTGTGTTTAATGGCACAGTGGCGACAAATGATGGCACAGTGGCGACAATTGATGGCACAGTGGCGACAATGGATGGGCACAGTGGCTGCGTTTGATTGCACATTGGCGACAATTGATGGGCACAGTGAGGCTACAATTGATGTTTTTTTTTTTCGTTTGTTTGCGCCCCCCCCCCCCCCAAAAAAAAAAATTTGAGCACCAGCCGCCACTGTATAACAAATAGGGCAGCTGGCTTCCTAACCAGGATACAAAAAAAAATAACACAAAGAAAACGAGAAAATAAACAAAACAAAGTGTCATAGTATAATTTCTTAGTATAAAATTGCTTCCAGCACAGGAGGACAGGACTCTGAGTAGAATTAATACATGTATTATCCATATGAATTTGGTGAGGGTTTCAGTAAGTCTTTTAGCTCATCCATCGTGAAGGGTTGGCTGTGTGAATTAGTGTAAGTTGTACAATTTGAGTGACACACGAATGACTTCCACACTCAGCACCATGTGAGATTCAGAGCTGTGGCCTCAAAGAGTTGTGCACGTCCAGGGCTTAGGCAGGGCTCGTAAAATCTCAACAACACGTTGTATATCTTGGCAGGGGTGACCGAGCACTGCACCTGCTTGTCGGGGATTTGGGAGAGATCAGTGGGTGGGTGTATGGAGCAGCCAGGAAACAGGGCATTAACAATAAAAATGCTGCAAAGGTGAAAGAAATGTTGTAAATATTTAGGGAACTAACTAGAAAGCAGCATGGTATCTTGTAGACGCATCTCACTAGGTTTACGTGGGTTGTCCTAATATGGAGTGTGGTTGTGAATGAGAGTGGATTTCTTATTAACACATTCTGAAAAGCATCTAGGTAAATTCATCTGACAGATCTCTATGAATATATTAACAGCTCCAACCACAGACAAGCTAAAAATACAGGTGACTGCATCGGTTGTCATTAGTATGTGACAAGAGAGCAGAGCAGTTAGATTGCTATCACATGGGCTCTACAGAGACCACAAGTCTTGGCTGGATCCTCATCCATATGTGTGTATCCTTACCCTTTGTGAACTGCACCCAAAGGTGATCATGCTATTCAAGGAGAGGGGAATTTACTAAAACAGAATTTGGAGCGTGTGGTTGTGCCCTCACTGCAAGGGTTAATTTCTGGTTTAGTCTAGGGCAGTGGTCTCCAAACTGCGGCCTGCCAGGGGCCAGATGTGGCCCTTTGCTTGCTTTTATCTGGCCCTTGGGGCACTGTTTGATCCACTCATATTTAACAGTGGGGCATAATTCCCCCCACTGACACCAATGAAGTGGCATAATCTCTTCCAATGACTCCAACGATGGGGCAAAATTCTTCCCAACACCACCAATGATGGGGCACAATTCTTCCCAACAACACCAACGAGGGGGCACAATTCTTCCCAACAACACCAACGATGGGGCACAATTCTTCCCAACAACACCAATGGTGGGGCACAATTCTTCCCAACGACACCAACGATGGGGCACAGTTCTTCCCAACAACACCAATGATGGGACACAATTCTTCCCAACAACACCAATGATGGGACACAATTCTTCCCAACAACGCCAACGATGGGGCACAATTCTTTTTCACTTACACCAAAGTCGGGTCATTGTTTTTTTTCCACTGACATTGGGGCCTTTTCTACACCCAATGACCAAAGTCTGGCCCACGTTATGTCTGAAGGACCATAAACTGGCCCTTTGTTTCGAAAGTTTGGAGACCTCTGGTCTAGGGGATCATAAAAGTGATTTTACTTAACTGATCCTCCACTCCCCGCCAGGCTGTGCTCCTCCATTCTCTGGCAGTGGACTGTCCTGTGGTGTCCCCACCTCCAATGTAGGGCTATGGACTCTACATGGGGTTTGATGACCTCAGGACTTTAGACTGCTGGAGCAGCACAATGGGGCAGAGGATTGTGTAGGTAAAGCTACTTATTTTTTTCCCTGTAGACCTACACCAGCTATTAACCCTTGCAATGCAGATGCAGCCAAACTTTTAAGGATCATTTTTAAGTTTACAAGAGTTGGGCTTTATTCTGGCCATATACTTAGGGTTGCCACATTTTCTTCCAGCCAAATCCAAACACTTTTGCAGCACAGGGCAATTTTTTTTTTTTTGCAGTAAATACTATGGATTATAAAAAACCTGGGACACATTTGGGTGCCCCAAGGAGAGTAGTAATGTAGCACACAGAGCGTGCCAGTGGGTGTTGGCGAATTGCTCTTGCTGACATCACCACCCCACCCTTCAGTAATGCCAAACCTGCCCCCAAACAGCCACCGGCAGCGGCAACAGATTTGTTTATGACTATTTTGGTTACTTGGGGAGCCACAGCCTGGTCTAAATAATGTGTCCAGGTTTCAGGTACACTGAAACCCGGACACATGATTAAAAACCATAGGCGTGCGCAAGGGGTGTGCCAGGTGTGCCTGGGCATACCCTAATCCTTGGGTTGGCAACCTGTCAATGGTGAGCAGGTGACAGGTAAACCACAATCCTTCCTTGCCAACTCTCAGAACCTGGACTGGAAAGGTGGCGGGGGTGGAATTTAGTGAAACCGATTTGTATTTTCCTCCTGCAGCATCAGAAGCTAGGTTTCTCCTCCTCTCCCTTTTGTCAACATTCAGCGGCTACAGGAGGAATATATAAGGGGGGATCGGTACTAATATATGCCACCCCTCCTTTCCCTGTTCCTCTTCCTTCTGTTGCCCGGGTCCCCCATGTGCTCCCTTGCTTCCCCTTCCTCCCATTGTTTCAGGCTGGAGAGCGTAGAACAGGCCGGTAAATATGTCAAACGCATATGCGTTTGAGCTTTGGGGTGCACACCCTAATGCAATAGGCTGCGCACACCTATGTTAAAAACCCAATCTGTCCGGGTGAATCCTGGACAGATGGCAACCCTACATACACTCTACCGCCTGATTGTACAATTTCTGTACAATCTTACCAAAACAATGTAATAGAACAAATCTGAACATTTAACTGCATTTGTATGAAATCAGTTATGCCCAACGACACAATTGGTGGTGGCTCTAAAGAAGGTTGTACAATCAGATTGCATAGAGCAGTGTTTCTCAACTCCAGTCCTCAAGGCGCCCCAACAGGTAATGTTTTCAGGATTTCCCTCAGATGAAACAGCTGTGGTAATTACTAAGGCAGGGAAACTGATCAAAATAATGGAAAGCCGGAAAACATGACCTGTTGGGGCGCCTTGAGGACTGGAGTTGAGACACACTGGCATAGAGTATGGTCGCCTTTATAGGGTAGACATTGCTTGCTTTGGATGGTAATATAAATGACACATTTCTGTTGAATGAAATATATAGTTGAATCTGTCTGTATGAAGAATAAAAATGCATAAAGCCTGTATCTGAACATGTTTAGGGTGTACTAAAGGTTTCTGCACACCCAGTGACCCTTTGTAGCTTCCAGCAGCCAGAGTTCATGCTGGTTTGATCCTGAGCTTCAAACAGCTCCATGAATATACAGTGCAGCAAACTCATGATTAATCCTTATACATATAAGAGCACATCCGCTCCCTGCAGACAATGCTAACATTTATCTCCTATAATACACCATTTCTCTGTGTCAAATAACGAATCATCGATTATTGGGCAAATCAAATGTACACTTTGTTTAAGGACAGCTGTGTTGATGTAGTGTCTGCTCTGCAATTTTATCTTGGCAGCTTACATCCGTATTCATCTATACATTAAAGGGTGTGTATTAACATGTATAGACATTGCCATGGAAGAAGCAGAGGAGTGGGGGAGTGACAGCTTCTTGTGTTTCTATCCAATAAAACAAAGTAGGTAGATCTCATAGAAAGCCCTTGGTTAAGAATCAGTTGGTTTTTTATTTTTTGAAAAAAAAAAAGCAGGTTTTTCTGGAGCAGGTCCATTGTATAGGTGCTGTATGATTATATGCTGTGTATGATTGCTATTGTCAGGCAGCTAGCCAGTCCCAGGCTGGAAGCTTTCTTCTTTTTGTCAGTGGTTCTGGGGAAGGCTGCTTCTGCTATAGTTGATATTCCAGGTTCAGCCTTTTCTCCGCTCCCATTCTATAAGCTCAGCCAGGGGGAGTGTCGCCCCAGGCCAAACATATGCTTCTTTCCATTGCACTAATCCACCTTCAGCGCCGAGGAATAATTGCTCGAGTGTCCATAGATTCACAGCGCATTGTCCCTTGCTGGCTCCCATCAGCCAGGCACACGCCATTTCAATCAAGTCTATTCAGGATACTGTCTCTTTTTATCAAAGCCCAGACCCTGCAAATGATGTGAACGTTTAACAAACTGCACCATGTTGTACCAGCATCGCTTGGCACAAGGAAAAGCCCTTCTAATATTACACAGGATGGCACTGTACACTGTTATATCAGATATGGGCTGGGGGGAGAGAATAATGGCATTGCTGGGGACTAATGCTGGACAGTAATTGCTGGAATAATAAACTAAATAACGGGTATGCCATTATTAAGGGGCATGCTATGAAAATAAACGAAAACTTTACCTTTAGACTAACTTTGGACTGCTGTAAGCTTCTGTTTGCTTAGGAAACTGCTAAGCAGCATTTCGGTGAATATTGCAGATGCTTACATTTCTTTCTTTCTTTCTTTCTTTCTTTCTTTCTTTCTTTCTTTCTTTCTTTCTTTCTTTCTTTCTTTCTTTCTTTCTTTCTTTCCTCTTGCATTTCTTCTTCCCTTCCCTCTTTTCCCTTTACTTACTTTCTTCCATTCGTTCTTCTTTCTTTAATTTCCCTCATTCATTCCTCACAATTTCATCCTTTCCTTTCTTTCCTCCTTCCTTCTTTTATTTATTCTCCCTTTATCCATTTTTTCCTCCTTCAATCCTGTTTTGCTCACTTTTTTATTGTTTCTTTCTTCCCTCCTTTATTCCTGTTTTACTCCCTCTTTCCTTGTTTCTTTCTTCCCTCCTTCATTCCTTCTTTCTTTCTTCCCTCCTTCATACATTCTTTCACCCTCTTCCCTTTTTTCTTTCCTCCCTCCTTCATTCCTTCTTTCCTTTATTTCTTTCTTCCCTCCTTCATTCACTCTTTCCTCCCTCCTTTTTTTTCTTTCTTCCCTCCTTCATTCCTTCTTTTCTTTTTTCTTTCTTCCCTCCTTCATTCATGTTTCCCTTTTTCTTCCTTCCCTCCTTCTCTCCTTCTTTCCTACCACTTTCCTCTATCGATCCTTCTTTCCTGCCCTGTCCCCCCCCCTCCTTCATTCTCTCTGCTTTCTTCCTTCTTTCCCAATTTTTCGATATGCATTCATTTCCCCATTTTCCCATATGCATTTCTTTCCTCCTTCCTTTTTCATATGCATTTTTTCCTTCATTCACTCTATTTTTTTTCTTCCCCCCCTTCATTCTTGTTTTTCTCCCTCTTTCCTTTTTTATTTTTCCCCTCCTTCAATCTTGTTTTCCTCCCTCTTTCCTTTCTTCTTTCTTCCCTCTTTCAATCTTGTTTTCCTCCCTCTTTCCTTTTTTCTTCCTTCACTCCTTCAATCTTGTTTTCCTCCCTCTTTCCCTTTTTCTTCCTTCCCTGCTTCAATCTTGTTTGCCTCCCTCTTTCATTTTTTCTTCCTTCCCTCCTTCAATCTTGTTTTCCTACCTCTTTCCTTTTTTCTTTCTTCCCTCCTTCAATCTTGTTTTTCTCCCTCTTTCCTTTTTTCTTCCTTCCCTCCTTCAATCTTGTTTTTCTCCCTCTTTCCTTTTTTCTTTCTTCCCTCTTTCAATCTTGTTTTCCTCCCTCTTTCCTTTTTTTCCTTCCCTCCTTCAATCTTGTTTTTCTCCCTCTTTCATTTTTCTTTATTCCCTCCTTCAATCTTGTTTTCCTCCCTCTTTCCCTTTTTCTTCCTTCCCTCCTTCAATCTTGTTTTCCTCCCTCTTTCCCCTTTTCTTCCTTCCCTCCTTCAATCTTGTTTTCCTCCCTCTTTCCTTTTTTCTTCCTTCCCTCCTTCAACCTTGTTTTCCTCCCTTTTTCTTCCTTCCCTCCTTCAATCTTGTTTTCCTCCCTCTTTCATTTTTCTTCCTTCCCTCCTTCAATCTTGTTTTCCTCCCTCTTTCCTTTTTTTCTTCCTTCCCTCCTTCAATCTTGTCCCCCCCCCCTCTTTCCTTTTTTCCCTCGTTCAATCTTGTTCCCCCCCCCCCCCCTCTTTCCTTTTTTTCCCTGTTCAATCTTGTTTTCCTCCCTCTTTCATTTTCCTTTCTCTCCCTTCTTCATTATTGTTTTCCTCCTTTCCCTTTTTCTTTCTTCCCTCCTTCATTCCTTACCCCTTCCTCCCCTGTCCTTTCTTTCCCTCTTCCTTCCTTCTCTCTGCTTTCTTACTTCTTTCCCCATTTTACAATATGCACTTCCTTCCTTCCTTCCTTCCTTCCTTCCTTCCTTCCTTCCTTCCTTCCTTCCTTCCTTCCTTCCTTCCTTCCTTCCTTCTTTCCTCCTCCGTTTTGCTTTTTCTTTCTTACCTCTTTCATTCCTTTATTCCTTTCCCTTTCATCCCTCAATCCTTCCTTCCTTCCTTTTATGTGCGCCCTCATATCATCTCATATCACCACGTTTCATATTCGATGCTGAGTCTGGAAAGAAAATACATTCTCCCATTTTCTATTGAGTTATCCTGCAAATCCATGTGAGAGTGTGCATATCATGGTGACATATGTATATTATTGTATGTGTGTCCGTGTATGTTGGGTATAATCCAGTTTTCTGCCCTTTCCTCTAGTAGTTTAATGCAGCACTAGACATATTAAGTGGAAGCCAGTAAATACATAAACTATGTCTTATGCAATCAGGAAAGAAAAAGAAAAATGCTCTCTTGGCAGCAATGTCCCTTCTTCTTCTAACAATGATTCGCAGTGTAGGCTGAATGAAGAATGCTCATTTTATTCCAGAAATCTCTGATGAAATCTGGACATTGTATGCAAATCGGTGGCATCATCAGGTGGGAAACACAGGAGCAATCTACGGGAAATCGATGGACTCCTAAGCTTCATTTATGGGTCATGTTTTGAAATAGAATATGGATTTATTTTACAATCCTAATTATACCCAGAAGGGGGGCACTAATTCTAACAAAATGTAATTGTCTTTATTTTCTCAGAGCAGATTATAAGTTACAAATATTTTTCCTTTAGATCGGATACATTTATTTTCCTAGCAAGAAATTTCTGTGCAGTTTCTTGTAATTAACATTGATACAATCATGGGGCTTTCTGAACGGATGTTTTATAATAAAACACACAAAAAGGGTAATACAATGACATTTGCTAATTAACCTTCTCTAGCATGAAGAAGCATAACATAGATACCGAAATAACTGTAAAGCTGGCCATACACAATCTGTTTCCTTTAGATTTGCCAACACGATGTACATGAGGACACAGGCTCTTGCACTACATACTTGATGATAAATCTATATGAATGTTCTTGTACTATATTCTTGATGATAAATCTACAAAAGATCGTACAATCAAATCTGCTTGATTCATGAAACCTGGAGAAAAAGTAGAACAGTTGCTCACAGCAACCGATCAAGTTCCATTTTTCATATAAAAAGCTATGGGCATTATTTCCCTTCTGTCTTTGCTTTGGCTTTTATAGTCAGCCCCAGGGCTGATTTACTAAAGGAGTCATTTTCCCCCTTTAGGCTTTTCACATCAAATGCCCAATCACACTGCCATTTGTGACGTCATCAGTTTGACAGGAATGGGTTATGCCTTATAATAATCACATAGTATAAAAGTTTAATGCATGTACCTCTGCAGTAAGTGTTGTTATATACATGAAAACAAGCATCACTTTTATTTGCAACAGTTGTGGATTTTCAGCCAATCAAAACATCGTTTTTTTTTATCACACACACACACACACACACACACACACACACACACACACACACACACACATATATATATATATATATATATATATATATATATATATATATATATATATATATATATATATATATATATATATATAAATAACAGCTGTTGACAGCTGATTCTAGTGTTACAGCAAACCAATGATCTTTTTAAATAAAAAATGTCTTGAAAAGGGTTACTACTATCTATGCATGGTAAAGTATCTGCTGTCAGTATTATTTCACCTTATAGTTATCACTGCAGGAACATATAAGCAATACAATGGCAATGTTTAATTCCATATATATGGGAATATGTAATTTGTGTTTTGGGAACTATTGTCCATATTAATATTATATTTATTAGTGTACAGGATTTATAAAGCATTTTTACAAAATAAAGGGAGATAACACAGTTACAATAAGACCCAAATGCAAGAGGGTTCAGAGGGTCCTGCTCCTGAGAGCTTACAATCTAAAGGCAGAGTCAAGTGATACAAAAGGTAAAATACATCTTATTTGGATGGGGAGGGATAGGCAGTTAATTTTCCTCCAGTTTAAATATTTTCTATTCAGATATTAATCTGAAACAGCATGTACAAAAAAATAAAAATAAAAACATTGTCTCTTCCAGTACTCCTGGGCCACTTTAAACTATACATTTGAAGCAAGAATAAAACCATTAAAAGAAAAAACCCTTATATTTCACTAACTTTAATAAAAATATTATAGCAACTTTACAAAGCAACCCTCATTATTATTATTATTATTATTATTATTATTATTATTATTATTATTATTATTGTTGTTATTATTATTATTATTATTATTATTATTATTATTATTATTATTATTATTATTATTATTATTATTCAGGATTTATATAGAACCGACAGTTGTACAAATAAGATTATTTTTGCACAGGGAATCATGAAATACACTAGTTGCTTTTGATCTCCCCCTCTGATTAAGGATCTGACATTATTTGTATTATATTGTTCTAAATATAGCCCTTTGAGTCATTTGTCCCCACAGCTATATATGGCATAAGTTCAAATTTGTCCCCATTTGTCCCCACAGCTATATATGGCATAAGTTCAAATTTGTCCCCATTTTCCCCAACAGCTATATATGGCATAAGTTCAAATTTGTCCCCATTTGTCCCCACAGCTATATATGGCATAAGTTCAAATTTGTCCCCATTTGTCCCCACAGCTATATATGGCATAAGTTCAAATTTGTCCCCATTTGTCCCCACAGCTATATATGGCATGAGTTAAAAAAAAAAAAAAAACAGGCATGAAAATAGAAATTATATTTTAAAACCAGTTACATTTTTAACAACCATACAGTAAAGTTAACATATTTGAGGTATCTTAATGTTTAAAAACATGACGATTTAGTTTGAATTGCAATAGATCAATTCAAATCCTATAATCGAATCTAATCTAATATATTTTAATATCATATAATATAATATCATATAATATAATATGTAATATGCATTTATTACATAATATACATAATAATATA
The DNA here is from genome assembly GCF_905171775.1 of Rana temporaria. Classification (NCBI taxonomy): domain Eukaryota; kingdom Metazoa; phylum Chordata; class Amphibia; order Anura; family Ranidae; genus Rana; species Rana temporaria. The sequence continues at coordinate 250,083,190 of NC_053493.1, read as the reverse complement.
TATATATATATATATATATATATATATATATATATATATATATATATATATATATATATATATATATATATATATATATATATATATATATATATATATATAATTTGAGACATGTTTTTTTTTTTTCTACAAAACTGTTTTGTCATTGTGCCAGCTCAATTTACAATGATGAGTTTCCTGCACTGTTCCATTTCCTCCTCTGTTATCCAGACAAAACCTGGACACAGAGGGCTCATGAGAAGACAAAAAAGTCATTCCTCAATCCATGGATGTTATTCATAAACTCAGTGATTGCTCAATAAGCAGGACATTAGTTTGTGGGCTGGCAATCCTATGATGTGCAGGGGTCATACCGCAGCTGTGGCTAGCTCACTTCTCTAATGAAGGCTGTTGATAGACTCCTACTTGCCATCAGAGTTTAGCTGTAGGCAAGCAATAGCCACAGGCAATGGCACTGCCACCCAATGATAAAGGACTTACCCAATATGTTAGAAAACACAGCAGCTTGTAGATCAGAGCTAATCATTGTTCAGCCACAACATTGCATTCACCACCTCCTTCCCTTTAATCTGGAACGTTTAAAGTCAATCTCTGCTTTTAAATCCAATTTCTCACGTTATTTTTGCTCTCCAGTAGAAAAAAATAAAGAAATCAAAAAGTCCCAGACAAACCAAGACAATAATACAAAATCTATAAAATATGACAGAAGAGGCACATTAATACATATAGACGTAAATAATAATGTGAGTTAACAATGATGAATGGTGAATTTCTAATGTCAGGGATGGGGTGCAAGGGCTGAGGGAATTTCATTAATATGTCCTTTTAAATCACATTATACTTTAAAGTAAATCTGTCACACATGAGGCAAGATCATGATATAGTAGAGCAGGCTTGGATATTGTAGAAATTGCTTTTACTTCCCAAAGTCTAAATTGCCAAATAAGCAGCAGTAGAAAATATTTGTCTTCATTTTTTGGTAAAAATCTTACACTTTTAAAGAGGGCGGTGCCTACACATACTTGAATGTCTTCTCAATGAACCTGAGGGCCCAAGGGCTGTTATAATATGTAAATTATATGTAAATGATGACACTTCCTAATAGTGCTGGGAACTGGCCAGTCCCCTCCCACTTTCCATGATTATTTTTTATTCTTTATATACATGGAGAAGAGCCCCCAGGCACATACAACCATTAACACCAACATTGTTCATAGATTTCAGGATTACCCCTTAATATTCGATTGACTCGTCACTATGATGCATAGAAAGATTAAAGAGTTGGGAGGGGCAAGTCAGTGTTGGCAAGTGTTGGAATTTGCACATTTGCGTGCCCACATAATTTGCTGTGCATTAGGTAATGAATCAATGTTTAAAAATACCTGCATGTGTCTTAATCCCAGTTCTGTAATCAATTTGCATTTTTATTTATTTTTTATTACTGACTGATGTACTTAAAGCTGAACTCCAGGTATGATTGTAATTGTATATTTACAGTGGTTAAGCTTGGACCATGAAAATATGCATATCTCATACCTCAGAGGCCACTGTGGAAGCTGACAATCACTGAAGTGGTCATCATTTCTACAGTGATTGCAGCAATCTCTAATTGAATAAGGTGGAGATCATGATGTCACTACCCCTGATCTTTACCGCTTCCAATCAAAGATTGCCTTGTGTTTATTTAAAAAAATACAGGTTATACTGTGAGTGGCGGCGGTGCAAGGAGAGTGATCCCCTGTGGTCAGTGTGCCGTGGGACAGCTTCTCAGCACAGGATCCGAAAGATTGGGGTGTTCACTGTAGTAGCACCCAAAGCTACAATGATTGTCAGCTTCCATAGTGGTCCCCCAGGTATGAGATATATTACATTGTTCTAAGCTGAACCAATATCATTTTGTAAATTAAAGTGGAGTTCCACCCATAAATATAACATTACATCAGTAGTTTTAAAAAAATGTCATTAGTCCTTTACGAAAAAAATGTTTTTTTTAGATGCCTTCAAAGTGTTGTTGCTAGGCAGAATAGTTAATCTTCCCACTTCCTGCACCTAGGTGCTTAATGCACCGCACAGACTCCTGGGAATGTAGTGGGTGTAACTTACCAGGAGTCTGTGCACTCCCCAGTCTCAAAGAATCATGTGACTTGGACAGCACAGGTGCTGAAACCTGATTTGACACTGCTTGTGCAGCAAGTGCGAGATCTGCAAGGCTGAAATCCAGGAAGTCATACAGTCTGGCTTCATGATGCCCACACTTAATATGGCCCCAGTCAATTTCTATTTTATAAAGTGTCTAAATGCTGTAACAACCTAACAAAACGGACCTTAGTTTACAGACTAACTTTACTAGAATACATTAAGCTTGTGTATTACAGGGGTATTTATATTTAAAAAGTGAAATTGTGGCCGGAACTCCGCTTTAAGAAGATTTACAGTGGAGATCAATCTCCAATGGGTGCCTGTTTATGAAGCAGAGTAGATCGCTTCACTCTTGGAGGAGTGAAGCTATCTACGAATGGAGAACGGTCCCTGATACTGGAATCTTGTGAGACTTTACGAGATTACAGTACCAGAAATTTACAGAAATGGGCCAGATTCAGGAATAATTACGGCGGCGTAACGTATCCCCTTTACGTTACGCCGCCGCAAGTTTTCGGCGTAAGTGCTTGATTCACAAAGCACTTGCCTGTAAACTTGCGGCGGCGTAGCGTAAAGCCGTCCGGCGCAAGCCCGCTTAATTCAAATGGGGCGTGTACCATTTAAATTAGGCGCGTTCCCACGCCGAACGTTCTGCGCATGCTCCGTTAGGAAGTTTCCCGCCGTGCTTTGTGTGAAATTACGGCGCCCGACGTGTTTTTTGAACGGCGACGTGCGTAACATACTTTCGTATTCCCGGACGTCTTACGCAAAAAAAATAAAAATTTAAATTTGACGCGGGAACGATGGCCATACTTTAACATGGCTGGTCTAAATCTAAGCCATGAAATAGCAGGCTTAAGATTGCGACGGGAAAAACCGACTAGCGACGACGTAAGAGAATGCGACGAATGTGCGTACCTTCGTGGAACGCCGTAAACAGCTAATTTTGCATACCCGACGCTGGAAAATGACGCAAACTCCACCCAGCGGCCGCCGGAAAATTACACCTACGATCCGAAGGCGTACGAAGCCGTACGCCTGTCGGATCTATGCCAAAAGCCGTCGTATCTTGGTTTGAGGATTCCAAATCAAGATACGACGCGGCAAATTTGAAAATACGCCGGCGTATCAGTAGATACGCTGGCGTAATACTGCTGTGAATCTGGCCCTAAGATGTCAGTTTATTAAGCAGTGATAAATATTGGTAATCACTGCTTAGTACACTGAAAGACGGCATGGTTAATGTTAATAAAATTACGAGTCCCCCTACACATAATATATATATATATATATATATATATATATATATATATATATACACACACACACACACACATTGTATATACATGAATAACCACACACATTATATATATATATATATATATATATATATATATATATATATATATATATATACACATGTACACATTTTATATATATATATATATATATATATATATATATATATGTATATATACAGGGCCAGACTGGCCTACCGGGATACCGGGACATATCCCGGTAGGCTGCCTGCCATGGGGCGCTTTGGGCTAAGTCGTGGCTGCAGAGCCAGCCTTCCTCCACATATCACACACAGCGAGTATCTCCCGCTGTGTCTCGGAGCAGCTGATTGTGAAAAGTTTGGCCGCGCTCACGCTGTGAGAAAAGTCCCGCCCTCCTCCTAGATCAGCTTGTGTGATAGACGCAGTGTTCTGTCTATCACATGAGCTGATCTAGGAGGACGGGACTTTTCTCACAGCGTGAGCGTGGCCGAACTTTTCACACTCAGCTGCTCCGAGACACAGCGGGACATACTTGCTGTGTGTGATATATGGAGGAGGGAGGCACTGACTGTAAGGCTGCAATTATGGACACGATAAGGCTGCAGAGCATGGTCAGGCTGCAATGAGGGCAAGGTAAGGCTGTATTAAGGGCATGGTCAGGCTGCAATTATGGAAAAGTATGAGCTAGATTCAGGTAGCTCAGGGCATCTTTTGGCCAGTGTAGTGCATCTCATATGCGCTACGCCAACGTAAAACAGGGAGCCCAGAACAGTATTCTCAAAGATCTTGCGCTGTAAGTTGTGCCGGCGTAGTGTAAATGGGACGGCGTAAGCCCGCCTAATTCAAAGTAGGCAGGTAGTGGGCGTGCCTCATTTAAATTAGCCGTGACCCCATGTAAATGAAGGGCCGATCGACTGGCACATGCGCGCGCATGCTCAGAATCACGTCACATATACTCCCTAAGATACGACGGCTCAATGCGAACGACGTGAACGTAACCTATGCACAGCCCCATTCACGTACGACTTACGTAAACGACGTCAAATTCGACGGCTGTCCCGATGTCCATACCTTAACATTGGCTGCGCCTCATATAGCAGAGGTAACTTTACGCCGGACGTAAGCCTTACGTAAACGGCGTAGCAGGCACAAGTACATTTGTGAATCGGTGTATCTAGCTCATTTACATATTCTATGCGTAAATCTATGGAAGCGCCCCTAGCGGCCAGCGTAAATATGCATCCTAGATACGACGGCGTACGGCAACTTACGTCGGTCGGCTGAATCCAGATTTCAGGCGTATCTAGGTTCCAGAATACCCCGCATAGATACGACGGCGCAACTTTTAACTTAGGCGGCGTATCAATAGATACGCCAGCGTAAAAGCTTTCTGAATCTAGCCCAATGTGTCTGTGAGACTCTAATGCCTCGTACACACGCTCTGGCTTTTGCCCGGCCAAATCACATGAATTTAGACTGAATTCCATTGGAAAAAAATAGAACATGTTCTATATCTAAACTCTGATGGAATTCACACAGACTGTTTCCATCAGTAAACTCCGATGGTGTGTACGGGACATTACTTGTGGCACAGCAATCAAAGCATATTTTATAGGTAAAAGTAGTCTTGGGTTTTGTTTAACCATTTTCCTTAAGCCCCTTCCACTGTTAACAGCTTGACCACATCGATCGTTCACCTGGGCTTGCTGCACTGAACTCCTTTGTGCTGTATGATGGGGTGTACTTTACACATTCATGATTCCTGCACTCTATGGCCCAGATTCTCGTAGATAGCCGTAAAACTCGGCGGGCGTAACGTATCTGATTTACGTTACACAGCCGCAAGTTTTACAGACAAGTGCTTTATTCACAAAGAACTTGCCTGTAAAGTTGCGGCGCCGTAGCGTAAATCACCCGGCACAAGCCCGCCTAATTCAAATTAGCCGGGTAGGGGGCATGCTCAATTTCTCAACAGTTGCTGATTGCTATGAAGTCCCAAACTATTTTAAACTGTTTGTAACCTCGGAAAGGAAAAATGAACAAAGCATCAACTCATATAAAGTGTACTTGCCTTAATCCAAAGCACCTAGGGCCAGATTCACAAAAATTTGCGGCCGTGTAACGTAACCCGTTTACGTTACACCGCCGCAAGTTTTCAGTGTAAGTGCCTGATCCTCAAAGCACTTACCTGGAAACTTGCGGCGGTGTAACGTAAAGTCGTCCGGCACAAGCCTGCCCAATTCAAATGGGGCAGGTACCATTTAAATTAGGCGCGCTTCCGCGCCGGACGTTCTGCGCATGCTCCGTTCGCAATTTTCCCGGCGTGCTTTGCGCAAACTTACGGCGGCCCGACGTGTTTGTGAATCGCGACATGCGTAACGTACTTACGCCGGAAAAAAAAACTTTGCGACAGGAAAAAAAGACTTGCGCCAACGTAACGACGGGAAAAACCTTTGTGGATCGCCGTAACTGCTAATTTGCATACCCGACGCTGGAATACGACGCAAACTCCCCCCAGCGGCGGCCGAAGTATTGCATCCTAAGATCCGACGGTGTAAGTCAATTACACCTGTCGGATATTAGGGCTATCTATGCGGAACTGATTCTATGAATCAGCCGCATAGATACGACAGGAGATACGACGGTGTATCGTCGTATCTCCTCTGTGAATCTGGCCCCTAGTGTGGATCTTGCCTTCTCTCTCCATCCCTGCAGTCTGCATCTATAACTTCTGACAGTTTTATCTGACACAAGGAAATCCAAGGTGACAGCCCACCCCTTCCTCTAGCACACAGCAAGTGATTGATAGCCTCAGATGTGCATGTTTCACTATGAGACTGTGTAGAGGACAGTGTGAACATTTCCTCCACTTAAATCTCAGATTACACTTATTGCTGGGCAGGGTGTGACATCAGATTCCCACCCCCTGCAGCCTGAAAGCTGAGAACTGTCATCTGATTTGTGTACTTTGGAAGACTCTAGAGGAGAGAGCTACAGATAAAAAGGTCCAGCTTAGCTTATGTGTGAGAATTTGATATATTACTGTGTATCACCTGAGGCTAGTTACTTCAACAGGCTTATGTAAGGGATTGTCATCACTTTAATTAAGTTATTTTTAAATCTGAGCTCTAGGTATAGTTTTTATTGCATAATTACATTAAAGGGGAGTTCCAGACAATATTTATGTTTATTAAAAGTCAGCAGCTACAAAAAGTGTAGCTGCTGGCTTTTAATAAACAGACACTTACCTGCTCCAGCGTTCCAGCGACGCGCCGGCCGGGGCTCCGCTCCTCTCCCCCCCCCTCTTCATTGTCACTGTGGGCACCCGGCCGTGACAGCTTTCGGCTTCACGGCCGGGCACCCACTGCGCATGCGCGAGCAGCACTGCGCATGCGCGCGCGGCCCGGCCCGGCGCTGCGCTGTTTGATTGGACAGGCGATCGCCTAGGACCTGTCACGTGTCCTAGGCGATCGCCTACAGGGAGGGGCTGCCAAAAGGCGATTAAGCTTAATTGCCTTTGCAGCCCCTCGGCGGAAGGAGGAAGTGGGACAGGAAGTCCCCTTTTCCTGAAGCCCCCACCCCCCCCCAAAAAAAATTACATGCCAAATGTGGCATGTAAGGGGGTGAGGAGTGGGATAAGCGGAAGTTCCATTTTTGGGTGGAACTCCGCTTTAATCCAGCTTGGACCATTGTAAGTATGCATGTCTCATATATGAATGATTGGTATGGAAGCTGCAAATCACTCTAGTAGTTGCTGCTACTACAGTGAACGCTACAATTTTCTGGGTCTTGTGTTGAGCAGCTTCCCTTCTGCATAGTGACCAAAAGCCGTTGTAGGTCACCACTCCACCTCTCCACCACAATAAACAGGAGGGGCAGTAACATCATGATTTTCAACTTGTCTAAACAGAAAATACAAGAAATTATGGGAATGGTGGCAATACCAAGCAAGCAACCATCTGTGGTTTATATTCAGTAAGCACATGCACCAGGCCTTTCACAATCTTGTCAATATCCTTGTCCCATGTTATCACTGCACACCCCTGGCGGCTGGTGCTCAAAATTTTTTTGGGGGTGCAAACAAACTTTTTACTCACTGTGCCCATCAAACGCAGCCACTGTGTCCATCAAACGCAGGCACTGTGCCCATCAATTGCAGCCACTGTGCTCATCAATGGCAGTCATTGTGCCCATCAAACGCAGCCACTGTGCCCATCAAACGCGGCCACTGTTCCCATTAAAACGCTGCCACTGTGCCCCATCAAATGCTGCCACTGTGCCCTGTGCTCTCCACCTCTCCCACAGTGCTCTTCAGCCCTCCAGTGCTCTCTGCCTCCCCCATGCTCTCTGCCTCCAGCCCCCCATGTAGGGTTGCCACCTCATCCCTTTAAACCCGAACACATAATAATAGTAATAATAATAATAATAATAATAATAATAGGTTCTGAGGCAAATTTAATGCAGATAAGGCACCAAGTGATTTTCATTACCACCTTAATCAGCCACAGAACCTGTGTAAATAATATGTGTTCGGGTTTAAAGGGATGAGGTGGCAACCCTACCCCCATGCTCTCCGTCTTGCCCCATGTTCTTGCTTTGCCTGTGCTCTCCGGCCCCCCTGTGCTCTTCAACCCCGTGCACTCCAGGCCCCCCTATGCTCTCCAACCCCCATGCTCTCCACCTCCCCCCTGGCTCATCCCCCCCCCTGTGCTCTCCACCTCCCCCAGTGCTCTCAGCCTCCCCTGTGCTCTCCACCTCCCCCATGCTCTCCCCCACCCCATGTGCTTTGCACCTCCCCCCTATGCCATCTGCATCTCCCCCAGTGCTCTCCAGCCCCCCCAGTGCTCTTCCCTTCCCCCCAGTGCTCTCCAGCCCCTCCAGTACTCTTCACCCCCCCCTGATTTCTGCTTCCTCTGTACTCTCCACCTTCACCCTCATGCTCTCCACCCCCCTGTGTTCTCCTGCCCTCTCTATGCTTTCAGCTCCACCCTGTGTTTTTGCCTCCCCCTGTGTGCTCCAACCCCCCAGCCCCTGTGATCTTGAGCCCCCATACTCTCTGCCCCCCCTGTGCTCTCCTCCTCTCTGTGTTCTCTGCCTCTCCCCTGTGCTTGCTGGCCCCCCATGCTCTCCGCCTCCCTTCACAGTGCTCTCTGACCTCTCCTGTGCTCTTGCCCCATCCCGTGTTCTCAAGTTTCCCCCCTGTGCTCTTCTCCCACCCATGCTCTTTCCTGTCCCCCCGCACCTCTACTGGGTTCCCCCTCCCCTCTTCTGGGGGATCCATCAGGGTGGAGAGTAGGGAAGGGGCTGGTTAACATGACACGGACTGCTCAGTCCAAAATCCCTGGACCTATTTTTTATTCCAGTCTGGGCCTGGTGATAGTGTCAGAGGTGAAAGTGTTTGTGTAGGACAGTGAGTGAGTGAGAAACTTATATAGCGCAACACATGCAAACTGAATCGCCTCTGGGCGCTTGGTATCCATTCTCTGGGCCCTCAGAAGAGATGGGTCTTGATCTTTCTCCTAAAGAACAGTGGTTCTCAACCTGGGGGTCAGATGATGATTTTCCAGGGGTGACCGAATCCTGGGCTGTTCCTGAAGCCTGCGGCCTTTCAAGCCTCTTCGTAGCCACCCATTCAGTTCACGGTATGGCTGGGGGGCAGGTTAGGGGCTCAAATTACTAGTCTTGCCTTGGGTGCTGACAGTGACAACCCACGCTATGAAAATAATTTTACTGTTAGGGGTCCCCACAACTTGGGAAATTTTATCAAGGGGTCATGGCACTAGAAGGTTGAGAACCACTGGTCTAGGAGGACAAGGTTTAGATGTAATCCACGAAAGAGAGGTCAAGGGGACAAATGTTATTTGTTGCTCAATAGTTACGCACTGTTTTGATTTACCATGATAAAACCAATCCACTATTCTAGTCAATACAGATGCTATATGATAAAATTCCATATGCGGTAAACCTGCTCCCTCCTCTGTCTTCCGCTTTACTAAAATGCCATAGTGAAGCCTGGCCATAGTGGGGTAGACTGTAGCGAGCTGAAGAAAGCCCTTGGGAGTGCTATAGGTAGCATTTGATATAGGTACAAAGAGCAAGGTAGGATATCCATCTAATATATAGCCATTCTCCCTATCCAGGAGTGTTTCCCCCTAACCCTAGTCTGCATCTGGCTAATCATGGAGTTCAGCATGGGCAAATAGTTCCCCATAGTTTCCCATTTTCTTCTGTAGGGGTGATATTAACTCCAAAATATTTAAGAGAATGAGATTCCCAGTGAAATGGGAGGTTAGTTTCCAATATTTCTTTCTCAATAAACGGTAAGATGATGTTTAGATCCCTTTCACACTGGGGTATTTTTTCAGGCACATTAGCGTTAAAAAAAGCTCCTGTAAAGCACTTGAAAGAAGCCTCACCTGCAATCCCAATGTGAAAGCCTGAGTGCTTTCACACTAAGGCGCTGTGCTGGCAGGACATCAAAAAAGTCCGGCAAGCAGCTTCTTTGTAGTGCTTTACGAGCAGTGAATACACCGCTCCTAAAGCGCCCCTTCCCATTGAGACACTTTTTTTAACGCCAAAGTGCCTGAAAAATGCCCCAGTGTGAAAGGGGTCTTAGCGGAGCTTTACCAGCTGGCAGTGTGAAAGGGCTCTGAAAGCACTCAGGCATTCACATTGGGATTACAGATGAGGCTTCTTTCAGGCGCTTTACAGGTGATTTTTTTAGAGCTAAAGCGCGTGTGTAAAATGCCCCAGTGTGAAAGGGGTTTTAGACACCGAGATTTTGTTACAATTATTTTAAAATTGCCATGAAGTCCAAATTGTTCTCGCTCAGGAATACTATTCTTGGGTTGGAGAAAGATATACTGTATATATATATATATATATATATATATATATATATATATATATATATATATATATATATATATATATATATATATATATTTAGGTCATCCGTGAAAATGCTCAGTTTATATGAGCTATTACCCACCTGAACTCCATGGATAGAGGGATTAGACCATAGAGCATGGGTGCTCAACCTGTGGCTCTCCAGCTGTTGCGGAACTACAATTCCCATGAGGCATTGCAAGCCGCTGACAGGTACAAGCATGTCTCCCAAAGGCTGAGGCATTATGGGAATTGTAGTTTTGCAACAGCTGGAGAGCCACAGGTTGAGCACCCATGCCATAGAGCCACCGCCAGATGTTCCATTGAAGGGAATTTACTAAGACTGAAGCAGATAGAAATCTGAAGCTGTGAATGATAACCAATTAGCGTCTACCTTTTTCTTTTTAAAGCTTAACTAAACAAGTTGAAGTTAGAAGTTGATTGGTTACTATGCACAGCTGCTACAGATTCTGTCTGCTCCGGTATTACTAAACTCCCCCTATTATATACAAACTTACTCTGTGCTAAAACTACATGTCTACTGATGTGTCATAAGCTGTTATGCTATATCTACAATTGATATGTGATACATACTAAATAGGATTGTACACTGCTCCAAGCCTATCAACATATAAAGCCCTGTGCGTTGAAACCTCTTACACAAATTAATAGATCATTCCTACTTCAACCCTCATTCCTCCGATGAATATAAATTACTCCAGCAATTATTATATAGCACACATATGTGAACTAGGGATGAGCTTCGTATTCGAGTCAAACTCATGTTCGACTCGAACATCATATGTTCGATCGTTCGTCGAAATACGAACAAAACGGGTCGTTCGCGCCAAATTCGAGTTACGTTTCACAGACCATAATTCACTGTGGCATCGCTGGCTGATGATTGGCCAAGCATGCACTATGACCCGCATGCTTGGCCAATCACAGCTTGCAAAAAACGGAGAGACATAATTGGCCAAAGCCAGGGTGGCTTTGGCCAATTATGGCTCAGGGGGTTTAGTACACGCCCCACACTATAAAAGGCCGCCTGCAGGTCGGCCTTGTGTAGTGTGTTGCGGTGGTTAAGAGAGGACAGAGAGAGAGAGTGTCATTTTTTGCAGGTAGATAGAGAAGGCAGGCAGGCAGGCTAGTGAGTTAATGTTACAGTGTGTAGAGGATATATATACATCCCAGGTTTATACACTGTATAGTTTAGCTAGATCAGTTCTTCCTAATTTACTGGCAGGCAGGTGATTGTGCTAGCTGCAGTGTTCTTACGTGGTTTATTGCCTGTGTCCTCTGTAGTTTGCACCTAAAGCTACTTGGTGTGTACTGGCCGTGTGCTCTGTAGTTTGCACCTAAAGCTACTTGGTGTGTACTGGCTGTGTGCTCTGTAGTTTGCACCTAAAGATTCAGGAGCAGTGATTTTAATGATGCTTAAATAATAAAAAAAAAAAAATGAAAAATTCCTTTAAATATTGTACCTGCTGGGTGTCTATAGTATGCCTGTGAAAACGTCTTTGAGAACCCGGGTCTTGCCCGAGGGAACATGTATTAATGGAAAAAGAGTCCTGAAAAAAACGTCAGTTTTTAAAACTTTTTTTCCATTGATACATGTTCCCTGGGGCAAGACCCGGGTTCTCAAAGATGTTTTAACAGGCATACTATAGACACCCAGCAGGTACAATATTTAAAGGAATTTTTCATTAATTAATTTTTATAATTTAAGCATCATTAAAATCACTGCTCCTGAAAAAAACGATCGTTTTTAAAACTTTTTTCCATTGATACATGTTCCCTGGGGCAAGACCCGGGTTCTCAAAGACGTTTTACGACAATAACTTGCATATTAGGCTTTAAAATTAGAACTTTTGATTTTGAACGTTCGAGTCCCATAGACGTCAATGGGGTTCTAAATGTTCGTGCGAACGTTCGGTCCATTCGAAAGTTCTGGTGCGAACCGAACAGGGGGTGTTCGGCTCATCCCTAATGTGAATAAAAGTGTTATAAGTGCAATCCAAACTCATGTAAACTTTAAATGTGGTATCAAATCGCAACCACTATTACAAAGTGATAACAGTGCAATCCAAGTGAGTGTAAATCTCAGTGCTATATCCAGTAGAAACTATTCAACTATGCAGTAAATTGTCTAGGTATAGTAAACTAGGGTCCAAACCCTGCTTTAGAATTTCAGCTTATGAAACCTCCCTCAACAGTGAACAATTTAGCAGTAAATGTGAAAGCTTCCTGTTCAGAGCTCCTTAGGGAGCTGGTGGCCGCCAGCATTCTAATATACAGTCACGTTTCCCAGCCTGGCCATTCAGTAAGCCAAGGGGATTCTGGGAGCTGGCATTCACAATCATTGGGAGCAGATTGTGTAGGTGGCCATCAGGTTTTATCTTTAGGCAGTTTAGTGGGCATAGTTCATCATGAGTGACATAGATTTGCATTGTTAGATGACATTCTTGACAATGGATTTACATTATGGGGCATTTTATTTATTTATTTATTTTTATTTCTTTAGAAAAGTACTTGTCAATAAGTGTATGTCTTTATTTACTATTCAATTTTTTGTGAATGAGTAAGGGGTAATATGTACCCCTTAGTCATTTACATAGGAGGATGATATCTGGGGGCCCAATATTTTAAAAGGTGGAATTCCATATACCCTGCCCACAGACCCCCACACCTACCAGGCCAGATTTTTGGGGAAGAGATCCTTGTCCTCATCAGCAGGGTGACAAGGTGGTTTGGCAGGGGTGTCTACCCTGGCATGGCATGCTCTTATAGTGAGGGCATGTGGTCTGGTATAGCTAAAGAGGAAGGGGATATGGGTTGGATCAGGTATTGGTCTAGTAAACATTTTGACAGGCCACTTTTTTTTCCAGTTTTTTTGTGGGATTCCCTTCTGCTCTGTTGTCAAATTTGGATACCCTATGCCTTTTTTTTTGCGTAGGGTCACCCTTTTTACCTCCATACCAGACTCTCATCAAAGATAAGGGTTAGTATTATTTAGGGGAGGGCCCATGCCTTATTGTGTGTGTGTGGAGGGGGTTCCCCATTAACATATATTGTATATTAGACCCTCATCAAGGATAATTCTCCAATGTCATTGCCAAATATGGCCATGTGGCCATATTTGGTTAGTGATGTAATGCTATCTCTTCCCCCTTTGTTTACAGGGCTTGGAATTTCCAGACAGAAAATGAATGGGGCTGTGTGACATCACTGGCACCTGTCACTCCCTTAGCAACCATTGACTGAAGGAAACCTATCATCTATATTAGCAGTATTTCCACTGCCACTATAGATGACATTCGGCTCTGGCAAAATGAGTAGAAAGTCCAACATTCTGAAAAAACAGACGAACAGACAAAGTTAGGTCCAAGCTTTTATTTGGACATAATTTTAAGCTAATTTTGAGAAAGGAGGAGGACTGGGTGCATTAGCTGGTGCAGGTCATTTATGTTTGGTGTTTCGATCCATACTAATAGGGGTATGGAGGAGTTAAAGGACCGCCTGGAATTTCCTGGTTACAACAAGGATTATATTTGTGGTGCATTATTAGTGATTGCTATTGGATACTACACTAGATGGTTGAATAGTCTCTACTGAATACGGCACTGACAATTACACTTACTCGAGTATAAGCCAACCCTAATATAAGCCGAGGCACCTAATTTTACCACAAAAAAAAATGGGAAAACGTATTGACTTGAGTGTAAGCCTAGGTTGTCCATCTGCATGCCTCACTGTGCCTCACTTTGTCTCACTGTGTCCATGTGCATGCCTCAATGTGTCCATGCCTCACTGTGCCCATGCCTAACTGTGTCCATGCCTCACTGTGCCCATGCCTCACTGTGCCTCACTGTGCCCATGCCTCACTGTGTCCAAGACTAGACTGACGATTAACATAGGAGTCTATGGAAGGGGTGCCCAGGTTTGAAAAATCAGTGCTCCCCGGTCGTAGGTCCCCCAGACAACAAACTTTGCACACTTGTAGAGGAGAAATGGGGCTACATGTGTGCCAAGTTCTGGGTCCAGGAGACCTATGAATGGCCGGTACCAGGGCCCCAAAATCACTGGAGAAATTACAGTTTAACATGGGAGCCTATGAAAGGGGTGCCCGGGTTTGAAAAATCAGTGCTCCCCGGCCGTAGGACCCCCGGACAACAAACTTTAAACACTTGTAGAGGAAGAGTGGAGCTACATGTGTGCCAAGTTTGGGGTCCAGACTGGTACCAGGTCCCCAAAGTACGGGAGATCAGGCGCAAAAAGGTAACTCGAGTATAAGCCAAGGGGGGCATTTTCAGCACAAAAAAATGTGCTGAAAAACTCGGCTTATACTCGAGGATATACGGTACTTCTACTGCACTCGTTGCGCTTTGTAATAGTGGTTACTACTAGGGTTGTCCCGATACCACTTTTTTGAGACCAAGTACAAGTACCGATACTTTTTTTCAAGTACTCACCGATACCGATTACCGATACTTTTTTTTAATGTCATGTGACAGTGGCAGTTTTTTATTTTTTACAATTTTTTACCATTTTTTTTTACAGTGATTTTTTTTAGGGGGGGGAGTGTATTGTCAGTTTTTTTTTTATTTTAATTATTTACATTTTATTATTTTTTTTATATTTATTGCAATTTTTTTTTAACAGCTCTGTTGGGGGTCTTTGGAGAGATATCAGGGTTCTTAACATACCTCTGACATCTCCCCTTTAAGACAGAGAAAGGGACTAAGGACACAGATTCCCCAGTCCCTTTCTCAGCAGCCTCAGCTAAGAATGGAGAGTAGCTCCTCCCAATTCATAAACTGAAGCATCGTAAACACAGGTTACGATGCTCAGTTATATGAATTGACAGAGTCGATGATCACTGACTCTGTTCATTCAGAAAAGGTAGGAGCCGGGTTTAGCGGCTCCTATACCTCCACTCTCCATCCTGACAAATTGAGGGGGGAGAGCGGCACGGACGGGGGGAGAGACAGGGGAAAAGACAGCAGGGGGAAAAGACAGGGGAAACGACAGCAGGGGGAAAAGACAGCAGGGGGGAGAAGACAGCACAGAGCACGGGGGAAAGACAGCACGGGGGGAGAATACTTGCAACTCCCCTGCCTGCCCAGGTATCGGGTGAGGCATCAGAGCATTTCCCCCGAGTACAAGTACTCGGGGAAATGCTCGGTATCGGTACCGATACCGATACTAGTATCGGCATCGGGACATCCCTAGTTACTACTGAATGCCACATTTAGGCCTCATTTACACGAGTTTATAAAAAAAAACACCAGTAGCATTAGCTGTAATAAGCTATAGCTGTAGTTTTGCAGCATTTTTGCAGTAGTGTTTTTTAGCGTTTGCGTTTTTTAGCTTTTTTTAGCAAAACTATACTCCCACTAAGTTTACATGTGTTTGGATTGCACTTATTGCACATTTGTTTATTTTCTTTTATGTAATTATGCTTCATATATGTGACATACATTATATGCTCAATGGATTTATATTCATTGGATGAACTAGGTTTGAATTAGGAATGATCTACTAGTTTGTTTAAGAGCTTTCATTGCATTGCAATTTATATATTGATAGGTTCAATGCTGTGCTCCATCCCTAAAATTACATTAGTTTTTCCCTTTAGATAAATGTTTTCTAATGTCTGTTTGCACCTGGTACAAAATTATTTTATTGATTTTTCCAACAATACAATAAATACAACATACAATACCCATACAAACAAAACATACAACATAAATGGTCTCAATAAGTACCCCTTACAAAAAAATTAAAAGAGAAGGGAGACATCTTCTACCATTACTACTTCTGGGTTTTCTCGCTCCCGTTTCATACCCAGGCCCATTCTTCCTACATATTCTCAGGGGACAGGGCACAGATACCCGAAGGAGGAGGAGGGAGAAGGGGAGAAAAAAAATTATATTATAATAGAAGAGGGACTTTTATAAGAAAAATAATAAAAGGAGGATCAAGTTCTTCTATATTGTGAAAAGTGAAAAGAAAGGAAAAAGTTATTATATGGGGAACAATTTCCCCTTATTGTGTATATACTAAAGTGTAAAAAAAAAAAAAAAGGGTAAAATCAATCTATTATAGGGGAAATAATTTTCCCTTATTGTGAATATAGTTGAAGTGCACACACACACAAAAGAGAAGAAGAAGAAAAAATAAAAGTGGGGGGGACAATCTATTATAGGGGAGATAATTTTCCCTTGTTGTGTATATGTCTGTTTGCACCTTAAGCATGGCTACGGACATTAGAAGGTGGTTGGTCATGCATATACAATTCAGCAACCCTTGAGGCAGAAAGTCTTAAAAGAGCAGGAGAATGTTTCACAAATTTGTCAGCAATGCTCTGCTGAGCTAACAAGTTATTTTGAATTGAGAAATGAGGTATGGGACAAAGTGGTATAGAGACAGTTGACTTTGGCTTATTGTTGGGGCCACAATAGGGGTTGGGACAGAAGTTATAGCTTATCCAATTTTAGTTCCTTTTAACAAGAGTTGTGCATTAGTACCTGTGACCATACATACGTATGAAATTATTGGCCTGGTCCACAAAAAAAAAAAAAAAAAACATTTATCTTTAGCCTGCAGTTAAAAAAAAAAACTCTTTATTGATGGTTTTATCTGCACAGTCAGTCCTCATAAACCTGTAGTGGGTAATCCTATAAAAATCTCCAGCCTTTGAATACAGCCCTATGGAAGTCTATCTGGGCTCATTTTGCAGGCTCTGTCATTAGTAGAAGAGGTAGGTAGGGGATTTGTACAGTGGTTAAATTCAGGAAGCTAATTAAGTAGGTTAGTGTAGCTTTTAGTAGCAGTCCAGCTGTGCTGTAACTTAAAAAATTAAAACTTATTTTTAATAACTTAAATTTAATAACTTTTAATAACATAAAAAAGTATTTTTTTCATATGTCACAGAAGGAGAGCCCATTTGTTATTTCCATATTATACACCATACATTAAAACAAGTCATAATTCCATCAACCAGGTAAACAAGGTACACAAAATGCAGTTGGTCTCTGTGGGGTCTGTCATCTTAACCTATTGGGATGCAAGACAATAGCTGACCTGTATAGTTAACCATATTCTTGAACAGAAGTAGTGTGGATAAGCAGTTTTGGAAATACTTGTATGGGAAAAGAGTAGAAAGGAGAAAGTGGGACCATCAGCAGCAGAAGGAAAAGGAGGGGGAAAATCTCAAAATAAGAAGAGGAGAAATTAAGGGGTCCAAAAAGGGACGTGGGGGTCTGTGGGGAAGGGGATTATTTAAATCTAGAATTCCCCTTGAGAGTAGCAGAGCCCCCAGATATCTGTCATCTCTTTGTTACTCGTTCACAACAAAATATATAATAAATAAAAACACAGACACTATGAAAAAAACTACTTTATTAACCCTCTAAAAAATAATGTCCCTTTATGTATGTTGTAAATTCAGCATCAATCACATTTTCCAGCTTCAATCTTGTAGAGCAACGCCCAATGACCAGCTAACACAATGACTCATTGCCATGACAATGCTCCCCTATTGCTACTTCCATTGAAAAGAACAGGACCCATATGCTGCTAGAGTGTAAACAACATTGCTTAGGAATGTCTGTGATGTCATTTACCACATTTGACCACGAGAAACAGAATAAAACTGGCAGGCAACTGTCATTTAACCACTTTAGCTCTGAAAGGTTTCACCCCCTTCCTGACCAGATTTATTTTTTTGCAATTTGGCACTGCACTGCTTTAACTGGTAATTGTGTGGTCATGCAATGCTGTACCCAAATTTACATCATTTTTTTCCTCACAAATAGGGATTTCTTTTTGGTGGTATTTGATCACCACTGGCATTTTTTTCCATGTGATATAGATGAAAAAAGACCCAAAAATTTGAAGAAAATATATATTTCTACTTTTTGTTATAAAAAAAAAACAATAAAATTAATTTTTGTCATACATTTAGGCCAAAATGTATTCAGCTACATGTCTTTGGTAAAAAATAATTAAATAAGCGTATATATATTGGTTTGCGCAAAAGTTATAGCATCTACAAACTATGGTATATTTACTGGAATTTACACAGCTTTTACTTTCTGACTTTCTAATTTCTTGAGATGCTAAAATGGCAGGGCAGTACAAAACCCCACAAATTATCCCTTTTTGGAAAGTAGACACCCCAAGAAATTTTCTGAGAGGCATGTTCAGCCCACTGTCATTATTTTGTCACAAGTGATGACAAAAACAAAAACAAAAAATGAACACAAAGTTGTCACTGAAATTATATATTGCTTACACATGCCATGGGTATATGTGGAATTATACCCCAAAATAAATTCTACTGTTTCTCCTGAGTACGGGGATACCACATGTGTGAGACTTTTTGGGAGCCTAGCCGCGTACAGGACCCCGAAACCAATCACCTCCTCCCAGATTTTAATAGTGTGTGATAGTGTGTCATTTCACTTCCTCACTACCTATCACAGTTTCAGAGGCCCTGAAATGTCAAGATAGCACAACCCCCCCCCCCCCCAAATGACCTCTTTTTGGAAAGTGTACCACCCAAGGTATTTGCTTAGAGGCATGGTGAGTATTTTGAATATCTCATTTGCTGCCACAATTTTCGGTAAGTAGACACTTTTTTGAGTCCATGGAATATTTTATGTTTTGCCAAAAGTTTTGGGGAAAATAACAAAGAAGTTTTTTTTTTTTTTTAACAAAGTTGTCATTTAAATGATATATTGCTCAAATATGCCATGGGTATATGTTAAATTACACCCTAAAATACACCCCCCTGCTTCTCCTGAGTATGAGGATACCACATGTGTGAGACTTTTTGGCAGTCTAGCCATGTACAGAACCCCAAAACCAAGCACCGCCTTCGGGCTTTCTAAAGGAGTAAATTGCTCATTTCACTTCCTCACTACCTATTAGACATGTGCATTCGTTTTCGCCTAAATGCATTTTCATCTGAAGTTCAGGGATTTTCGCGTTCGTTTTAACAAACGATAACAAACGTGCAGAATCCGAAATCCGAAAGATCCATCATAAAAAATGCTTTATTTTCATTTCATTGCAACAAGAGTTCGATACAGATAGAAGATTCGACATGACGGTGACAATAGCTATCTGTGTCTATCGAACCTGCGGTTGAATGTGCCTAACCTACCTCTATTAGTCCAACATTATTCGACATAGAGAGAAAAGATTCGACATTATAGAGACATGAAGATTCGACGAAGCAGCTAAAAACATACGATCGCCGCAAATGGACATTTATGGTCAAATGCTCTGCCCATAGGCTATAGAAGTATTCTAATGTTGGTTGACTAGTAATAATAATTAACAAATATAAATATTACTAGTCATACAACATTAGAATTCTACTATAGCGTGTGGGCGGAGCATTCGACCGAAAATGTACGATTGCGGCGTCGTACAGTTTAGCTGCTTTGTCGAATCTTCTTAGAACATTCAACAGACACCATAAGCCTTCAATTGACAGATTTGACCTTAATTAATTCGGCTTTTCAGACTAATGCATTTTTTAAGGAAACAAAATACATAAAACGAATTTCAGGAGTAACTGAATTAAGTAGTAAATACATTTATTTTTTGGACGAAAACGAAATTCCGAAACAAAATATTTCAGTGTGCACAGGTCTACTGCCTATTACAGTTTTGAAGGCCATGAAATTCCAAGATAGCACCCCCCCCCCCCCCCCAAATGACTCTTTTTTGGAAATAGACACCCCAAGCT
Source organism: Rana temporaria (assembly GCF_905171775.1). Taxonomy (NCBI): domain Eukaryota; kingdom Metazoa; phylum Chordata; class Amphibia; order Anura; family Ranidae; genus Rana; species Rana temporaria. Next base: position 250,063,120 of record NC_053493.1, on the reverse strand, counting down.
ATTTTCTGAGAGGCATGTTGAGTCGATGGGATATTTTATGTTTTGCCACAAGTTTCGGGAAAATTAAAAACATTTTTACACAACGTTGTCACTTAAATGATACAGTATATTGCTCAAACATGCCATGGGTATATGTGAAATTACAACCCAAAACACATTTTGCTGCTTCTCCTGAGTATGGGGATACCACACGTGTGAGACTGTTTGTCAGTCTAGCCGCGTACAGAACCCCGAAAACCAATCACCGCCTTCAGAATTTCTAAGGGCGTACGTTGCTTATTACACTTCCTCACTACCTATTAGGCCCCATACACACGGGAGTATTTATCCGCGGATACGGTCCAGCAGACCGTTTTCGCGGATAAATCCTCTCGAGGATTTCAGCAGATTTTAATGCGATGGAGTGTACTCACCATCGCATTGAAATCCGCGCCGAAATCCTCTGGCGATGACGTGTCGCGCCGTCGCCGCGATTATGACGCGGCGACGTGCGCGACGCTGTCATATAAGGAATTCCACGCATTCATTGAATCATTGCGACGCATGCGGGGGATCCCTTCGGACGGATGGATTCGGTGAGTCTGTACAGACTAGCGGATCCATCCGTTGGGATGGATTCCAGCAGATGGATTTGTTCTGCATGTCAGCGAATATCCGATCTACTGGAATCCATCCCAGGGGAGATATATCCGCGGATAAAGATCCGCTGGCGTGTACACACCATAGGATCTATCCGCTGAAACCCATTTGCTGGGATTTATCTGCGGATGGATTCTATGGTGTGTATGGGGCCTTACAGTTTCGAAGACCATTAAATACCAAGATAGCATTAAACCCCCCAAATTACCCCTTTTCAGAAAGTGGACACCCCAAGCTATTTGCTGAAAAACATGTTGAGTATTTTGCAGATCTTGCTTTTTGTCACAAAGTTTTGAAAATTGAAATTGAATTTCTTTCTTAATTTTCCCCAAAATTTGGGCAACAAATTAGATATTCAAAATACTCTTAGCAAATACCTTGGGGTGTCTACTTTCCGAAAAGTGGTCATTTGGGGGGAGGGGGGGGGGATGTGCTAACTTGACATTTCAGGGCCTCTGAAACTTTGATAGGTAGTGAGGAAGTGAAATGAGCAATTTACGCCCTTAGAAAGCCTGAAGGCGGTGATTGATATTCAGGGTCCTGTTCGTGGCTAGACTGCCAACAAGTCTCACACATGTGGTATCCCCATACTCAGGAGAAGCAGCAGAATGTATTTTGTGGTGTAATTTCACATATACCCATGGCATGTTTGAGAAATATATAATTTAAATGACAACTTTCTAAAAAAACAACAATATATATTTAAATTTTCCCGAAACTTGCTGCAAAACATAAAATAGTCCATGGACTCAACATGCCTCTCAGAAAATATCTTGGGGTATCTATTTTCCAAAAAGGGGTCATTTGGGTGGTGGTTGAACTGTCCTAGGCATTTTATGCCCAATATTAGAAGCTTATGCCACACATCACCCAGTCTTCTAGCCACTTGAAGACCAAGCCTTTTCTGACACTTTTTGTTTACATGTTTTTTTTATATATATATTTTAAATCAGATGCCCCGCAAAATAAAATGATGGGTGTTGCAATTCTTTTTTTCACACAGTATTTATTACGCAGCAATTTTCCAATTGAATTTTTTTGTGGAAAAAATACTTTTTTTGAATTTCAATGCACAAAAACACAATATATTGCACAACTGTTTAGTAAAATACAAAAGATGATCCTATACTGAGTACATAGATACCAAACACGACATGCTTTAAAATTGTGAACGTCCGTGCAGCGGCGACAAACTATATACATTTTTAAAAGCCTTTAGATTTACAGAGGAGGTCTAGTGCTCAAATTACTGCCCTTGATCTGATGTTCAGGGTGATACCTCACATGCATGGTGCAATTGCTATTTACATATGCCACAAGACTGATGCCTTTGCGTGAAAGCATGGGGTTACAGGGGTGCTTTAATTTTTTTTATTATTATTTATTTTGCTTTTTTATTTTATTTTTACACTGTCCCTTTCATTTTTTTTAATCACTTTTATTGTTTATCACAGGGAATGTAAATACCCCCTATAGGTAATGATAGGTACTCTTTTTAGACCACACCAAGATCGGTGTGATAAGATGCATTCCCAATTTAAAAATGGCACTGTTTATATGCAGCAAAACCGAAGTGATGAAATGCTCATATAGTTTCTTAGGCCATAGAGATCATTGGAGCCATTCTGGTCTCCAATCAGCTCTATGGTCAGCTGGCGGATCCACCGGCTGCATTTTTGGGTTCCCCAGTGGGACAAGTGAACCCGAGAAAACCGTGGAAATCAGGAGGAGGGGGCGTTCCATCAAACTGCGTCCCATCCCACTGCACTGTCTAGCGGCTAATTAGATGCTAGGATTGCTTTTACATGAAAGTAGACCGCCGGCTGAAAAAAATTATACCAAGATGATTCCTAAACCTGCTGGCATCATTCCAGTATAACTAATCAAAGTCCAGCGACATGCCACTACATTGCTGGTCCTTGTTGGGCATATATTGTAATGTTATTTTTTTCATTTAGCATGTGCTGAACAAAAAAAGAGAATGTGGATGAAGAAATCTCTGCCAGAAAAAGTGTGTGGTATGCCCACCATTAGAATACCGCCCTGCATCCACCCACTTATAATGATGGGCATACATGCAATGTTCTCTTTTTTCATTCTGCCCATGGGCTGAACAAAAAAAAAGAACCTAACAGATTCCTCCATTCACATCGATCGATGTGCCAAGAAAAGTGAAAAAAATATATGCCGAAGCATAGGGGTTATTTACCCTCTGTCCACCCCAGCCCCTATGCTTCGGCAAATATGCTCTTTTTTTAACTGCGGTGGCGAAATCACCTACTTCAGCGATGAAGTTGCTGATTTACGTATGCTGAAAGCAAACCCTGTAGCTATCAGAATAAACAAATCAGTGCTGCAACTGAATGGTGTACCTGCAAATCAAACAACAGTTAAAAATAAGACACAGGAACAATAAAACATTAACTCAATAAAACAACTTTTTTTATTACAATCTGTGACAAAAAATAGAGTAAAAAATATATGGCGAAGCATAGAGGCGATCTGCAATCTGTCCACCCCAGCCCCTGCTAGAGCGCTGGAGTCACTGATTTAAGTATTGTAAGAGCAAACCATGTAGCTGTCAGATCAAACAGATCAGTGTTGCAGCTGAATGGCATACCTGCAAAGCAAGCAACGGTTAACAATAAAACACAGTAACAATAAAACATTACAATATAGCAGTATATTATACAGTACAGAAAACAGTAGAATAGCATACCTGCAAAGCAAACAATGATTAACAATAAAACACAGCAACAATAAAACATTACAGTATAGCAGTATCGTATAAAATACAGTAAAACAGTAAGAACAATAAAATAAAACTATTTTGGGCTTTTTTTTTTTAAATATATATATTTGTTTACACTTTTTTTTGTAACTATAAAAAACGTTAAATGTTCCAGGCTAGGGTCTCTCAAAATGCGATAGCCACATAACATTTTTCGAGACCCTGTGTGAATGTTTGGCCTAGACTACGCCATGCTGTACCCTATACTAGTGATCCACTAGTGTGTGGTAGCAACGGAAACAGTCCTGGATGCAAAGACCAGGTTGGCCAGGACAGGAGGGACAAAAATAGAGGGTGTCATGCCTATATCCGGGTTTGCTACAGACACAACATATTTTATGGGGTGCATTTTGGGTAGGGGTACCAGGGAGGACATGCCTCTCATGCAGCCAGGTCACTGCATCTGGGTTGGGAAATTGGGTCACACAGCACCTTCTGGATACAGCTTTAACGATGCTGCAGTGTAGGGTCTTAGGGAACAGGTTAAGGCAGTGTTTTTTTTTTAAATGCCACGTTCAAATTCAACATTTTACTGGTTGCAAATTCACATGAAGGTTTAAAGCAGCCTCCAAACATGTTATTTAAAGGATTTGTGTATTGGTAATGTTGTATTAAAAGACCATCTCTCCTTCAAACTATACCCTTTTTAAAACGAAAATAAAACTCCTATATAAAGTACTTCAATGGGGTGTGACGCTATGTTTGGGTTTAGCAGATATTTTCATTGGTTTGCCAAACTTCCTGCAAACAGAATAATTAACAGCTGTTTGCATCCTAGAAAGAAATATCATATAGAGATTGCTACTGTGTATAGCTATAATAGATAGATAGATAGATAGATAGATAGATAGATAGATAGATAGATAGATAGATAGATAGATAGATGGTCACACACAAAAGACAATGTCACAGAGTCAACAGAAAAAGCTGTAATTTTACCTTCTTCTGGTGGGAAATTATTATCAAATGGGAGGTCAATATATAGTATAATATAGGACCACACCTTTCATTATCTTGTGCCACATCATTTCCAATAAGCCCTGCAAGCCCCTGCCTGTTACTGAATTTCCACATCACAAAGATTCTCTTAGTGAAAGTATGAATCCTTTATTGTTTTCTGGATCTCAGCCTTTTGTTGTTAGATTTAGAAGAGGTTTAGCAGGTAAGGTAAATAATCGCATCTGGTGATTCTTGAAAAGCAAGACATACTGTACATTTACTTGACTGTCTCAAAAAATGTCATGTAGATAAGAAACTGAGAAAAAGAGGAGACAAATCAAGGTAGTTTGAGAAAAATATTAAAAACAAAAAAGGGAAAAAAGAGAACTAAAAAAAAAAAAGAATAAAAAATATACCTACTTACCAGCCACCTATATAGCATCTTTTCCTTTTCACATTTCTTACACACAGTGGACTGTTCCCATGACATATACTTTTGATGCACTTAGGGCAGTAACACAACAATTTGAAAAATAATAGAGTGTTCATTTTTCGGGGTTTTAGAAGGTGCTCTTGCCAATTGCTTGGTGCGGTTGTACCTATATGGGCGCAGTCTGCGCCACGTAGTTGTAAATTCCTCTTACTTGCTTTGTTTGTGTTTGCTCTTAAAAAGGTTCTCTACCAAACTCCCACAAAGGGCTTGCTAAATAGATCTGAAAATGTCACAAGAGGGTTCTGAAATGTAAAAGTACCGGTAAGTCAGGACTACAAAGCAGTGTAAAGACAGACCTAACCTGTAGAATCAAGTGTGGTTTAAAATGAGTCCAGGAAAAGTCTCCCCTTAAAGTAACACTCCATTATGTCACACTTTATTACATTTGATGTAGCCTTAGACAATGGTTAATTAGAAAGGACAAAATATGTCTTATTAAAAGGTGCATTAGAACGGTTTAAAAAGTTAAAAGCAGAGTCATTTAGAAAGAAGAGAACTAGAAAGACTGGTGGTATTAGCTTGACAGATTAGGAGACTTGCAGAGTGACCTGATGACTAGGGATGAGCTTCGTGTTCGAGTCGAATTCACGTTCGACTCGAACATTGTATGTTCGATCGTTCATCGAATTACAATCGTTTTGGGACGTTTCTTGCCAAATTTGAGTGGCGTGTCACGGCCCATAATTCACTGCGGCATCGCAGTGCATTGCTGGCTGATGATTGGTCAAGCATGCACTATGACCCACATGCTTGGCTAATCACAGCGTGCAAAAAACGGAGAGCCATAATTGCCCAAAGGCAGGGTGGCTTTGGCCAATTATGGCTCAGGGGGTTTAGTACATGCCCCACACTATATAAGGCTGCCTGGAAGTCGGCCTTGTGTAGTGTGTTGGTGGTTTACAAAGAGAGACAGAGAGAGAGAGTGTCATTTTTTGGAGTTAGATAGAGCAGGCAGGCAGGCAGGCTAGTCAGTTAGAGTTACAGTGTGTAGAGGATATATATGCATCCCAGGTGTTGTATATATATTTATACACTGTATTGAGTTTAGATAGATCCGCTCTTCCTAATATACTGACAGGCAGGCAGGTGATTGTGCTAGCTGCAGTATTTTCACGTAGTGTACTGTCTGTGTCCTCTGCAAAGTGTGCACCTAAAGCTACGTTAATAGATTTGCTGGTGTTTTTCATATTAATTCCTACAGGCAGGGATCTTCTCATATTAATACCACAGGCAGGGGATCATTCTGCAAGTATTTTCACGTGCTGTGCTGTGTCCTCTGCACAGTGTGCACCTAAAGCTACGTCAATAAATTTGCTGGTGTTTCTCATATTAATGCCTACAGGCAGGGATCTTCTCATATTAATACCACAGGCAGGGGATCATTCTGCAAGTATTTTCATGTGGTGTGCTGTGTCCTCTGCACAGTGAGCACCTAAAGCCACGTGAATACAATTTCTGTTGTTGTCATATTAATATCACAGGGAGTGGCTGATCAGCAAGTATTTGCACTGCGCCCATTCCTGCGCCCACCAAGAGTAACTGTGAGGGCTTACAGTGTTGTGGCAACACCAACACCTAGGGCCCAAAGTATATACGGCAGGCCCCTACTATCAAACATCCAACTTACGACCCGCAAACGGAAGGAAACAACACAAAGTGAGAGGAAATCTACCCCTAGGAAGGGATATTCTTTTATGTAAAAAGTTGTCTCCTGTCCACTGATGCTTTATCACCAATCCATGTTTTTTTTTTTTTTTTTTTGTGTATTTTGTGCGTGTACTCGAGAGAGGAGCCGGACTGCAGGAGTTGGGAGTAGGCAGACCTCCCCCAGAGGCAATCTGCCACCTTTCTCCATGCCCCGGGTGGCAATGGCGGGTGTGTTACACAAAAAAAAAACACATTTTCAAAAAATCATTTGTCATTGGGACAGAAAGTGAGGTGCAATCTTCTGAACAGAAGCACAGACAGCAAAAAAAATGTTACATGGGTGATAACCCTTCTCTATGTTTTCCAAAAAGTTTAAAAATAGATTTTTTGGCTGGAGCTACACTTGAAAAAAGTACCAGTTCAAAATTACAAACAGATTCTACTTAACAACAAACCTACAGTCCCTGTCTTGTTTGCACCGCCTGTATACTGCTGTTCAAAGTATATAGGGCCAAAGGGGCTGGTATTGACCTGGGGGAGGGGGGGGGAACCATGCTATTTTTCTCAATGATTTTCATCCATATTGCAGGGACCAGACATTACATTAAAGCGTCAAGCAGTTTTAAATTACTTTTTTATTATAGTAATGTGCAGGGACAGTTCTAAACGCGGGAAACACGTGCCACTTCACAGACATACTATAGACACCCAGCAGGTACAATATTTAAAGGAATTTTTCTTTTTTTTTTTCACTTTAAGCATCATTAAAATCAATGCTCCAGAAAAAATGACCGTTTTTAAAACTTTTTTTTCCATTGATACATGTTCCCTGGGGCAAGACCTCAATTAGGAGGTTGATTGGAAACAATGGCCAGTAGTCAATGTAAACTTCTAAACTTCTTCAGGAAGTTACAGGACCAGGCGGAAGAAGTGCCACAATTGTTTGGGTTTTAGTATTACTATATGTTTAAAATTCATCCTGCAGTTTTTGAGGCTGCACTAGGATATGGATGATGCAAAGCATAGGTGTGCACACCATATTGCAATTGGGGTGTGCACCCCAAAGCTCAAGCACACACTACTGATCACTCACGATGTTCATTGAGAAAGGGAAGGGGATGGTCAATTACATATTTACCAGCCCATTCCTCCACTCATCCTAAAACATCCCTGCAGCAACAGCTGGCAGGAGAGGAGGGAAGCTGGTAGCACTGCAGGGAGAAGGGGGGAGCCAGGACAGTAGGGGGAATCTGTGCTGTAAAGGGTGACGAGGGTGTGACTGGGCAAACCTGGCACACCCTGTGCACACACCTATGATGCAAAGTTTTAAAAACTATGTGAAGTCATATCAGTTACATGGGAAGTTTCACCCAAAGGTTTGGATACTGCAGGGACTGGGCTTCAACTGAAAATTCTGCATGTCATTCTTCAGTCTACATACAATATATGCTTGCCAAAACCCTAACACAGTCATGTTTAGCTTTATTTCCATTTTTTGGAATTCTTGATGTATACACACCTTTATGGCAAGATTCTAAATGTAAGTTTTTACTTAAATGAAAAAGTCACTTTTTCTATGGCTAGATTTATACAATGGAATAATTTATTTTAGGAAGTTAAATATCACTAATGATAATGAAATGAACTCAGTGCAAATGAATGGTTCATGAACATTTGGCCAAGAAGCACATTACCTCAGTGATGTTACCAGTTACTGGTAGGTTCTCCTAATTTTCCTTCGATATTCATTCAATCTACAGATGGATGCCTTCAATTGATTACTCATGTGAATTAATTTAAAATCTACTTATCATTCAAAAAATATTGCTTAACTTTATGGTTCACGTATCTTTTTTGTTAACATAAGACTCATTTGCGAACTGGTCATAGCACCCCTTCTCAACTTTCTTTTACTTAAAATGTAATTACTTTCAAATACCCTAAGGCCATGTCGTGTGTGCTAGTTTCTGTAAAAGTGATGTAAAAAAATCATCAAGTAGCACATAAAAAATACTTTTTTTTTAGGTTTATCATGCTAAATGACCAATGTCTGTATACTACTTTCTAGTAACTCTAGAGAACATAAACAATAGATTGCCAATTTGGAAATTGAGGGGGCAATTGTAATGTATCTTTCAGCCATGGTGAATCTGAAAACAAACACAACCTGTTTTGGTCAGGAAGTCCCTATAAGAGGACTATACTAAGATCTTAAATGAGTCAAAATGCCATTATCTCAAAAGAGGATGCCAGAGGCTTGTGTTCTTTTTGGCCTGATTTAATTGAAGATCTGTAATACAAAAGTATAATGCATTCCCAGATGAACTGCTGGAGCATTTCATGCTAGTCAAAGAGAGAGAAAAAAGCTAATCCGAAAATTGCCACCTTAATGCACTCTAAAGGGATGCAATACAATCCCTTGACAACTGTGGAAGCTAAACCTGAAGAGGTGTTGGGGCGTTCCCGAGAATGACCTCTGTCAAATGTAAGAGTAACAGAATGCACGAGATCTCCATACCTATAGTGCTGAAAGATAACTCACATTTGACAACTTACAATTACTGATGAATGCTGAAAGTATCAACAGAAATAATCCAAGAGAGAATTAAGATGATCACCATGTCTAAGAGCTTATACACAATAAAATAATATGGCTTCACAGGTAATGTAGGCAAGAATAATAATAATAAAAAAAATAATAATAAAAGTCTTAACATCTTTTTTAATAAACAGGTGTATACAATGTTAGCCAAAGAAACCCAATTTTGTTTTTAAAATGCCAGTACATTTTCCTTAAATACAGATTGAGAGCTTTTGATAATGATTGGTGGATCAAAGGCAAAGACAGAATGCATGCTTGGCGCCAGCGAGGGCATGATTATACAGTTTGTTACCCATGGGCCCCAACTGTGTGTCTTTTCCCTGTCTCAGTCTTACTCTTTTTTCCTAACCTGTTCTTCAGCCTGTCTAATACCCCATTATAAGTCAGGTAAAAGGTGGTCAAATAAATATTAATCACAGTTTATTTAGAAGGTTTAGCTTCTTTAACGCTAACATTTTGACAGTAAAGTAATCTTACATGTTATAGTAGAAGAGAGAACATTGGCTTAAAATAGGATGCCCAGAATCACTCAAACCTTCTAGAAGTTTGTTAATCTTTATTCATTTTGAATTAATGTTTTACAGAAGAAAATATAACAATACAAAAATTCCTCAGATATTACAGGACTTGGAGTGCCTGGCATGATATCATATGCTACGACTAAGGTAATTAAGTGAGAATTACATCACATACAAATTTATTTTAATTTTTTCAATCTTATTACTGTTTATATTTCTGTATTTTTTTATGATATGACTATTTATTAAAACATTAATAAAGAATAAGTTGGTAACATAAACAAGACATTTAATTTTTAAATGTGAATAGAGCCCTAGCTCTGATTGACAGCAGCGGGGAGCCAATGGCTGCGCTGCTATCAATCTATCCAATCAATGCCGGGATTCTGTGGAGAAGAGGACGCCGGGGACACGCAGAGCAGGTGAACGGGCTCAGGTAAGTAAAACGGGGGGGCTGGGGGGCCCATGATTGCCAGGTGTTTTTTCTCCTTAATGCATTAAGGTGAAAGAACACGAACCTTTACAACCCCTTTAACTAGGCTGCACCTCTTGTTTGTGGATCCAGGGGGACAATTAACCCACTGTCCTTGGCTCAGTATGTACTGTCACTACAATTAATCCACAAACAGAAGGGGAGTGTGTTCCTCTAGATAGCTAACAACATATATGTAAATGGACAAGGGGTCCGCAAGAATTCATCAATGGGGAACAACCGGTTATACAAAAAATACAAAAAGCTTTATTGAAAAAACAAAATTTTTTATAAATACAAAAAATACACCTCCACCATATATTCAAGTCAAATATGACAAAGTTGTTAAAGGACACAGGTAGCTACCACAGACACTCATCCACCTATCCACATGCACACCGATGTATAATAAAATATGTATGACAAAAAGCCTAGTATGAGGAAGGTAGTCACACCCAAGGGAGCAGGAGTTGCTCATTCACCCTTTCAGGTCCGATTTCAGCACACATTTTTGGCTGAATTTGTACCTGAAATGAGATTCGACACATGCGTGGAAGTATTTTACTTCCTGGTTTGCGGATGTGGCGGCGTCAACGTCACTGCCACGTCACCGCGATGTCTGTCCGCGGGGATTTCGGTTTGATGGTGTGTACAACCATCAGACCGAAATCTCAGAGCGGACATGTCCCCTCGTCTGTACGGGGCCTAAAGGGATCATTGTGGTGTTGCCACATTGGGAAAAATAGTGCAGTTCAAAAAAGAAAATAGTATGCATAAGTGGATCAAGCCTGTTGCACTCCCAGGATTTGGCATAGATCACTCTCAAAGATATGTCATACAGCAAAGATATGGGGGTATGATGGTATAGCACTGTCCTGAGAAAGGGATAGACCACTGGGGCTGGACCTCATGCGTGTAGTGAATCTGTGATTGATGAAATGATGCCATTTGGGGCAAAGACAGTGGGGAAAATTCCCCCTCACTGCACAATGAGCACCCCATGCTACAGCCTCCGAAAACACAGTCCTACAATAGCATTGGCTCGTGTATAGTGGGACATAATGAGTAAGACAATGTCATCAGAGAAATAGATACATGGCCCCAGCAAGGAATGATTGTTCCAATGTGTCTCACCACTCCCCGGTACTCTCGAACTGCTCCCACCGGCGCTGAGCTGTCCTCCTGTCTTCACGGGGGGGAATGATCCCACTCCCTGCACACCAAGTAATACATGCTGTGGCCTCCGTGTATGCCATTACAACTACTTCTGCAGTTGGTTCCCAGGGGAAGGCAGAGTGCCCATGGAAATCAGTGCGTATCCGAACAACACTGATGTGATGATGTCATGCTGCCGCGTTTCACTCATCAGGCGAGCTTCTTTGGAGCAAGGCTAATTTATACCTAATATTAAAGTGTTATTAAGCCAAAAACAAAAATGTATTATATTGTATTTTACAAATTATTAGATGTGGTACCTTCATTCGTTTTCTTTTTTAAAGTGATTGTAAATGGTCACCGTGTAAAACAACCTGTAAAAAAATAGAAATGAAGAGCAAAATAGCAAAAATAGAAATAAAAAAATGTATAATTACCTTTTTTTTTTCATTTTTTATAAATGATCACATTCGCTCTGCATAAGAGCTGGGCGAGGAGAAGCAGAATCACACTGAGCTTCCCAGTGAATGGCTGTATAGCAGGTGTGTGTCAGGGCAAGTCTGATTATTGGCAAGGAGTACACTGAGTTCCCAGCTAGAGAACTGACCACGTTGTGCTCTCCTGCTTAGTGTGGTAAGTTTTTAATAGGAAAGCAAGGGACCTGGCAGGAACACAACAGATTTCACATAAAAGAAGCAGTACAAAGAGAACAGGATACTTTCTCGTACACCACACACATAACAGGAATATGAAGGGTTGGGGTAAAAAATGCTTTAAAGGGGTTGTAAAGGATTTTTTTCCCCCTAAATAGCTTCCTTTACCTTAGTGCAGTCCTCCTTCACTTACCTCATCCTTCGATTTTGCTTTTAAATGTCCTTATTTCTTCTGAGAAATCCTCACTTCCTGTTCTTCTGTCTGTAACTACACGCAGTAATGTGAGGCTCTCTCCCTGGTGTGGAGAAAGCCTCTTGAGTGGGGAGGGGGCGAGCAGGAGTGTCAGGACGCCCACTAACACACAGCTCATTTCTCTATCTGCAAAGTAGAGAGTATCCTGACCCTCCTGCTCGCCCCCTCCCCCCTCAAGTGGCGTTCACCACACCAGGGAGAAAGCCTTGCATTACTGCGTGTAGTTACAGACAGAAGAACAGGAAGTGAGGATTTCTCAGAAGAAATAAGGACATTTAAAAGAAAAATAGAAGGTAAGTAAAGGAGGACTGAACTAAGGTAAATTAAACTATTTAGGGATTTTTTTTTACCTTTACAACCCCTTTAAGGTTTTTTCCTTTATTTTCTCCCTTTTGATCTGGTCAGTAAATCATTTTTTTTTACTTTCCTTTAACATACCAACCTATCCAGTCAAAGTGATAATTATGCCGCGTACAGACGAGCATACATGTACGATGAAACCGGTCCGCCAGGACCGTTTTCACCGTACATGTATGCCCTGGGATTTCTGTATGGTGGCTGTACTCACCATCATACAGAAATCCGCGCGTAAACAATACGCGGGGCGTGTCCGCGCCGTCGCCGCGACGATGACGCGGCGACGTGGGCGGCCCTGCCAGTTAAATGCTTCCACGCATGCATCGAAGTCATTCGACGCATGCGAGGGATGGCGGGCGCTCGGACATGTACGGTAGGTCTGTACAGACGACCGAACATGTCCGAGGGGACAGGATTCCAGCGGGCTGTTTTAAAACAAGTCCAGAAATATTTGCCCGCTGAGAAAAGGCCCGGCGGGCAAATGTTTGCTGGAATCCTGCCCGCTCGGGCCTACACACGACCGAACATGTCTGCTGAAACTGGTCCGCGGACCAGTTTCAGCAGACATGTTCGGTCGTCTGTACGGGGCCTTAGAGGGTTGGGACAAACCATTTAACAATGACTGGTGTGATTACTGTGACCAGCCTTTATTCATTTATGTAAACCCTTTATACCATAAGGAAAAAGGAACAATTGTTGTTGTGTTAACAGGAGTTCAACTCACCATAATGCAGAATCAGTGGGAGCCATGAGCATGTCACTTGCCATGTTGCCTGCCAACAGATGAGGAATGTCACTTGCCACATCACCTGCCAGTGCCACCAGATGAGGAATGCCACGTCACCTGCCTGTGCCACCAGATGAGGAATGCCACTTGCCATGTCACCTGCCAGTGCCACCATGTGAGGAATGGCACTTGCCACGTCCACTGCCTGCCACCAGATGAGGAATGCCACTTGCCACGTCACCTGATAGTGCCACCAGATGAGGAATGCCACTTGCCACGTCACCTGATAGTGCCACCAGATGAGGAATGCCACGTCCCCTGCCTGTGCCACCAGATGAGGAATGCCACTTGCCACGTCCACTGCCTGCCACCAGATGAGGAATGTCACTTGCCACATCACCTGCCAGTGCCACCAGATGAGGAATGCCACGTCACCTGCCTGTGCCACCAGATGAAGAATGCCACTTGCCGTGTCCACTGCCTGCCACCAGATGAGGAATGCCACTTGCCACGTCACCTGCCAGTGCCACCAGATGAGGAATACCACATCACCTGCCTGTGCCACCAGATGAGGAATGCCACTTGTCACATCCACTGCCTGCCACCAGATGAGGAATGCCACTTGCCACGTCACCTGCCAGTGCCACCAGGTGAGGAATGCCATTTGCCACATCACCTGCCAGTGCCGCCAGATGAGGAATGCCACGCCACCTGCCTGTGCCACCAGATGAGGAATGCCACTTGCCACATCACCTTTAAGGCCACCAGATGAGAAATACCACTTGCCACATCATCTGCCAGTGCCACCAGATGAGGAATGCCACTTGACACATCATCTGCCAGTGCCACCAGATGTGGATTGTCACTGCATTGGTGGCACTGATTCAGTGGTCGTTGAGTGAGGGCAGGAGAGCATAGATGCAGGGCGGATGGTGATACATCTCTCTGCTCTTTGCCGTACCTCCGACATTTCGCATGCTGTGAGGGCGGAAGAGCGGTGAAGCTAGGCAGGCGGACAGAAATTATGTCATCTCTCTGTTCCCCGCCGCACCTCCAACATTCCGCATGCTGTGAGGGCGGAAGAGCAGTGATGCTAGGTGGGGGCGGAGAGAGATGTCATCTCTGCTCGCCAGCACGCTTCTCTCATCCGCCTGCCCGCCTGTCTGATCCACCGGGCTCTTACCTTACAATGTCATGCTGCCCGCTGCGGCCCGGCTGCAGAGACGCTACGGCCCGGTAGTGGGCCGCGGCCCGGGGGTTTACGACCCTTGGTGTAGAGTATGGGGATTGGTATATTTCTCTATTTACCTTGATTGTGTGGATGGACAAACCTGTAAAAAAAATGTTTTAATTCAGCCGGGTTGGCTGAAATAAAAAAACTAGTATTGGTAAGGGTAGCTTAACCACCTCACGTCAGCCGTTTTTGTATAAGGGTGGTTCTATCGTTCTGAAATGACGTTATAACGTCGTCCCACTCTCGTTTGCGCATGCACACCCGCAGGGGAAACGGCGTATCCAGATCTTGGTAAATAGCTGATGACAAGGCTCTTTACCTGTGTGAGCGGCTGTGTTCATTCACAGCTAATCACACATAAACAAGGAAATGCCAGTTATCAGCTTTCCTCTGCACAAATAATAATTATAATAATAATGATTATTATCAGTGCAGCCCCAACAGTGCTCAATGCCACCTCATCAGTGCCCTTCAGTGCTGTCTTATCAGTGCCAATCAGTGCAGCCTATCAGCGCACATCAGTGAGAATTTTTTTTTTTTTAGCAAAAATAAAATCCCAGTAGTGATTAAATTATAATAATTTAATTTGGGTAGATCGTTGCATGACCGCGCAATTGTAATTGAAAGTGTGACAGCGCTGAAAGATGAAAATTGGCCTGGGCAGGAAGGGGGTGAAAGTGCCCTGTGTTGAAGTGGTTACGGCAAGAAATATGTTATTGGCAGGATCACAAGGTGAAAATAAAGAAAAAATCAAATAAAACATAACTAATGCAGCCACCACCATTTAAGGATTGGTGAGCTGCATTTTTAAAAATAGCTTTTGGATGTAATACTGCTTTAAGTGTTTCTTTAGCTTCAGAAAGAGACACATCATTTAGCGTGTAACCTATATATCTTTTGAATCAAGAACTCTAGCAATGCAACTAATAGGATGCAACCTGCTGTGGTTGTAGCTCAATCATCCACAAATATCATGCAGACACTGATGATATTGCACACAGTGAAGTCTTCCAATTTGTGCTACAATTACGTTTTGTAAAGTGGCGAAAAGGCTCTTTTTTTTTAAAATTACAAACATGTTTACTTATCTGCTCTGTGCAACGGCCCTGAACCCCCCAGAGAAGAACAGAATCTGGGCATAGCTCTGTATCAATATAGGTACTGTAAGTGTTAGCAAGGGAGGCTGGGGGCACTGGTATTGGAAGGTTTTTATTTCAATGCAGACAATGGTCCGAATTCAGAAAGGAGATACGACGGCGTATCTCCGGATACGCCGTCGTATATCTCTGAGTGTGCGGGGTCGTAACTATGCGACTGATTCATAGAATCAGTTACGCATAGATTTCCCTAAGATCCGACTGGCATAAGTGTCTTACACTGTCGTATCTTAGGCTGCATATTTACGCTGGCCGCTAGGTGGCGCTTCCGTATATTTACGCGATGAATATGCTAATTAGGTAGATACGCCGATTCAGAAACATACATCCACCCGGCGCATTTTTTTACGTCGTTTACGTTAGGCTTTTTTCGGCGTAAAGTTACCCCTGCTATATGAGGCGTAGCCAATGTTAAGTATGGACGTCGTTCCCGCGTCGAGTTTTGAAAATTTTACGTCGTTTGCGTAAGTCGTTCGCGAATAGGGCTGTACGTAAGTTATGTTCACGTCTAAAGCAATGACGACTTGCGGCGTAATTTCGAGCATGCGCACTGGGATTTTTTCACAAACGGCGCATGCCGTCAAATACGTAGGGTCACAGTGAATTTATATAAAACACGCCCACATCATCCCCATTTGAATTAGGCGGGCTTACGCCGACACACATACGTTACGCTGCCGTAACTAAGGGCGCAAGTTTTTTCTGCATACGGAACTTGCGCCCTAGGTTACGGCGGCGTACCGTATCTGAGATACGTTATGTCACGCCGACAGATACTCCAATGTATCTGAATCCGGCCCAATGTATTAAGGCAAACATTTTGCCTTTACAACCACTTTAATCAGCTTCGCAATACTGTCTACCACTCTTTGCTTCTTCATAGTAATATAAAAGTTGGTTTATTTTGGTCTGATTTGTAATCAGGGGATGCCTAAATATTTTGGAATTCACTGTGTAAAGTATATAAGAGAGAACTTTGCAAGAAACATACTTTTATTTCTTACCAAAAAAGAAATAGGTATTTTATTCAATTAACCTAACAGCAGGAGTTCTGCTTGTCTTTTCTGTTGTCATTACAGAAAATATGTCTCACTTTTTATTCCTTTTTGTGTCCTTAAGGGTCACTAAAGGAAAAACATTTTTTGCTGAAATGACTGTTTACAGGGTATAGATACATAATAGTTAACAGATTCCTTTTAAAAATGATTAAAAATAGATAAAAAACAATCATATAATGTACCTGCAGTTTAGTTTTGTTTTTGCTGTTGTTTCCTAGTTCTCTGATGTACAGAGACAAAGAGCCAATAGAGGACAGTGATGCTTTGTAAAACGAAACTGGATTGGTGCTGACACACAGTAATCACACCTCCTTGATTAGTCACCACAGTGAGAAATCTCCCAGTACTGTGGTAATCAGGAAACAGACAACCAGGAAGTGTCCAGAACAGAGAGGAATTACAGCAACATCAAAGCAAACACGAACAATGAGGACATGAAACCAAGACTGCAGTAAGGTAAAGGAAGCTATTTAGCTAAAAAAAAAAATTCCTTTAGTGACCCTTTAAGCAGGGTCAGCTATGTAATGTAGAGAAACCTACAAATAATACTGCAACATGAGTAAAATCTGTAACTCATTGTATTATTACTGATCTCATCACACATTTTGTTTTCTGTTTCACATGCATTTAACGGCACCGAAAATTTTGCGAATCAGTTAATTGTTAAGAAATAATACTAGCGTAAACAATAGACAGTATGCAGAAGTCAAACATGCTGGCTAGGCAAAAGAGATACACTTGCTTTCCCAAAGTAGTCTGTGAGGCCTGACTGTTAGACGGACAATCAAGTCCATCTCTGTGCATCAGGAGTGATGACAAAGGATGTGGTATGGCATGCTTCAGGGGTGTATCAAATCTAGCAAGGTCCCGGGCCTCCAGAAGCCTAATGGTGACCTCCAGAGTCAGGGAGAGCTGACATCCCTCTATGTAGAGTGGGTTACGAGGCATGGTGGGTGTAATGCAAGATAGATTCATGGGTGCCAAACACTTCTTGAATGCAAAGAGATTTATTGTCTCAGAACTGTGGGGGAGAGGGTTTAGGGCCAGGACACCCTTTAGTAGTTGCAATGTTAATTGGCAGACTCCGAGAATTCTATAGGTATGCAGCCATGCAGGGAAAGGCACCCCGGCCAGACACCACAACTGCATGTGTAGACACTCTGTCTCCTATGGCACCAATCTTGAACAGTTTCTAACAAAGGTTACAATGAACTCTTTCACTTCCTCTACAGTCTCCTATTGTAGATCTTCACTCAACTGAGCTCCCAGTCTCTCTCACTAGACTTGCTGATCCACTGCCACTAGATCTCCTGAGCTCTTCCAACCTTCTCTCCCAGTATCTTCCTCAAGAGTCACCCCCTCCAAGATACTCCTCAAGCGGGATGTAAGGATGGCAGAGGGATGGCAGAGGGATGGTGGGAAGCAGGAGGATAGCCAGATGGCAGGATGGCAGAGGGATATCAGGATGGCAGAGGTATGGCGGTATGGCAGAGGGTTTGCAGAGTATGGTGGAGGGATGGCAGGATGGCAGAGGGATGGCGGGATGGCAGAGGGATGGCAGAGTATGGTGGAGGGATGGCAGGATGGCAGAGGGATAGTGGGATGGCAGCAGGATGGCCAGATGGCAGGATGGCAGAGGGATGTCAGAACGGCAGAGGTATGGCGGGATGGCAGAGGAATTGTAGAGTATGGTGGAGGGATGGCAGAGGGATGGCAGAGTATGGTGGAGGGATGGCAAGATGGTAGGATGGCAGACGGATAGCAGGATGGCAGAGTATGGAGGAGGGATGGCAGAGGCTGTAGTTGTCACAGAGCAGCGCTGTGGGCGCTACACATACAGCCCACATCGCTGCTGCAAGCGTTCTCTCCCTCTCCCCTTGCACTGTACCTATCAGTACAGAGAGGGGAGAAAGGAACCGGACATGACGCCGGTTTGTTTACTTGTGATCGCTCCGTCATTTGACGCTGTCAGCGGCTATTTGCCATGATCCGTGATGCGGACCTGGCAGTCACGGATATTCCCATGTGCGTGCTCCAGGGGGCGCGTGGAAGCAAGATTCCAGGAGGACTTCAATGTACACCCCCCCAGAGTTGTCGAGCCGCGCTGTAGCCATCATTCGGCTATGGCGCGGTCGGCAACCGGTTAAAGCCCATCCACGTACACATTTCCACATCTACATTTTGTTAATAAGCACTCCCCCATCATGTCTGGGAGGACAACAAGGAGAGGCAGACGTTCCCATGGCACTGTAAGGGGGCCAGCAGCGTATGTGTCCACAGACAAAGGTGGATATGTTCAGTCCTCAGGCATGGCATAATTCCCTCTGTTTAGTGATGTTGCCCATGCTATTCAGACACAGCAAGCAGAGGAGGTGGTGGATTGGCTTACTAAACCATACTCCTCATCCTCCGTCACCCAAGCAGAGACTAGTGGGAAGTCCACTGCAGCTACTAGAGTGGCTAAACCTGTCTCCTTGTCCACAGCTATTCCTGCCATAGCCCCAGCATTAGGCAAGGAGGTGTCAGCTGAGTTATTTGAACACAGCAGCAACCACTTGCTGCTTGACGATGCACAGCCATTACTTGATTCAGATGTTGGTTCTGAGGTTGAGGAAGGCAGGAACATGAGCCTACAGAGAGAGAAGAACACTGGTACAGTGCATTGCCAAGTTGTCTTCAGTGGTAATGAAGATGGAGGAGATGATGATGAAGTCACTGATGTGACTTATGTGCCAGAAAGAGCAGAGGTGGAAAGTGAGGGTGAGGCACAACCCCAATGAGGCAGCCATCATGGAAGAGTACAGAGCAGCCACCCTTTTCCATCACATTGTGGAGCTGTTATCTTCCAGACCCACTTCCTACAGCTCAGCTGTCTCGATTTTTTTAGCATATGTGCAGACGATCGCACTGCTGCAATTTGCAAAATTTGTCTCAAGCACATCAAGTGTGACAATAACACCAGTCATTTGGGTAGCACATGCTTGACAAGGCATTTAACCTCCCACCACTCAGCCCATTAGCAAGAGCATCTGAATGCCACACAAAAGGGGCACAATTCTGTTCCTCCTCCTTACTCATCTCTGTCTGCCCCCACTATACCTCATGACCTCTCAGCAGCCTCCAATGACAGGGATGATGGTATAGCGCAGGGTGTCCCAGGTTCTTGCAGCACATCTTCCAGCAGAACATCATCAGCTGTAGACTCTAGTCGGAAAATTTCTCTGCCCCATCTGCTGCAGCAAAAAAATTTAAATACAGTCACTGCCACCGAAATTCCCAGCATCTATATGCAAGATAGTCAAAGCTGCTCACTCTATAACTTCTGCCTCTCCGTCTGGTGGATTCTGTCCCCTTCCGTGAATTTTCAGAATGTGCTGTACCACAATTGCAGGTTCCCAGTAGCTATTTCTTTTTATGTAAGGCCAATCCAGCTCTGTACCATCATGTGAAAGGCAATGTTGTTGCATTGTGGCAAGGCAGTCAGCTGAAGTCCACATCACCAGCAAGCATGGTCAGGGTCAGGCCCGTCGCTACAGGACAGGCAAAACAAACAATTGCTTGGGGCCCGAGCTAGCCTGGGGCCCCCAACTTCCCCTTCCCAGGCTGTAGCGTGGCCGAGCTCCTCTTCCTTCCTCCTGGAGTCCTGTCAGTCCGGGAAGTGCACACTGAGTGCTCACTTCCTTTCAGTTGAGCCAGGAACACAGGAAACTGAATCTCCTGTAACGCACAGTACCTGGCCCAGCCCGGGCACTATCTGATTGGGAACTGGGGAACCATAATGATAGAACACCTGACTGACAGGAGGAAGAGGAGCTCAGCCACGCTACAGCGACAGCCTACAGGGAAGAAGGGGAGGTGAGAATAGAAAAACATAGGGACTAGGGACTAGGGAGCTAACGTAGGCTTTGCGTGCGGGGGGGGGGGGGGCTTGGGGGCCCCCCCCAT
Organism: Rana temporaria; assembly: GCF_905171775.1. Classification (NCBI taxonomy): domain Eukaryota; kingdom Metazoa; phylum Chordata; class Amphibia; order Anura; family Ranidae; genus Rana; species Rana temporaria. The sequence goes on along the minus strand of NC_053493.1, from coordinate 250,042,480 downwards.
TTTGCTTAGGGCCCCCAAATTCCTTCAAACGGCCCTGGTCAGGGTCAGTATATATTTAGTTCACAGCACACTGGGCAACTCTGCTTGCAACTTGGAAGGATGCAGGACAGGGCTCAGTGCTGCAGGTTGTTGTGCCCCACGTCTCCATACAGCTAGTGGTGATGATGCAAGATTTGTCAGCTTTACCCCCCTCTCCTCCTCCTCCTGCTCCATGCCTTCTTCTGCTGAATTGTCCTATGAACCACAAGTACCCCCTAAGCGTTCAAAGGGCTATTCAATGAGTCAGATTAACCATTTCGCGCCCAAGGTACATCATATGATGTCCTGGACTTTTAGTAGGGATATCTGAATGATGGGTGCAGCTACAGGCATCATTCAGATATCCATCCTTTCAGCCAGTGATTCTGTGCACCATAAGAATGATCATAGCGGCAGTTCCCCCCATGTCCTCAATTTGGTGGTGCAGTGTTTCCTAAATAGGTACACAGGGTTGGAAGATCTGCTAAAGCAGTCCAGAAGAGTCTGTAGCCATTTCAGGCGGTCATACATACAAAGAGAGAATCGTAATAAACTCAGGCAGCCATGTATATATATATAGGATAAAATCTTGGCTATACATATATGTCCATTAGGTGAAAGTCCACAGTGTGAAGGCCGTGCATAAATATATAGTGATGAAGCTGTTGTATCCTCTGTGTTGGGAGAGACACAAGACTCTGGTCTGGAACAATGGATGTTTATTTCAGGTCATCTGTACACTGCAACATGCATCTCAGGACAGTACATCTTATCGCTCTCTCTAAGATGGCTACTATGCCCCTTAGACCCTTGTCATCACTGCTGGGTGGAGCCAGCCTTAAAGTGCCAGTACATGTGGAACCCTTCAGGTATAACAGAAGCAATAACTGGCAGCACAGGGATCCTTTAAATCCTTAAGGTGAATAAAGTCCTGACACTGATAGAGTGACACCTCCACACATGCACCACAACAAACGGAGGGGGGGGAGGTGTGGATAGAGCCCCCTCTTAGGTCGCTTCTTACCGAACAAATACTTGTATTACAGCATATAAGTCAGTACTGGATATCGATCTCCTCCAATCTTTCCACTCACTGCTGAAATCCAATCACTATAACAAGTGATGTTAACAAGAGAAAAGAAACACAAACATAGTGTAATCCTGTTTCCACAAGTTTTAATGTATAAAACACTTCCTGATTGTGCACTCACATAAATAGGACATATCACAGCATTGTTAAAATGTTAGCAGTGCCAGATACAACGGTGTCTTCTACCCTTCGCTGAGCCCAGCACTTCAGGGATTTCGGACGCTGCTTCTAGTCACTGGCATTTCTACCCTTCATTGTTAGGCTCCACCCTGACTAGTTTTGTCATTCTACATCATCTGAGGGTCATACATAGCCAGTGCTCGGTTGGCTGAAATTCAGCGGGAATTCCACCTGCCCGTAAACCGCTTGACTTTTGACATGCTCACCAGGTGGAACTCGACTTTGCCAATGCTGCATCAGCTACACATGCAGCAGAGGGCTGTCAGCAGTGAGTACCTGTGTAAATATAGCACAATGACAGGGTTAGGCTGGCTCTGCTTTTTTCTCACACCAATGGCTGCTCATAAAGATGCATGCACTGTACTGTCACCCTTTGAGGAGGCCACAGGGATGGTGAGCCATGACAATGTATGCATCAGTGACACTGAGACTCTGCTTGGTCAGTGAGAGGAAGAGCAGGACTTTCCTCTCAAGGCCCACTTTATGCAGACACCATTGTTCCTATGCCACAGAACACACAAGAGGAGAGGGAGAAAGAGGAAGAAGATTCTGACAGTTTTGGAGGCATTAAAGCAGGGGAAGACATTTGTCAAACCGTAAGAGATGGTTTTCCATCCCCAGAACCCAAGTGATGCATTTCACATTTTTTTTTGTCCTCACCGCCCAGGGCTGTCAGCTTCTACATCCAATTGGCAGTGTCTGCATCACATGGTGGACAATTATCTAAGGGCAAAAACAGAGAAGGAAAGCTTTCCAGTCGACGATCCACTGTCTTACTGAGTCATGAGAATAGACCACTGGCCAGAAGTTGCCCAGTATGCAATTAAGCTGCTGGACTACCCTGTATCCAGCGTGCTTTCTGAACGTGCATTCAGTGCTGCTGGAGGTTTTGTTACTGATAATAGAATGTACAGTATCTGTCCTCTGTGGACCATCTGACATTTATAATAAATATTATCAGTCCTGGATTACCAGCAGCTATGTAGCCCCTGATGCAGATGCCGCTGATTAAGTGTTTTTGGGATGTGGAAACTCTGCAGAACTTCTAGGCTGCCTAGCATTGTGGGTGTTGATTTCATCTTTGGTGTAGGTTTCATGGGCACAATTAATACTCACAACTAAGACCCATTTTTTCAGACCTGTTTGGCAGGTGCATATCATTGCAATTTTTGACAGCAAGGCCAATTCTTGCTTTCATCAATTGTACCTCAATCAGGTTATGGTGTAAAGGTGCCACCGACACCCAACGATCAATTTTTCTGCATCTGTTTGACAGGTCCACATCATTGCAATTTTTGACAGCAAGGCCAATTCTTGCTTTCATCAAGAGTACCTCTTATAGGGTTACGGTGTGAAGTTGCTAATTTTTCTGCACCTGTTACTTTTATCCAAAGTCTGTGGAAGAGACACCAGAATTTATCAAAACAATCTCTAATCTTGTTCCCAGTGCACTACATTGTGGTATAATCTTACAGGTTGGCTCCCCAAGCCTTTGCTTGCAAAACTTGCAGGGAAAATTTAATTTTCAGGTTTTATAAAGGCAATTATTGCTGCAGCAGCTTCTATACACAGTACAGATGTGCCACTTTACAGGTGGACTAAGGGTAACCCCCAGGCACTATATTGAAAGGAATTTTTCATTTTTATGCTTTCACTTTAAGCATCAATAAATCACTGCTTATTTAAAAATGTTTTTTACAAACTTTTTTTCAATGATACATGTCCCCCAGGGCAGTACCTGGACCCCCTAACTATTGCATGTCCTATTACTTGCATATACAGTAAGCTTTAAAAATGGGCACTTTGGATTTTTCTAGTTTAGGTCCCATAGACTTTAATAGGGTTCGTTATTCCTTTCCGAACTTTCGCGATGTTCAAAAGTTCTGGTGCGAATCGAACAAGGGGTCGTTCGGCCCATCGTTACAATTAATCTAGTAACACAACTGTCCTTTATTTTTTCATTAAAAGCACAATGGCAGTATAAGAAAAGGGTAAGTGAACACTGCTGTAGAGATGACCATTAAACTTTTTTGCGCATTCTGGACTTAAATCTCATAGAAGTCAAAAACGTATCTCATAACAGTCAAACAATCAGTTAAATGTCTTAAGATTGCACAATTGAAACTCAAAACTTCTTTTCTGAGATTTAAAGTGCCAATAATTTCACACTCATACACATAAAATATCCATAAATCCCATTCTAGTATGGCAAGTCAAGATTTAGTAATGAGCTAAATCACAAGCAAAAGACATGAATACTATAGCCAAGTCAAAATGAAAAGGATGAAGGGAAGAGTTATCAAAGAGATTAGTTGAGGAGGGAAAAATGGCATCTGCCAAAATAGGCTGCAAGTAAATATGTGTAACAATTAATGTTTACAGTGACAGTGGTGAGTGTTAAAAAATCTAACAGCCTTTGTGTTTATTGGTGAAACAGATGGGCTTATAGTCATCCATTAAGATACTGTCATCATAAAGCTAATGTTCACATTTCTTAGATGAATACTACATTGCCGCTTAGGATGTATGAGCCTAGGATAGCCTCCTGGAGCAAATTATTGTTTTCTGTTTTTATTTGTTTGCTAATGTAAATGTTTCAGCGCTAATTTAACATGTAAACGAAAGTTAAATAAAAGAAAATTTATTGCACTCCAGTGATCAAAGACTATTACTTCCCAAATTGAAATAAAAAAATTGAAAAAAATGACTCCACTCTTTTGCCCCATATGTTTGAATTAATGTAACATAATAGGATTTTAGTGGCATTCGAACGCTTGCTAAAACTGCATACTTAGCAGTGCTGTTATAGAGCATTTGTTGGTTTTATTGGAATAAATAAAATAGTGTTTCACTATGAGTATATTGCAAAATCATATTTTTGCTTGAGATAAAATGCTATAATATTTTGGTATTTGTATGCAAAAACTTACAGCAGAGCATAGTAAAATATAATTAAATAGCTCCATTGGATAGAAACGGTTGCTTGATGTATATACACATCAAACAAGCATGAAATGTAAAATCACAGAATAAATCCTGAAGGGGTTTTCCAGGATAAACAAAAATAGGACCTCTGTTACTGATATGGAGGGCACTCATCACAGTTGTATCCTCCATGTTTTGCACGTTTCTGCATTTAATCCAGTTTTGTTTTGATTTAAATAATATCTGTATCGCAGCTTTGCTGTGTTAAACAGTAAGAAATGTTAGAAAAAGAACAGTCAACAGACTGAAGTATTCTCCAGACTTCCAATATGTCATGAATTCAGAATATTGTTTTTTAAGGGGTGAGTTACTAAATAATTTGCAGAATTATGTTCAGGCCCCAAAGGCACAGAGGTCAAAATAAGACACCCGGTGCATTTTTTTTTAGCACTCAACTAACACCAACTAGTTCCTAGGACACTGTTAATTTAATAAAACTGAAGAGTGCAAAATGTGGTGCAGCTACTGTATGTATGGTAGCCAAAAGTGGCGGCTGGTGCTAAATATTTCAGGGAGGTGGCGAACTAACAACACCCCCCCCCCGGGGGGAGATGGATGGGAATGCGACGTTTGCCACAAACATGCAGGAGATGGTCTCCCAGCACAAAGTCTGCATGTGACAATGGGGCTGAGTCATGAGAATTTTGTACTTTTTGAATTTTTTTCCCATAAATAGAGCTTTCTGTTGGTGGTATTTGATCACTATTGCGTTTTTTTAAAATGTATTTTATAAACAAAAAAAAGACTGCCAATTTTGAAAAAAAAACAACATTATTTTTGACTTTCTGCTATAAAACATATCCAATAAAAAAATGTAAATATCTTCATAAATGTAGGCCAATAAGTATTCTGCTACATTTTTGTTAAAAAATCCCAATAAGCGTTTATTGATTGGTTTAAGTGAATGTTATTGCATCTACAAACTATAGTATATATATATATATATATATATACATACATACACCATATATACTCGAGTATAAGCCGACCGAATATAAGCAGAGGCACCTTATTTTACCACAAAAAACTGGGAAAACGTATTGACTCGATTATAAGCCTAGGGTGTCCATCTGCATGCCTCACTGTGTCCATGTGCATGCCTCACTGTGTCCATGCCTCACTGTGTCCATGCCTCACTGTGCCCATGCCTATTCGATACGCTACGCCGGCATAAATATGCGCCAATGTATGTGAATCCGGGCCATAGTATGTAGAAAACTGGCAACAACAATAAATGAGACATTGTATAATAAACATATGACCGCTGCATCAAGATAATACATTGTAGGGTAAATATATACCTGCCATCCTAGCTGACATGTACCACCTCAGAAACAGTATAAAAATGTATTCTGTATATATAAAATTGGTCTAAACCATCCAATGAAGATGAGATACATGCAATAATCCATACGCGTTTCGTGGATTTATTACAATCTTCAGGGGCAAATGCATTAAATATCTGCCAAAAGAACACAAATATATAAAGTAAAAATAAGATTGTATAAAGCAATTTAGCCAGGGTGCTTTACAAAAATTAATACTAACCAAAGGGAGTAGAATGCTTCTCCCCCTAGGGTACTTACATATGAGCTAAATATGAAGTGGTGGGATTGCAACAAAAGTGCCGCTCAAAACGTCTTTCATGGGAGCTGAGGTATTGGGACCCAGGGAGTGGAGCAGGAGCATAAAAGGAACCTCCACAGGAAGGAAATGTCCAGAGGGGATGTGTCTAGGCTCCAATACTATAATTTTCCCCTGAAGAGTGGAAAAAATCCACAAAACTTGTAGGGTTTATTGAATGCATCTTATCTTCATTGGATGGTTTAGACCAATTTTATATATACATATTTTATCTTTATACTGTTTCTGAGGTGGTCCATGTCAGGTAGGATGGCTATTATATATTTACCCTACAATGTATTATCTTGATGCAGCGGTCATGTGTTTATCTAGATGCGGCATTCGTTATTTTGCATAATTCGTAACTTTGGATAAATTCGTATTCGTTATATAGTTAAATAGCTTCATATATAGTTACATAGTAGGTGAGGTTGAAAAAAGACACAAGTCCATCAAGTCCAACCTATGTGTGTGATTATATGTCAGTATTATCTTGTATATCCCTGTTGAAACCATCGATGCTCCCTGCTGAGATCACCTCAGATATCTTCATAAATGTAGGCCAATAAGTATTCTGCTACATTTTTGTTAAAAAATCCCAATAAGCGTTTATTGATTGGTTTAAGTGAATGTTATTGCATCTACAAACTATAGTATATATATAAAAATAGCTTCATATATAGTTACATAGTAGGTGAGGTTGAAAAAAGACACAAGTCCATCAAGTCCAACCTATGTGTGTGATTATATGTCAGTATTATCTTGTATATCCCTGTTGAAACCATCGATGCTCCCCGCTGAGATCACCTCCTGTGGAGGTGAATTCCACATCCTTGCCACTCTTACAGTAAAGAACCCTATACGTAGTTTAAGGTTAAACATATTTTCTTCTAATTTTAATGAGTGCCCACGCGTCTTGTTAAACTCCCTTTGGCGAAAAAGTTTTATTCCTATTGTGGGCTCACCAGTAAGGCATTTGTAAATTGAAATCATATCCCCTTTCAAGTGTCTCTTCTCCAGAGAGAATAAGTTTGGTGCTCGCAACCTTTCCCCATAACTTATATCCTCCAGAACCTTTATTAGCTTTGTTGCCCTTCTTTGTACGATCTCCATTTCCAGTACATCCTTCCTGAGTAGTGTTGCTCACGAATATTCGTATTGCGAATATTCGGCTTGAATATGGCATATTCGAGTATTCGCGAATATCTCGAATTTCGCGGCCAATATTCGCTATTCCGAATATAAAAAAAAAATTGCGAAATTTCGCTAATGCGAATTTATTGCGAAAATTTTGCGATTATTTTTTTTTTTCTGATTGGCTCTGATGCAAAAGAAGGGCGGAGAAAGTATTCTCGAATATTCGGAAATCGAATATTCGGAATATTTTATCAAAAAAAAAATGTTGTGAAATATTTTGACAACTGTGGTAGGAGAACTCTGATTGGCTCTGATGCAAAAGAAGGGCGGAGAAAGTATTCGCGAATATTCGGAAATCGAATACTGGTGATATTTTATCGAAATTTCGCTAATGCGAATGCGAAATTGATTGCGAGATTTTGACAACTCTGATTGGCTCTGATGCAAAAAAAGGGTGGATAAAGTATTCGCGAATATTCGATTTCCGAATATTCGCAAATACTTTCTCCACCCTTCTTTTGCATCAGAGCCAATCAGAGTTCTCTTACCACAGTTGTCAAAATATTTCACAACATTTTTTTTTTGAAAAAATATTCCAAATATTCGATTTCCGAATATTCGAGAATACTTTCTCCGCCCTTCTTTTGCATCAGAGCCAATCAGAAAAAAAAGCAAAATGTTCGCAATAAATTTTTTTTTTTTAAATATCACGAATATTCGATTTTAGCGAATATTTCACGAATATTCGGCTATATATTCGTGATATATCGCGAAATCGAATATGGCGTATTCCGCTCAACACTATTCCTGAGCACTGGTGCTCAGAACTGGACAGCTCACTTCAGGTGCAGCCGGACCAGAGTTTTGTAGAGCGAAAGAATTATCATTTTATCTCTGGAGTTACTCCCCTTACTATCTTTTTAATGCATGCCAATATTCTGTTTACTTTGCATGCCATTGCTGAGCCTATCATCTACCAGGATGCCCAGGTCATTTTCCATCCTAGATTCCCCCAGAGGTTCTCCTCCCAGTGTATAGATTTCATTCATATTTTTGCCACCCAAATGCATTTTTTTACATTTTTCTACATTTTTCTACATTGAACCTCATTTGCCATGTAGTTGCCCACCCCATTAATTTGTTTGGATCTTTTTGAAAAGTTTCCACATCCTGCAGAGAAGTTATTACTCTGCTTAGCTTAGTATCGTCCGCAAATACAGAGATGGACATGTTTACTCCATCCTCCAGGTCATTTATGAGCAAATTAAACAGGATTGGTCCCAGCACAGAACTCACTAACATTTAAAAGAAATCTCCAATACTTATAATTTAATAGTTTGTTATTATTAGTTATTATTAAATCCAAATGTTCAGATTTTCTTTTTTATTTTCGGATTTTCGAATTTACGAATGACACAAAAAAAAGAAACAATAGAACGAGAACGAACACATTTTTTAATAAACTTGCTCTCAACATTTATATTTTTTTTATATGGTATACTCCATCTATGTACATACACGTGTAATATACAAAAGCTACTCTAGATCCTTACTCACTGGACGTCACATGTGTCATTCAAAGTCCCAAAAAAAAATACTTTTTAGGGATGGAGGCAACCTAGCCTGATGCCGCGTACACACCATCACTTTATGTGATGGAAAAAAACCGTAATTTTTTGTGAAGTAAAAAACAACGTTTTTAAAACTTCAATTTTCAAAAACTACGTTGCCTACACACCATCGTTTTTTTACAATGCTCTAGCAAAGCGAGGTTACGTTCACCACTTTTTTCCATTGAAGCTCGCTTCATAACTAGCTTCTGGGCATGCGCGGGTTTAAAAACGCCGTTTTAAACTACACACGGTCAATTTTTGTGAAACAAAAAACGACGTTTTGAAAAACGACACAAAAAATTTAAGCATGCTTCAATTTCTTTTTGTCGGTTTTCACAAGACATAAAAGGACGTTTTCCCCCACACATGGTCATTTAAATTGACGTTTTTAAAAACGTTGTTTTTTTCATCACATAAAGTGATGGTGTGTACGCGGCATTAGTGTACCAGGTGCCTCATTTAAAGTCTCAAATATTTCTTTTAGTACCAGACTAGCTCAAGTTATACAATGGAACAGTTGCCCTTTCTGAGTGGTTTTGGGTGGCGACATGGTCCTCCTAGTTCAATTAATTCTATGTTATGCACCCCAGGCATATTAAAATTAGGGGGTGCTTCCCCTCATTTAAGTCACTCCTACCAATAATTAAGAAGACATATTTTGGCCTATGAGTTGAGACGATAACATTTGTTCATGGAACTTATTTTTAGTTTTAGTCTAGATTTATGACTAAATTACACGAATCTTTTGAAACACCCTGGACATGCTTTTATAAACATCACAGGCCTCTTTGAACATGCTAGCCAAGAAAGATGGTTATAAAATATTTTATTAATAGTATTACTTGCCACCAGCATATTGAGTAGACATATCCACTGGCTACTCTATTCTATCATAAATATTTCAGACTTATTTCAAAGGTTCTGGGCATCAACATTCCTGCAGATCTATGGATAGGTTTCTTTGTAGAAGGATTCCATTCTTAGCTATTAAGCACCACAATAGGCTTCTAGCTCGTACTGGAACTGCAGCTAGATATATGATGGTGAAATCTTATGCCTCGTACACACAATCGGAATTTCCGATGTCAGATGAAAATGTCAGACAGACTTTTTCCATTTTGGAAATTCTGACCGTGTGTTTGCTCCATCGGAAATTCCGATGTACTCTTTTCCTCCAATGTAATTCAGTCTGAATTCAGATGTGAATTTGGTCAGCCAAAGGTCCGATCGTGTGTACAGGGCATTAGAGGTCCCCAGCCACAACATAGCCTCACTTAATTCTAAAGAATGAATGAATACATTTGATGGAGTATGTAACATAAACACTCAAATCTAAAGGAACTTTCTATAATAGCACATACATATCGAAACATTGGCAGACACTTTTAACTGCTTGCCCACCGCTGTCAGTCATATGATGGCCGGACGGTGCAGCTCTCGTTCTGGGCAGGTGTCATATGACTTTCTCGCCTTCCTGGGCCACTAGGGGGTGCGCGCGTGCTCCCGCCGCGTCACTGGGAACCCGATGCATGCGATTGCCTAGTAATAGAGCAGGACCTGTCAGGTGAGAGGAGACCGATGGTGTGTTCCTTGTAAAGGAGAACACCATACGGTCTCCTCCCCTTGTGAGTGCCCTCCCCTACAGTTAGAATCACTCCCTAGGACACATATTTAACCCCTTGATCGCCCCCTAGTGTTAACCCCTTCCCTGACAGTCACATTTATACAGTAATCAATGAATTTTTATAGCACGGATCGCTCTATAAATGTATAAATGGTCCCAAAATAGTGTCAAATGTGTCCGATACATCTGCCGCAATATCGCAGTCATAATAAAAATCGCAGATTGCCGCCATTACTAGTAAAAAAATATAATAACAAAAAAGCTATAAATCTATCCACTATTTTGTAGATGCTATAACTTTTGCGCAAACCAATCAATATACGCTTATTGCGATTTTTTCTACCAAAAATATGTAGAAGAATACATATCGGCCTAAACCGAGGAAAAGATTTGTTTAAAAAAAAAAAGAAATTGGATATTTATTATAGCAAAAAGTAAAAAATATTTAGCCGGAATCAGGTACAGTTACGATGGCGTATCAGTAGATACGCCGTCGTAACTCTGAATCTGCGCCGTCGTAACATTAAGCGTATGCTCAAACTGAGATACGCTTAAATGTTGCTAAGATACGACCTCCTACACCGTCGTATCTTAGCTGCCTATTTACGCTGGCCGCTAGGGGCGTGTACGCTGATTTACGCCTAGAGAATATGTAAATCAGCGAGATACGCCTATTCACAAACGTACGCACGGCCGTTGCAGTAAAGATACGCCGTTTACATAAGGCGTTTTCAGGCGTAAAGATAAACCACCAAAAAGATGGCGCAGCCAATGTTAAGTATGGACGTCGGAACCGCGTAAAATTTTTCACGTTTTAAGTCGTTTGCGTAAGTCGTCCGTGAATGGGGCTGGGCGTAATTTACGTTCACGTCGAAACCAATGAGTCTTTGCGGCGTAATTTGGAGCATGCGCACTGGCATGCGCCGTTAGTAAAAAACGTCATTTACCTGGGGTCACAATGAATTTACATACAACACGCCCACATCTTACACATTTGAATTAGGCTGGCTTACGCCGGCCCAGTTACACTCTGCCGCTGTAAGTTAGAGCGCAACTTCTTTGTGAATACAGGACCTGCTGCTCCAACTTACGGCGGCGTAGTGTATCTGGCATACACTACGCCCGCCTAAATCTCTCTGAATCCAGCTAATTGTGTTTTTTTCAAACGTGTCACTCTTTTGTTTATAGTGCAAGAAATAAAAACCAAAGATGTGATCAAATACTGCCAAAAGAAAGCTCTATTTTTGGGGGAAAAATTATAAAAATGTCATTTGTGTACAGCGTTGCACTTGTCATTCAAATTGTGACAGCGCTGAAAGCTAAAAAATGGCTTGGGCAGGAAGGGGGTGAAAGTGCCCTGTATTGAGGTGGTTAAGGGTCTCCAAATGTGAAAGGTCCATGGGTGTGCATCCTACTAATCTGGGATTTTTGTCTCAGGGAATAGATACATTTACTCCATGTGGCCCAAGAGTAATTAAACAGCATACTCAATGTGCTGCACTGAATAGTTGGTGTATTCCACGGTCCTTGTAACCACACAATATGCTTTAAATAACTGTGTCACAAGAAAAGCCTAACAGACACTCAGAACAATAATTTTGTAAAAAATAAAACTGTTGATACAATAAATACTTTTGCCAGGAGTACAGTAAAACCTTGGTTTGAGAGTAACTTGATTTGAGAGCGTTTTGCAAGACAAGCAAATATTTTTAATACATTTTGACTTGATATACAAGCAATGTCTTGATTTACAAGTAGCGTCACAACTGAGTATAAAAGAGAAGAGATGCGCCTCTCAGGCCCCATACACACGATAGAATTTATCCGCGAATACGGTCCAGCGGACCGTTTCCGCGGATAAATCCTCTCGTGGATTTCGGCGGATTTTCATGCGATGGTGTGTACTCACCATCGCATTGAAATCCGCGCCGAAATTCTCTTGCGATGACGTGTCGCGCCGTCGCCGCAATTATGACGCGGCGACGTGCGCGACGCTGTCATATAAGGAATTCCACGCATGCGTCAAATCATTACGACGCATGCGGGGGATCCCTTCGGACGGATGGATTCGGTGAGTCTGTACAGACCAGCGGATCCATCCATTGGGATGGATTCCAGCAGATGGATTTGTTGTGCATGTCAGCGAATATCCGATCTGCTGGAATCCATCCCAGGGGAGATATATCCGCGGATAAAGATCCGCTGGCGTGTACACACCATAGGATCTATCCGCTGAAACCCATTTGCTGGGATTTATCTGCGGATGGATTCTTTGGTGTGTATGGGGCCTAAGTGTAGCAATATGGTTACATTTACAACATTTAGCAACATATTGCTACACTTAGAGGCGCCTCTCTGCTCTTTTATACTCTGTAGCTCCTGCTGGATTTTGCTTCTAATCCCCTTGTGGAGGCGGACATTTGTGAATGGACATTTTATGGTTACACAACTTGGTCACATTGCTATAATGTTTTTATATGGACTATAAACTGAAGGATTTATGAATAAATGTTTGTGGAACGAATCATTTCAGTTTCCATTATTTCTTATGGGGAAATTTGCTTTGATATACAAGTGCTTTGGATTACAAGCATGTTTCTGGAATGAATTGTGCTCGCAATCCAAGGTTTTACTGTATATAATTACTGTTGATCTATAAAGGTTGGTTTACTAAAGCCAAATAGACTGTTCACTTTGCAAATTAAGTTGCACAGGAATTCGACTCTCAGCAGCTACTCTGTGCTGTTTTGACCTAAAGTATTACTAAACCCACAATCAGTAAAATCAGACTGTATATGCAGGAAAACATGCTTGTTACACTCACGGTGGAACCTAAGGGGTTAATTCTCTGCATTGCGTAAATAGGCTGTTTGATCCTGTCTTCTCTGATCCTTGCTTAATTTTACTGTCCCCAATCCATTTGCTGATAATAAAGAGTCTTTGTAGTCACATGCACATGCTCAGTTTGGTGTGTATTGCTAGAGAGTTTTTTTTTCTTGGGAGGGGGCATGTGATCAGCACAAGGCCAATCAGCATTGTCCAGACAGAGGGTCGGGGGTCCTGCAGCCTCATAGGACAGTTATGCCTTGTAAACAGGATCAGAATTTCCTATGGAAACTGGCAAACTATTTGCATTGGATATTCCGATCTTGTGTAGCCCTATTGGAGTGTACAAGACATTAGAGTAGAATGAAAACTCCTCCTTCAAGCTTTAAATAGACACTGATAGAAGTCATAAGACTGCTATATACTGCTGATGAGAAAAAGTATTTAGCAGTTAATATTTACTAAAATAATTGCATTTCCATGTTCTGTGTACTGTGTTTAGTAACACTTTAACAGCACTGCTCCATTCAGCGTCTCTGCAGTTTACCTGTGTGTACAAAAGTAGGGTATAGCCTCTGTATCCTAGTATTCTGGCAATCACACACAATAATGCAGAAGCTCGCTACTCACCGCTGTAGCGTCACTGGTCACTGCTGGAAACAAACATGGCAGTAACAGAGGAGGTCCTTCACTAATTGCTTCCGCTGCCAGCATCTGCTTCAGATTATGTCACCTGCCAGAGCCAAACATAGATAATGGATAGTGAGAATGACCTTCTCTTTGACTGCTGGCTTAGTTTACAGCAGCAAGCAGTGAAGTTACAGCATCCAGTTGTAATCTGCTGTATAACATTTGGGTCCATACTGACAGGGGTCTGCAGGTGCCCTGCTATTAACAAATTTACTCAATTTGGGAAAACTCATAAACATTCGATCTATGTATGGCCACTGTGGTGCAACTGCTCTCTTGGAAAAAATGTCTGCTCAATCAGCACTGCATGCTATAGACTGTGGCCCGGATTCACAGAGAGCGGGCGCACATTACGCCGCCGTAGCGCAAATAAGATACGCTATGAGGCAAGCACTGAATTCACAAAGCCAGTGCTTCCAAAACTGCACTGGGTTTCTGAGGCGTAAACCGGCGTAGGTGGAAGTGGGCGTGAGCCATGCAAATGAGGCGTGACCCAATGCAAATGATGGGCTGAGTGCCAGACAGATACTTATAACGAACGGAGCATGCGCCGTCCCATGGACGCATGCCCGTGCGCATGCTGAGAATCACGTCGAAACAACTGCCTAAGATACGTCGGATCACTGCCTACGTAAAATACACCGTCTTGTGTTCCCTGGTGCAGCCCTCTGCATGGATGCTGCTGAGTTACACCTCCTTTATGGGGCATAACTGTATGCCGGACGTATGACTTTACGCGCACTGCGTCGGACGTCAATAAGGTTCTAAATGTTTGCGCGAACGTTCGGTCTGTTCGAAGGTTCTGGTGCGAACCAAACGGGGGGGGGGTGTTCGGCTCATCCCTAATAAAGAATATATAAAGCTGAAGACAGCAGATATACATGTAAAACTTATGTCCCTGTGTATCATCTTAGGCTGTTCACTTCACTGGGTATATGTGAGGAACACTAGTTTGGTTGTTGGGCAATGAAGGGTCAAAGAGGCACCACATCCCAAATGAAAAATTTTGTACAAACAGGAAAACAAAACTTTTAAGGTGCCAAGAGATCACAACTTAACATATGAATTAAAATCTATTCAGATTTTTTTTCATAACAAGTTTAAAAGTAGTAAAAAAAATGATCACATAACATGCGGTAATGTAACAATGCAGCCACTTCTGCTCTACATGTTTCGCCCAGAAGAGCTTCCTCAGGAGTCTTAAAGCGGAGGTTCCGCGGTCCCTCATTTTTTTAAATTTGGGTGCATTTAGTGGGGTTACAGATACCAACATATCATTAACTTGGTAGCCGATTAGAACCATCACCCTTCTTTTTTCGTTATAAAGAATAACTTATAAAAAACAATCCTGGTCTTTTCCATCTTGCTTGTGGGCATTGTGAAGCCCACAAGCACAGACTTCCGGGAAGTGGTGATCCCTTTGTCACGTGACCCGCTTGATGAGTCACGAGACGAGTGAAATAGTGCGAGATTACGATACTTGGTGTCACAGATCATCTCCTGGGAATCATTACACTGAGCTCACAGGAGACATTGCGGACACCTCCCAGCACACACTGGGGCGCCAGGGAAAGGGAGAGATACGCCCACTCCCACGGGAGGAATACCCAGAAGTAACAACTAATATGTCTGAATCAGGGTAATTACATCCAAACGAAAAAAAACAACATCCATATTTAGAAGTATCTGCTCCATAGATCTTGTTAACATAATATGTGTATTGTGGGTGAACCTCCGCTTTAAGAGTGCTGCATGCAATTGACCCAAAAAATAAAGAAAACAAACATTAGTAAACAATTACAAGATATTGCATATCAATGCATAGATTAACATGACACATATCATCTATTAGTTTTACTAAATATTCTGTTATTATATACATGTGTATTAAATCAAGGAGACAGGCCTACCCAATGCTTAAAAACAAGAACTTGATAGTTCGATTGAATGGAAAAGGTCCCAATAAATACAGAACCTGTAGGACGTGTTGTAACCATAGGAGGAAGACAGAAAAATACCTAAAACACAAAAAGTATATAAATAGCCTCAAACAACTAGGTAAGGACTATCCTGCCCTGGTTGTGGCAATAGCCAGCATAGGCTACCCACTTGAAAGAATTGTTATACATAGTATTTACCTTAGTTGTATTGTAGGTTGTAACCAACAGGTTCACCCTTCCTGCCGGGAAAAAGAAAATGGAGAACAAGGTGGAGCATGTGAGATGGATAGCAGGGAAGATATCCCAAACGAGTTGTGCCCAAATCATTGGGAATCCTTTCCACTTTGATGCTTGGGAGACCTGCCTTCAGTTCAAATTTCAACTTGAGACTCCTAAGGAGATAAATATATGCAGATGCTATAGGAATCTGACATATAGGGTGTTGCAATCTTACAGGAGGGTTGGGCCCTAAGGCCCCTTTCACACGGACAGCTGTTTTTGCGCAGTTAAAAGCATGTTTATGTTCTGTGAAATTCAAGACTCCAGGCACAGCGACCGGCTGCATTTGTACAGTGCATTTGTACAGTGTGATTAGCTGCCTTTACATGCGGTTGCGTTTAGCTGTGGCACGATATTGAACGGGGATCCGACTTGTATCCCCGCCAATACCAGGCACTGTGTTTGGTATGAATCTTGAGGGGGAACTCCACGCCAAATTTTAAATAAAAAAACGGCATGGGTTCCCCCTCCCAGAGTATACCAGGCCCTTGGGTCTGGTATGGATTTAAAGGGGAACCCCTACGCCGAAAAAATGTTATGGGGGTTCCCCCAAAAGCCATACCAGACCCTTATCTGAGCACGCAGCCCGGCCGGTCAGGAAAGGGGATGGGGACAAGCAAGCGCCCCCCCTCCTGAACCATTCCAGGCCACATGCCCTCAACATGGGGGATGGGTGCTTTGGGGCAGGGGGGGCCCCCTGCGGCCCCCCCACCCCAAAGCACCTTGTCCCCATATTGATGAGGACAAGGGCCTCTTCCCGACAACCATGGCCGTTGGTTGTCGGGGTCTGCGGGCAGGGGGCTTATTGGAATCCAGGAGCCCCCTTTAATAAGGGGGCCTCAAGATACCGGCCCCCACCCTATGTGAATGAGTATCGTACCCCTACCCATTCACCTGGGGGAAAAATGTCAAGAAAAAAAAAACACTAGACAGGTTTTTAAAGTAATTTATTAGGCAGCTCCGGGGTCTTTTTCCGACTTTGGTGGTATTCTTCCGACTTCTTCCCTCTCTGGTTCTTTCTGCCTTCTGCCGGGCTCCTCCCCTATCTTCTTCCAGCTCATTTACTATTGGCCCGATCTTCTCCCATCTTCTGACTTCGGGGGTCTTCCTCCGACCTCGGGGGTCTTCTTCCGACCTCGGGGGTCTTCTTCCGACTTCTCCGCTCTCTTCTCCCGCTCTCCGGTTCTTTCTGCCGGGCTCCCCTGCTATCTTCTTCCAGCTCTTTTACTAGCGGTGGCCCATTCTTCTCCGTAATCTTCTTCCCTCTTCTCTTGGCTGAGCTGAGTTGCTGGTAGCTGTCTGCCTATTGGGATTTAAAGGTTTCTTGCTTACACCTGGGAGGTGTAAAACGCTTTGTGACCTAGCCATGGTCGAATGGCTGAGGTGAGAGGCCAACTATCTATTTAGTTAATCGGTGGAGGATTCTTTACCTGTGGATCACAGAATTTCTGATTTACTGCACTCAATCACTTTACATTGGAGCACTATTTGGATTTTTCACTTGTGCACTATATGGACTTTCTTCAATATTTAAATTATTATTATATTGTCTTAGATTTTATTTGCGCTGCACTATTTTTTACACTATTTGACTCTGGGACTTTTTATTTGAATTTATCCTGAGTGCTGGCTTGCAATCTTTTGTTTTTTGTGTTTATTATTCCAGTGGAGGAGCCCGGCAGAAGGCAGAAAGAACCGGAGTGGTGTATTGCATGAACACCACTTCTTATCCTCCCCAAATGTCCATGCGCTGGCATGCGATAGTCACTTCACCATCTTGGAAAGTCCCTGCCCACAGCCCACCACACAGTATGTGAGGATTTACATCCACTTTAAGCCAATGTTTTATGTAATCTCTTGTAATAGTTTGTTTATGAATTACCCATGGATCATAGTGTACAATAATAATAGCCTCTTCATACCTCAGACTGTTGGCTATCCTTTTGTAAAAATTGAGGATAGATCATAGTCTGTGGCTGTTGTGTGCTTTTTGAAATTCTCAACACGTTCCACATACATGAGTTTTAAGGTGATTCCATCGCCCACATTAATGGACTTCCTATCTGTCCATGGGTCAAATTCTAGACTGATATATAGCTTTACATTTCCACTACTACTACACCTAAGACAAATCCTGTATTTATTTTAATACAATGCTTTTACTTTTGTTTGTCTCCCTGCCTAAAACTTGGCCATTGGCCACTGGTTAGTTACCACTATTATCATATAAATAATGTGATAATTCGACATATACACTGCTGTAAAAATAATCATAGAATCTTTATGTAAAAAGATTCAAGAGCTCAAAATAATACAATTGGGCTTCTTGCACAAAACTACTGGTTTTGTGGAATAACCATTACATTTGTGACTTTTTAATATTTAGGAAAAGGAAAAAAAAAATATGCAATAGATTAGAACATGGATTATACTCATCTCTCTGGTGAGCCATGTTTCCTACTGTCATGTACCTGGTTGGTGAGCCTGACATGCAGAGGAAGGCCTCTCGTACAGCTCCGGCTTGAGGGCCACTAATGGTGAGACAGCAGCCACTGGAGCATGGCGGGGTAAGAGCACCTAGGATCAGTCCAGTAGTCTGTGCGGGTAGTAGCTTGGAACCCACAGGAAGGAAGCCAGGATTAGCTGATAGCAGTCAGATGAGACAGCAGACAGACTGGCAGGGCTTGGCTGATGACAGACTGTGGATGTACAACAAGAAGCAGGGGCCTGAAGATGCTGAGTTGGACTCTAAAGGAGCTGTAGCAGGCTGGAGGAGCTGGAAGCTGGGTCAGATGAGCCGGGTCGGTAACGGGTGGTCAGATGAGGCATAAAATGGCAGGCAGTAGTTTAGTCAGGTCACAGGCAGAGTTGGCAACAGATGCAGGATTAAACAGGAGCAGCAGGCAGAGACAGAATCCAGGGTGAAGCCAGAGGTCAGAGCAGGTAGCAGATAGGAATGGTCGAAAGCAAGTTGGGTCAGAATCAGAAGTCAAACACAAGAATCAGAAACATACACAGAACACTGTAGAACGAACATCAATTAGACAGTACTGAAGTTCAGTTTAAATAGGCTGTTTGGCGCCAGTCTTGATGACAGATGTATGTACGCGCATGCGTGTTCACATATGTGCCCATAACTGTTCTGCTCGTTGGCACAGGCGCATATGTGTATGTCTGGAAACAGCACCTGTAATATGCTGACGCCTTTCCTGACACCTACCTTCCCTTTGTTCCAGCACTGCAGCCTCCATATAACTTTTTAGGATTTGAGACTTCTGGAAGTATCATATGCCTTGTCCTTGCATATGGTATCATATGCCTTGTGTCCCTTGTTATAGGAAATAAAAAATGGTGCTGAAGAAATATAATGAACTAAAATTCAATGGATGGAAGTCCATTAAAGTCAAGCATGGATGCAACAACAGAAATATCATGCAGGTGATAAAACATGTCAGAACCCGTTGGAGAGAAGCAGGAACTCTGTAAGCATATAAGAAAAAACATAGGGGGCGCCAGACTAAATACTGTATTAAAATCACCTTGGTTTATTAAAAGTGCATCAATTGGCAATTTACATATTTGATGAACCAAACGGTTATGTATAGTGGTAACCCATGGCTGAGCGTAGCGCCCCCCTGTGTTTTCCCTTCTGTGTCACTTATTGTGGCTTTTATTTCTGTTCTTTATATTACTGCTATGGCTTGTAGTGATGTAGGGGTTGTAGGAAGGAATAACAGCATGCAGAGAGGGACATAGACATCTGATGCTCTCATACATCTAGAAAACTGAAGAGTCTTTTTTAGGTGAGACAGCTAGAACATAGTGAAGGTAGGAAACAAGGGAAGAGGTGAGCATGATCCCTCTTCTATTCCAGGGAACTTTGGGCCAGATCCACATACAATTGCACTTGCGCCGCGTATCAGAGATACGCTACGCCGCCGTACCTTACCTGGCGGAATTTCGAATCCTCAACGATTTCGCACCGTAAGTTACGGTGGCGTAGTGTATTTCTGGCGGCGGAATTCAAATCGGCGATTAGGGGGCGTGATTCATTTAAATGAAGAGCGTCCCCACGCCGAATGAACTGCTCATGCGTCGTTCCGAAATTTACCGCCGTGCATTGCGCTAAATGACATCGCTAGGACGTCATTTTTTTAACTTAGACGTGAGTTACGTCCATCCCTATTCACGGACGACTTACGCAAATTTTTTTTTTCAAATTTCGACGTGGGAACGACGGCCATACTTAACATGGCAAGTCTATCTATACACCGCAAAATACCAGCTTTAACTATACGCCGGAAAAAGCTGACTTCAGACGACGTTAGAAAATGCGACGGCCGCGCGTACGTTCGTGGATCGTCGTAAATCGCTAATTTGCATACCCGACGCGGAAAACTACGCAAACTCCACCCAGCGGGCGCCGAAGTATTGCACCTACAATCCGAAGGCGTACGAAGCCGTACGCCTGTCGGATCGAACCCAGAAGCCGTCGTATCTTGGTTTGAGGATTCAAACTAAAGATACGATGCGGGAAATTTGAAAGTACGCCGGCGTATCAGTAGATACGCCGGCGTACTTGCTCTGTGGATCTGCCCCTTTGAATAGTATTTTTCCAGAGTCTGACAAGTTCTTCTCTATTGCAGTAGCTATGAAAATGTTTAAGAGTCACTAAAGGATTTTTTTTTTTTTTTAGCTAAATAGCTTCCTTTACCTTACTGCAGTACTGGTTTCATGTCCTCATTGTTCGTTTTTGCTTTGAAGTAGCTGTAATTCTGCTGTGATCTCCACACTTCCTGGTTGCCTGTTTCCTTATAACCACAGTACTGGGAGCTTTTCACGGTGGTCTAAGCTGTCATTACTGTGTGTCTAAAACTCCTCAGAACCAATCAGATTCATTTTAAAAACAAAACACTGCCCTGGATTTGTTTGTTGTTGTTCTGTGAGTCTTCCCGACTCACCTCTCACCCGGAACTTCATGTATGTACCTTTAAAACCGAAAGTGAAACTAGAGGCACATTATATGATAGAATAAATTCAATTTTTAATCATTTTTAAAAGGAATCAGTTAACTTTTATGTCTCTATACCCAATAAACAGTCATTTCAGCAAAAAAAAAAATTTCCTTTAGTGACACTTTAGTTACATTCAAAATTTGCTGTCAAGGCTGCAAGGTTGATTACGGTACACAGAATTTTGTCACAAGCGCTTCAGCTCTAAAATCATAATACTGTAAAACAAAAATCAAGATCAATACAGATTATGACAATGTTTTTTTTTCCACAGGGCCAAGGTAGGAATCTGAATGTGAATCTCACCATGATCAAAGTGATGCTTAACGAATGTGTCAACTCTGCAACGATTGACATTAACAGAAAGCAACAAGACTATGGCTATGAGACAGAAGCAGCATGCCTACGATAAAATTAGCACTCAATCCCCAATAGTCAGATCAAGGTTACAATAAATCTAATACATGGGGAAATAGTAAGATACATTGCTGTCAGTGCATAGATTCTAGGCCAGCAATATAATAAAAATTCAACTTTTCACTGGTTTTAATATAAAAAAAGGGTTAGTTCAGCCAGTACATAAGTATACAGCAGGTTTGGAGCATATAAGTCAATTTAAACAATCAGATTTAACAGGACTTTTATCGTGAGTGTACTATACATATATTAATTTCACCAATACAGTCGATTTTTTTATGTTTTCCCACTTTCTTCTGTCTCACAGATTTGCCCACCTGTTTTCTTTCTGTAGGCATAAATATGACACCATTTCGTATTTGCCAACATTTAAAACATTTTTTTCCAGCGACAACTTTCTTTGCTGTGCATCCAGCAATCCATTGTATGCAGAGAATATATTATAAATATGGGGGGGGGGGGGTATTAATGTAAAACAGAAATGGTTCTACAAAAGGCATAATGTTAACCTACTGCCATACTTCATTTAAACATAAATAACAGAGCTGTACTTATAGGGCTAAAGAAAAGTAAACAATAACAGCAACAAAAAACATTAAGCAGTAACAATAAACCCGTAGACACTAATCCCCCATTTTAAAGATAGGCTGCAGACTTCCCTACATGATCAACAACGGTTTTGCACATTAAAGGAAAAAAACTACATAAAAATTAAGTAACAAAGCTGTCCCATGAATAAATAATGAGTAAAAACCAAAATATAGCAGAAGGATTATTTAGCCCAGATCTTTCTTACAGGGGTGTCAATATGGGGGTCCAATAAGGGCATCCGTAGTGCTGCAGCTAGTGCTGACAGTTGCTGGGCACCCTAAGCACTTACTCCACATCTCTAGCGGGTGCCATAGGTCCTGAGCAGTGATGAGCTGAATGTACTTGGGTTCAATTTGGAGCAGGTTTGGCGATCAAGAGCTAAGTTTGGTTGCCAAATCAAAATACTATTGAAGTCAATTGTAGCCAAATTTTTAAAAAACAGTAATGACCATTTTCCTAGCTAATATGCAGGGATTGTAAAACAAATGCCATGGGGGCTGAACACAACCTAGGGGGATATGCCAAAAAGACAAATTGAATTTTTTAAAATTTATTAAAGCGGAGGATCAGCGATTTTAATAATGTTTTAGGTGAAATTACCACTCAACAACACGTCATTTCCACAAACCATGGTCTCCTTGGAGAACATACACCACCGAGCACAGGGAAAGCATGTTGTACCTGGGCTGGAGACTTACTAGTCGATATTCCCCCAGAAGGTTGGGAACATACAGTATTTTCAATACTGCTCACGAGGTCTCAGTAAACAGGGCCGGCCTTTGCGGTGTGCGGGTTGTGCGGTCGCTCAGGGCGCCATAGCAACATGGGCGCCTGACGACCTGCACAGATTCCGATGGTCACAGTCAGATTTGGCGGCGCAGCGCGCCCCCCCCAGACACACAGCAGGCATGGAGGGTGCAAGTCGCACCCGAGCGAGCCGTCGACACCCGGGACCCGGCAGCAATAATCCCCCTTCCCTTTGCAGCGCCGCGGGTCTGATGAATCTCAGCTGCCTGTGACTGTCTGTCTCAGTCACAGGCAGCCCAGCACAGTGCACTGAGTGCAGCCGCCTCCCCCTTTTCCTGTGCTGTGTGTGTGCAGCACGTGGCTCAGGTGATCTATATTGATTGTGTGTGTGGGGGGGGGGTTCTGCATTGTGGGGGGGTCTGTATTGTGTGTGTGTGTGTGGGGGGGTTCTGCATTGTGGGGGGGTCTGTATTGTGTGTGTGGGGGGGGGGTTCTGCATTGTGGGGGGGTCTGTATTGTGTGGGGGGGTCTGTATTGTGTGGGGGGGGGTTCTGTATTGTGTGTGTGTGTGGGGGGGGGGTTCTGTATTGTGTGTGGTTCTGCATTGTGGGGGGGTCTGTATTGTGTGTGTGTGTGTGGGGGGGTTTTGCATTGTGGGGGGGTCTGTATTGTGTGGGGGGGGGTTCTGCATTGTGGGGGGGTCTGTATTGTGTGGGGGGGGGGGTTCTGCATTGTGGGGGGGTCTGTATTGTGTGTGGTTCTGCATTGTGGGGGGGTCTGTATTGTGTGTGTGTGTGGGGGGGTTCTGCATTGTGGGGGGGTCTGTATTGTGTGTGGGGGGGGTTCTGCATTGTGGGGGGGTCTGTATTGTGTGGGGGGGTCTGTATAGTGTGGGGGGGGGTTCTGCATTGTGGGGGGGTCTGTATTGTGTGTGTGGGGGGGGGGGTTCTGCATTGTGGGGGGGTCTGTATTGTGTGTGGTTCTGCATTGTGGGGGGTCTGTATTGTGTGTGTGTGGGGGGGTTCTGCATTGTGGGAGGGTCTGTATTGTGTGGGGGGGGGGGGGGGTTCTGCATTGTGTGGGGGGGTTCTGCATTGTGGGGGGGTCTGTATTGTGTGGGGGGGTTCTGTATTGTGTGTGGTTCTGCATTGTGTGGGGGGGGTCTGTATTGTGTGGGGGGGTTCTGTATTGTGTGTGGTTCTGCATTGTGGGGGGGTCTGTATTGTGCGTGTGTGTGTGTGGGGGGGGTTCTGCATTGTGGGGGGGGGGGGCTGTATTGTGTGTGTGTGGGGGGGGGTTCTGCATTGTGGGGGGGTCTGTATTGTGTGTGTGTGGGGGGGGTTCTGCATTGTGGGGGGGTCTGTATTGTGTGGGGGGGTTCTGCATTGTGGGGGGGTCTGTATTGTGTGGGGGGGGTTCTGTATTGTGTGTGGTTCTGCATTGTGGGGGGGTCTGTATTGTGCGTGTGGGGGGGTCTGTATTGTGCGTGTGGGGGGGTCTGTATTGTGCGTGTGGGGGGGTCTGTATTGTGCGTGTGGGGGGGTCTGTATTGTGTGGGGGGATTCTGCATTGTGGGGGGGTCTGTATTGTGTGTGTGGGGGGGGGGGGGTTCTGCATTGTGGGGGGGTCTGTATTGTGTGGGGGGGTTCTGCATTGTGGGGGGGTCTGTATTGTGTGGGGGGGGTTCTGCATTGTGGGGGGATCTGTATTGTTTGTGGGGGGGATCTGTATTGTTTGTGGGGGGGGTCTGTATTGTGTGTGTGGGGGGGCGCTGTAAATCTTTCTCGCACAGGGCGCCTAAAGACCTAAGGCCGGCCCTGTCAGTAAATGTCTCAATTCAGGAAACTAATTATAAACATTTGTCCAGCAATGTTACACATATTTGATCCATCCCATCCCAACCGATGCTGGAGATGTCAGCAGGAAGTAGGCATGCTTCTGCATGTATGGCGGGAATGCCCACTCCTCCAATCTTTCTGGTCCAAAGTACACTTAATCATCCTCCAAGTAACAACCAATACCTTAGAGTACTTTCCAGCACAATATACCTGTTGCATCACACTTCACTTCCTCTCAAAGTGTATTACAAATCACTTGCAATGCACTTGGTAAATGCAGTTAAAGGTTTAGTAAAGGATTTTTTTTCCTTTAAAATAAGAAAAATGTTATACTTCCACTGTGCAGTTCGTTTTGCACAGAGTGGCCCCGATCCACGTCTTCTGGGGTCCCTCGGCGGCTGTCTCTGGTCCTCCCCGCAAGTACTGACCACATTCATGCGAGAGAGCTCGCATGGTGGTGAGTAATTGCGGGCGCGCTCCCGTGATACAGTGAGCGGCCATAGGCGCTCACTGTATCACTCGGCCCCGCCCCTCGGCGCGCCGCATCACTGGATGTGATTGACAGCAGCGCCAGCCAATGGCTACACTGCTCTCAATCCATCCGCTCTAGCCAATCAGCGGCCAGGCTGATCGGCGAAGAGGATCTCGGGACTGCACGCGGGACTTTCGAGGGGTCAGGTAAGTAAAACGGGGGCTGGGGGGGGGGGGGGCGTCATCAGATGTTTTTTCACCTTAATGCATAGATTGCATTAAGGTGAAAAATTTTTTTGATTTACAACTCCTTTAAGTCATGCATACCAGTGCAGAGATTGAGGAATTGATTCATATAGCTAAAGAATCTCTAGCCAAATATAATTCAACATGGGCCCGCTGGCTCCATTTTTGAACAACAGATACATTATCCCACAAAAGTGAGTACACCCCTCACATTTATGTAAATATTTTATTATAACTTTTCATGTGAAAACACTGAATTATTTACACATTGATACAATGTAAAGTAGTGAGTGTACAGCTTGTATAACAGTGTAAATTTGCTTTCCACTCAAAATAACTCAACACAGAGCCATTAATGTCTAAACCACTGGCAACAAAAGTGAGTACACCCCTAAGTGAAAATTTCCAAATTGGGCCAAAAGTGTCAATATTTTGTGTGGCCACCATTATTTTCCAGCACTGTCTTAACGCTCTTGGGCATGGAGTTCACCAGAGCTTCACAGGTTGTCACTGGAGTCCTCTTCCACTCCTCTATGACAACATCACAGAGCTGGTGGATGTTAGAGACCTTGTGCTCCTCCACCTTCTGTTTGAGGATGCCCCACAGATGTTTAAAAGGGTTTAGGTCTGGAGATATGCTTGGCCAGTCCATAACCTTTACCCTCAGCTCCTTTAGCAAGGCAGTGGTTGTCTTGGAGGTGTGTTTGGGGTTTGGTATCATGTTGGAATACTGCCCTGTGGCCCAGCCTCCATAGGGAGGGGATGCTGCTTTGCTTCAGTATGTCACAGTACATGCTGGCATTTATGATTCCTTCAATGAACTGTAGCTCCTCAGTGTCGGAAGCACTCATGCAGCCCCAGACCATGACACTCCCACCACCATGCTTGACTGTAGGCAAGACACACTTAAAGGGGAGTTCCAGCCATTTGTATGTTTATTAAAAGTCAGCAGCAACAAAAAGTGTAGCTGCTGGCTTTTAATAAACAGACACTTACCTGCTCCAGCGCTCCAGCGACGCGCCGGCCGGGGCTCCGCTCCTCTCCCCCCCTCCCCGGCCGGCGTCTTCATTCTCAGTGTGGGCACCCGGCCGTGACAGCTTTCGGCTTCACGGCCGGGCACCCACTGCGCATGCGCGAGCGGCACGACCCGGCGCCGCGCCGTGTAATTTGCCAGGAGATCGCCTAGGACCTGTGATGTGTCCTAGGCGATCGCCTACAGCAACCCCTTCCTGAAGGCGATTAAGCTTAGTCGGCCACAGGAAGGAGGAAGTGGGACAGGAAGTCCCACTCTTGCTGAAGCCCCCACTCCCCCCCCCAAAAAAAATACATGCCAAATGTGGCATGTAAGGGGTAGAGGAGTGGATTAAGAGGAAGTTCCAAATTTGGGTGGAACTCCTCTTTAACTTTGTACTCCTCACCTGGTTTCCACCAGGCATGCTTGACACCATCTGAATTAAATAAGTTTATCTTGGTCTCATCAGACCACAGGACATGGTTCCAGTAATCCATGTCCTTAGTCTGCTTGTCTTTAGCAAACTGTTTGCAAGCTTTCTTGTGCATCATCTTTAGAAGAGGCTTCCTTCTGGGACGACAGCTCTGTAGACCAATTTGATGCAGTGTGCGGCATATGGTCTGAGCACTGACAAGCTGACCGCCCCCCCCCACCCACCCCTTCAACCTCTGCAGCAATCCTGGCAGAACTCATACATCTATTTCCCAAAGACAACCTCGGGATATGGGGCTGAGCATGTGCAGCTGGAAATCTGACACTAACTGACGTTGGGGAGAACTAACTAACGGCCACTGACATCACCATTGAGATTAATTCAGGGATAATACTATACAATGCCACTGTACTTATGATACTGGTTAGTAAGGGGTTAACATATAGGGCCATCAAGGTATGAAAAGTGTGCCTATGTGTAATGTGTGTAAAATGTGCTGCTTTTTTACTAATGATCTTTGACAGATTGATCATTTTTTACAGAGCTCTGTGTTGTTTACTAAAAGGTACAGCACTTTGCCTAGAGCAGCCACCCGCCAGCAGTACACTGCGGGTGGGCAGGCAGAAAATGGCTAAATGTGGTGGCTCCATTCATTTTTATTTTTATTTAATTTTTACCTGATAATATGGCCGATAAGCCTGTTATTTTTCAATTTCCTTTAACCCCTTCCCACCGACAGTACGCATATATGCGGACCCACTGGACTGTTTTTTTTTCTGTGGGGCCGGATATTTTTGTATCTGTCATTGTGTTGGGAGCGTGCTGCACAGCATGCACCCAGCACTCAGGGTCTCACCGGGAGCCCTGGGTCCCATACTAAAGATCGGGACCTGGAAATCCTGGTTCCGGATCACCTGATCTCTGTGATAGCCTCTGATTGGCTATCACAGACATCAGTCACTGTGAAGCCCGTCCCTGTGTTTCTCTCTCTGTGAATGGAGAGCAAAGATACTCTCTCTCTCTCTGCTTTTCTTCAGTATTGTCACATGAAAAGATAATAAAATATTTCCAAAAATATACTGTACATATCACTGCATAATGAATGCTGTCTGTCACGCACAGACCCATGCCAATACTACAAATACATGACTGCGACTCACTTCCTTTTAAAAAAAAAAAGAAATTCTTCATCACCTGTTTAAACAGATTGCACCCTTTTATTCTTATGTAACTCAGGGCCATCTTAATAGCATCATGGGCCCCTGGGCAAAGTAATGCTCTGGGGCCCCTACGATGATGACAGTGCAGGTAAACACATTAAGTAGGTAGGTTGCTTTTGGGAAAGTGCAGGGGCCCCCATGCAGCTGGGGCCCCTGGTCAGTGCCCAGGAGTGCCCTCTCATTAAAACAGCCCTGATGTAACTCTGTCTTGATGAGCCTACCATAGATATTGAAAACTGCCTCCATGGCTAATGACACATCGAAGATGCAGGAAAGGAAACTGCAGAGTGGCTTTCTGGGAGCTCTTATTGCCTTCTCTCATGTCTCCCTGGCTTTTTGCATGGGTTCTATATCCTTTTTCCACTCTACTCTACTATACTCTATCCTTCTTCCTATCTGATTACCCTGCATCCTTCAATCTGAGCGTTTCTATAACTCCAGGAATTCTCCACTATTAGGAGGACGGCACTAGCCAGAGTTAATTTAGCATTTTGAGGCAAATCTGGTGGTGCTCCTTGTGGGTAGCCTGAAGTAATGCATAACTTATCTGAGTACTGCAGCCCATGTACTACAGGAAAATGGCCACCGCACCTGTGTTTGAACCTATGTAGAGCTCTGATGTAAAGGATATACGCTACGGCGGCATAAATGTGCGCCAGTGTCTGTAAATCCGGGCCTATGTGTATATATAACCACTAACCCCTGAAAAAGAAGAATTATTCAATCCTTTTGGGTACTATTCTGGTTCTGGTTGTACCATTGACAGATATTAGTGGTTATTCCAATTTTGCACGTGACATGTACCCGTATTTATCGACGTATAACACGCACGCTAACTTTAAGAGGGAAATTTCAGGAAAAAAACTTTCCACCCCCGTTAAACACGCAGGCACAGTTTACCCTCTATTTTCAGGGTAAAAAAGTGAGCGTTATATGCCAATAAATACAGTATTTACTGTAACCGCATCAATATGTTCATTTTTTAATTCTCTATCAATCCTTTTATTATTGGCATAATAAATGTTGTACTTTTATGCTACTATTACCCTTTCCTTTGGAGTCTATGCCCCCTTAAAATCCCATTAGAAGGTTTTTCTGGTATTTTGTCGATTTGGGGATGTGAGCATTCTCTCATAGTCCCTTTCACAGCAAACAGTAATCTATATTAGTATTTTAAATGCTCTATTGCAGAAGATCCCTCCACAGACAACAATATGTACTTTCCCAATCCTGGGAGGAGAAGCTGTGAGGCCGCGTACACACAGCCGAGAAACTCGACGGGCAAAACACATTGTTTTGCTCGTCGAGTTCCTTGTTCGGCTGTCAGAAAACTTGTCGAGCCAAATGTTCCAATTGCCCAACGAGGAAATAGAGAACATGCTCTCTTTTTGGCTCGACGAGTTTCCTCACGGGTTTCTTGGCGAAAAGTGTACACACGACCGGTTTTCTCGGCAGAATACGTCTCCCATCGAGTTTCTTGCTGAAGTCTGCCGAGAAAACCGGTCGTGTGTACGGGACCTTAGTCCTGTGCACCTCTTCTATCCCCAGCCCCATTTTCTTTTCTCTACATAGGTTGTTTTATGAGATTTTAGGCTTTAAAGGGGTTGTAAAGGTACAACATTTTTTGCCTAAATAGCTTCCTTTACCTCAGTGCAGTCCTCCTTGACTTACCTCATCCTTCGATTTTGCTTTGCTACAGGAGAGTCAGGACGCACACTTACACACAGCTCCTTTCTCTATCTGCTATGTAGAGAGCGTCCTGACTCTTCTGTAGTCCAAGGGAGGAAGAAAACATGACACACCACACCAGGGAGAAAGCCTTGCATTACTGTGTGGAGTTACAGACAGAAGAACAGGAAGTGAGGATTTCTCAGAAGAAATAAGGACATTTAAAACAAAATGGAAGGATGAGGTAAGTAAAGGTGGACTGCACCAAGGTAAAGGAAGCTATTTAGGAAAAAAAAAATTGTACCTTTACAACCCCTTTACAACCCCTTTAAATAACCATTATTATATGTTATTAAATTAGTCAGAGATCTTCTTGTTATAGTTTTGGCCTTTCCTCTCCTGTTTCAGCATTATGTACATCCTGATATGTAACCTAAATGCTTGTCATTAGTTGACACATTATTGGGGCGAATTCCCGCTGTTCATCTGACATACCAGTTAATTACTATATGATGTTTGTAACATTGCTTCTATATTTGTCTGATATAAACAGTAATTGTGGACCCTCACCCAAAAACAAAATAAATGGTGTAGGGTTTGGCCTACTTCATTGTAAATTTTAAAGGGGTCCCCAAACAAAAGTAAAAGCAGCTGGAGGTCCCCCAAAATTCTATATCAGATCCTTTAGAACCCCTCTCTATAATCATCACCAGACCCTTATCTGAACATGTAGTTTGGCAGGCCACGACACGGGGGCCAGAAAAAAAAGTCCTATGATTCATCGTCAATCACATCATCCAGCGATGTAGATCCAAGTCAATCATGATGCCTTTCATTCATCCACCTGCCGAAAAGAAAATCCTGCCAATCGCCGAAACACATCTACACAACAACACTACAAATAAAATCTCCTGGCCCAATAGGTGAATGTAAATAAAGGGTTGGGGAATCCTGGGGGATGTCATTGAATAAATATACAGGCAGTCCCCGAGTTACGAACAGGTTAGGGACTGTAGATTTGTTCTTAGGTCAAATATGTTCGTAAGTGTTCGGAACAGCATGTGCAGAGCGGCAGACACACGCCGTTTTCCGATGTTCCATCGAATGTGCCCCCAGTCAAAGTGTCTGTGCATGCGCAGAACGACAGATACGTTGTTTTCCGATGTTCCATCGAATGTTCCCGCCATCGAAAAGGTCCCGTTGAATGTGCCCGCCATTGAAAAGGTCCAGATGAATGTGCCCGCCGTCGAAAAGTTTCCGTAGAATGTGCGCGCCGTCGAAAAGTAGCCATGCAGCCTCCCCGTTCGTAAGTAGGAGTTGTTCGCAAGTCGGATGTTCATAACTCGGGGACTCCCTGTCGTTATGACCATATTGGTGTCTCCGAGGATCAACCACTCCTTTCTATACAATAAGCTCCTGGGCTGGGAACCTTTAATGATGATTGATGAAGATTTTTTAAATGGAGGGCATTGTTAAATGTACTGTATTGTGTGTTTTTTTTAAATGAGTAATCCAGAGTACTATGTACCCCTTACTCATTCACGTAAGGGGTGCTGGATAACTAGATGCCCCTTTATTATAAAGGAGGCTTCAAAATTCTGAGTCCTCTTCCACCAAATCCACCAGGCCAGAGATGTGGTGAAGAGGCCCTTTCTCCATCAATATTAAAGCGCAGTGTTTTGACAGGTAGGGTCCCTTTGGCAGAGTACCCTCTTCATACTGAGAGCATTTGCCCTGGTATGGTTTAGAAGAGGAATTTGAGGGGAGACCATACATTTTTAAATCTATATCAATGATAAGAGTCTGTTATGGATTTTGGCAAAACCAAAAACTCAAAACTCATCTCTACTTTTGGTCAAGAAGGCAATCTATTATAGTGATGGGCCAATAGGAGTGTGGGAGTAAGCAGACAAGCACACTATCAAGGCATGTCTGGATATGTATGAGAACCCCTACAGAGATTTAACTATATTGCATACAACTAACAGTTATCTTTTTTCAAACTCAATCACTTCAAAGGGAATGTATCGTTTTTTTTTCTTTCATAATATTTACATGTTTTCCTTCACTTATAATATTCAGGAATCTTAATTAAAAAATTAAATAAAAAAAGTATATATTTTTTGTCAGGTAAATATGAAGTAAACTAATTCTATGCATATATCATATTACCATTTCCAATCAGCAAGTAAAGCTCAGGACTTATGCCGCGTACACACGATCATTTTCCGAC
The DNA here is from genome assembly GCF_905171775.1 of Rana temporaria. Taxonomy (NCBI): domain Eukaryota; kingdom Metazoa; phylum Chordata; class Amphibia; order Anura; family Ranidae; genus Rana; species Rana temporaria. The sequence continues at coordinate 250,010,587 of NC_053493.1, read as the reverse complement.
ATGAAAAAAACAAAGTTTTTCGGCATGTAGAAAAAAGGAAGTTTTTCCAACTTCATCATTAAAACGACGTAGCCCACACACCATTGTTTTTTGAAAATGCTCTAGCAAAGCGTGGTGACGTACAACACGTACGACGGCACTATAAAGGGGAAGTTCCATGCGGATGACGCCACCCTTGGGACTGCTTTAGCTGATTCTGTGTTAGTAAAAGACGATTTGCGCTTTTCTGTCTGTTACAGCGTAATGCATGTGCTTACTCCATTATGAACGGTAGTTTTGCCAGAACGAGCGCTCCCGTCTCATAACTTGCTTCTGAGCATGCGCAGGTTTTTAACGTAGTTTTAGCCCACACACGATCATTTTTTACAACCCAAAAAATGACATAGTTTAAAACGTTGTTAAAAAATGCAGCATGTTCGAGAAAAAAAAATTGTCGTTTTTCAGAACCCGAAAAATTATGTGAAGCACACACACGATCATTTTAAATGACATTTTTTTAAAACAACGTTTTTTTCATGCCGAAAAATGATCGGGTGTACACGGCATTATATTCTCTTGCTATTCAGTTTCAACTTAAAGCTTTGTTTCTTGGTCTTGTGTTACTTTTTTTTATAAGAAACTTTTTTTTAAATGTTGTCCTAATTTCCTGGATATCACAGGCAGACCAGTGTGTTCAGTTCTAGGCCTGATTTTTAAAGCTGGACAGAGGAGGTAAAAAGTAAGGGCCAGATCCACATATAATTAGATAGGCGCAGCGTATCAGAGATACGCTACGCCGACGTATCTTACCTGGCTTTAAGTCAAATCCAGGAAGATTTTGCGCCGTAAGTTACGGCGGCGTAGTGTATTTCTGGCGGCGGAATTCAAATCGGCGGGTAGGGGACGCAAACTCCACCCAGCGGGCGCCGAAGTATTGCACCTACGATCCGAAGGCGTACGAAGCCGTACGCCTGTCGGATCGAACCCAGAAGCCGCTGTATCTTGGTTTGAGGATTCAAACTAAAGATACGACGCGGGTAATTTGAAAGTAAGCCAGCGTATCAGTAGATACGCCGGCGCACTCGCTATGTGGATCTGGCCCTTAGTGTTCTATGCTGCACAAAAACAGAACAGGGGACAACTTTCAAGATAGCAAAATGTAAGGCCCCGTACACACGATAGAATCTCAGTGGATCGGTTTCAGCGGATAGATTCTATGGTGTGTACATTCCTGCGGATATTTATCCGCGGAAATTTCCCAATTCCAGCAGATAAAAATTTGTAGACATGTCTACAAATCTATCCGCTTGAATTGGCTCCCGCGGATCGATCCGGTGGTCTGTACAGACTCACCGGATCGATCCGTCCGAAGGGATCCCCCGCATGCGTCGTAATGATTCGACGCATGCGTGGAATTCCTTTTATGACAGCGTCGCGCACGTCGCCGCGTCATCATCGATTTCGATCCGATGGTGAGTACACTCCATCGGATCCAAATCCGTGGAAATCCTCGAGAGGATTTATCCGCGGATACGGTCCGGTGGACCGTATCCGCGGATAAATCCTCTCGTGTGTACTAGGCCTTAAAGAACGAGCTGTAACTCGCTATTGTTATTAAAAAACAAAACAAAAAAAAAAAAACAGCTGAAACTCAGCTTTGAGGAGGCACGTTATCCATGCCTGTGGTCAACTTCCAATAATCATAGCTGAAAAATAGCATGGTACAAAGTAAATAAGACAGTTTAGCAATCTGTGTGATCATTGTTTTCTCCACCCTAAGACAAACTGGTATTGGGATTATTTGCAGCATACCAGTTGTCCCTCTCTCCTGCATATCCTAAGTTCAAGAATTCCCTGACTAAGGTCTAAGATGGTCAAAATAGATTTTTTGGAAAATTCAATGATACTCAGGGCCAGTGCTACCGTAGTAGTCAAGGTAGGCAAGGTAGTCGGCGGCCTAGAGCACACATCAGTAGGGGGCGTGCTGCGCTGGCTGTAGGGGGCAGTGAGGAGTGAGTTGCCAGAGACGGACTGCCTAAGAAGACACAGAGAACTCCCATCCCCGCCCCTACCTCCACCCCACAGGAGGCTTGGAGTTCAATTGGGACTCAGGAGAAGGAACAGCCGCTTCAAAGATGATTGCACCTGCCCACCTTCTTCTGTTCAGGTACATAAGGCAGCGGTGCTGCAGTGCAGACTAGGTGGTCCTAGCAACCAATTGTCTGTCTGTTAACTTGAAAGTTGAACAGCTCCCGCCCTCTGCTCGGACATGCCACATCCTCTCTCTTCTACCTGCTGTGTAAGGTAAGGGAGGAGCAAGTGACAGATTGGACTGTGCTACAAAGAAAGAAGGTGATTGTAGAGGAGACGGTTATACAGGGAGGGGGGTTGTGTGGAGGAGACTGATATACAGGGTGGGGGTTTTTGTGGAGGAGACTGGTATACAGGGAGGGGGGTTGTGTGGAGGAGACTGGTAAACAGGGAGGGGGGCTGTGTGGAGGAGACTGGTATACAGGGGGGGCTGTGTGGAGGAGACTGGCATACAGGGAGGGGGACTGGGATACAAGGAGGGGCTGGGATGCAAGGAGGGGGGCTGTGGAGGGGACTGGAGTACTAGGGTACAAGTGAAGAGGGATTTTAAAGGGGACTGGGGTACAAGGGGGGGCTGTGAAGAGGACTGAGGTGCAAAGAAAGGGTAATGCAAGGAAGGGGGGGGGCTGAGGACACTGATGTAAAGGGGAAGGTCTGTGCTGTAAGGAGGGGGGCTGTGATGTAAATTGGGGAACTTGAATGTAACAAGGCCTGTGATGTAAAGCAGGCACTGTAATTTAAAGGGGTGGCTGCCCCCACTAGGGGGCGACAAAATTAGCGTACGCCTAGGGTGTCAAAAATCCTTGCACCAGCATATGCACAGGAAGTGCACTCATTCAGTTCCATAGTTATGGATAGTTATGAACAATAGACATGTAAAAGGATTATCCATTGAGTGTAAAATAGCAAATTTTAGTTCTGCAGATCATTTTTTTTCTAGTTACATTTGTTTAAGAAAGATACAATCTATCTTTCTCAGATAAACAAAAGTTCAATTTCAAATTGCATTTTGTTTAGACTGATATCTTATATGGGTAAACAGACCAACTGATAAAGCTGTATTCTAAAGCCTAGTACACATAGGTCGAATGTCGGGCGATCAGTGCTCTCAGCCATTGGTCACTGACTGGAGTGTTCTGGTGGGAGGAGGCCTTATCCCTGTCAGAACACAATAGTACAGCAAGGGAGATCACTGTACTAACATCAGATTGTTAGCCTAAGCTGTCAGTTTATTTTTTGTTTTTTTCAACTGCTGTAGTGTAGTTGTGTATGAGGCCTAAAGCTTTACTCACTATTATGTAAAGTCTGCAGCCTAGTGGTTAATTTCTTCCTTGTCACTAAATTCTCCAGATTAGACTATATATATAGCTGCGCTGCAATAATAATAATCTCTAACGTGACAAATCGTGAATTATAAACCCAAAATCAATCAACAAAAAAATTGAAAATAAACATCAAAAAAATAAGTGCTGAGAAATTCTATGCATATGGAGCATCCTCTTCACTTGTGATTAACGTTGAGGCAAACCATATAGGAGAAAAGATTGAAACTGCTCCAAAAGTCAAAATAGATAAATGTCCTCCAGTGAATGTAAGAAGGTGACTGAAAATACTGAAACACCCAAGTGCCGTGGTCCTACAGGAAAGGTTCCTCCACCTCTGATAAAGTGTTTCCTTACCGACTTCACTGATCTCCTGAATGAGATCGTGAGAGCTTGTGGCTAGTTATCCCCGCCCGGGGTCTCTCACTGCTGGATTTCAGACACCTGTCTCTTCAACGTATCAAGGGTGCTCAGTATTTCTCCCATGTGGGAAGTCCCCATGTAAATATATAAAACACTCACATAGTGAAGTACTATTAAATGTGTTTTATTAGATAAAATTGCACTTACAAACGTATGTAGCATATGCGCGTGTTAAAATGTCAAGCCGGCCGGCTTAAAACTATTCTGCCCGTCCTTCCGGGATAGTAGCGTTCTCTTAGTTGGTGATGTCAGCACACCGCTCCCTACGCCGTTTCGTCAAATGGTGATGTCTTCCAGGGGCACGAGCAGCGTGCTGACTCACCGCTGTTTATACTACACAGTGGGGAATGCCCAGTTCAGAGCTCCAGGAACTCCCACCACTAATCCACCATATTTGAAGGGGGACTTTTGCCAGTACTGCATGAAAATGCTGAGCAGCAATAATCTAATATGGAAAAAGAAAACATACCGCTGCTGGCTAAAAATAGGCAAAAAGACGCAACCTTCTGTCGGATGAAAGCAACTCCATGTACCTATATAAAAAGTTAATTAATACCTATCACAATATAAATGAATCTAAAAAGAGTTGGAAACATAGATCGGCAGATAATCCATGTAGATCACCAGCTCATATAGCAAAACTATTGGCTGATAAGCTAAGTCTAAAAATAAATTAAAAATGATCAGACCTAGTGTTAGAGGAAAGGAAAAGAAAAAGAATACAATTTGAGGATTAGAATTAAGAGACAGCTAAATCCCTCAAGGTTTATAAGTAGCCTATGAGGCATAGCCATCTAATAATATGTGCATCCATCAAGAACAAAGCGAAGGTAGATGCGATCGGCCGATAAGTTTGATCAGCACATACACATATTAATCCTCGCTCTGCAAAACACCAAATGCTAGATGGTTCAGAGAACGATATGATGTTGCGTCCCTGATCACAGCAGTATTGATAATTACTTGTGGAAAAAAGGAGAATTACCGGTATATTAAATAAAAAATTGGGAAATTAACTTAAGTTGAGACCCCCAACACAAATAATTATTGAGTCAAATGTGTAGGTAATTCCGACTAAAAGTAAAAATAATAATGAAATTTAAAATAAATATAAAACATTCTCAACAGATCCACATCTATGCGGATGTCATGAGGCCCAAACTACACCCCACATAGAAAAAATGGCGCTACAGTAGGAATTGGCTTTACTTTACTATAATTAGCGGTATAGATTCCGTTACGTCCCGGGTGGGGAAATATATAGATAATTTTTTACAGCCCTTAGTTCAACAAATGCCATTGTATCTGAAAGATACACGACATGTGATTAACCTTTTATCACAGGCTGAACCTAAGAAACAAATGTGGATGGTGACAGCTGACGTCACATCTTTATACACCATAATACCACACCATCTAGGTATCTCAGCTGTCAAATATTACTTGGATACCATCTCTAATTTATCTGAACAACAAAGGGACTATATCATGGACCTACTGGACTATGCAGCAGGCCACAATTATTTTTGGTTTGATCATCAGTATTATCGCCAAATACGTTGAGTTGCTATGGGGGCTAAGTATGCCCCCAGTTTGGCCAATTTGTTTATGGCCAAGTGGGAGGAGGACGTCGTCTATATGGACCGGAGCCCACATTTGATTATGTGGGCCAGGTACATTGACAACGTCCTCTTCCTATGGGGTGGCACACTAAGCATCAATTGGAAAGTTATTTTCCTCACTTAACAATAATGACCGAGGAATTCGTTTTATTTATGAGGCCAGTCAGGAAGCCATCAATTTTTTGTATCTCACAATAACAATAGAGAATAGTCTCAACTTAAAGTGGAGTTTCCACCCCCAAAATTATTTTTCATTATTGTGCTCATTAGACCTAAAAAAGAAAAAAAGAACAAAAAAAAATGTTTTACTCATCTGGAAATGCCTATTGCTATGCAGTCCCACAAAATCTGCCTTTGGAATCACCTAGGATCCTGACATCATCTCCCTCTAATGCTCCTGGGAAATGTGTGTCATCATTTCCCAGGATGCAGTGCGCTACCCAATTATCACTCCCCATCCAAGACTTCCAGGAAGTAAGTGCTTGTAGGCTTCACAATGCCCACAAGCAAAATGACAACGGTGTGGACATAGTTTTATAAACTATCTTTTTTGAATAACTATGTGGAGCGGTGGCGGATTGTAAAATAGTAAGTGACCGGAGTTATATTATAAAAACGCATGATGAAAGGACATACATTTAAAAAATGCTAATTGTGGTTGGAATCCCGCTTTAAGTTAATTTCCCAATTTTTTTTTTTAATATAATTCTCCTTTTTTGTTTATTTTCAATTTTTGTTGATTGATTTTGGGTTAATTATTCACGATTTGTCACGTTAGAGATTATTATTATTGCAGCGCAGCTATATTTATATATATATATATATATATATTATATATTTTTTACATTGTCTATTTTTGTGTGTATCTCACATGATTAGTTGCAGCAGCAGTCACATTCACTTTTAATAAAGAAAATTATGTTCAGTTATAATTACACTCAGACAGTGAAGCTCTATTTATACCCTTCAGATTCTTTAAGAACCTTGTCTTAAAAAATACCCCCTTCCCTTTAAAAGCATTAGCCTAGTTTTAATGGAACGGGTTTCTTTCACATTAGTGGCAATTCAAAAGATAGTGTAAGTTGTGGTGAGAGGGATTTTTGGCAAATTAACTAATTGCTATTTTTGATGAACTGGTTCCCCCTTACTATGCCACATAATGTTAACCACTTCCGGACCAGCTCACGCCGTTATACGCCAGGACTTTGAAGAGGGATATCTTTGTTATGGCAGCAGCTAGCTACCATAACCCGCCGCCCCCTCCCGCTGCCCTCCAACGCTTACCAGAGTCATCTGTAGCGGCGGAGACGATCGGGTCCTTCTTCGTCTGTGGCATGGAGACGAGTGAGGGGAAGATAGCCCCCACATGTCTCCATTGCAGGGCGGAAGCAACGTCAAAACGCTGCTGTCAATCACATCCAGTGACGTGGCACGCCGAGGGGCGGGGCCGAGTGATACAGTGAGCAGCTATGGCCGCAATTAGTGACCACCATGCGAGCTCTCGCATGACTGTGGTGACTAATTGTGGGGAGGACCAGAGACAGCCGCCAAGGGACCCCAGAAGACAGGGATCGAGGGCACTCTGTGCAAAACGAACTGCACAGTGGAGGTAAGTATAACATGTTTGTTATTTAAAAAAAAAAAAAAAAATTTCCTTTAGTGACCCTTTAAAGGGGTTGTAAAGGTTTGTGTTTTTTCACCTTAATGCATCCTATGCATTAAGGTGAAAAAACACCTGGCTGTCACGGGCCCCCCAGCCCCCCCCTTTTACTTACCTGAGCCTGTTCACCTGCTCTGCACGTCCCCCAGCATCCTCTTCTCCACAGAGTCTCGGCGTTGATTGGATAGATTGATAGCAGCGCAGCCATTGGCTCCCGCTGCTGTCAATCAAATCCAATCAACGCAGAGACACCGTGGAGAAGAGGACACCGGGGGACGCACAGAGCAAGTGAACGGGATCAGGTAAGTAAAACAGGGGGGCTGGGGAGCCTGTGACAGGCAGTCATACACTCGGTGGCTATAGACGGCGACTATATGACATAGGAGCGTGCCCGTAAGGTAACCCCCTCGGGAGAGAGCTTCCCAGAAGGGGGTTCGCTTTTGTGGGGAGGAGCCGTGAGAGCCGCTGTGGGACCCCAGAACAAGAGGATCGGGGCCACTCTGTGCAAAACAAACTGCACAGCGGAGGTAAGTATGACATGTTTGTTGTTTTAATTTTTTTTTATCCTTTACAACACCTTTAAATAGTTAAATACGCACACGCAGAAGCATTGATTTTCAGATTATTTTAGTGGTTGCTATGTATGTTATATATATATATTTGTTTACTATTAATTGTTGCTTTCAGAATTACAAATAATGTAAATTAAACAATTGAATTGCCAGGTAATTGTATTTCAGCACATTCAAGTTTGTCATGTTGCATAGCTAGTGTACAAAAACCCTCATTCATTTGCATTGTCTAAACCCGTGGGCTTTTATTTCCACGCTGTAATGTATAATTTGAATTTATCAGATGAAAACTATTCCTCAGACTATTTTAGGATTTCCAGTTTGAAGAGAAACATACCCAGAATGCTATTTAGGACATCTCTGTATCAGCCTGAAATATTTTTGGATCTGTCAAATTCTCAGATGTTTGAAATACTTTCCTTTGATCCTAAAGAAAAAGGCACTTTAAGAGCATCAAGTCTGAACATGTTATTTGTGTGCTGACTTCAGTATTTCGTTTACAGTATGACTACCACAGCTCTGACTTTCCAAAAGTGAGTCACACACTGCTAGGACAAAGCCAAGAAAGTATAGCGTTTATGGCGTGTATTTTGCAAGGCGTGAATCAAAGAATGCAGTAACAATTTTCTATATTCTAATTTTTATTTTTATTTTTTGCTCTGCCGTATAGTAAATATTGAAGATGTAACACGCCTCGGGAAAGACACAACTGTCTCCTCATTGACCTTTGCCCCATGTGGTGAACAGGTACTTTGTGAACAAAGAGGACCAACACGTTTTGCATACCTTTAATGCACTATAGCCCGAAGGGTATATCATGCAAGGTTAAAGAACAGCCTTTAATGGTTGGTTTCAAATTAAATAAGCTTTACTTGTAACTAAAGGAATATAGTTTAGTATAATGTTTGTTAAGAGCTATTGTTTAAGAATCCTGTTGTTAAGACAGACTGGCTAAGCCTGTATTTTCTTTTACTTGATTCAAAGATAGAGACATTTAAGAACCTATTTTTTTTTTATAATTCCCATTTTTAATGGAAATCTCCATTACTCTGTTTGGGTTGGCAGGTATAAAATCAACAAAGAGATTACATTTCAATGGCAAAACACCATAATCCTGAGGCAAATGATTTGTCCAAATTTAATAGAAAGTACTTAGGATGTATTGTTTGATATAAACACTAGTTCTAATAAAACGGTGCCTTAGGAACCATTCCTCAGCTTGTAATACCCTATTTGTGTTGGCCCGTGCGTTTCAACTTTTCATACACTTGTAGAAAATGAATGTGTTGGCCAAAGTGAAATTGAAGCCGACTTTTAACACAGCAATATTTAATAGATGTATCCTCTCTTCTGTCTTATGAAAGATTATTAGATATAGAACGCAGGGAAAGGAGAGCACAAACAATGACCTACTTAAAGTATAAGTTCCATTTCGCTCACAATGAACATTTGGAGAAAAAAAAAACTCCTGTGGGTCTGTTTTACAAAAAGAGCAATAACTTTACTATACAGTTCCGATGTGTGCTCCCCTGTGGGCTTCTATAGGATTGAATTCACTTCACATTGCTGCGCTGAGTTGCTGTGCTTCGATTTGTCTTTTCTTCTGCAGTGGAACACATTTTACTGCATTCAAATATGTATGCCATAGAAACACTGAAGATTGACGGCAGAACAAGTCCAAGTGGTTTATAAATCTGCGATATTTTTTAAATTGTGTAAGTGGAAACTTATATTTATCCCAAGCATGTTTAAAGCCCAGCTGAACTTTCAGTTTAAATCAGCTAAATACAATCCAGGTGCATCAAAACAAAGATGCTTAAGCCTGGTTCAGCTCGAGTCGGAGCCGCCATGCTAACTATGGGAAGTTAGTACAGTGATCTCCCCCGCTGAGCTATTGTTCTGAGCAGGGGTGGAACTACCTCCATAGCGACCTACGCGGGCGCTATGGGGCCCGCAGCTGAGTGGGGCCCGGTGAGGATGAGTGGTAATGCGTCTATAAAGGGCGCAGAAGCACCAGCCCCTCTCGCTTGCACCGCTCTAATCACCATAGATAGATTCATGCATTGCATGAGTCTATCTAAGGTCGTTATGTGTTAGCAAAGCGTATTCCTTTGCTTTGCTAACACTGAATCCACCTCTCAGCCAATCAGGTTGCCGGGTCTGTTACCGGTCACCTGATTGGCTGAAACATCAGGAGTTGTGATTGGACACCTGAGAGAGGATGGAAGAAGACATGGAGGATGTGCAGGAGACCGCCGCTGACCCGCTGCGAGACAGGTAAGTGCTGGGCAGCATCTGATGGGGCACAGTAGCGGCAATTGATGGGCTCACTGGCAGCATCTGATGGGACACAGTAGCGGCAATTGAGGGGCACACTGGCAGCATCTGATGGGGCACAGTAGCGGCAATTGATGGGCACACTGGCAGCATTTGATGGGGCACAGTAGCAGCAATTGATGGGCACACTGGCAGCATCTGATGGGGCACAGTAGCAGCAATTTATCGGCACACTGGCAGGGGGGGCTGTTTGCAGGGGGGGGCCCATACAAAATTTTGCTATGGGGCCCTGTGATTTCTAGTTACCCCCTGGTTCTGAGAGAAACAAGGAGAGGGGCACCTCTGAGAATATATCAAAAACACTATTGTGAACAACAATGTCCACTCACATGGAATTAAAAGACACTGGGTGCATCACTGGGAGGAGCAGGAGGAACCACAAGTAGCAGCAAGTTCTTTTCGCTGGCAGGAAGCAGCAACATCTAATCCCAGGGACGTAGAGGGCAGTAAGCAGTCAGATTCTTGCAGAATAACACCGCTGTTCTCATCTGGTCACCGCAAAGATAGAGGACGACCGTGCAGTGTAGGAGCCAAAATAAGTGCCCTCTATGTCCCCGGAATTACTCTAGATGTTGCTGCTTCCTTCCTGCCCCTCCATAACACTCCAATCAGCGCTCTTTGCCATTGGCTGAGAGCGCTGATCGGAAGTTGGTCAGCTGCTGATTTTCCAGCATGCACTTCTGACAAAAGCCAGCCGAACGGCTGGCTTCTGATGGACAGACCCACATACACACGGGCTGAATGTCGGCCGTTTTGTTTTGAATCTGCAAATGTCTCCCGACATTCGGCCCGTGTGTACCCGGAATTTCACACTAAAATGGACAGCTGCCAGAGCACTTTACCTCTCCTGCCACTGTAGGGAACAGTATGGTGCTTGATTCAGGAGATTACACACCTCCTTTTTTTTGTTTTTGCACAAACTTTATTTGAAGTGTGCAAAAGTACACTTAAAGAGGAGTTCCGCCTGTGGATTTTTTTTTTAAAGTCAACAGCTACAAATACTGTAATTGCTGACTTTAAATATATGGACACTTAACTCTCCAGGGAGCCTGTGATGTCAGCACCCCAGCCGATTTTCAGATCGGCTGTCAGGTGCTGCCTCCGCTATTTATGGCAAGAGAAACCCAGCAGTGAAGCCTTTTGGCTTCATACCCGGTTCCCTACTGAGCAAGTGCAAAGCGAGCAGTGCTTTCTAACTGGAGGAAGGAGGAGAGGGGCTGAACTTCCAAGGGATGACGCTGCAGCGCCATCTCCTGGAAATGGGGACAGGTACCTGTCAAAAACAGGTACCTGTTCCCCCTCCCCATGAAAGGTGTCAAATTTAGCACCGGAGGGGGGGAAGCACATAAGCGTAAGTTCCACTTTTGGGTCGAACTTAACTTTAATTCATGTCACTGCGGCACTACTGTATAGTGTCATGTTATTCTGTACAGCGTGCTGCAATAAAATGCAGCATCTCTGCATTTTGTTGCTGCAGCACAGCTCCAGGCCATGTTGCAATGCGAATGGGGCACAGAAAACAATTGTTTTCTATGTATCCTTGCATGGACAGGCTTTTTACAAGGCAGTTAAATGCCTGTCAATATGTGTAAATTTGCTGTTACAGTATGTCATCTTTAAAAAGCAGTCAAAGACCAATGATGATTATAAACGCGTCTTATTGATCTGCAATCCGATTAAAGTGATTGAACCCACAAGCAATCGAATAGTCATAAGTTCCCTTCCAATAGTTTTAGATCAGATGCGACCAAACTGAGTTGATTGGCAGAATATTTTAAATCTTTTTATGTCACACAGCAGCACTGACATACTTAGTTCTTGAATATGAACATATTTCAATGAATCAGATTATGAGATTACATAATGGAAAAATATATGTAATTAATAAACTATGATTGTAAATTACCATTGAATATTAACTATTTATTGAAATCCACTTCCCGGGGCGTGACATATTGATCGAGTTGCTTATTGACAACATAATCATTATTCCTAATGAAAGAGATTGATTGGAAAATAAATCAGAGTGTATGGCTACCATAAGTGAAAAAGCCTGTTCCCTGACAGCATACTGGAGAAAATAAATCTCTCTCTGTGTTGAAGCAGTAGTCTCTTAGCAGAGGTCCAACATACCCCTTACTGAGTCAGATATAATACTCTCAAATTAGCAAAACTGATCCCTACTGATGGAAGCACTTCAGCTATGACTGAGCAGGGGGTGTGTTAAACTACTGCAGAGGGACCACCATTTCTACACAGAGAACAACAGTCCTTCTCTACAGCATATATTTAGCTAATTTGATCTAAGGCTCCATGTACACGAGACGCATTTACAACTGCTCCTAAATGATTAAACTTGACAGATAGTAACCCACGTTTAAAACGTCAGTTTTGCCCGTTTAGCGACGTTTAGCTGCCTTTTTTTCGCGTTTACAAGCGTTTAAATTTTATATTTATTTTTTTAAATGGGCAAAAACAAAAAATGCCTATAAACGGGACACTGCTAAACGTGGGTTACCGCGTTTAGCCGCATTTAGTCGCGTTGGTGTCTGAACCTATTTTTTTTTGCTTTCAAAGAAACACTGTTAAATTCAACTGCATAAAAATTACAATACACGAGACTGTTTACATGGTCACATAGGATAACATTGATTGAGTTCAGGGGCAGTTAAAAAAAGCATCTAACTGCCTCTGAACATATGTTTAGCAGTGTCCCGTGTACATGGGGCCTAACAGTTTAATTTGGCTTTAAAGTGGATGTGAACCCTCATATATACCCAGTGAAGTGAACAGCCTCAGATGATACAGAGGGATGAAATTAATCTCCCTACATACGTTTTACACATATATTTACTGTCGTCATCTTTATATACTGTTTAGAAAGTGCACATTATGTTAGAATTTTCTCTTCCTGATTCCCCTGTAGGAGTGGATTATTGCTAGACACTCCTACAGCTGAGACAGCCGATTGGAGGAAAGGCACACACCCTGTCAGAGAATCAACATGACGAGCCGCCGAATGGCGCACATGCGTGGTGGAATGGTGCTTTGGCGCATGCCCGTGCGCAAACGGTACTGGTACCTGACCCACGGCCTGTCTTCAGCGACCTCCCACCAATTTGGTCCTCTATCCAGCATCATCTGATCTGCTAGCAAGCTTCAGCTTCCCTGCTGGTAACCAGTGCCTCTTCGCGCCATCCCCCCTCTGTCTCACCTCCAGGGGGCGGAGTGCGCCAAGTCGCAAAGGTGAGCCGCTCTCGGGATCTCGGCCTCGGTGAGTACATACCTGACACACCCCCTCCCCACACATGCAGAGGTTGCCTGTGAATAATTTAGCTTTATAGCAACCTTCCCCAACACACACTTCTATCTCCTGTCTCGGAGAGCTTATCAAAAGTTACTGTATCAGGCTGATAGCAGAAGAACATAGCAGGACAAAGCTATGGGACATAGTGATTTGAAGAGAGATAAAAAACACAGCTCAAAGTTTATGAATTGGGGTTTACATCCACTTTAAGTTTATTTACAATTTTTCACCATTTCTGCAGGAAAGCTGTTAAAAGCATCCACTTTTACTCGTTACATAGGAATTCTTGAGGTTAGGTTTGAACTTTCCTCCCACCAATTTTGTTTTTTTTACCTCAACTTTAAATTGGAAACACTGTCCCCCCTTCTTCTTTCTCTGTCCTGATTTGTTTTGTCCATCATACTTTGCACCATTTTTGTTGCCCTTCTCTTAAGCACTCAAAGATTTTACCCCCTTCATGACTAGGCCATTTTTTGCAATACAGCGTTGCGTTACTTTACCCACTTAAAGCGGGGGTTCACCCCAAAAAAAAATTCTAACATTACATTGAGCCGAGTTGTGAGAATGACATTAGGCTGTTTTTTTTATTTCCTTGCCGTACATACCGTTTTATCTATATTTTCACCGCGGCTTCCGGGTATGTAATCTGCGGGACTGGGCGTTCCAAATTGATTGACATGTTTCCGACCGGCACATAGAGCGCGTCATGATTTGCCGAAAGAAGCCGAACGTCGGTGCGCAGGCGCCGTATAGAGCCGACTCGCAGTCTGGCTTCTTTCGGCAACTCTTGATGCGCTGTATGCGCCAGTGGGAAGCATGTCAATCAATTAACATGTGAATAGGAACGCCCAGTCCCGCAGATTACATACCCGGAAGCCGCGGTGAAAATATAGATAAAACGGTATGTACGGCAAGGAAATAAAAAAAAAACAGCCTAATGTCATTCTCACAACTCGGCTCAATGTAATGTTAGAAATATTTTTTTGGGTGAACCCCCGCTTTAAGCCCCGGACTATTTTGCGGGTCAAAGACCAGGCCACTTTTTGCGATTCGGCACTGATTTAACTGACAATTGCGCGGTCGTGCGATGAGGCTCCCTTGCGCTATAAACAAAAATAGAGTGACAATTTTGAAAAAAATTCAATATTTTTCACTTTTTGCTGTAATAAATATCCCCCAAAAATATACATAATTTTTTTTTTTTGCTCAGTTTAGGCCGATACGTATTCTTCTACATATTTTTGGTAAAACAATCGCAATAAGTGTAAATTGATTGGTTTGCGCAAAAGTTATAGCGTCTACAAAATAGAGGATAGAATTATGGCATTTTTATTATAATAATTTTTTACTAGTAATGGTGGCGATCTGTGATTTTTATCGTGACTGCGAATTTATGGCGGACACATTGGACACTTTTGACACATTTTTGGGACCACTGTCATTTTTACAGTGATCAGTGCTATACAAAAGCACTGATTACTGTGAAAATGACACTGGCACTGAATGGGTTAATCACTAGGTGGCGCTGAAGGGGTTAAGTGTGTCTAGGGGTGTGTTCTAACTGTAGGGAGGTCTACGTGTGACACTACAGTGATCACAGCTTCCGATTACAGGAAGCTGTGTACACTGTCCTGTCACTAGGAAGAATGGGAAAATGCTTGTTTAAATAAGCATTTCCCCCTTCTTCCTCACATGACACGATCGCGGGTATGCCTGCAGTCAGAGTCACGGAGCTCGCGGTGGGCACATGCGCGTCTACAATGCCGGCTTCTTAAAGTGTACGTATATATACACATCCTTTTGCCTGCCCGTGCCATGCTGCAGACATATATCTGCGTGCGGCGGGCGGCAAGCGGTTAACTGACAATTGCATGGTCGTGCGACACTGTACCCAAATAAATTGATGTTCCTTTTTCTCACAAATAGAGCTTTCTTTTGGTGGTATTTGATCACCTCTGCGGTTTAAATTTTTTGCGCTATTAACAAAACAAAAAATTGACAATTTTGAAAAAAATAATTATATATTTTTTTACTATCTGCTTTAAAACATACCCAATATAAAATATAAAAAATCAAATTTCTTCATCAATTTAGGGCAATATTTATTCTGCTACATACTTTTAGTAAACAAAATCCCAATAAGCGTATATTGATTGGTTTGCGCAAAAGATATCAAACATCTACAAACTATGGGATACTTTTATGTTTTTATTTTTTTTACTAGCAATGGCAGTGATCAGCGACTTACAGCGGGACTGCAATATTGTGGCAGACAAATCAGACACCTAACTGACATTTTTGGCACTAATACAATGATCAATGCTAGAAAAAATGCACTGTCATTGTAATAATGACACTGGCTGGGAAGGGGTTAACATCAGGGGTGATCAAAGGGTTAACTGTGTGCCTAGGTTGTGTTTACTCACTGTGGGAGAGATGCTTTGACTAGGGGAAGGCAAAGATCCGTGTTTCTATTTAGCAGAAACACAGGAGCAATACCTTCCCTTCTGACAGAATGACAATCTGCCTTCTTTACATGTGTAATTGGCAGTTGCCAGCAGCCATCGAGTCATCGAGTCTGCAGTCTCCACCGCTGGGCTCCCGAGGTTTTAATTACAGCGGGAGTGGGTCGCTGGCAGTCGGACATGTCAGATCACGTACTAGGTAGATGATCTGGCACAAAGCGGCCGCCCTGCTGCAGTATATCTACAGTGGGCTGTCCGCAAGTGGTTAACTTTCCCATCTCCTAAACGTTTTTGTAAAAAAGGACTACAGAACTAGAAGATTTTTTATTTTTTTTTATCTAACCAAAGCTCTCTATTGTGGAATAGGGACCTTCTTCCTCCCCCTGGTGATCCCCCCAGAATTTAACAAATCTGAAGCAGCCAGAATCTGAAAGAGTGGTGCATGGCAACCAATCAGCTTCTGTCTTTCATTTTCAAAGCTTAACTTAACAAGCTGAAGTTAGAAGCCGATTGGTTGTGATGCACAACTGCACCAGATTCTGTCTGTAGCAATTAAAAAAATTGATGTGAAGGGCGCTGCGCTTTGTGATTGGCCCAGCGGCAGGGAAAGGAGGAGGGGTGCCAAACTTCTGGGGTAGTTCCGCCTCCTCCTCAAAAGGTGCCAAATATGGCACCAGAAGGGGGAAGTAAGCAGATAAGCGGAGCTTGCACTTTTGGGTGGAACTCCACTTTAAGTAACAACATTTCGCAGGCTTTTAAATTACTGGTGCACAAAAACAAATATCTTTTGCAGTTTTTATCATAACTATAATTGCCAACATCCAGACAATAAGCGAGCATGCCAAGGATGATATTCTTACAAGATACAAACATAGTTGGATGGAATGGATGGAAAAAAAAACTATTTTAATTGTGTAAATTGGACAGGCATAAAGGGGTGGGGGTCTTCTAGGATGGTATGTTGTGCCTCATTTTCTGTTCACCTTGGCTGATAAAACCCAGATGTAGATGATCTTTAATATGGTGTTAATGGTATTTGTCTTTACCTGGCCATACACTATCGGTAGTAGAATTTTGTTCAAAAATGTTTGTTTTTATAACATTCATTTGATTTTCCAATGATCCGGGGGATCAAGTCAACTTTCATTTTCAACTACAGTGACTAAAAAATTTGGGAAAGTCCTTTGGGAACATCATTCACTCCAAAATCTGATTTAAAGACAATTTTTTTAAGTACTTTTGAAAGACATTCGTGAAGTCATAAAATGTACTGATAAGAATTGTTTGTTTGAATGTTCGTACGATCGTTCATTAAAAAATCTGCTAGCCTATGACCAACTTTAGAAGTGCCAAAATAGAAGAGAAGTACATCTCCCACCTAACAATTTACAATATTAAAGTTTTCCATAAATTTAAACATAAATTGATATCCCCTGAAGATGTCCTATTGGATGAAATGTGCTGGAAGAAGTTAGCACGATTACGTCACTCACTGTTGATTAGGGAAGTGCCAACATAGGGCTAGATTCATAAAGCCCGCCGTAAGTTTGTGCGGGCGTAGCGTATCCTATTTACGCTACGCCTCCGCAACTTAGACGGGCAAGTGCAGTATTCACAAAGCACTTACTCGGTAAGTTGTGGCGGCGTATCGTAAATCTGCCGGCGTAAGCGCGCCAAATTCAAATTCTGAAGAGGTGGGCGTGTTTTAAGTAAATAAAACATGACCCCACGTAAATGACGTCTTTAACGAACGGCGCATGCGCCGTTCGTGAAAGAATCCCAGTGTGCATGCTCAAAATTCCGCCGCAAATCATCAATGCTTTCGACGTGGACTTAATTTACGCAAAGCCCTATTCGCGAACGACTAACGCAAACGACGTAAACGACGCAAAACGCTGGCCCGACGTCCATACTTAACATTGGTTGCTCCTCATATAGCAGGAGCAACGTTACGTCAGAAAAAGCCTTACGCAAACGACGTAAAAAATTCTGCCGGGCGCACGTACGTTTCTGAATCGGCATATCCAGCTCATTTGCATATTCTACGCTGAAATCGATGGAAGTGCTACCTAGCGGGCAGCTTAAATATGCAACTAAGATACGACGACGTAAGAGACTTACGCCAGTCGGATCTTAGGCAAATTTTGGCGTATCTTGCTTTCTGAATACAGAAAGAAGATACGCCGGCGCAGATTTGAATTTACGCGGCGTATTCAACCCTATGGGTTGAACAAAAAATTCAGACAGCTCAGGTTGAAGTCGCTGTACTTACAATCGGATGATAGTACAGCTATCTCCTTTGCTGTTCATTTGAGTTCTGACAGGGGGACAGCCTCCCCACCAAAATACTCCAGTCATTGCTCTCAGACATTGGCTGAGAGCGCTGATCAGTAGTCAGTCAGCAGACCTTTTTTGGTCATCACCCTTCAGAAAGTTGGCTTCTGTTGGACCGGCTGCCGCACACATGGGCTGAATGTCGACTGGTTTCTATGCTGCCCGAAACTTGGCCCGTGTGTCCTGCTTTTTTTGTGAAAGTTTTAATAAATAGTGTAAAATGGTTATACACTATTGGAACTCTTTTTTATTTTTGCATCTCTTTTCTTATGGGAGATGCCCAGGGCTCGAGTCCTGCGGGAACGCTTGGGAACTGCGTCCCTGCACTTTTTCCAAAGCAGGAACGCCGTTTCCGTTGCAGGACTCGAGCCGCCCAGACTTCACTAAGCGGCAATGGCGATGCCCTTGGTGATGCCGCAATGACTCCTGTGAGCTTTTGTCATTGTTCCCAGGAGAGATTGTGGAGGCCTGCCGTGAGTTATCGCAGGATTTAGAAAGAACTTAAGTTATTTTCACCGTGCACTACACTCACTCACTGACACAGAATGAAAAAGGGCTGCATACATAATCATTGCTGCACTTGGCATCCTTTCCCATACTACATGCTGCCCCGATACAAACAACCGTGCCCTAGCGCAGCAAAGTAACTTATTTTCATATGATGGATCAAAAACAAAATATACAATAAAGGAGACACAAATTTAAATGGTGACCTTAGGTAAATTTGTGTCTCCTTTATTGTATATTTTGTTTTTGACCCATCATATAAAAATAAGTTACTTTGCTGCGCTAGGGCACGGTTGTTTTACATAAGGCAACTTAGGTCCAACTTTTGAAAGCCACATAAAAAGGCAATGTAGTCTACATAATAATTGCACAGCGACCGGACCAGAGAGAGAGAGCACAGACTGTACCGGGGGGAGAGGTAAGCAGTGTGTACATGGAGGAGGACCTCCTCCATGTACACACTGCTCACCCCCCCCCCCCCCCGGTACAGTCTGCGCTCTCTCTCTCCGGTCCGGTCGATGTGCGATTTCTTTAGCGCCAATCCAGCGATTAAACATTTTTTTTTGGTGGGGGAGTGGATCTTGTGTGGGGACATTTTTTCCCCAGGACTTGACCCCTGGAGATGCCTATAATCCTTACTAATTGAAAACGGTGGATAATTGAAAACAGAGGAATATTATACAATTGCATATTGACCTCTTTTATTTAATGAGGTCCTGCTATCTGGTGAGTTTTTCACCTTATGATTTATGGTGGCAGTGGTGTTCTCCTCTCATACTAATTTCCTTGCTTGTTGTATCTGATTGGATTACCGCTATCCTCATTGGGATATCTTTAGGATCTATTGTGTGGACATTGTGGGTATGATTTGTAATTTCCAAATGTGTAGTCATCTTACCCTTAGCATAAATTTCATAAATTGCTTACAAATAGCCCAAAATACAAGTGAATTCAAACTCCCAGCAACAATGCTTACTGAATGTGGCTCCAACATGCAATTTAGACATGTTTATTCTATACCCAAATTGCATCTGTACCTTAGGAGATGGTATATGATGGCAATAAACAACACTAGAACTTAAAAAAATCTAAATCAGAAACCTCAGCATTTCTCAAATGTTGTCACAGTAATATGGGCAGAGATAAGACATAATGATACATAATGTACAGTTATATGATACACTATGTGCTAAATGTGAAGGCACTAGAAGGACATTCTTTACCTTTGTAGGTTAACAATAAACCAGTTGCACAGACTTAGCTTGCACAGCCAGATCAACACCATGGGGGTAATCCAGAAAAGGGATACGCCATCGTATCCCTGTTTCTATCTATGGAACTGATCCACAGAATCAGTTTCCAATAGATAGGCAGAAGATCCGACTTGTGTAAGGGACTTACACTGTCAGATCTTAGGATGCAGTACCGCATCCGCCGCTGGGGGCATTTCGAGTCGAAATGCCGCTTCGGGTATGCAAATTAGCACTTACGGAGATCCACGAAGCTTTTCAGCTTCGTTTTTTCCGGAAGTATTAGTTTGCAATCGTAAAATTAGGGCTGCTTTTACAAGGCCTAAACTGTTTAGGCCTTGTAAAAGTAGACCCTTCTATCCCGCGTTTTTTTTTTCAATTTTTTTTTCTTCCCGCCGCAACTCGTATTTTTTTTTATGCCCGTCGCGATTCTCAAAACCCGGCGCAACGTAAAACCGCGCAAAGCACGTCGGGAAAATGACGTTGTGAGCATGCGCAGTACGGCCGGCGCGGGAGCGCGCCTAATTTAAATGGGACTCGCCCCATTTGAAAAGGAACGCCTTGCGCCGGCCGAATTTAAGTTACACAGCCGAAAATTTCTAGGTAAGTGCTTTGTGGATCGGGCACTTAGGTAGAAATTTTCCGGCAGTGTAACTTAAATGGGAATATTTAAGTTACGGCGGCTGGCTGTGGATCTGGCCCTATATTACCAGGGACAAGCATTCATATACAATTTGAATATATGAAAAAAAAACGTATTTATATAAAACATGCTTTAAAATGCAGATTTGTTTCCAGGACTAAATCAGCAGAACTAAAAACCAAACTGTTTAATACACAATTGAAAAACTTATAGTACTTGGGGGGTGACAGTACTATGTAATGTCTGCATCTCTCCAGCATTCTGCATCACTTCTCTGATTTTAGATGGCTCATGGGCTAAGAATAAGCATCATCACCATACTGCTAAATTTCTTCCCCCGTTCACCCATTCTAAAGCCCCCAATGCCAAAACACATTAGACAGCCAGCCTATGCAATGCAGTGTGCAGGACATTTTGACAAGTTAACTTAAAGAAAGATTTAAGATAATTATATAACCAATATTTAAAGTATGACTAACTTTTTTATTTTTTTAAAGGAAATGTAGCTGACCTACAGGATCCTTTCCCCCCTTTAGCTGTTTAAACATCAAAAACAATAATGGCAACCACAACAGAATGATTTAATGTTGTTTGTGTAATGGGTACTTTTGTTAATTATATTTATTTATATCTTTTCCGGATTATTTCTTTTGTGTTATTCTTTTAACTTTACCGTTATACAGAACAAGAGAGGATACATTAAAAATCTGACTTTTTTATTGACCTACTTTAACTTTTAACTAACCAAGATCCTGATTGTTTTAAGTAGCGTCATTTTCGATGAAGCAGTTTTTTTCCTTCTTTCTGTAACAGTGCTTTTCAGTTCCTACAACAGGAGGTCTCAGACCCAGAAGTCTAAACCTGTTATTGTACTGTTTTTATGTCAGGGTGATAGCATAATAGCTTTTGTGACCTTTGAACCCACCCATAACAACTTTTGCTATACCGTATATTCATGTATTGATTTCTGTACACAACAGAGCCTGACAGTTTAGAAGTCTACACACTTCACATCTTCAAACTTGGCCTTCAATAACTTTAAAAAGCAAGGTAATGTATTCAGTTCTATGAAATTCAGAAATTGTTAAAAAAGGACTGAAAAGAAAATAGTTACCTATATATACGTATATATATATATATATATATATATATATATATATATATATATATATATATATATACACATACAGTATCTCTCAAAAGTGAGTACACCCCTCACATGTTTGTAAATATTTCATTATATCTTTTTCATGTGACAACACTAAAGAAGTGACACTTTGCTACAATGTAAAGTAGTGAGTGTACGGCTTGAATAACAGTGTAAATTTGCGGTTCCCTCAAAATACCTCAAAACACAGCCATTAATGTCTAAACCACTGCCAACAAAAGTGAGTAAACCCTAAGTGAAAATTTCCAAATTGGGCCCAAAGTGTGGCCACCATTATTTTGCAGCACTGCCTTGGGCATGGAGCTCACCAGAGCTTCACATGTTGCCACTAGAGTCCTCTTCCACTCCTCCATGACGACCTCACGGATCTGGTGGATGTTAGAGACATTGCGCTCCTTCACCTTCTGTTTGAGGATGCTCCACAGATGTTCAATAGGGTTTAGGTCTGGAGACATGCTTGGCCAGTCCATCACCTTTACCCTCGGCTTCTTTAGCAAGGCATTTGTTGTCTTGGAGGTGTGTTTGGGGTCGTTATCATGTTGGAATACTGCCCTGCGGCCCAGTCGCTAAAGGGAAGGGATCATGCTCTGCTTCATTATGCCACAGTACATGTTGGCATTCATGGTTACCTCAATGAACTGTAGCTCTCCAGTTCTGGCAGCACTCATGCAGCCCCAGACCATGACACTCCCACCATCATGCTTGACTGTAGGCAAGACACACTTTTCTTTGTACTCCTCACCTGGTTGCCGACACATATGCTTGACACCATCTGAACCAAATAAGTTTATCTTGGTCTCATCAGACCACAGGACATGGTACCAGTAATCCATGTCCCTTGTCTGCTTGTCTTCAGAAAACTGTTTACAGGCTTTCTTGCGCATTATCTTTAGAAGAGGCTTCCTTCTGGAACAACAGCCATGCAGACCAATTTGATGCAGTGTGCGGTGTATGGTCTGATCACTGACAGGCTGACCCCCCACCCCTTCAACTTCTGCAGCAATGCTGGCAGCACTCATACAATAATTTCTTAAAGACAACCTCTGGATATGACGCTTAGCATATGCACTCAACGTCTATGGTTGACCACAGCGAGGCCTGTTCTGAGTGAAACTTGTTCTGTTAAACCGCTGTATGGTCTTGGCCACTGTGCTGCAACTCAGTCTTGGCAAGGAAGAGGAAGCTGTCACCCCATAGTAGCAAAAGTCTAAACACCTACCTTTATGGCAGGATGACCATGTTTTATTTAAAATAAAAGCTAAATATATATAAAAATTCTAGGCAAGTCTATTTTTACATATGCAAAATGCAGTTAAAGTTGCTAAAATGACATATACGTTTTAACATGTTAATGTCATTTCAAAAGTAGTTTTCAATCATTTTAAATATTTAGCTTTTATTTTAAATAAAACATGGTCATCCTGCCTTGAAGGTAGGTTTTCAGACATTTGCTACTATGGAATGACAGCTTACTCCCAGCTGTGCTCTTGCATTTCCAGCATGTCACATGCTCTCCCGATGCATACTTTAATTGAACATGCTGAAGCAAATTGCACAGCCATATTCTGCATTGCCACGATCAGGAAACTGGGCCAGAACAATTAAAGTTTTTTGTGTTTATTAAAAGTCAGCAGCTACAAAAAGTGTAGCTGCTGACTTTTAATAAACACATACTCACTTGTCCCTCTCCCTGGTGTCGGCATTACAAGTATGGGCAACCGGCTGTGACAGTTTGCCACGTTACAGCCGGGTGTGAACTATGCATGCGCAAGTCACACTGCGCCTCCTCAATGTCTTGGCAATCTTTTGTGACGTGTCCCAAACGCTTGCAGGGAGGGGGGAGGAGAACTTCCGCTTGAGTTGCCGAGGTGGCCTGAACAGAAGTAGGAGCAGGTACCTATCAAAACTAGGAAGGTCCCCCTTCCAAAAAAAATGTGGCATAAAAGGGGGTAAGGAGTGCTTAATAGGGAACTTCCATTTTTGGGTTGAACTCCGCTTTAAGTGCAGGCAGCTATTGCTGGAACAAGTGCATTCAGACAGGAAATGCTACAAAGAGGCTCAACTGAGATTCATGAATAAAGGGTAAACCAGTATATTATGAGAAATGGTAATCTTATATGATATACAGTGTTCATCAAATTAAATGTCGTCCAGTTAGGCTTTAGAACTTTGTTAAATGCATTTTGTACTAAATTCAGGCTAATTTAGGAGATTATGTTTTAGATAAATTTACCTCTAGCAACCTCTCCTATTGCACTCTCTTAAACTCAGCAGTCAAAAAGTAGAAGCAGGTACCGCTGTAGTAAAACAACAATTGTTTCACTGCCTGGTGTGGGGCAGTGTTTACCCGCTCTGGCACTTGTTCCCATGAGAATTAGGGTCAAGCCAAAGATGATGTTGGAAAAGACTATTATTTTTTATGATCAGATTCCATTTTTAGTGTTGCTAATGAATCTGATTCTAATGGGAGCTTTGGCTCTTGGAAAGCTTGGCAGTTTATCATGGTGGTGATACGTATGTGATTACCAACTAATGTAAAAAAAAAAAAAATCAGTAAACTCTACGTAAACTCTATGTAATTAGATAAATGCACATGGGGATAACCTCATTTACCAGTAACATATACAGGCTGTTTAATACTGTATAGTGTTTGTTCTCTCTTTCAAGCTGGTCTTACACTGTTTGAATTTTGGATGGTTTTTGATGAACTGGCCTAAGTTGGTCAGTTGAACAGTGGCTTTATTCAATCAGTGCATGCGCTGTGACAGACACCGCCGGCTGTTAGAATACAATAGCCCAACAGGGGTATTTGTCCATTTACGCTGTATAGCATAGATGGAGGAATCTGTTCAATTGTTTTTTTGTTGTGAATAAAAAAAATCTATTAGCCAGATTCAGAGAGAGTTACGCCGGCGTATCAGTAGATACGCCGTCGTAACTCTGAATCTGCGCCGTCGTAAATTTAAGTGTATTCTCAAATTGAGATACACTTAAATCTAGCAAAGATACGACCGCCGGCGCGTCGTATCTTAGCTGTCTATTTCCGCTGGCCGCTAGGGGCGTGTACGCTGATTTACGCCTAGAATGCGTAAATCAGCAAGATACGCCTATTCACGAACGTATGCTTGCCCGTCGCAGTACAGATATGCCGTTTACGTAAGGCGTTTTCAGGCCTAAAGTCATTCCACCAAAAAGATGGCGCAGCCAATGTTAAAGCGGTGGTTCACCCTAATGAAACATTTTTTTTTATATAGCATTACATTTTTTTACCCCGGTACTCACTGTGCAATCCTCTATAGAAGATTCCAACTCCCCGCGAGGAATGGGCATTCCTATCAAGAGGGAGGATGATTGACGGCCGGCTATGGCACGTCACGCTTCTCCAGAAATAGCCGAAATAGGACTTGGCGCTTCACGGCGCCTGCGCATAGTCTGTGCGCAGGCGCCGTATAGCGCCGTGAAGAGCCGAGACCTGTTCCGGCTATCTTCGGGGAGCGTGACGTGCCATAGCCGGCCGTCAATCATCCTCCCTCTTGATAGGAACGCCCATTCCCCGCGGGGAGTCGGAATCTTCTATAGAGGATTGCACAGTGAGTACCGGGCTAAAAAAATCAATACAGGCATACTGTAGCTCGCGCTACTATGCCTAATTTAATGCTCAAATGTTGTTAGTGTGGGTGAACCACCGCTTTAAATATGAACGTCGGACCCGCCATCTAATTTCACGTCGTTTGCGTCGTTTGCATAAGTCGATTCAGAATAGGGCTGGGCGTAGGTTACGTTCATGTCGAAACCAATGAGTTTTTGCGGCGTAATTTGGAGCATGGGCACTGGGATACGTCCACGGACGGCGCATGCGCTGTTCGTTCAAAACGTCAATCATGTCGGGTCACGAATCATTAGCATAAAACACGCCCACTTCTTCACAATTTGAATTAGGCGCGCTGACGCCGGCCCATTTACGCTACGCCGCCGTAACTTAGGAGGCAAGTGCTTTGTGAATACAGCACTTTCTCGTCGAGATTCTTGTCAGCCCGTTTCCCAATGAGAAACCCGAGAGTGTGTATACTTACCTGTCGCTGTGGAAACCCGCGCATGCTCAAAATGACTTTGACGCATGCGCGGTAGCTTCCACGGCATAGGTTGGGTGAAGCAAGATGGCGGCAACGGCATCGAATGTGACGAGCGCATGCTCGTTGTACGCAATGACGTCTCTGCGTTCTTGCCTTTCAAAAGAACCGTGGTTCTTTTGAAAGGTCTGTGTGTACACTCGGGCGGCAAGAGATTCTTGCCAAGAATCTCGTTGGGAAAAACAACGTTTTCTTCTGACGAGATTCTGGCCCGTGTGAACAAGGCCTTATAGTCTACTAAGACAAAATAAATGCCTATTCAGTGAAAAAAAAAACATTACATTTCATGACTTCCTTAATTAAGATCTGTGATTTACTATCTGTCCAAGTACTGCCTGCATGCTTCCTAGCCCCATGCTTTGCTCTGGGTACTTGCGAGATACCCAGATGTGGCTGGCTAGGTAAATTCAAAAGATGCAAAACACATGGACTAGCATATCTAAAGAAAGTATAAGTTAGTCATTATACAGTATTTACCTTTTCAAATACTGCAAAATTGGTCTACCTAGAGATTGTTCTACACAAAAGAGAACATAAGAAAATGTTTACACCTAAGATACCCCCAAGTTGTGTAACAATGGACTTACATAAAATGGTTGGTATGTACAAAACAAGTACTTGTTCTTGTCGGTGCCAAGCTACCTGTTCTTTTGTTCTGCTGTTAATGGGTGTGCATAATGGGGAAGCACACACCTAGTTTGTGGAAAGGCCACAAAAGCCAGGCCTGGTGTGACATGACATAACATAAATTCCTGTGTAGTTTGTAAAAGCCTGATGTAATGAAAATCTGACTTACATGCTTACACCCAAGCGTGCTAATGAAGGAAAGTCAATAAGTGTTAGCTGTACATAAGGCTTTAATGCTAAGAACCTGTTTTTTTCAGTACTGGAGTTTTTAGCACTGCAATAGTAAAATAAAATGAGTGCCCTGCGAGCCTTGACCGTCAGCCTTAGGCCTACATTAAACCCTAAAATTTAACCTAAACAGACAAAAAATATATACCTAAACCCTTTTCATTTAATTCCCACAAGCACAAGCAAAATGTATTTCCAACACTTAACCCTTAACCCTAGTACACATTAAATGGTTCAATAGAAACCAGCCTTTATTGGGCCCATGTGTATGGCAGCTGGTTCGACAGACGTCGGCAGAACGTTGAAGGCTCATGAATGAAAAAGGTTTACTGACCAGCTCCCATTTAGCGCTCTCAGCCAATGGTGCTGACCGGAGTGTTCTGGCGGGGAAGGGGGGCGTTCACCTGTCAGAACAGAATAGCACAGCAGGGGAGATTGATGTACTAACATCAGATTGTTAGTACAGCTACTCCAATCTGTCAGGTTTTTTTGTTCAACCCGAAGCAAAGCAGGGAATAAAATCCATCACTTCCCTCAGTAAAAGCAGCACATAGTAATCACAAACACTAGTTAGTAGGGATGAGCCCGATGTTCACCAAATTAGAACATTATGGTGTTTGCGGGAAATTCGAGTGCCTGCCGAAAGCCCCATAATGAACTGCGGATCGTCAATGCACTGCAAGATCGCAGTGCATTGACGGCTGCTGATTGGCCAAAGCATGCACCTGACCTGCATGCTTTGTCCAATCACAGCGCGCTCTGCTGTAAGAGCCATGATTGGCCTTGGCCAATCATTGTTCAACGGGCTAAGTCCACGCCCCACACTATGTAAGGCTGCTTACATGGAGGCCGCACATAGTGTAATGAATAAGAGCAGCAAAATGACGTTTTTAAAAGGAAAAAATGTCATTCAAAACTGCTTGCGGCTGTAATGTATCGTGGCTGGGATCCAGCAATATACATAAAAATTATTGGAAAAAAATGGGGCCCCCTCTTCTAGTCCATTACCAGGCCCTTTGGGTCTGGTGTGGATATTAAGGGGAACCCTGCACCAAATGTAAAAAAAAAAATGGTGTGAGGGTCCCCCCTAAAATCCACACCAGGCCCTTCAGGTCTGGTATGGATTTTAAGGCGAACCCTGTGCCAAAATTCATAAAAATGCCGTGGGGGTCCCCCCAAAAACCATACCAGATCCTTATCTGAGCCTGGTATGAATTTTGGGGGGGACCACCATGCCATTTTTTTAAAAAGATTTGGCGGGGGGGGGAACTCACACCATTTTTTTTAATGATTTTTATGTATATTTCCAGAATCCGACAATACATTACGGCCGTGAGCATTTTTAAATTACATTTATTCCTTTAGATATTTCATTTTGCTGTGGTAAACGGGAAAGATGTGCTACTTTACAGGCAGATTAAAGAGACCCCCAGGCATTATAGGCATGAAAGGAATATTTAATTTTCATTGATTCACGTTAAGCATTATTAAAATCACAGCTCCTGAAAAAAACTGCCATTTTTAAAACTTGTTTTACATTGATACATGTCCCCTGGGGCAGGACCCAGGTCCCCAAATACGTTTTATGGCAATTACTTGCATATAAGCCTTTAAAATTAGCATGTTTGATTTTTCACATTCGTGTCCCAAAGACTTTAACGGTGTTCACACAAATTTTTTGCCTGTTCGCAAGTTCTGCTATTAACTGAACCAGGGGTTTTGGGCTCATCCCTACTGGTTAGGCACACAGTTAACCCATAGATATTTAACTCCTTCTCAGCCTGTTTCATCAGTACAGTGACAGTGCATATTTTTAGCACTCATCACTGTATTAGTGGTTCCCATAAAGTGTCAGTTAGTATCAGAATGGCCGACACAATATTGCAGTCCCTCTATAAGTCACTGATTACTGCCATTACTAGTATAAATAAATAAATAAAGATTTCAGTATATGGGCTGAAAGGTGGCCTCGGCCTACCTAATTTGTGGTGGTACTATCGTGCGGCCCAACTTAGCCAGTTTTCTATAATTTACCTTAAATGTCCCAAACCAGATTGGGTCTCCATGGAAAGAGCTGCGACCCCAGGATTCACCCTAGATTTCCTTTTATGGAGCCATCCTAGGAACCGACCACCGATTTTAGCTCCTACACTGTCCCACTCTATGTCTCTTTGTGACTCTTTACATAAACTGACATCACTGGTATCCCATTGGCACCCACTTGCACATATCTTTCACAACCCCTGATTCCCACCCGGGTTAGACATTGTAGCCTTTAAATGGTGGCTGCACAAAGGCTTATACAGAATTGGCCACTTTTTTAATTCAAACGGGCCCCTCACGTTAGGTTATTGCACCTCTAGACTCAAAATGCCCCCATCTGAGAAATTTCGCTTTTTTCAACTTTCCCACTTTTTACACTAGATTAGGAGGGCCTGTCCGGAACAACCTTCTGTGACCCCCTATGAGCAGTGGTGCTCCTCAGCCATGGACACAAAGGGGGGTATATCTTTAATTTATTCAGCTTTGGCCGAGCCTCTGGAGAAAGCGCTTTACATGAAGTGCTGGGATCGTGACCTTGATCTCGATTGGCCAATGGAACGGTGGCATTCTAATATGGCCGTTCCTTTAAGGGCATTTTGAATGTGTCGCTTACCGAAACGAGCCTCAAGGTCATGACCCGCTGGTACTTAGTTCCTACCCGTATTGCCAAATTTTACCCGCAATCCTCTCCCTTGTGTTTTAGGGGTTGTGGGCTTTCTGGATCATTCCTTCACATACTGTGGGAATGCCCTAGGATCCGATCCTTCTGGCACAAAATCTTCCACCTTATTAGAAAAGTCACGGCGGTAGGGGTTGCTTATGATCCTACCATTGCCCTACTTAACAGCCCTATCCCTAAAATCTCCAAAAGTACACAGGCGCTGATATTTTTTTATTTTATTAGGGGCAAAGATGACTATTACCAAGGCTTGGAAATCCCCATCGGTCTCTTTCTTAATGGCTAAGAGAAAAATCTCGTGGATGATGTCCAACGAGAGGATTTCCAACATGATCCTTGACTCTGTTGAGGGCTTCAAGCTCATCTGGAAACCTTGGGCAACATATGTTGGAGTCCTCCTCTGATTCCTTTCTTTTGCTCTTGAAATTTGCTGCTTGCTAGGCCTTCCGTGTGTCTTCTGTTTCCTGATCTTCTGTCTTTTTCTCTCTGTTCTGTTTTCCTCTATCTTTCTGTCTTTCATTCTTCTTCTCTACCGTACTAATCTCTACAATTTGAATAACGAAGTTGCTCAGGCCCGTGAGGGTCCGTTCAGCTTTAATCTCTTAATTGCATATGGTTTTGTTTTTTTGTTTTTTTTTCTTTTGCAATAAGGGTTTATGGTGTTTTTTTTTAAGGTCTCCGAAAGTTTATTGGGCATACCAATCTCCTTTGACCCCTATAGTTTGTTGACCCTTAAGCCCTGTTCGAGTTTGTCCTAGACCGGAGCTTCGCTCTATATAGCATGCCCACCCTTATTTATGTTGCTCTATATGGGCCAGTTGTTATTTTGGGGGGATCCTAGGCCGCCCACTCCCGGGGCAGTGTGTTCCCTTTTGGGGCTCGGGGGGAGGGTGGGACGGGAACTCCTGTCATTATGGTTTGATTTGCCTGTGATTAATATATGATGTTATTATGGATCCGGCTATTTAATGTTTTACTTTGCTCTGGTCTTATTTTGCCTTTCTGTGTATCATTGCAAAACTTTTTCAATAAAAAAAAAATATTTGAAAGATTTCAGTATATATACACCACAGTTTTTTAATTAGATATGTTTTGTAGCAGAAAGTAAAAAATTAATATATTTTTCTCAATATTGTCTGTCTTTTTTTGTTTGTAGAATAAAAAATAAATCACCCAGTGGTGATCAAATACCACCAAAAGAAAGCTCTATGTGTGCCGGGGGGGGGGGGGGGGGATGACATAAATTAAATTTGGGTACAGCATTGCATGACTATGCAATTATCAGGTAAAATAACGCAGTGCCACGTCACAAAATAAAGTGATTAAAGCGGTTGTAAACCGCATATATAATTTTTTATTTTTTTTTTACCTGCAAGGCAAAATGCATAATCAGCTAGTATGCACCGCATAATAGCTGATTATGAAATACTTACCTCAAAACGAGGTGAACAACACTTACCTGGTTCACGCCGAGCGAGATGTCATCTTGCTCTGGCGTGTCTTCCGGGTATCGCCGCTCCAGCGCTGTGATTGGCTGGAGCGGCGCCGCCCCAGCGCTGTGATTGGCTGGAGCGGCGATGACGTCACTCCCGCGCGTGCGCGCGGGAGATTTAAAATCGGCAAGGTCCGGCGGCTGGCGGATCTTTCGCCGTGGATCCCCCCTGCGCATGCGCCACCCGCATTGCGAGGGAAATATCTCCTAAACCGTACAGGCTTACCTACAGGTAAGCCTATAACAAGGCTTACCTGTAGGTAAAAGTGAAAAATTAAGGTTTACAACCGCTTTAAGGAGACACACAATGCACATTCAAAGTAAAGTGACAATTACTTTTTTCCTAGGGACTCCTGACCCACTAATACTAAACTTAAATTTTTTTCCATCCTGCATCTGTTACAGCTGACAGCAATACCTGATGCTTTTAGATGTGGGGAGCATGTGATCTCCACACCTTTAACAGTAGTCTTGGTTTAGTAGATACTTACCAGAAGTAACAAAAGGGGTGACTTCACTGTTCCCCATAGCATTTGACCCCAACTGACACTGGGGACTTTTGTGTTAGCTGTGACATACAGAGCCTTAAAAAGTATTCATACCCCTTGACATTTTCCACATTTTGTCACGTTACAATCAAAAACGTAAATGTATTTTATTGGAATTTTTTGGTGATAGACCAACACAAAGTGGCATATAATAAAAGTGGAAGGACAATGATAAATAGTTTTCAACATTTTTTACAAATAAATATCTGAAAAATATGGCGTGCATTTGTATTCAGCCCCCTTTACTCTGATACCCCTAACTAAAATCTAGTGGAACCAATTGCCTTCAGAAGTTAGTAAATAGAGTACACCTGTGTGTAATTTAATTTCAGTATAAATACAGCTGTTCTGTGAAGCCCTCAGAGGTTTTTTAGAGAACCTTAGTGAACAAACAGCATCATAAAAGCCAAGGAACACACCAGACAGGCCCGGGATAAAGTTGTGGAGAAGTTTAAAGTAGGGTTAGGTTGTAAAAAAATATCCCAAGCTTTGAAAATCTAATGCCAAGTACACACAATCGGTTCATCTGATGAAAACGGACCGATGGACCGTTTTCATCAGACGAACCGATCGTGTGTGGGCCCCATCAGTTTTTTTCCCATCGGTGAAAAAAAATAGAACCTGATTTAAAATGTTCATATGGTTAAAAAAACGATAGAAAAAAGCGATCATCTGTGGGGAAATCCGTCAGTCAAAAATCCATGCATGCTCAGAATTAAGTCGACGCATGCTCGGAAGCATTGAACTTAATTTTTCTCTGCACGTCGTTGTGTTTTACGTCACCGCGTTGGACACAATCGCATTTTTAACTGATGGTGTGTAGGCAAGACTGATGAAAGTCAGCTTCATCGGATATCTGATGAAAAAATCCATCGTTTAGTTTTCATCGGATAAACCGATCGTGTGTACAGGGCATTACGGAGCACTGTTCAATCCATAATCTGAAAATGGAAAGAGTATGGCACAACGGCAAACCTACCAAGACATAGCCGTCCACCGAAACTGACAGGCCAGTCAAAGAAAGCATTAGTCAGAGAAATAGCCAAGAGGCCGATGTTAATTTTGAAGGAGCTGCAGCGATCCACAGCTCAGGTGGGAGAATCTGTCCACAGGACAACTATTAGTCTAGCATTCCACAAATCTGGTCTTTATGAAAGAGTGGCAAGAAGAAAGCCATTGTTGAAAGAAAGCCATAATGAGTCCTGTTTGCAGTTTGCGAGAAGTCATGTGGGGGACACAGCAATCATGTGGAAGAAGGTAAGAGCGGCAAGGGTGGAGACTTCCCTTCCACAGGTGCTATCAGTAGGGAGCATTGATAGTTTCAAAAAACTATTAGATAAGCACCTGAACTACCACAATATACAGGGATATACAATGTAATACTGACATATAATCACACATTGATGTACTTGTGTCTTTTTTCAACCTCGCCTACTATAGGACTATGTTACTATGTAAGGTGCTTTGGTCAGATGAGACCAAAATTGAACTTTTTGGCTTTATAGCAAAATGCTATGTGTGGCAGAAAACTAACACAGCCCATCACCCTGAACATACCATCCCCACTGTGAAACATGGTGGTAGCAGCATCATGTTGTGGGGATGCTTTTCTTCAGCAGGGACAGGGAAGCTGGTCAGAGTTGATGAGAAGTTGGATGGAGCCAAATACAGGGCAATCTTACAAGAAAACTGTTTTGTTAGGTCTGCAAAAGACTTGATATATAGAACACGGATAAGAATCCAAAGTGTATCTTCAAAGAGAAAACAACTGGTGATAGAAAAAAATATTTATTGAAAAAAACGAATTCAAATACTAGATAAAATTGCACCTCCACCACATTCATTTAAAATTTGACAACGCTGTCAAGATACAGGTAGATACCACATTCATTCAAACTTTACACACTCATCCTAAACAGCTAAATAGAAATAGACTTATATGATAAAGTCAATAACTGCTATATTGCAAGAGCAACTGCTCAAATGGATAGGGAACAGCCCAGTATATTATGCAACACAGTCCATCTTGAGTCTTCAGTATGGGATAAAGAAGTGTGATCCAATAATGGACATTTGATCAATCTGAGGTTAAGTT
The DNA here is from genome assembly GCF_905171775.1 of Rana temporaria. NCBI lineage: Eukaryota > Metazoa > Chordata > Amphibia > Anura > Ranidae > Rana > Rana temporaria. The sequence goes on along the minus strand of NC_053493.1, from coordinate 249,977,065 downwards.
ATTCCTGTGGTGTACCACTTGATCAGGTGGTATATGTCTGGGTAGTGTTTGTGGTGGTAAATACCACAGACACTATCCAGACATATACCAGTTTACTACCCCCGCTGATTGCGATAAATGCCAAGGACTATGTTTGTCTCTCAAAGATAGTATGAACGTGTACTAATTGCAATTACCACAGCGTTCAATACACACTAGAGGGTCCCATATTGCCTCAGCACAGAGGCTTTGCTCTGAGGAACAACTTAACCTCAGATTGATCAAATGTCCGTTATTGGATCAGACTTCTTTATCCTATATTGAAGACTTAAGATGAACTGTGTTGCACAATTTACTGGGCTGTTCCCTATCCATTTGAACAGTTACTCTTGCAATATAAGAGTTATCAACTTTATCATCTAAGGGCCAGATCCACATAGAACGGCGTAATTTTAAGCCACCGCTACTTTGACAGGCAAGTGCAGTATTCTCAAAGCAAATTTGCGGCGGCGTAGCGTAAATAGGCCGGCGTAAGCACGCCTAATTCAAATATGGAACATGTGGGCGTGTTTTATGCTAATGTATTGTGACCCCACGTAAATGCCGCTTTTTACTAACGGCGCATGCGCCGTCCGTGAAAGTATCCCAGTGCGCATGCTCCAAATTAACTCGCAAAAAGCCAATGCTTTCAAAGTGAACGTAAATGACGCACAGCCCTATTCGCGAATGACTTACGCAAACTACGTAATCAACGGAAAATTTGACGCTGGCCCGACGTCCATACTTAACATTGGCTGTGCCTCATATAGCAGGGGTAACTTTACGCCGGAAAAAGCCTAACGTAAACGGCGTATCTGTACTGCGACGGCCGGGAGTACGTTTGTGAATTGGCGTATCTAGCTGATTTACATATTCTAGTCGTAAATCAGCGTACATGCCCCTAGCAGCCAGAGTAAATATGCAGTTAAGATACGACGGCGTAGGCGACTTACGCTAGTCGTATCTTAGCAAAATTCTGGCGTATCTGATTCTTTGAATTAGGCGCCAAGATACGACGCCTCAGACTCTGAGATACGACGGCGTATCTGGAGATACGCCATTGTATCTCCTACGTGGATCTGGCCCTAAGTCTATTTCTATCTAGCTGTTTAGGATGAGTGTGTGAAGTTTGAATGAATGTGGTAGCTACCTGTATCTTTACAATGTTTTCAAATTTTAAATGAATGTGGTGGAGGGCAAATTTTATCTAATGTTTTTATTTATCACCAGTTGTTTCTCTTTGAAGATAAACTTTGGATTCTTATCCATGTTCTATAGATGCTGCTTTTTGATCTAGAGAGACACACCTCACGGCTAATTACTAATGAGGTGATGGTGTTTTGCTGCTGAATTGAGGAATTATAGTTGAATATTCCTCTTTACCTCTTTCATACTATTGTGGTGTAGCTCCCTTGACTGTTTTTATTGTTATTTTCTCTGCAAAAGACTTGAGACTGGGGTGGAGGTTCACCTTCCAGCAGGACAAAGACCCTAAACATACAGTCAGAGCTACAATGGAATGGTTTAGATCAAAGCATATTCATGTGTTAGAATGGCCCAGTCAAAGTCCAGACCTAAATCCAATTGAGAATCTGTGGCAAGACTTGAAAATTGCTGTTCACAGACGCTCTCCATCCAATCTGACAGAGCTTGAGCTATTTTGCAAAGAATAATGGGCAACAATTTTATTCTTTAGATGTGCAAAGCTGGTAGAGACATAGGGGGGCTAAATATAAATGCACGCCCCACTTTTCAGGTATTTATTTATAAAAAAATGTTGAAAACCATTTATCATTTCCTTCCACTTCACAATTATATGCCACTTTATGTTGGTCTACCACATAAAATTCCAATAAAATAAATATACATTTTTGGTTGTAACATGACAAAATTTGGAAAACGTCAAGGGGTATGAATAATTGTTCAAGGCACTGTATGCCTAGTGGTGTACTATTCATGCTTAGCATTTTGACAGTCCATCACTTGGTGTTGATGTAACAAAAAATAAATAAAAATGACAGCCTGACTTAGGAAACAAGAAAAAAAGACATTGGTTTGTACTTATTCAGATCAGATGACTACTTCAAAGATAATTTGATAAAAGCAAGTTTTATTGTATAACAACAAGAATAAAACAGAGTTGTAGATGTACTCTGTCTCAATATGAAGCAGCCATGCTTCTGTTAAGTAAATACAAAATCGCTGTATTGTTATCCTTTCTAGTTGAAACGTTCTTCAGTTTAACTGGCACAGACCTGGCCACAGTGTTTGACACAGGAAATGTAGAGAAAATGAGGCCAATCAATCATGGCATTTGATACATTGCCTTATTATAACACATACAGTGTATCACTTCCCCCTCAAATTATCAGTCACAAAGAATTGCACAAACCATGTGAATGAATCCAAGAAAAAAAAGACTCTCATATATAATTATATCGGTATTGACCTAATAACTTGCTTAGCTGTGCACTTTGGGATTGTGTGTTTGGTTGCACTGACTAACTGGGGTTTGGAGAAAAGGAAATAGATTAAAGGAGTCAATGCATCTAGGAATGTACTTATTATGTGCTGGCCCTTAGTAGATTATAGTTTTATCACATCATCATTGTTACCCTATAAACATTTTTTTACACATATAACATATTCCTGAAGATTTTGGGGCCTCTAAAGATTGGTCTGTGTATCAGATGCCTTGTTTTAGGCTATAGTCTTCCCTTTCTTCTCAGGCATCGGATCTAGCCTATCAGATCTTGGGGTGAAGTAAAAAAGTAAGAGGGGATATTGTCAACACTGTGTGTCACCGACAGTCTGTCATGGATGCAGGGAACACGTATTCCCTTGTTTATTCGGTGCACTTCTGTACCACGAGTCATGACCCAAAATTAATGTCTGATTGGTAGTGAATGCAGGCATAAACAACTAGTACATATTGGGCTGTTATGAGATCAGGATGAATAAACAGTCCCCTTTTGCATCAGGCTCCCCATTAGAGTCCCCCTTACATGAGTTTGTTCTCATCAAAAGTGTCTTCTTACATGAACTGTCCCCATCAGAGTGCCCTCTTACATCAATTGTCCCCATCAGAGTGTTCCCTACATCAACTGTCTTCATCAGAGTGCCCCTTACATCAATTGTCCTCATTAGAGTGTGCCCTACATCAACTGTCTTCATCAGAGTGCCCCTTTACATCAATTCCCCCCATTCAGAGTGCTCCCTTACATTAACTGTCCTCATTAGAGTGCCCCCTTAAATCAACTTTCCCCATGAGAGTGCCCCCTTACATCAACTATCCTCATCAGAGTCCCTCCTTACATCAACTGCCCCCATGAGAGTGCCCCCTTACATCAACTGTCCCCATCAGAGTACCACCTTACATCAACTGTCCCCATGAGCGTGCCCCCTTACATAAACTGTCCCCATCAGAGTACCACCTTACATTAACTGTCCCCATCAGTTTGGCTCATGGATCAGTAAATAGACCAGACCTGTGGGGGAGCACTAACACGTAATAAAAAAATCAGATAGGTTTGTGTCCGTATAGTTAAGGCATGCATGTCTTTTAAAATATTGAAAACTTACACTTATTGAAATACTAAAAAGTATTGAATTTCATGAGCTTGGAACTATTACATATTGACACTGAATCTATCTAAACATTGCAGGACACCATTGTACCTTTGCGACACATCACCAGTTTACAGATCACTACCAATCACTATTTATTGTCAAAGAACAAGATGTCCAGTACATTGGGTACTGACCCATTATTGAAAGAACTGAAGAATGATAAAAAGAGAAATCTAGCCAAACATTATTTAACTTTTCATTTAACTCTTTTCTTAAAACTAACTTTAGGTCCACTCTTTCCCCTGCCATGTGGTTAGAAGGGGGATCCCTTCTGCCGGTACATTTTATTTTGACATGTGAGACATGTGCTGTCAGAATACAGTGGTCAGTCATTGCAGCCGCTGATCAACAAAAGTGTTCCAGCAGGTATAGTCACACACTGCTTGAAATGCAGCCAATCCCTGCTGAACCAGCCTAATTTAAATGAGTGTATGGCCAGCTTTAGGCCCCGTACACACGACCGGATAGATCCGGTCGTGTGTATGCCCGAGCGGACAATTTTCGGCGGATAAAAATCCACCTGACGGATTCCCAGCGGATAAAAATTTTGTAGCATGCTACAAAATCTATCCGCTGGAATCCAGTCCAGTGGACTGATCCAGTCGTCTGTACAGACTCACCGGATCAGTCCGTCTGCTCCCATCCCTCGCATTCGTCGTAATGATCGACGCATGTGTGGAAGTATTTACCTTCCGGCGTCGCGCACGTCGCAGCGACGGCGCGACACGTGACCGCGGATGTTTTCCGCGCGGATTTTGATCTGATGGTGTGTACAAGCCATCGGATCAAAATCCGGAGGAGGAATGTCCACTGGAAACGGTCCGGCGGACCGTTTCCAGCGGATAACCCCTCGTCTGTACGAGGCCTTAGAGTTCTCTGTGATGACAGCTTGCCCTGAGGGTGGACAGATCATGCCTACACAATCTACTGCCAGTGAGACTCTATGGGCAGAAAGATTGCTGTTATTCATTTGACTCACTGAGTTGAGTATGTAAATCAGAGCTTCAGCTAGTGAGATCTGTAAACATTTATTTTTTTAGAGGTATGTAAAAAAGAAGCCTAGAGCTCCACCTGCTGGCTGTAAAAGTAAGCACAGAATATTTTATTACCTAATTATTAAAAATGTAAGACTTATTTTTTAGTTCTAAACATACAAAACATATAGAAATAATATAGAAAATACTATTACATTCCTTTTTAAATAAAGATTACAACAAAGTAAACATGGGATTTGTTTTTGTTCACATTAGGCCTTGTACAGACGACTGAACATGTCCGATGAAAACGGTCCGCGGACCGTTTTCATCGGACATGTCTACTGGGTGGTTTTGGTCTGATGTGTGTACACACCATCAGACCAAATTCCCTGTGGACAGAAAACGCGGTGACGTGGCGGCGACGATGACGCGGCGATGTGCGTGAACCAGGAAGTTTAAGGCCCCGTACACACGATAGAATCCATCCGCTGAAAAATCTCAGCGGATCGGTTTCAGCGGATAGATTCTATGGTGTGTACAATCCAGCGGATCTGTTTCCGCTGATTTTTATCCCCTGGGATGGATTTCAAGCGGATAAAAATTTGAAGACATGCTTTCAAATCTATCCGCTTGAATCCATCCCAACGGATTGATCCGCTGGTCTGTACAGACTCACCGGATCAATCCGTCCGAAGGGATCCCCCGCATGCGTCGTAATGATTCGACGCATGCGTGAAATTCCTTATATGACAGCGTCGCGCTCGTCGCCGCGTCATCATCGCGGCGACGGCGCGACACGTCATCGCGAGGGGATTTCGGCGCGGATTTCGATCCTATGGTGAGTACACTCCATCGGATCCAAATCCGCTGAAATCCTCGAGAGGATTTATCCGCGGAAATGGTCCGCTGGACCGTATCCGCGGATAAATCCTCTCGTGTGTACTAGGCCTAATGCTTCCACGCATGCGTCGAATCACTTCGACGCATGCAGGGGATTTCGGTAGTGTACAGACACCCAGGTACTTTCTTGGGGAAATAGTAACAAGTGGCCAAAACTATCCATATGGCTGGTTGCTAGTTTCTCAACTATGATGTGCCAGGAGTGTCAGTTGTTTCCCACAGATAGGAGGTCATTGTCTGGTTTGGCTTAGGTGACACATATCTAATGTCTATGAGTACTCTAAACATGAGTGATGCTTTATTCTAGTGGCATTGAAAGGTAAAGGCAAACCATTATTCAACCATTTTCATGGTAATCTGACCACTGGGAGTTGTCACTCCATGTGATTACCTGAGTATAAAACACATTATACTCAGCAAGTGTTAGATCACTATTGTTTAGCTCAGCGGGATATAGGGGTTTAAAGTAAACAAGATAGTAAAGAGGAGCCTCATTAAAAAGGTGTGATTTGCAGTGGGAATATTACATAGGGAAATTAGAATTTGATTGAATATCTTGTAATGGTTCTTTGGAATGCCTTATAATAGAAGTGTCTGGAACGGGTTTCCTTTATCCGGATCATGGTATAGCTAATAGTAGTAGTCATGGGTGTAGGAACCCTTACAAATCTGGGGGGGACAGCATTTTTACCCCCGACACCTACCTGACACATACACTGACCCCCGACACACCAACCTTACACCTACACTGAAATATGTAAAATGAAGTACAGCGCTAAATGAATAAATACATGAATGTCAATAGGTGTAATTAGGTGTAATGGTGTAATTATTAATCCTCAGGAATCGGATTAATAATTTACTGCTACACACCACTACACTACACTACACACTGACCACTAACCCGCACACCACTACACTACACACTGACAACTAACCAGCACACCACTACACTGAACACTGACCCACCTGACCATTTCACTGACCTACCTGACACCTACCTGACACCTACACTAACCTACACTAACCTACCTGACACCTACACTAACCTACCTGACACCTACACTAACCTACCTGACACCTACACTAACCTACCTGACACCTACACTAACCTACCTGACACCTACACTAAACCACCTCACTCCTACTTCCTGCACTACTCACATTACACTGACCCACCTGACACCAACACTGACTATTACACTGACTGACACATACACTGACCCCCGACACCTACCTGACACATACACTGACCCCTGACACCTACCTGACACATACACTGACCCCCGACACACCGACCTTACACCTACACTGAAATGTGTAAAATGAAGTACAGCGCTAAATGAATAAATAAATGAATGTCAATAGGTGTAATTATTAATCCTCAGGAACCGGATTAATAATTTACTGATTTTCATGATGTTATCCCTCAGGGCTTTCAGCATGTAAGCCTGTGAGGGAGGCAGAGCAACCGCCGGTCAGCAGCAGTAAGGCCTCTTTCACACTGAGGAGTTTTTCAGGCGGTACAGCGCTAAAAATAGCGCTGCTATACCGCCTGAAAAACTCCTGCCCAGCCTTCTCAATGTGAAAGCCCGAGGGCTTTCACACTGAGGCGATGCGCTGGCAGGAGAGAAAAACATCTCCTGCAAGCAGCATCTTTGGAGCGGTATGTATACCGCTCCTTCACCGCTCCTTCCCATTTAAAACAATGGGAAACCGCGGTAATACCACCCGCAATGCGCCTCTGCAGAGGCGCATTGTGGGTGGTATTAACCCTTTATCAGCCACTAGCGGGGGTTAGCAGCCGCTAGGAGAGTCACGCCACGTGTTAATGCACAGATAGTACTGACAGAGACAGTTACATGCCAAAAGCCCCCTCCAAGCCCCCCCCCTTAGGAATCGGATTAATGGATTTACTGAGCTTTATGATGTTATCCCTCAGGGCTTTTAGCATCATGTAAGGGGTTAAATTATGAATCCTGCTAGGTTCCCTGAGGGGTGTATTATATAGCAGGATTAACCCCAAGGGGTTAAATAATCCAGCTATATAATGTATCCCTCAGGGAATTCGACATGCCAAATACCTAGCAGGATTCATAATTTAACCCCTTACATGAAAGCCCTGAGGGATAACATCATGATGCTCAGTAAATCATTAATCTGATTCCTGAGGGGAGGGGACTTTTGGCATGTAACGGTCTCTCTGTCTATACTCTCCTCTCCCTAACTAACTGCTGCTGACCGGCGGTTGCTCTGCCTCCCTCACAGGCTCACTCGTGACTCACTTTTTGTTGTCCATCGATCTGGTATGCCACACTGACACTGCCGAGTTGTTCCACTTCCCGGTCCCAGATGAAGGCTCTGAGCATTTCCAGGTCCGGTCAGGGAGGAAGGGTGGAGGAGAAGACGGCGGCGGCTTACAGATGCGCGGGCGGGCCTTCGCGCATGCGCCGCCCGCGTTCAAGGACTGGCCAGCCCCGCCGGAGCACCTGATCACATTCGTCCAATCCCAGGGCACCATCTGCCGCAAAATGGCGGCCGGCCGGTGACACAATAACAGTAACGGAGCTTAGAAATGTGACACAAGTCCTCCTTACCTGGGGGGGATTTTGCCATACCTGTCCCCCCCGCATTATTTCCTGGGGGGGATGCGTCCCCCCCGTCCCCCCCGGTTCCTACGCCCATGGTAGTAGTCACACTCAACTGAAATTGCTCTGTAATGTTGAAGACGTGCTATAAATTCTTCAAGCTACTTCTTCAGTTCTAATGAGTGTCAGTATGACACCCCAGCATTTATATCCCCACAGGTGGCACAGACAGCCTAATTCAATAGCCATGAATGTATAGAATGTGTAGAGTTAAGAGTGGGAAAATAAATAAACAGAACAAACAGAAATACCAACTGTGCCCCTGTGTGCCCATGTGTGTTCTTCTCCTTTAGGCTATTTATTGTTTTCTATATGTGAGTGCATTTTTATTATTTCTTTACTACACCATGCTGAGCTGCTTGTTCTGTGTTTATTGCACTTTAGTTCTATGCAACCACTTTGGTTTCTTTAAGGTGTATAGCATTATACTGCATTTCTACTTTCTGCTATTGCCAATGATGTGGTAGATCCATTAAACACTACGGGCCAGATTCACAGAAGAAGTACGCCGGAGTATCTACTGATACTCCGGCGTACTTTCAAATTTGCCGCGTCGTATCTTTAGTTTGAATCCTCAAACCAAGATACGACGGCTTTTGGCTAAGATCCGACAGGCTTACGGCTTCGTACGCCTTCGGATCTTAGGCTGCAATACTTCGGCCGCCGCTGGGTGGAGTTTGCGACGTTTTCCAGCGTCAGGTATGCAAATTAGCTTTTACAGTGATCCATGAACCTAATCGCGTGCGTAACGTCTTTTTTTCCCATCGCAAAGTTAAGCCAGTTTTTTCATGGCTTAACTTTACTCCAGCCATGTTAAAGTATGGCCGTCGTTCCCGCGTCGAATTTTAATTTTAATTTTTTTTTGCGTAAGTACGTTACGCACGTCGCTATTCACAAACATGTTGGGGCGCCGTAATTTCGTGCAAAGCACGTCGGGAAATTTCCTAACGGAGCATGCGCAGAACATTCGGCGCGGGAGCGCGCCTAATTTAAATGGTACACGCCCCATTTGAATTAAGTGGGCTTGCGCCGGACGCCTTTACGTTACACCGCCGTAAGTTTACAGGCAAGTGCTTTGTGAATCAAGCACTTGCGCTTAAAACTTGCGGCGATGTAACGTAAAGGACATACGTTACGCCGCCGGATTTGTATGTGAATCTGGCCCTACATGTTGTGTATGAATGCATGGCACTTTTGTTTGTCTGTTTGAACTTTTAAGGGGTACTAGTATACTATTTGACTATTGTATTCTAATTATACAGCTTACAGTATTCATATTTGTAATATTTCTTGGACACTCAGTATTAGGGATAAGCTTTGGGTTTTGGATGACCATGTGTTTGACGTGAACCAAGCTTATTTGCAGAACCGTATTTGCCAAGTTGCCAGCTCAAAGTTCTGGCTACTGCAGCCAGAAATCATTCATTTAATGGCAGTATCACTACCACCACTAATAGACAGCTTTCCTCTGGTTGGTTTCACATTGTAAACAATCTGCTGGGATCCTATGTGATGTAATTGTCCAGATTTGGTCATCGCCATATTTAATCACAGACTGTTTTGTTTACATTCCTGCAGAGCCAGGGAACTGCCATTTGAGGCAGGAGTAGCGGCAGTCACTGGGGACCACAGGTGAGGTAATTGACCAAGTAGGGTCAGGACCAAGTTTGGTTAATAACATCACTAAGGTTCCTTGGCACATTGATTTGAAACTTTAGCAGTGCTGAGGAGTTGTCATTTGCATTAGTAGTGGCGGGAGTTCTTTACTGTTCTATTCTTCTAATGCATAGTTTTCAGTATGCTCAATAATCTTGTGATTGATTTTTATCTCAACAATCATTTGGCAAGACATTCAGGTGACATTCTGACAGTAGATGCTCATCATACAGATAGCCAGTACCATAAATCTACATCTATAAGCCAGCACAAAAGTACATTTTTCTTAGAGGCTGCATTTTTAATGTCCGTTTGAAAGGCTAAGGTCTGAATAATGAAAAATCATTATTCAGACCTTAGATGTTGACCGGACCTGCTTATCACCGCCTTGGCCTACACATTGTTGAGCAGTTTGAGGCCTGCTTGGAGCATAGCCACTGCTGTAGTACACATGCACATTGCCACCTGTCTCGAAAGCCTCGTACACATGACCGGTTTTCCTGCCAGGAAAATTGCGGGGAAAGCTTTTGGCTGGGAAAACCGTCCGTGTGTATGCTTCATCACAGTTTTCCCATCAGGAAAATAGAGAACCTGCTCTCTATTTTCCCACCGGGATTCCCGGCGGTTTTAAACCCGGCAGTTTTCCTATGGAGAAACACTGCAAGGGAGCATACAGACGGCCGGCATTCCCGGCCAAAGCACTCCCGCAGTTTTCCAGACGGGAAAAGCTCTCATGTGTACATGGGGAAAGTTACCGAGCAGGTTCTCGGTTTTCCCATCGGGATTCTCGCCAGGCTTTGTACCGCCGGGAATCCTGGTCGTGTGTACAGGGCTTTAGGTCTTTAAATGTTAACAGGATGTTTATTAGGGCAAGCACTGTTTTCATGACATAGATCTTTACTCAAAAATTACTTGTATCTCTCTACTTACCGAGAAAATCACATTACAAAAAAATTGAGGATAATCCTGCAAAATAATGGGCCTATACTCAGATTATATCTGTTTCTAAATATTGCTGTATTCAAACAATTTTCTTGTTTGGTACAAGTTTGGATAGGGAAATTGGATCAGTTTTTTTTTCATTCAACCCGCTGGTAACTGGGCATGGGCAACTTAAAGTGGAGTTCCACCCATAAATATAACATTACATCAGTAGTTTTAAAAAAATGTCATTAGTCCTTTAAGAATTTTTTTTTTTTTAGATGCCTTCAAAGTGTTGTTGCTAGGCAGAATAGTTAATCTTCCCTCTTCCTGCACCTAGGTGCTTAAGCTTCCTAACCTACACCGCACAGACTCCTGGGAATGTACTGGGTGTAACTTTCCAGGAGTCTGTGCACTCCCCAGTCTCGAAGAATCATGTGACTTGGACAGTAAAGGTGCTGAAACCTGATCTGAAACCTATTACAGTGCTTGTGCAGCACTGAGCATGTGAGAGATCTGCAAGGCTGAAATCCAGGAAGTCATACAGTCTGGCTTCATGATGCCCACACTTAAAGCGGTAGTTCACCCCCCCCGACACGATTTTACCATCGAGACAGGCATTGTAGCGCGAGCTACAGTATGCCTGTCCCGATTTTTTTAACCCCGGACTCACCTTGTAATCTGACATCGTAGATTTCGGCTCCCGCGGGGAATGGGCGTGCCTATGGAGAGGGAGGATGATTGACGGCCGGCCCTGGCACGTCACTCTCCCCGAAGACAGCCGGAGTAGGTCTCGGCTCTTCACAGGCTATGCGCACGCGTCGTGAAGAGCCAAGCCTATTTCGGCTATTTCCGGAGAAGCGTGACGCGCCAGAGCCGGCCGTCAATCATCCTCCGTCTCCATAGGCACGCCCATTCCCCGGTATCTTCGATCTACGCGTACAGGGTGAGTACGGGGGTAAAAAATTCGGGACAGGCATACTGTAGCTCGCGCTACAATGCCTGATTTTATGGTAAAAGAAAAAAAAAAAATTTTTTTTCGGTGATAGGGTGAACCCCCGCTTTAAGATGGCCCCAGTCAATTTCTATTTTATAAAGTGTCTAAATGCTGTAACAACCTAACAAAACAGACCTTAGTTTACAGACTAACTTTACTATAATACATTAAGCTTGTGTTTTACAGGGGTATTTATATTTAAAAAGTGAAATTGTGGCCGGAACTCCGCTTTAAGATTCACTGAAAATTCAGTGGGTCTGATTTCTTAAAGCTGCATGGAAACTTAAGGAGTGGAAATTAGTGCTTAAAGCTAATCTCCAGTTATATATTTTATTGCATAGTTACATTGGTCCAGCTTGGACCAATAGATATGTCATATTTTTTGAATCTCTGTGAAAGTTGGAAAGTTACTGCTATTACAGTGATCGCTGCTGTCTTCTGGCTCCCATACCAAGCAGCTTCCCTGCTGTATAGTAACCACAGGGGGTCACATGCTTGGCACAGGCTCTAAATTAATGCAAGGCATTCTCCGATTTGACAAGGAAAAGAGGACAAGGAAAAGAGGTGCGGATGTGGCAACCAGGGGCGGACTGACCATTGGGACTCTCGGGCAGTGCCCGAGGGCCCCATGCCACTCGGGGACCCCATCAGGGTTGCCAGGCTCAATAAAAATCTTTTTTTACATCTGTCCCTGATATGTCCAAAACTGACATGCTTTTGATGTGAAAATCCTGAGATTTTAGCTGCCCTGCCTATGCAATGCCTCCTGGCGTGGTGGCCATCTGTAAGTCCGGGGGCCCCATAATCTTCTATTGCTCAGGGGCCCCATGAGTTGTCAGTCCACCCCTGGTGGCAACTGTTAGAATATACGCATGTTTCTGTTCTCTCTTGCATAGGCGTACGCACAGGGTGTGCCAGGTGTTCCCAGGCACACCCTAATCACCCCATTCACATTAGTATTATCACTTTGTGTAGCAGCAGGAACACGGAAAAGATCTCCCTTTTACTTGCTCTGCCATAGGAGAAGTGTTTATGCTCTTCTCTTTCACTGTGTTGGCAGGGAAATCAATGTGACGGGGTCATATATATGTAGACACACACACATGCATGTGTGTTTGAGCTTTAGGATGCACACACTAATGCAATAGGCTGCGTACACCTATGCTCTCTTGTATTATTCGGGTGGCTATGACACTTGATCACCTGTCAATCTCTCACAGTAAATATACTGCAAGCTGGTGGCAGGTACAGGCACAATCACATACCTGTACAGTCCATCCGCAGCTTCTTCCGGGTTTGGTGCCAATCTGTGCTGTACGAGCTTGGCAGCTGATTTCAGCCAATGATTTTGGCTGAAGTCAGTTGATAGGCTGTGTCCAATCACAAACAAACACATAGGAACATCAATCTGGCTGTTTCTTCTCCCTGAAAGAAAACTGCCAGATAGTAAAGTAAAAGCAGCACACATTACACATTGTTAGGCACACAGTTAAGCCCTTAATTGTCCCCAGATGTTAACCCCTTCTCAGCTAGTGTCATTAGTACACTGTCAGTGTACAGTATTATCACTGAACACTGTATTAGTGTCACTAGCAATATCAGTGTCAGTTAGTGACCCCCCCCCCCCCAGATAGTGTCTGTTAGTGCCAGATTGTCCGCCACCCTATCCCAGTTACACTATAAGTCGCTGATCACCGCCTTTACAGTACGGTGTCTATAGCTGTGTACATTTCTGTATATATACATATATATATATATATATATATATATTATATATCATAGTTTGTAGACACTATAACTTTCGCACAGACCAATTAACCACTTCCATACCGGGCATTTTCACCCCCTTCCTGCCCAGACCAATTTTTAGTTTTCAGCGCTGTCGCACTTTAAATGACAATTGCGCGGTCGTGCGATGCGGCTCCCAAACAAAATTGACGCCCTTTTTTCCCCACAAATAGAGCTTTCTTTTGGTGGTATTTGATCACCTCTGCGTTTTTTATTTTTTGTGCTATAAACAAAAGATAAGCGACAATTTTGAAAAAAAACACAATGGGCCGGATTCTCGTACCTCGGCACATAGTTATGCCAGGGTAGTGTATCGAATATACGTTACGCCGACGTATCGTAGAGCGGCGAGCACAGTATTTACAAAGCACTTGCTCCCAATGTTGCGCCAGCATAACGTAAATTCTTCGTAGTAAGCCGGCCTAATTCAAAGTAGGTGGAAGTGGGCGTGATCCATTTAAATGAAGCGTGACCCCATGCAAATGATTCTACAGGATGCTTTCTGTCCTTCTATATGTATAAGTATTTTTACATATACTCCAATATAAATATAGCGAGCATATTGAAATATACTGTTGAGCAATAATAAAGGAATTCAACTTGGCGCTCTGAAAATAGGGATTTCAATATAAAAAAACTTGTTGATGAAGCCTAATGTGCTGATAATTGGTCTAAATATTTTATAGCAAATTGATATCCAATCTGAATAATAAACAGGTAGGAAGGAAAATATAGTCTCCACTGTGCAATTATGAGGCTTGGTCTGGGACAGATTTGTAAAGTCAATAGTTGTTATAGATATCATTGCTTGGAACTTTGGCTATCATGATAGATATTATTGGATATGGGAACTTTCATTTAAATTGCTTCCTTAGTCACCAAGGTGAGAGGTATGTTGGCATACCTGTGCATCTTATGTAAAAGAAATGGTAAAAAAGAATCAGTATCCTATCCTATTGATACTGAGTTACTGAATTGTAACAATTGGATTAAAAAATGTTTAGCTCTCCCCTTCCCTAGCCCCCCCCCTTTTTTTTTTTTATTATCTATGTCCTCAATTTTCTTCTGGGAAATGTCACACCTGGGAGGATTACATTGGCTTTATTTGACAAATTGTACCCTAAGCACACCCTTTTGAAGAGCCTTTCCCTGCCCCAAGTTATAGATTGTTGCTTTTCCAGGAGTAAGAGCATGGAAACCTATTATCCTTGGTCCTTTACTCTTTACCCCCTGCCCAATCTGAAAAAATATTTTCTGAGGGTTGGTTTATGCTAATGTGTAGTTTGGTAGATGGAAAGTCCTTCCTTACCTGAAGCTCAGAAGCCTACTTAATATTTCACATGTTGATATATTCCTGTTATATACAGTACATGTAACTATGGGGCCTATGACTTACCTTGTACACCATCCATGATATGTATATCCTATGCTTCGTATTACATTGTACCTATTGATTGAAACCTAACTACGGTATGCTCTGTACATTGGCTTCCTTTTTTTTTTTATAAAACCATTTTAGTAAAAACAAAAAAAATGTTTAGCTATTGTCTGTAGTTTAGTTAGATTAGTTGTTCCTAATCTGTCAGGCAGTTGATTGTGCTAGCTGCAGTGTTCTCACTTACAGTGTGTAGAGGATATACAGTACAGACCAAAAGTTTGGACACACCTTCTCATTCAAAGAGTTTTCTTTTCATGACTATGAAAATTGTAGGTTCACACTGAAGGCATCAAAACTATGAATTAACACATGTGGAATTATACATAAAAAAAAAGTGTGAAACAACTGAAAATATATTTCATATTCTAGGTTCTTCAAAGTAGCCACCTTTTGCTTTGATTACTGCTTTGCACACTCTTGGCATTCTCTTGATGAGCTTCAAGAGCTAGTCACCTGGCGCAGCACCCCATCACTCTCCTTCTTGGTCAAATAGCCCTTACACAGACCTGGATGTGTGTTTGGGGTCATTGTCCTGTTGAAAAATAAATGATGGATAAACGCAAACCGGATGGAATAGCATGCCACTGCAAGATGCTGTGGTAGCCATGCTGGTTCAGTATGCCTTCAATTTGATTAAATCCCCAACAGTGTCACCAGCAAAGCACCCCCACACCATCACACCTCCTCCTCCATGCTTCACTGTGGGAACCAGGCATGTAGAGTCCATCCGTTCACCTTTTCTGCGTTGCACAAAGACACTGGGTTGGAACCAAAGATCTCAAGTTTGGACTCATCAGACCAAAGCACAGATTTCCACTGGTCTAATGTCCATTTCTTGTGTTCTTTAGCCCAAACAAGTCTCTTCTGCTTGTTGCCTTTCTTTAGCAGTGGTTTCCTAGTAGATATTCTACCATGAAGGCCTGATTCACACAGTCTCCTCTTAACAGTTCTAGAGATGTGTCTGCTGCAAAAGGTGGCTACTTTGAAGAACCTAGAATATGAAATATATTTTCAGTTGTTTCACACTTTTTTGTTATGTATAATTCCACATGTGTTAATTCATAGTTTTGATGCCTTCAGTGTGAATCTACAATTTTCATAGTCATGAAAATAAAGAAAACTCTTTGAATGAGAAGGTGTGTCCAAACTTTTGGTATGTACTGTATATGCATCCCAGGCGTTGTACATATATTTATACACTGTATAGTTTAGTTAGATTAGTTGTTCCTAATCTGTCAGGCAGTTGATTGTGCTAGCTGTAGTGTTCTCACGTGTTGTATTGCCCGTGTGCTCAGTGCAATTAAACCCACTTGGTGGATAGTGCAAGTGTGCTGCTCATTCATTTGAACTAAACCCACTTGTTGCATAGTGCTAGTGTGCTGCTCATTACTTTGTGATTGTGCCTAAACCCACTTGGTGTGTACTGCACATGTCCTCTGCAGTTTGCACCTAAAGCTACGAGGTGTGTGTACTGACTTTGTCCTCTGCAGGCCATTATAATGTCTGGAAGGACAGCAAAGAGAGGCAGAGAGTCACGAGGGCAAGCAGCCTCTGCATCTAGAGGCAACAGTACTGGTGGTGGACACGGTGCATCCTCTTCAGCACATGGCCATTGGACACGCTCGTCCTTCTTTTTGGGAAGTGGCCGTGTTGAGCCTCAACATGCAGACAAATTGGTAGAGTGGATGACCAAGCAGTCCTCATCCTCCTCATCCTCTCTCACCCAGGCTGAGCTTACTTTGTCTGGAAAAGCAGCTGCCAAGGCGTCCTCTTCCCTCTGCACAATGGCATCACTCACTCTTTCCCTAGTCTCACCATGTCCTCTTGAGGAGTCCCCCAAACTGTTTCAACACAGTGTTGGGTACATGCTGCATGAAGATGCGCAGTGTTTTGAAGGCTCCGATGATGGAACACAGATAGAGAAAGGCAGTAATCTGAGCCCAGAGAGAGGGGGTGCCAGAGAGCGACAGCAATCTGGCAGTCATGTTCCCCCAGCTGCAGCATACTGCCAGGTTTTCAACAGTGATGAGGAGGGAGGGGATGATGAGGTCACTGACTCTACGTGGGTGCCTGATAGGAGAGAGGAAGAGGAGGAGGAGGAAGCACAGGCACATCTCCAAAGAGGCAGGATGCCCTCCAGGGGCCAGCTTAAGGGCAGCACACCAACTGCATTACATCGTAGAGCTAAGCCTGTGCAGGGCGCTGCTCTGTCTCAACGTTACTGCAAAAGTTCTTTAGTGTGGGCCTTTTTTGAGACATGTGCATCAGATCGCATCGTTGCTATTTGCAATATATGTCTCAAGCGTATCTCGCGTGGCCAGGGCCGGCCTTAGGCCTTTAGGCGCCCTGTGCAAGAAAGATTTACAGCGCCCCCTAGTGACCACGCCCCTCAGTAACCACACCCCTCTATAACCACGCCCCTCCATAACCACGCCCTTTCAGTGTCCACACCTTTCTCCAATACCGGCTCCATTTAAAGCCTTCCATTCCCAAAAAACAGATTACAAGCTATGATAAAAATACAACTTTTATTCACATAATAACGCCATCTATACTGTATATCACACGCTATAATAACACCGCCTATACTATAAATCACACGCTATAATAACGCCACATATAAAATAAATCACATGGTATAATAACGCCTCTCCGACTCCTAACAAGGCAGGGACAGCCGCCACGCTGTCATTCCTGCAGAATCCGCCTGTGGCCTGGCTGTACCTAGAGCATTTGGCACCCGGGACGGATCCTATATCTGCCCCCCCCCACGGTAAAATTTTAAATCCCACTATGCCCCCTGCATCCTTCAATATCTCTGTCACTACTGTGTACCCCTCTCCACAACTGCACCTCTGGACCCCTTTACATTATACAACACCCTGCATCACTTTACAATTCACAGCCCCCCACAGCTCTAGACACCTATATGTTAGGCTGGCTTCACACTGAAGCGTCAGCCGCGGTGACGGTATAGCCGCGCTATTTGTAGCGCGGCTATACCATCGTTTTTACCGCGATATTCGGCCGCTAGCGGTGAGGTTTTAACCCCCGCTAGCGGCCGAAAAAGGGTTAATACCGCCCGCGTTGCGGCGGTATTACCGCGCTTTCCCATTGATTTCAATGGGAAGGCGCGGTATAGGAGCGGTGAACACACCGCTCCTATACCGCGGTAAAGAAGCGGCTAGCAGGACTTTTCGAGCGTTCCTGCTAGCGCGCCGCTTCAGTGTGAAAGCCTTCGGGCTTTCACATTGAAGAGTACAGGGCATGATTTTTCATGCGGTATAGCAGCGCTATTTTTAGCGCTGTACCGCATGAAAAACGTCCCAATGTGAAAGGGGCCTTACACAGACACCCCCCTAACCGTTCTGGACCCCCTGCATGTCACACAGACCTCCCTACAGTCTCCCCCTACAGTGCAGGCCCATCCCCCTACAGTGCAAACCCCCCCACACACAATACAGATCCCCCCACACACACAATACAGACCCCCCCCCACAAACAATACAGATCCCCCCACAATGCAGAACCCCCTACAATACATAACCCCCTCCCCCCTACAGTACAGAACCCCCCCCACAATACAGAACCCCCCCTACAATACATACCCCCCCCACACACAATACAGACCCCCCCACAATGCAGAACCACACACAATACAGACCCCCCCACAATGCAGAACCCCCCCCCCCCCACACACACAATACAGACCCCCCCCCCCCACAATGCAGAACCCCCCCCACACACACACACACAATACAGACCCCCCCACAATGCAGAACCCCCCCCCACACACACACACAATACAGACCCCCCACAATGCAGAACCCCCCCACACAATACAGACCCCCCCACAATGCAGAACCCCCCCACACACACACACAATACAGACCCCCCCCCACAATGCAGAACCACACACAATGCAGAACCCCCCCACACACACAATACAGACCCCCCACAATGCAGAACCCCCCCCCACACACACACACACAATCAATATAGATCACCTGAGCCACGTGCTGCACACACACAGCACAGGAAAAGGGGGAGGCGGCTGCACTCAGTGCACTGTGCTGGGCTGCCTGTGACTGAGACAGACAGTCACAGGCAGCTGAGACTCATCAGACCCGCGGCGCTGCAAAGGGAAGGGGGATTATTGCTGCCGGGTGTCGACGGCTCGCTCGGGTGCGACTTGCACCCTCCATGCCTGCTGTGTGTCTGGGGGGGGCGCCGCCCGCGCGCCGCGCTGCGCCGCCAAATCTGACTGTGACCATCGGAATCTGTGCAGGTCGTCAGGCGCCCATGTTGCTATGGCGCCCTGACACAACCCGCACACCGCAAAGGCCGGCCCTGCGCGTGGCCAAAACATCACCCGCTTGGGCACCACATGCTTGACCAGTCATATGTCGACCTGCCATGCAGTTCATTGGCAAGCATACCTGAAAGACCCACACCAAAGAACAAAGCGGACCTCCCCTTGCCCCTCATCAGCTGGGATCTCCAACCCCACTAGACCCTTAGTCCTCTCTGAAGCCTGCACTGATAGGACTGAAGGTGTAGAATTAGGTGTGTCACAACCTAGTAGTACATGCGGGCAATCTACTATCGGTACACCGATGGCAGATGGTACCAGACAAATTTCCCTGCCCCAGCTGCTACATCGCTGAAAGAAGTACTCTCCCAGCCATCCACATGCCCAGCGGTTGAATGCTAGCTTAGCAAAATTGCTAGCACTTCAACTGCTGCCTTTTCAGTTGGTAGATTCTGCCCCCTTCCGTGAGTTTGTGGAATGTGCGGTACCTCAGTGGCAAGTTCCCAAACGCCACTTTTTCTCACGGAAGGCGATTCCGGCTCTCTACCGCCATGTGGAAGGCAATGTCCATGCCTCGCTGGACAGGGCGGTCAGTGGTAAGGTGCATATTACCGCTGACTTATGGTCCAGCAGGCATGGACAGGGACGTTACCTCTCTTTCAAGGCGCATTGGGTGACTCTGCTGGCAGCTGGGAAGGACGCAGGGCAAGGTACAGTAGTGTTGGAGGTTGTTCCACCACCACGCCTCCAAAACACTACTACTGATTGTGACACACCTCTCTCCTCCACCCCCTCCTCTTCTTCTTCCTCTGTGGCCTCTTCCTGTGCTGATGTGTCCTCGGAACCAGCCGTGCTCCGTAGGCGTACGAGGGGCTACGCAGGGATGCAGGCAAAGAGATGCCATGCGGTGCTAGAGCTGGTGTGCTTGGGAGACAGGAGCCACACTGGGGCAGAGGTTCTGTCAGCTCTGCAGGGGCAGGCTCAGAGGTGGTTGACGCCACGCCAGCTTAAGCCAGGAATGGTGGTTAGCAACAATGGCACCAACCTCCTCTCTGCCCTGCAACAGGGAAAACTGACCCATGTGCCCTGTTTTGCTCATGTTCTGAATTTGGTGGTGCAGCGGTTCTTGGGCAGGTACCCCGGGCTTACAGGATGTCCTGAAGCAGGCCAGGAAAGTCTGTGTGCATTTCCGAAGGTCATATAATGCCAGTGCTCGGCTGACAGACCTCCCAAGGGAATACAACCTGCCCAAGAACCGCCTAATCTGTGACATGCCCACCAGATGGAACTCTACATTGGCCATGCTGCAGCGGCTGCACACACAGCAGAGGGCCATTAATGAATACCTGTGCCAATATGGCAGCAGAACTGGGTCAGGGGAGCTTGGGTTTTTTCCCCACGCCAGTGGGTCTTGATCAGGGATGCATGCACTGTCCTGTCACCATTTGAGGAGGCCACAAGGATGGTGAGCAGTGACAGTGCATGCATCAGTGAGACTGTCCCTCTTATTCACATGTTGGAGAACACGCTACATGGAATAATGGACAGGGCCCTTGAGGCAGAACAGAGGGAGGAAGAGGAGGACTTCCTTACCTCTCAAGGCCCACTTTATCCAGACAGTGTTCCTGCTTGCCCGCCTAGCACACAGGAAGAGGAGGAGGAGGAGGATGATTGTATCAGCAACATGGAGGTGGAGCCTAGCACTCAGCATCAGCAGCATCAGTCTTCAAGGGATCACTTACATTCCCAAGGAACCCATGGACTTTTACGTGGCTGGGATGAGGTGGCTGCGGATCCTGTCATCCTCAGTGACCCAGAGGACTGTGCCCCGAATGCCTCAGGTAAGTTTGCGGAGCTTATCTTGCCGTCGCAGAGGGAGCAGAAGATGAAACATCTTCGGGGAGGCCTTGCAGAAAGGTCTGTGCAACGCGTTCCCAGAACCTGGGGGATTACCAAATCCTGGTCCTGGACAACGTGTTGCTGAGGCTTCGGTGAGTCACAGAAGGAGCGGTGGAGAAGGTGGCCGTCTGACCGATGCGTTCAGACAATTTTTTAGTCCGCAGCCCCAAGGTATGACCGGTTACAGCAACTATCGCCAGCGTCTGGTTTACATGATGCGGGAATACCTAGGGGCAAGATCAGACTTGGACACCTTCCCCACCGAAAATCCTCTGGCTACTGGGTCTTGAGGATGGATCACTGGCCAAAGCTTGCACAGTACGCAATTGAGCTACTGGCTTGTCCTGCATCCAGCGTTCTTTCAGAACGCACATTCAGTGCTGCTGGAGGCTTTGTGACCGATCACAGGGTGCGCCTCTCCACGACTCCGTTGATCGACTGACCTTCATAAAAATGAATCAGGCTTGGATCAACACCAGCTACCAAGCACCTGATGCTGATGTAACTGAATAATTTTTTTGAAATGTCAGATCCCTTGGAGACTGCCTATGCTGATGCTGAGTGACTGTCCTGTTATGCTGCTGACTGAATATCCTTTTCCTCCAAAATGATCTTGCTGATAGCTAGTAAGAACATTGTTGGTTCTGGGCACCGCCACCAGTGCCTAAGGCCCAATTTTTCTGCCCCTGTTTAACAGGGGCGTATAATAAAATGTTTTGATGTCATTTCTTTGCATCTGGCTTTTTGTTGTGCTCCAATTACAGTATCTGTGAGGGGTTGAAGAGTTGTGCCTAAGGCCCAATTTCCTGCCCCTGTTTAACAGGGGCGTATAATAACAATTTTTGATGCAGTTCTTTGCATGTGGCTCTTTGTTGCGCTCCAATTACAGTATCTGAGGGGTTGCAGTGTTGTGCCTAAGGCCCAATTTTTCTGCCGCTGTTTAACAGGGGCGTGTAATAACAATTTTTGATGAAATACTTTGCAGCAGGGCTCATTAATGCGCTCCAACTAGAGTATCTGTAAGGGGTTGCAGTGTTGTGGCACCGCCACCAGTGTCTAAGACCCAATTTTTCTGCCCCTGTTTAACAGGGGCGTGTAATAACAATTTTTGATGAAATACTTTGCAGCAGGGCTTATTAATGCGCTCCAACTAGAGTATCTGTAAGGGGTTGCAGTGTTGTGGCACCGCCACCAGTGTCTAAGGCCCAATTTTTCTGCCCCTGTTTAACAGGGGCATATAATAACAATTTTTGATGCAATTCTTTGCATGTGGCTCTTTGTTGCGCTCCAATTACAGTATATATGAGGGGTTGCAGTGTTGTGCCTAAGGCCCAATTTTTCTGCCCCTGTTTAACAGGGGCGTGTAATAACAATTTTTGATGAAATACTTTGCAGCAGGGCTTATTAATGCGCTCCAACTAGAGTATCTGTAAGGGGTTGCAGTGTTGTGGCACCGCCACCAGTGTCTAAGGCCCAATTTTTCTGCCCCTGTTTAACAGGGGCATATAATAACAATTTTTGATGCAATTCTTTGCATGTGGCTCTTTGTTGCGCTCCAATTACAGTATATATGAGGGGTTGCAGTGTTGTGCCTAAGGCCCAATTTTTCTACCCCTGTTTAACAGGGGCGTGTAATAACAATTTTCGATTAAATACTTTGCAGCAGGGCTTATTAATGCGCTCCAACTAGAGTATCTGTAAGGGGTTGCAGTGTTGTGGCACTGCCACCAGTGTCTAAGGCCCAATTTTTCCTCCCCTGTTCTAGTATTTTTCTTTGTTTGATTATTTTCTAATTTGAGTTTATTGTAGCTTTCTCCTAGGTTATCATAGTGTCATGTTTATTTTCCTGTATTAATACTCATCATTGTCAATGTAAACACCGCAAATCTAGATTTGTTGTTTTAGGAAGCATTGATATAATAATAAGCCACACATTGTTGAGTATCCAAAAATATTTATTGTTTCACATTTAAAATATGTCATTTTAATTTTTTCCAAAAATATCTTAATAGAAATTCTTTATTTATTTTTTATTATCAAGAAATATATTTTTGGCTAGAAATATTTGTCAACATCAATTTTTTTTTTTTTTTTTTTTTTTAGAGATATCTTTTTTTTTCTTAGATATCTTTTCTTTTTGGTGTATTTTCTTTGACAATAACAAAATTAAAAAATATCTTGATAAAACGCATGAACAATGACCAACTTTTTAGCAGTTGTCATTGTTCATGCGTTTTAGCCAGAAAAATCGATATTACACTTTAAAAAAATAAAACAAAACATACATAGAAAAACAAGAAAAACTTTACAACTTTTTTTTTTTTAAACCCTCCCCAGGACATCAATTAAATCCTTTAGTTTTTGCTCCACAATTTTTTTTTTTCTCATCTGCCCCAAGCAGATGTGGATGTCCTCAAATTCAGACCTGCAGGACAACACCTCTCCAATTAAGTCTTGGGCGCTGTAGGTGTCCAATCCACCCTCAACAGCACGAATACCTCCTGAAATTTGGAAACAAACCATGTATTACAATTATGCAGGCCTACATCTATTACCTGAAGCTGTGCTGTATGACACTGACCTGATATGGTGGCAGTTTCCACTTCCTGCACATCCTGCGGGGGTGGGGCTTGGGTCTGTGTTGGGTTTGTCTGCTCCAGTCTTGAAGCTTGATTGCGCCCTATGAGATTGTAAAAAAGGGATACATGATTCAAAAAGATTAGAGGCCTGAAAGAGGAATATCCTTGCAATCCTTCTAAGCTTAACACAGGATTGTATCCATTACCAAAACTGCTACATTTCTCTATCTTTGGCCAAGTTTCCTACATGGAAAAACACCAAGTATCCACTGGATCACCTCTGTGTGACACCCTAAATAGGTTGTTCTTGTGGCCAACACTCAGTGCCGATCCTGACCTCCCTGGGGCCCTAAGCAAAATGACATGACACTTTAAAAATGACAAGCGGGGGGTGCTGACGACAGTGACATGTCACATTAAAGAAAGTTGAGAAGCTGGGGAGGGGGTGTTATGCTGTCGGAAATTACATCTTACATTAAATTGAGAAGCAGGGGGTGCTGACTTCTTACCTCTTCTTCCATGCAGCCAGCGAGTTGAGAAGCGGGATGAGGGGGCAAAAATGACTTCTCACCAGGCGGTAAGTAATTTGGGGGGCTCTTCGCAGCTTTGCGGGGCCCTAAGCGGCTTGCATAGTGAGCCTATAGGGCGGATCGGCCCTGCCAACACTTGTGCTACTGAGTCCATATGTGTAACCAACTGCTGAGCATACTCTCCTTTTACTGTATATTGACTTAAGTTGGATTATTTAAATCTAGTTAAGAACACATCTACATTAAATAAAAAATGGGTCTCACATAAATAGATCATAAATAGAATGAACGACGACTCAAACGACTAATTATTATGCCCACAAACATGAACCTTGAGACATCTATTCTTGAACTGTATATATACAACCTGAAAGAAAACGCACAAGCTACACAATAATAAAAACAAATAATCAGAGTACACATAAAAATTACTTACTTCTTCTGATGACTTTTTTAATCCTCTCCATCTGTTCCGGCTCTCTTAATTTAAGGTCAGACCACCTTTACGCAACTGTTCCCTTGACCTCTGCACCCCGAATTTATGACGGATACTCCTCTGCACATTGTCCATGATCTGGGCCTTCACTTTGTTTGGGTTCTTGTAAGTGCCATGTTTGCAATCATAGTCCTTCCTCTTTAGGATTGCCACCATTTCTACCATCTCCTCAAAGGACATATTGGTGGCATCAATGGCCTCATCAGGCACAAGTGTCATGTAGTTTGTTGAGGGTCTCTTTAGGAAATTGTTCAATATGCAGCAGCAAAGTATGACATGGTTCAGATTCTACTTAACAAACCTACAGTCCTTTTCTTGTTTGCACCACCTGTATACTGCTGTATACTGCTGTTCAAAGTATATAGGGCTAAAGGGTCTCGACCTGGGGGGAGTGGTGGCGGGGAAACCCATGCTATTTTTTTCAGTGATTTTTATCCATATTGCAGGGACCAAACATTACATTAAAGCCGCAAGCAGTGACAGTTCTAAACACGTTCTAAACACGTGCCATACTATAGACACCCAGCAGGTACGATATTTAAAGAAATTTTGCATTTTTTTCTCACTTTAAGCATCATTAAAATCACTGCTCCAGAAAAAAATACAGTTTTTATAACTTTTTTTCCATTGATACATGCTCCCTGGGGCAAGACCCGGGTTCTCAAAGACGTTTTCCGACAATAACTTGAATATTGGGCTTTAAAATTAGCACTTTTGAATTCTAACGTTCGAGTCCCATAGACGTCAATGGGGTTCTAAATGTTCGCGCAAACGTTCGGTCCGTTCGAAGGTTCTGGTGCGAACCGAACGCAGGGGTGTTCGGCTCATCCCTACTTTTTATTAATTATTGTATAAAGTTCAGTGGTATAGTTATTGCGATAGTGCTTTGGGATCACATGCAAAGCCATTTCTCATAAACATCTTTATTAACATCTTTATTTTGTGCAAGGCAAACAAAAACAGAGCTTTCAGCAGCAAAAGTAAATAGCTTAACTTCAGCAACAAGAAAACATAAGTCCACTTATCGTCAGCATAACATAATAAGGTATCAGCCACATAAGATATTTATTTACCCAGTTAGGAAAGTCCAGACAGAAAGAAATTAGCTTGATTCCCCCATCATGTTTATGCGGAAATTCCTCCTGCTGGGCCATTGTCTTCTCCCGGGGGGCGATCTGTCCCTGCTGAGAGAAGACGGTAATTATTGCTAGCCGCTAGCAATAATCACAGGTAAAACCTGGCATGCTGGTTGTATCCAAGTTGACTTATCGATCATCTTGGTACATTTAGCTTGCCCATAAACGATTCAAATCTCGGCCAGTTTCTGCAGGGCCTGGCAGCAACATGTCTTGATGAATAAATATACAAGGAAATTATGTCATTGGTGTACCACCCTATCATTTTTGTGGCAAAATAGCACAAAATAATTTAGGTAAGAGGTTTTTGTGATAAAGGTAAGTATACACATGGAAAAGAGGAGGATGGGTTAAGCCTAGCACACACGGGGTTCAATAGAAACTGTCCGACATTCGGCCCATGTGAATGGCAGTCGGTCCGACAGAAGTTCGGCCGTTTTTTTTTCAAAGCGGCGTGACCAAATAAGGTCTGTCTACTGACTGGAGTGTTCTGGCAGGGGGAGTGTTCTGTCAACAGAGCAGGATGAGAGGGGAACACTTAAATGGAAGTAAACCCATCCATAAAACATATAAATGGATCTTGCTATAAAAATTGCATAAAACACAGGGCGACTAACGCTGTGAATGCCAATATAACAGTGTACCAACGTCCCGATAATATGTAACTAGGAATGCACATGTTTGTGCGACTTTGGAACCTCACACTCCTCACAATAAGCCTACAAGTTATCCAGACCCTTTGGCTACCTTCTCCGGTATTCGTTATTGGGACCTTATTTGGAGTCTACCCCGTCGCCTAACATTTTTCTACCTATATAATTTTTGTCCATAAACCTGAAGTTTTTATACTCATATACTTTGATGTTTTAAACTACCTGTCACTAGCCTACCAGGCTGGCCAGGTAACATTACTGTATATGCCATATAACTAGTCTCGATGGTCTGTTTCACACATTCCAGCGGAGATTCATCTTATTTATCGCTATGCTCCTGATGAAGCGTTTTTCAACGCGAAACATGTTGAGTAAAAGCTACCTCCGTCATTCCGCATATCCAACACAGTTCTAAGGATTTAAAAAGTTTTTATATAACTTCTGGCGCCGTATGGTTTTGTTTCATTAACATACATGTACTAGTATAAACTTTTATGTAATACTTCCTATGTATGTATGTAATGTGATATATATGCCGATACTGTATCACTGTGTTCACAAAGTTTTGTATATCATTTCTTTTTTTGTGCATATTTTCTATTTTTATGAATAAATATACACATAGTGGGCCAGATTCACAAAGAGATACGACGGTGTATCTACAGATACACCATCGTATCTCTGACGTAAACTGGTCCTATCTATGCGCCTGATTCATAGAATCAGATACGCATAGATAGGGCTAGATCCGACAGTGTTACAATGTGTTACACTGTCGGATCTTTTTTTCAATTTAAAAATGGCTGATTTACGATAAATAATATGTAAATCAGCGATATACGCAAATTCACGAACGTACGCGGACCCGTCGCAGTGTTCTTACGTCGTTTCCGTAGCGGTTTTCCGTCGTATACTTACCCTTTCTTTTATCAG
Organism: Rana temporaria; assembly: GCF_905171775.1. Lineage (NCBI taxonomy): Eukaryota > Metazoa > Chordata > Amphibia > Anura > Ranidae > Rana > Rana temporaria. The sequence continues at coordinate 249,949,554 of NC_053493.1, read as the reverse complement.
GCGCAGCCAATGTTAAGTATAGCCGACGTTCCCGCGTCAAATTTAAATTTTTTAACGTCGTTTGCGTAAGTCGTTCTCGAATACGGACGGACGTCGTTTACGTAAGCGTCGCAACCACTGACGTCCTAGCGATGTCAGTGGGAGCAATGCACGCCGGGAAATTTCGCGGACGGCGCCTGCGCATTTAAACCTGATTTAAATATGACACTCCCCTAGCCGCGGAATTTGAATTCCGCTGGGGGATTTAGGATCCGCCGTCGCAAGTTTGGAGGTAAGTGGTTTGTGAATTAGCCACTTGCCTCCTAAACTTGCGGGAGCGGATCTTAATTCACGTAGATCGAGCGGATCTATAGATCCGCTGAGCTACGTGAATCTGGCCCAGTATTTTTACTATATCTACCTGTATCGTCTAAAATCCCATCCATAAAACAGTTTCATTCCGGCACGTCCCGGAAATATAACACTCCCATTGGTTGTGCTCAACCAAACTGTCAAACCATCCAATGGCTGGTGTTGTAACTGATCACATGTGCAGCATCATGGCAGTTGTAGATTAAACAGAGGCAATTATGGCAGAAAACAATGGGAGGGTTTACTTACACTTTAAGCCTAGTATACACGTGCCTAATGTTGGCTAGAATCGGCCGATTCAATAGAAACTGGTCGACATTCGGCCTGTGTGTATAGCAGCTGATCCATAATGATCTGCTGACTGGCCCCTGATCAGCACTCTCAGCCAATGGCACTGACAAGAGTATTCTGGTGGGGGGGTTCCCCCTGTCAGAACACAATAGCACAGCAGGGGAGATCGACGTACTAACGTCAGATTGTTAGTCCAGCACCTCCAACCTGGGCTGTCCTAGTAGTGTGCAGGAGGCTCTGCTATAGGTTGGGGAGTAAAGACAGAAGGGATGAGTGCATTTTGTGTTTAAGTGCATGTATCCTTAATTGTAAAACTTTTATTTAAGTACCTAGCATAGACAGCTAAAGATAATTACGGTAGTTAGCATCAATTTCTCTATCCATACATCAGACCTTCTTTAGCTGAAAAAAATTATAACTATTAGCAGTTTTTGTCTACACTAGAATATCATGTTAGGAAAATGTAAGAGGTGCAGAGATTAAATGAAATGTGGTCCACCTATTGCAAAATCTTGTATGCAGTGAACGGATTTACAAGGTAATAGACCTTGAATTCATCTACACAATCTTTGTAGACACAGTTATCATTCCAAGTGTAACTTTTCATTGTTATGGAAATGTAAGTACAGACAATATAGCAGTCTGCTAGCACTATTTATATTTGTGCTAAGTCTGTAATGAGGGTAATCAGGGCTGGAATTATAATAGGAGATTGTGTTGGTATATAAAAATGAACACTTGTCAGCTGCAGGCATATTAGTTTGTACAAAGCTGTGCAAATTCACAGCTTACTGTTAGAACGCCTATTGTCTGTAAGTGCCCAATACAGCCAATTTCGCCTTTGTTATAGCTCCGTATCCATCCCAGTGTCACCATGTATTTTCGAAAAAATCTTCAGCGTGCAATATTATGCCATCCATTCTGCTGTCCAGGCTCGCCCTGAATGAGTTAATCAACATCAATTCGCATCTACTGATGTAATCTCATTGTCTTAATTTGCTAAATATTGTTTGGCCTGTTCCATAATTACAACAAATCACCCTGCCTCTCAGTAAGATAATTGTATTACAGTCACTTGACTCAAACACATATTATCAGGTTAAGAATATCTGCCACTGTTTGCAATTTTGCATGGCCCCGAAATAATCAGGAAATCACGGACAGTGAAACAATGGATGCTAGCTCTCTTTTGAAGCTCTGAAAATGTAAATTGGAGCCAAGGCAAAACTGAGGGGACAGCGGAATAGAGAGAACCAAACACTTTGAATGAAGAGTCTGTGCCAAATTAACTGGATCTGTTTTGGGCCTGCGAATGCAAGCATCAGATAAAAATAACAAGCCACACGGCAGAGGACAGGGCGCAGTGCTTCTTCGTAGCCCGGGGGCTGCACATGCCCAGTCTGTCCCTTCGTGCAAGAGAAGAGCTGAGAAGCATTCCCTAGCAGAAGGCTGAAGTAAAAGAGGGTCTGTGTTTGATGTATGAGCTTTGGCTTGCCATTGTGAGTCACCCCAGAACTAGCTCCAGGCAAGACAAAAATCTTTTGTGATTAATTAGAAAAACTGGACAATTATGAATTGACTGCACAAAGCCAGTGCACGGTAATATAAATAGTAATGAAGCTGGCTCAATGTGATGAACACACTGTTTATCTGAGACCAGGAAAAAGACAGATTTTTTAGGTAGTCTGAAAACATTGAAACACACTACCGATTTTTGAGACCTTTGCTGAGGTGATATCGCATTTCTACAAAACATTTTATGGAAAAAAATAAATTAAAATTGTGCGTAACTGGTAAAAATGAATGAAGCGAGGGTGACGGTACACATCACGGAACCTTCTGAATTAGCAAATCTAGCTGCAAGTGGTATCCATCTCCTCAAGCCCCCATTAATATGTCTGGCTAGGCAAAGGAACTGTGATATGCAATTATAATTTTGGCACGCAGGCTAATCGTGATGCTGGTAAGCAGTGTTTAACGCCTGTGCTGCCAGATGCGCCTTAAATATATTGCGCCACAAAGCGTTACAGGAACCTCTCCCAAACAAAAAATAAAAAATAAATAAAAAAAGTCAGTATAATAAAAAAAAAAATACTGAATTAGGCAGAGAAATTTACAAACGCCTGCTGTTGTTTTTATTTATTTGTCTGGTTTGTTGTAATCAGAGGTGTCATTTCAGGCTTTGGTAATTTGTTAAACAGGAGAAATACATAGAAATACCAAGTCATGATGTAGTATCTTTTTTTTTTTTGCAGATCCCTCTTCCAGTGTGGAGCAAACTTAGCAGACTTTTCATATATTGTAAGTAGAAGAGAGGAGTAGGCTAAATTCTAACTCATGACCCGGGGTTAATTAGCTCCTCAGCCAGAACAGACTATGCCCTCTAGGTCACTTTGCACTGATGTAGATGCAGACTGTGCTCAGCCCCCAATATTGTGCAATGTTAAATAATTACATTTTGATATAGATTTTTGCATTATTTAGCTGGTAAGGCATGTTTACCCTGACAGCTGCAGAAAATCTGGAATACGTAGGTAAAGCATATTCCTGTGTGGCACGGAAGGCAGGCTACATGCTGGAATGTCAGCACAGTTTAAATTATGGGTTGGTTGCCCCCTGATGTCCTAAAATGTTGTTTTTGCCAAGTAATTAACTCTTCTTTTCAGCGCTCTCCATATCCATGTGTCTTACTTTGCTGCTGCCTGCCCTTTTCACATTGTTTCCTATTATTATTCAAACAGGGCTGCCTTGGTAGTAAAGCCATTGACCATTCAATCAGGAGAGAAGCTGCTGCTGATAATTAAAAGTTTCCAACCTATTGCCCAAGGCCATGCTAGAGCCAGTCAGAGAGGAGCCAGGTCCATGCTACTCATGGACCAATCGATCAGCTGATTAACCTATATTACTGATTGGTCAGAGCTGATTGCATCTCCACTAAAGAAATCTTCTTTTGCCTGGAGCTACAGAGTGAGGCTATACATTATTACATGGAAGCCTTCTAACAGTTTGTGTCTGTTTACTGTTAACAAGTCTAGAAAGCTTTGACCACTGCAAATGCATTTTAAGCGCCCTTTATTCTCTACAGCTGCTTCCCTATCACTGTACTATTGTTTTCTTTCTTTTTTTTTTTTATAGAAGCCTAAACCTTATCACTTTGTTCATTAGAAGGAAATAAGAGGATCTGAACCGTAGATCTTGCAAGAAATGTGTGGTCCTAATGACTCTTTGGTGCAAAATGTTACAAGCAAACATAACACAAAGGTCTATAGTTAAAGCTTATCTAAAACTGAAGACAAAATTTGATGTTTTTTTTAAATATTTGTTTCACTTATTACCAAAAACACACTACCTGTCCTAAAGTGACAACACTCACTACATCGTATCTATGGAGTTGCAGCATTTTCCCCCTGGACTGCACTTCTGATTGGGACCAAAAACAACCATGGGTTGCAGGAAAGAAAACTGCTTGATTCCCTTATAAACACAGTCAGTGTCGATGGGGGAATCCCTTAGAGCCATTGTGTTCTCCCGGCAGGGTGGGGGTGTTGGGGGAATCCCATGGAGTCATTGTGTTCTCCCGACAGGGTGGGGGTGTTGGGGGAATCCCATGGAGTCATTGTGTTCTCCCGGCAGGGTGAGAGTGTTGGGGGAATCCCGCGGAACCATTGTGTTCTCCCGGCGGGGTGAGGGTGTTGGGGGAATCCCACGGAGCCATTGTGTTCTACTGGCGGGGTGGGCGTGTTGGGGGGAATCCCACAAAGCTAATGTGTTCTCCCGGCGGGGGGGGTGGGGGTGTTGGGGGAATCCCACAGAGCCATTGTGTTCTCCCGGCAGGGTGAGAGTGTTGGGGGAATCTCGCAGAGCCATTGTGTTCTCCCGGCGGGGTGAGGGTGTTGGGGGAATCCCACGGAGCCATTGTGTTCTACTGGTGGGGTGGGCGTGGTGGGGGAATCCCACAAAGCTAATGTGTTCTCCTGGCGGGGTGGGGGTGTTGGAAGAATCCCACAGAGCCATTGTGTTCTCCATGCAGGGTGGGGGTGTTGGTGGTGTGCCATGGATAGCCATCCAACACAGTCCAACATGTAAAATGTGACAGGCTGGTCATACCAAAGTTGATCGATTGATCAACTTGAATACATTCAGCCTGCCCATATATGGTTAGAATTTGGGCCGGTTCCTGCTGAACTGGCCAAAACTTTAATATCCTATGGCCGGCTTTACATATAGGGGCATTGTATTGTGGTTCACAGAAGAGAATGTTAATAACATCATGTGAGATTTCTGTTCAATCCACAGGAAGATACATGGGCACAACTCTTCTGACAAGATCAACAGGTATTTTTCTGTATTTATATGGAATGCCATTAGCCTGGGCCATCAATGCAGCGGACTGGTAAGCTCAATATATTACATTTTTATTCTCAGGTTTATATACTGTATACTTTGCAATTTTTATACATTGCAACTTTATTTTCACCTTCACCATTTGAGAATAATTGCCCAATAAGGAGATAGAGAGACTGAGGTTGCAGGAGCTTGAATGTCAGCTAATAGCTGAGTCTGGGATCACAATTTTCTTTATGATATCAAAATGATCCAAATTGCCTCATCATGTAAAGGTTCATTATCAGTCCCATGGCCTGGGGTGACATAGTTACATCTCCCAAGGTGAAATGAGCTAATTCAGAATGAGGAACACAATTAGAGAGGAAGAGTGTGCTTCTGTAGTGAAACGCCTGTTTTACCATGGGTAAGTGGTTCTGTGAAAGGAGAACATTTTTGATTTACTCAAACAAAGAATTTATGGTTTCCTGTTAGCCTGCTACGAAACTAGCTTTATTATTGCCAAAAAGATGAGTTTCAATTGTTTTTTATAGGTTGCAGGATCGGTTGAATTTTTTTACTCTCTGTGTTCCATCAGGGAGAGTTTCTTTGACTTCCTGTTCTTGAGCGACAACAGAAATATTAGGAAATTTCTCCAAGATGAGAATAAATCCCTAAAGATACCAGAACAAGCGTCCACATTGTAAAGCCTTGTGCACACCACGAGTGTGCACTGTGCCTTGTGCACACCACCAATGTTAGTACAGCGATCTCCTCTGCTGTTCTATTGTGTTTTGACAGGGTGATACCAGAATACTCTTGTCATTGCCGTTGGCTGAGAGTGCTGTTTAGGAGCTGGTCGTCAGACCTTTATGGACTGGATGTCGTACACACAGGTCGAATGTCGACCAGTTTCTATTGAATTGGCCGGCCGACATTCGGCGCGTGTGTACTAAGCTTAAAGCGGAGCTCCGCCGTAAAAACAATATTAAAGGCCAGCAGCTACAAATACTGCAGCTGCTGACTTTTAATATTAGGACAATTACCTGTCCTGGAGTCCAGCGACGTCGGCAGCAGAAGACGAGCAATCGCTCGTCACTCTGCTGCCCCCACCTCCATCCTAGGTGAGGGAACCAGGAAGTGAAGCATCGCGGCTTCACTGCCCAGTTCCCTACGGCGCATGCGCGAGTCACACGGCACATGCGCGAGTCACACAGCACATGCGCGAGTCACACGGCGCATGCGCGAGTCACACAGTGCCGTGCTCACTGGTCCCCGCTGTGTTCTGGGAGCCGTGTGTTTCCCAGAACACAACGGGGGGGGGGGCATCACGGGTAGTGACCTGTTCATCTCCCACAGAGTGGACTCCTGGAAGTGGGTGCAAATACTTGTCTTAGAGAGGTATCTGCACCACCCTCCCCCTGAAAGGCGCCAAATGTGACACTGGAGAGGGGGAGGGTTCAGATGAGCGAAACTTTAGGGTGGAGCTCCGCTTTAAGTGTTCCCCTCTCTTCCTGCTCTGGTGACAACTGCAAAACATGGATTTCCAATTGCTTTGCATCTTTACAAATGACAAATAAAAAGGGCAAATATCTACAGAAAAAATAAAATAAAATTTTCACACTTAATCCAAAAAGTTTTGAATTGCTATGGAGGACTTTAAATCCATCCATAAAGCAATGAAACATTGCTGCACATACTTGGACCCGCTTGAGCTTACTTGCATTTTTGACACTTTAATTTTCATCAGATCAGAGATTTCCTTTTTTTTCCCTACAAAATAATTAAGGTAAAATGATTGCAAAAATAAAGAAAAGTCATAGGAGTGTTAAATGAGCATAATAATAGACTTTTACTGAGGTTGGAAACAAGTTAGCAGTAATGTTGATCAAATCTACATTTCACAGATGTTTGATATGCCTAAAAATGTGCATTCAGATCTATCTGATCAGCAGAGAACCAAAGAAGTCAGAAATATAGGAAATTGTGATTAATGAACTGTATTATTTTACACGGACTGGACAAAGCTGCATGCATTTACTCAGGCAAATCAAAAATAAGATTTATGAATTGGTTCATTCATTACTAATCAGCAGCATGTTTGCCTGTACATTTCTAAATAGTCAGTTTACCAAATTCTGCCTATAGGGTAAACTATAGCAGCAGAGAACACAACAATATTTTCATAGAAACCAAGCATATTGCAACCATACTTTAAAACTGGTTAGAAGACAACAGTAAAGCACTGTTGCTTTGAACACTTTTTGCTCATTCCATTTTATAGGATACAGTACACCATTCAGTAACCCAAAGCATCCAATTAGAATTGACTTTAAAGAAGTCCTACACATACAAGTTAGATTCTATCTACCATGGATATTGCATTTAATCTTCAAGTTGCTTTATTATAAAGATATTTAGTGTGTCTTAAAAGCTAGTAGTATTAAACCCAAAACCAAAATGTAATATATTGCAGATTACCAGTGATTGGATGTGTTGGATGCATGGATTTTCTATTTTTTTAGGCTTTTTTCCTTCTGTTTTCCCCTGGTGATCTGGCCAGTAACACACCTTCTGTATTAGAGTGCCCCCCACAAGGTGCACTTCTAGAAGAAAGAAAGTCACCGCTCCAGGTGGGTCTACTATATGGTCATGCACTGATACAGGATTCCAAGGGTGCTGGCGGTGCACTAGGCAAGCATAAAGGTTGAATGAAGGATGGATGGCCGCACTCCAAAAACCGTACAGGTTGTCTTTTATTAAATGAACAGCAAAAGCATTACCAGATCACAGCAACAGAAACAGGGGACAGCCGACGTTTCGCACAAAATCAGTGCTTATTCATGGCCATGAATAAGCACTGATTTTGTGCGAAACGTCGGCTGTCCGATGTTTCTGTTGCTGTGATCTGGTAATGCTTTTGCTGTTCATTTAATAAAAGACAACCTGTACGGTTTTTGGAGTGCGGCCATCCATCCTTCATTCAACCTTTAAGGTGCACTTCTAGATGGCAGCATTTACAGTCTGGGAGAAAGGAAGGGGAGGAGTGTTAGATGTACTAACAAATTGTTGTCTGGCTATCAAGCTGTTTCTCTGGTGTTAATACTTTCCAAACACAGACCAAGAATGCAGATCAGGTTTCCAGATTTTGCTCTTCAAGTGATTGTAAAGTCACATTTAAAAAACAAAACAAAAAAAACAAACATGTTATACTTACCTGCTCTGTGCAGTGGATTTGCACAGAGCAGCCTATATCCTCCTCTTCTCAGGTCCCTCTTTGGTGCTCCTGACCCCTCCCACCTGTCGAGTGCCCCTAGAGCAAGCATCTTGCTAAGGGGGCACCCAAGCCAAGCTGCAGCTCTGTGTGTCCATTCAGACACGGAGCTGCGGTTCGGCCCGCCCCCTCTTTCTCCTGATTGGCTAACTGACTTTTATTGACAGCAGTGGGAGCTGCTGTGTCTAGCTGGATAGAGATGGGGCTCAGGTAAGTATTAGGGGGGCTGAAGGGGGTTGCTGCAAACAGAAGGCTTTTTATCTGAATGCATAGAATGCATTCAGATTAAAAACCTTCTGCCTTTACAACCCCTTTAAGCCTCGTACACACAATGAGAATATCGGACGAATGATCAAGGTTTTTTTTTGTATGCTAGTCTCCATAACGAAAACAAAGAGGTTACTAAAGTACAAAAATTCTCCTACCACAGAATAAAAATCTGGAAGTGATGTAATGTATTGTATTGTATTTTTGAACAAAAAAACTGTACTAATTAAATGAAAACGTGGTTTTGTGTTTGTCCCTTCGGATAATCTCAGACGAAAGCTGTGTACTAACGATCAGATTATCGTAGATCAGGGCCGGTTTTAGGCAAAGTGCACAGGGTGCTTTGGTCCAGAGTTCTCCCCTCCCTCCTTCTCTCCTTGATTGTGTTCGTCCAGAACTAGTGTTCTGAGTATAAGTGTGTGTCTGTCCAGAACTGATGTGTGAGCATAGGGCAGCCCATCCAGCCTGGCAGTGCTCAGGGGAGGGGCCGCTCCTCTTCCTGACACAAGGGTTCTAGTTTTCAGTGGCTGCTGAGTGCTGATGTGCAGGAATGAATTCCTCACACTGGGAGTCTTGGATCCCACATTGTCTCTACCAACTCCAGTTGGAATGCCTCTCCCTCCCATCTCTATCTCAGGCTGCACAGAGAGCAAACTGAAGTGAGTCACAGTGTTCAGTGTGCTGTGTTCTGGGGATGGCATCTCCAGCATCCCTTTACACATGCTCTGGGTTGCACCTGCTCTAGATGTTTTATGGCATGATAGATTGCATAGATTGCATAGGATACACAGCCCCTGCCCAGTAGTCCATCTACAGATGTGATGTACAATGAGATATATCAAGAGCCCTTTCACACTGACAGTGCTGGGGTGTCGGTGGTAAAGCTAGTTTTAGCTGTGCTTTACTGTAATTTTAGAGGTACATTTAACCCCCACTAGCGACCAAATAAAGGGTTCAAAGGCGCCATTTCCGAAGCGCTTTGCAGGCACCGCTCCTTAAGCACCTCAAAGAAGCTACTTGCAGGAATTTTTTTGGACGTCCTGCCAGCACACTGTCCCAGTGTGATAGCACTCAGGCTCTCACACTGGGATTGCAGGTGAGGCTTTTTTCAGGTGCTATTTTCAATGCTAATGTGCCTGAAAAATGACTCCAGTGTGAAAAGGCAATGGACCATCTCCTGTACTATGTCTGTGGTCTCTGGCCGTCTCCTGTACAATGTCTGCAGTCTCTGACCGTCTCCTGTACTATGTCTGCAGTCTCTGATCATCTCCTGTACTATGTCTGCAGTCTCTGACTGTCTCCTGTACTACATCTGCAGTCTCTGACCGTCTCCTGTACTATGTCTGTGGTCTCTGACCTTCTCCTGTACTATGTCTGCGGTCTCTGACCATCTCCTGTATCATGTCTGCAGTCTCTGACCATCTCCTGTATCATGTATGTAGTATGTCTGTAGTCTGTCAGTCTATCATGTCTGCAGTATGTCCCCCCCTCCAGGTCCCAATAAAGTACTCTGCTTCTCTTGCTGTATTTTGTTTATTGTTAAGAGATCATGTAAGGATCCCAGGTTAGGTTAGGTAGACTTCGTGGGGGAGCATCTCTGTGGTTGAGTCATTGCCATAGAAATGTTTGTAAAGGGGAGGAGTTAGCAAAATGACTACGCCCATGTGGGGGCGCCAAAAATATTTCTGCACTTAGGCGCCTCTGACCCTAGGATCGGCCCTGCATATGATCGTTTAGAAAGCGGTACTTTTCGTAACACTTTCTGGTCGTGTGTATGGGGATTTAGTTTACTAGCATGCTTAGTGCAAACTAATGACTTATAAAGTGCTGAAGCCAGAAAACCAGCTTCACAATTGGGAATTTTATTTTTCAGAAGGAGGTCAGCAATGGCAACCCACTTGACATGCTTCCTTTCTTTTTTCCAGTACATGCGATACTTTGTGTTTGACACTAACATCAATTATTTATCAGCAATCAAGAAGGACCACTTTACCTACAAAACAGGACCTGTCTGATGGAAAAAATAAAATTCTCTGCCGTCTATTATGACATGAAACTCCACAAAGGTCCTGGTAGCCTAAAAACATGTCTAGATCTAGGCAGCCCCGGCTTTAGATCTCACATGGAAGCATTATCACAGCAGTCTTTGAATCATAGAAAGCATGAAAATAATAACACTGAGATGTGTCCTACTGGTCTGTGTGAATTTTAACGATAGGTCCACTTTAAAACACAAACAGCAGATAAAAAAAAAAAAGACATGCCGCCTTTTCATCGTAATACATTTGAATAGAATGATTAAATTAAAGAAGTGTTAAGAACTTCTAAATTACAAAGATTTAGAGTGCAAAGAATTTGATCACTGTATAATGTGACAATTATGTTACAGTAGCTGCCAGTGGCATTCTGGTAGGTAATAGTATGATGGATTTTATCTGTAAAACAACTGCTATCAGTGTGGAGAAAGTGACATATACTAATTAAAATGTGGTATAGCTCCTGGGTATTAACAACAAGGAATTTAAAAGATGTGCAGGGAGTGACAGCCATACACTGCAGGACTGATTTAACATGTACTATTTTTGTGTATTCCATCCAAATTGTTACAAAGCTGTGTGCCATGATGCTGGCCATATCTCCCATTACACGTCAGATGTCGTATAATACAGCACTTTGCTCAGTTTTACAGTATCAAAGCGAATCATAAATGAGGTGTCAATGAAAATAATCTACAAAAGATGAAATGATAAAATATGGCACATTTTTTTTTACTTTTAGGCTCCATGCACACTAGGAGCAGAAAAAACGTCAACGTTTTTAGCTTGAAAAACGTGGCATAAAAGACGCAAAATGAAAAATGTGATGAAAAAAAACGACGTTTTTAAAAATGTCAATTTAAATGACCGTGTGTGGGGGGAAACGTCGTTATATGTCTTGTGAAAAACGTCAAAAAAAAATTGAAGCATGCTTCAATTTTTTGTGTCGTTTTTCAAAACGTCGTTTTTTGTTTCACAAAAAAATCACTGTGTGTAGCAAAAACGACGTTTAAAACAACGTTTTTAAACCCGCGCATGCCCAGAAGCTAGTTATGAAGCGAGCTTCAATGGAAAAAAGTGCTGAACGTAACCGCGCTTTGCTAGAGCATTGTGAAAAAACGATGGTGTGTAGGCAATGTCGTTTTTGAAAATTGAAGTTTCAAAAACGTAGTTTTTTACTTCACAAAAAAATGACGTTTTTTTTCATCACATAAAGTGATGGTGTGTACGCGGCATAAGGCTTTAGTGGTCATCACTTCTACCTTGTAGCACTGGGTTGCTCAGTTCAAACCCCAACCGGGAAATTTCTACCTGCAGTGCAGGATGTCAGATTCGCCACTTACATTCATGGCCAAAATTGTTGGCACCCCATGAATTTTTCCAGAAAATCAAGTATTTCTCACAGAAAAGTATTGCAGCAACACATGTTTTGCTATACACATGTTTATTCCCTTTGTGTGTATTGGAACAAATCAAAAAAAGGAGGAAAAAAAGGAAATGGGACATAATGTCACACAAAACTCCAAAAATGGGTTGATCAAAATTCTTGGCCCCCTTAACTTAATATTTGGTTGCACACCCTTTGGAAAAAATAACTGGAATCAGTCGCTTCCTATAACCATCAATAAGCTTCTTACACCTTTCACCCGGAATTTTGGACCACTCTTCCTTTGCAAACTGCTTCAGGTCTCCCTTATTGGAAGGGCACCTTTTCCCAACAGCAATTTTAAGATCTCTTCACAGGTATTCAATAGGATTTAGATCTGGACCCATTGCTGGCCACTTTAGAACTCTGCAGCGCTTTGTTGCCATCCATTTCTGGGTGCTTTTTGACGTATGTTTGGGGTCATTGTCCTGCTGGAAGACCCAAGATCTCGGACACAAACCCAGCTTTCTGACACTGGGCTCTACAGTGCAACCCAAAATCCTTTGGTAATCCTCAGATGTCATGATGCCTTGCACACATTCAAGGCACCCAGTGCCAGAGGCAGCAAATCAACCCCAAAACATTATTGAACCTCCACCATATTTCACTGTAGGTACTGTGTTCTTTTCTTTGTAGGCCTCATTCTGATTTCCGTAAACAGTAGCTCTATCTTAGTCTCATCTGTCCAAAAGACGTTTTCCCAGAAGTATTTTGGCTTACTCAAGTACATTTTGGCAAACTGTTGTCTTGCTTTTTTATGTCTCTGTGTCAGCAGTGGGGTCCTCCTGGGTCTCCTGCCATAGCCTTTAATTTAATTTAAATGTCAATGGATAGTTTGCGCTGACACTGATGCTCCCTGAGCCTGCAGGACAGCTTGAATTTCTTTGTAACTTGTTTGGGGCTGCTTATCCACCATCCGGACTATTCTGCATTGCAATCTTTCATCAGTTTTTCTCTTCCCTCCACGCCCAGAGAGATTAGCTACAGTGCCATGGGTTGCAAACTTCTTGATAATGTTGTGCACTGTGGACAAAGGCAAATCTAGATCTCTGGAGATTGACTTGTAACCTTGAGATTGTTGATATTTTTCCACAATTTTGGTTCTCAGTCCTCAGACAGTTCTCTTCTCCTCTTTCTGTTGTCCATGCTTAGTGTGGCACACACAGACACACAATGCAAAGACTAAGTGAACTTCTCTCCTTTGTATCTGCTTTCAGGTGTGATTTTTATATTGTCAATACCTGTTACTTGCCCCAGGTGAGTTTAAAGGAGCAACACATGCATGAAACAATCTTATTTATCCACAATTTTGAAAGGGTGCCAAGAATTTTGACCAGACCATTTTTGGAGTTTTGTGTGACATTATGTCCAATTTGCTTTTTTTCCTCCTTTTTTGATTTTGTTCCAATACACACAAAGGGAATAAACATGTGTATAGCAAAACATGTGTTACTGCAATACTTTTCTGTGAGAAATACTTGATTTTCTGGAAACTTTTCTGGAGTGCCAACCATTTCGGCCATGACTGTATAAGGAAGAAGTTTTCCAACATAAGGAGTCACCTATTTGGTTGACGAGGCCTTTATGAGATTAACCATATGCATGGAGTTGCCATTGGAGTGAAAACACTCCTCCTTTAATTATTTTTTGGATGGAGACTGATAGAAGTCACAAGACTGCTATATACTGCTGATGAGAAAAAATTTTTTTTGTCAGAGTATAGATCTCTGTTTGCATGTTTAACCACTTAATCCCCAGACCATTTGGCTGGCCAAAAACCATGCCACTTTTTGCAATTCGGCACTGCGTCGCTTTAACTGACAATTGTGCGGTTGTGCAGTTGTGCGACGTGGCTCCCAAACAAAATTGACGTCCTTTTTTTCCCACAAATAGAGCTTTCTTTTGGTGGTATTTGATCACCTCTGCAGTTTTTATTTTTTTGCGCTATAAACAAAAATAGAGTGACAATTTTGAAAAAAAAGCAATATTTTTTACTTTTTGCTTAATAAACATCCCCAAAAATATATAAAAAAACTAATTTTTTCCTCCGTTTAGACCGATACGTATTCTTCTACATATTTTTGGTATAATATCTACAAAATAGAGGATACTTTTATGCCATTTTTATTAATAATTTTCTTTTTACTAGTAATGGCGGTAATCAGCAAATTTTATCGTGATTACGGCGGACACATCGGACACTTTTGACACCATTTTGGGACCATTGTCATTTTTACAGCGATCACTGCTATAAAAATGAACAGATTACTGTAAAAATTACACTGGCAGTGAAGGGGTTAACCTGTAGGGAGCGCTGAATGGGTTAAGTGTGTCCTAGGGTGTAATTCTAACTGTTAGGGGGCTTGGCTACGAGTGACACGCTACTGATTGCTGTTCCCGATGACAGTTTGTTTGAGGTCATGTCCCCGTGATCTTGGTTTCAGTGCACCTGACAGGCATGCTTTGGCCAATCACAGTTCACAGTGCGCTCTGCTGTGAGAGCCATGATTGGCCAAAGGCAGGGTGCCACACCCCACACTATATAAGTCTGCTTACACGGCAGCCGTACATAGTTTTATGAATGAGAGCAGCAAAATGACATTTGTAAAGAAAAAAATGTCATTTAAAGCTGCTCGTGGCTATAATGTATTGCCGGATCCTGGCAATATAGATAAAAATCATTGAAAAAAATGGCATGGGTTCCCTCCCCCCAGTCCGGTACCAGGCCCTTGGGGTCTGGTATGGATATTAAGGGGAATCCTGCAACAAAATTGTCAAAAAAATGCGTGGGGGTCCCCCCAAAATCCATACCAGGCCCTTCAGGTCTGGTATGGATATTAAGGGGAACCCTGCGCCAAGATTTTCTGAGAAAGAGAAATCTGGACCAGTATTGGGGCATGATCAGAGATTCCTCGAGGCAGTATTCTAACATTCCGGACCCTGGCAAGGAAAGAACCCCCACATAGGTCAGGTCTATACTGAAGAACATCTTGTATGAGGCAGAATGAAACATATACACTCTAGAGGTTGGATTATTTCAATGCCAAACATCAACAAGACCATGAGTCTCCAAGATGCCAGGTCTTATCTAAGGAAATTCTGTCCAACCCAGGGTTCGGAGGCATATTAGAGTCACCCATTATAGGTATATTATCTGTGGCAAATGCAGCCACCAAAGACATTATCTTGTGGAGTAGTTTAGATGAGGCCGAAGGAGGAAGATACAGACCAACCAGCACCACCTCAAGACCATCTATTAAAGCATGTATTATAATGTACCATCCATCTGAATCCAACTCTAAGTGTGACAGCTGAAAGGGCAGTGACTTCCGTACTAATATACTCACACCTCAAAATCTGAGTAACTAGAGTGGTAGTGGAAACCCACCCAGAGCTTTTTAAGGCTGAGTGTCTTACTGCCCACCAAGTGAGTTTCCTGAAGGATACACAGCTGTGGATTGTGATCCTTCAGGAAGAAGGACAACAAATTCAAGAACCCAGATGGATCGGCAGCATACATTTATATAGGCAATTTGGCACCAACATTAATGGCTAACATATTTTTGCACATGCGCATATTTGTTAGATGTTAGCACCTGTCAATGCATGTCTACGCATGCCATGTCCCTGACAAGTTCAAAACATAGATACGACATTGACATATGAACCAATGAATTTATTTTTAGATACATAGTAAGGCACATGTCCTGCCACCCTGTCTAAGAAATCATTCTGCCATTCACAGTAGCCAAGCCCATAAAGGGGCTATAAATGAACAAATGTGTATGAATTCCAGCCAAACAATCTATCCACAACCAGGTCTGCCGGGGTTAGGCCAGGGATATCCAGTCATTCACCCCAGCCCCTATTGAATTTAGTCAGGCAACCCTTAGGCCCCTTTCACATTGAGGAGTTTTTCAGGCGGTTCAGCGCTTAAAATAGCGCTGCTATCCCGCCTGAAAAACTCCTTCACTGCAGACTCAATGTGAAAGCCCGAGGGCTTTCACACTAAAGCGATGCGCTGGCGGGAGACAAAAAAATCTCCTGTCAGCAGCATCTTTGGAGCGGTGAGAGGAGCGTCATGTATACCGCTCCTTCCCATTGAAGAGGCGCATTGTGGGCGGTATTAACCCTTTATCGGCCACTAGCGGGAGTTAATACCGCACCGCTAGCGGCTGATTCCCGCGGCGGCTAGCGGCTGATTCCCGCGGCAATCCCGGCGGTATAGCGCCGCTATTTTTAGCGGCGTTATACCGCCACCACGGCTCCTGCCCCAGTCTGAAAGGGGCCTGTACTGTACATTTCCGGTCGAATGTTCCGCCTACAAGCTATAGAAGAATTCTAATGTTGTATGACACTAGTAATAATTATATTTATGAATTATTATTACTAGTCAACCAACATTCGAATTCTTCTATAGCCTATGGGCCTAGCATTTGACCGGAAATGTACGATTGCAGCGTCGTACAGTTTAGCTGCTTTTTGAATCTTCTTAGAACTTTCGACAGACACCATAAGCCTTCAATGACATATTTGACGTTTGTATGTTTTTTGCTGCTTCGTTATTCATGTCGAATGGTCTACCCCAACACTGTCTCTATAATGTCAAATCTTTTCTCTCTATGTCAAATCTTTCCTCTCTATGTAGAATAATCTTGGACTAATAGAGTTAAGGTTAGGCACAATCGACAGCAGGTTCGATAGACACAGATTTCTATTGTCACCGTTATGTCGAATCTCCTATCTATATCGAACTGTTGTAGCAACGAAACGAAAATAAAGCATTTTTTTATGTCAGGTCTTTCAGATTCTGGCCGTTCATTTTAGTTTTCGTCCAAATTAATTTTCATCCGAATTTTGGGTATTTTCATTTGTTAAAACGATAATGAAAATGTTTAGAATATTGGAAATTTGATGCCTACCCAGGCATACTGGTGATAATACTGTATGATTAAGAAATTGTATTGCTACCGCTTTCTTCTTGTTTTCTTTTGAAAATACAATAAAAAATATTTTGGAAAAAAAAAAAACGATAATGAAAATACCCGAAATTTGGACGAAAATGCATTCGGACGAAAACGAATGCACATGTCTAGTAGATAACCAGCTCAAACCTATCCACATAACATGGGGCC
Organism: Rana temporaria; assembly: GCF_905171775.1. Taxonomy (NCBI): domain Eukaryota; kingdom Metazoa; phylum Chordata; class Amphibia; order Anura; family Ranidae; genus Rana; species Rana temporaria. Next base: position 249,932,451 of record NC_053493.1, on the reverse strand, counting down.
CAAATGTTTATTGAGATGCCAGTTTAAATGCTTGATGTGGCCAGTTGCTTAAATTAAAATGAGTGGATCATTTTTTTGATAAAAACATATATCTTTAAAAAGTTAAGCATGAGAAAAAAAGAGCCAGACTGTTGTTTAAATACATTTTTCATTCAATAAGTTTTCATTTTAGTGTCAATGGGTTTAATCCTATATAATAGTAAAATAAGGCAACACATTTTACAAAAATAACATGTCTGTTCACAATACATGGAAGATCAAACTTTTAAAGTTTTTGGTATTTGGTATGAGGATATCGTGAATTCAGAATCCAATCCACTATATTTGTAGAATAAAGGATAACAGGTGAACTAATCTGAGGTTTAAGGCATGAGTTGTGATTGACAGTTTTGTTTTACCTTCTCTATGATGAATGAAAGGGGCATGCTCACTCATTTAGCACCACTGTGTTATTTTTTTAGGCGGAATAGTTCATATATAGCAGCATTTTCTGTAAACTTTGGTGAAGGAAAGGGTTTCTTTTAGAGAAGGATTACATTAAGGAAACCATGAGTTAATGAGCAGCTACCTTGTTACTGAATTTTTTATAAGTGTTCATACTATTCCATAGAATATTCATTGCTATCTATATTTAGATAGAATTATACCTAAAAACATCCTGATTCATTTTTCTAAATCTTGGTCTAGCAGGTAAGCTGATTCTTAGGCCCTGTACACATGATCAGACCAAACCGATGAAAACGGACAGAAGTTCAGTTTCATCGGTCCAAACCGACCGTGTGTGGGCCCCATCCGTCAGTTATCCTTCGGTCCAAAAATGTAGAACTTGCTTTAAAACTGGACCGATGGACGCCTGACCGATCGGTCAAAACCGATGGTTAGTACGCAAAAGCATCGGTTCCAAACCCGCGCATGCTCAGATTCAAGTCGACGCATGCTTGAAAGCATTGAACTTCATTTTTTTTCTGCACATCGTTGTGTTTTATATCACCGCGTTGGACTCAATCGGTTTTTGAACTGATGGTGTGTAGGCACATCAGACCATCAGTCAGCTTCATCGGTTAACCGATGAAACGGAACTTCAGTCCGTTTTCATCAGTTTTGACTGATCGTGTGTACAGGGCCTAGCTCTTAATTGTTAGCTTTTTTTACATTTGCATTTGTTACAAAAGTGGCACCACCTTAAAAAAAAACAAAAACATTTAGGTATAACTAAGGCTGCTTTCACACTAAGGCACTTTGCAGGCACTATTGCACTAAATATAGCGCCTGCAAAGCGCCCTGAAAGAGCCGCTCCTTTATATCCAGCGTAAAAGCCAGAGGGCTTTTACACTGGAGCGTTACGCTGGCAGGACGGTAAAAAAAGTTCTGCCAGCCACATCTTTGAGATGCTGTAGGAGCGGTAAATATACCACTCCTACAGCGCCCCTGTCCATTGAAATCAATGGGGCAGTGCCTCCAAAAACGCCCGCAAAGCGGCATTTTTGCAGGTGGGTTTAAACCTTTTCCGGCTGCTAGTGGGGGTAAAAGCGCAATGCTAGCGGACGAAAATCATGGTAAAAACAACGGTAAAGCGCCGCTTTAGCGCTGACGCACCCAGCGCTTCCGTGTGAAAGTAGCCTTATGTGAAGAACTGTCTCCAAGAATATCATGAAGGATCAAGAGTTTTAGATGCTGAATTCAAACCAAAGTTTTATGGCAAATGTAGAAAGAAAATTAAAATCTATTTTTTTTTTACACAAATTTTTTAATTTATTAAGATATTTCCAACACTTTGGCATACCTAGAGTTTCAACCCAAAACATATTCTGCATGGGATATGGGAATACCATGTGTGTGAAACTTTTCCAAAGTTGGACTGATTATCTACCTACCAGACATTGTATCTTGTGTATTACAAAAATCAACCAATACTGTATCAAAAACAGTGTATTGTGATGCTCGTGTCCCCTATAGCAGTTCCCATTCCTATAAGCCAAGCAAGCCTACTTGTACATGACAGCTCCCAGGAAATTCCATGTTAACTGGCCAGGAAGTACGAAAGGCTGAACAAAGGGTGAACAAAAGAGTCCTTGTGTGTCCAGAGTGCAGTTGTCCATGAGGGATGGCTAGGACTGGTGTCTCAATGGGACATAGCCATGTTCAAATTTTTTAGTTCAGGTGGCAGGCAGACACATGGTCAATAAAGTGACAAAGGATTCGTTCAAGGTGGCAAGCAGAAATGTGATTAATAAACAGTGCAGGGTCAGTACATGCAGCAGCCAAGGCAACACTGCACTGGTGTTCCGGTGATCAGGAACACAGTTGTTGGCTGCACTGGCTCTGGTGACTCTGGCACTGGTGTGGCTAGTGATCAGGAATATTGTTGCTGACTGCACTGGTCTGCTAACACTGCTGACCTGGCGATCGCAGCAGCATGCATACAAAAGGTGTGCTACAGGGTGGGGAATGCCTTTGCTGCCTATGATTGGCTGTCAGCTTTAACAGATTCCCAGCGAGATAGCTTGGGTGGGTTTAGATTAATGTCTGAACATGTCTGAGCCCATCCATGGTGGTGATCAGGAATACTGTTGCTGGTTTAGACTGGTCTGGTGACACTGGGACCGGTGTGGTGGTGATCAGGGACACTGTTTCTGGCTACACTGGTCTGGTGTGGCAGTAATCATTGACATTGTGACTGGCTGCACTGCCCTAGTGACACTGGTGTGGCTAGTGATTAGGGACACTGGCTGGTTGCACTACATTCAGCTAGGAGCTGTCAGTTTGGATATGGAGTTCATCTTGATCGATTTTTTTTTTTCTTTTGATGAGATGATTATTCATTAGAAAAAGATGAGAATGGTGCGCTTATTCAATAAGGTGCCATAAAGTAATATACTCAAAGAATGAATATGATGAGTATCCAAACTCTCAATAAATAAATAAATGTGAATAAAAGTCCAACTCAGTGGCGCCCCCTTTATCCTGCACTGTCACTTAACAATACATAGATTCATGCATTGCATGAATCTATGTATTGTTGCTCGCTGCCGCCCACTATTCAGGTGGCCGGCCCCTTGTTGAGCGCTGGCCATCTGAATACCAGCGGTGGGAGTGTTTTGGAAGTGTCTATCATAGCCAGCGGCATTTTTGGGGCAAACTGGTGGCATTTTACGGGGCTAACTGGCGGCAATTGATGGGCACAGTGGTGACAATTGATGGGCACAGTGGCCACAATTGATGGCACAGTGGCTGCGTTTGATGGCACAGTGGCGACAATTGATGGCACAGGGGCTGCGTTTGATGGCACAGTTGCGACAATTGATGGCACAGTGGCTGCGTTTGATGGTACAGTAGCTGCGTTCGATTGGCACAGTGGTGACGATTAATGGCACAGTGGCTGCGTTTGATGGGCACAGTGGTGACAATTGATGGCACAGTGGCGACAATAAATGGCACAGTGGCTGCATTTGATGGCACAGTGGCGACAATTGATGCCACAGTGGCTGTGTTTGATTGCACAGTGGCTGCGTTTGATGGGCACAGTGGTGACAATTGATGGCACAGTGGCTGCGTGTGATGGCACAGTGGCTGCGTGTGATGGCACAGTGGCGACAATGGCACAGTGGCTGCTTTTGATGGCACAGTGGCGACAATTGATGGCAAAGTGGCGACAATTGATGGCACAGTGGCTGCGTTTGATAGCACAGTGGCTGCGTTTGATGGCACAGTGGCAACAATTGATGGGCACAGTAAGGCTGAAATTTATGGTTTTTTTTTTGCATTTGTTTGCGCCCCCCCCCCTTCAAAATTTTGAGCACCAGCTGCCACTGGTCGAACTAAAGCCCAATGGTAGGAGTTGGTTCATATAAAGGTAAAAATCTCATATGCATAACTTGAAAGAAGAAAAAACAGATAACACATCTATCCAAACATCGACTGTTACATTTATGAATTGGCCGCTCACCTCCAACAATGAACCAAGGGTCAAACAAGGCTCATCAGATAGTCAGATAAGGAATCCTGCTGATTATTATTAATTGATCATTGGATGATGATGGATGATGTGATTGACAATAGTTTACTCTACAGCATTGCATTTTTATTTTTCTACGCCCCATAAAGTTTTTGTTCCACATTGTATACAGTTTAGGAGGCATTATCCTCCTTGTAAACTATTTGGGGTGTGGAGCAAAAAGAAATACTCACAAAAAAACTGGTTGATAATTGAATGTCACAAGTAAAAGTTATATTTCAATGAAACTCCAAAGGGGCACACATATATTGAGAGAAATGTGTGTCACACGGATTGTGCAAAAACAAACAAATCATTAAAAGCAGAGGAAGTAATGCAAACAATACACAAAGCCTTGCAAACATAGTTATACAAAACTGTAAGTACTTGTACAATGCTTACAAACCCCTTGCATCTAGGAATACTTAATGGGTTGTAAAGCTTCATGTTTTTTCACCTTAATATATCCTATACACTCGGCAGCTATGGCCGCTGACTGTATCACACGGGAGCGCGCCCGCAAGCTAACCCCCTTGGGAGAGCGCTTCCCAGAGGGGGTTAGCTCTTCCAGGGAGGAGCCGAGACAGCCACTGAGGGACCCCAGAAGAAGAGGACCGGGGCCACTCTGTGCAAAACGAACTGCATAGTGGAGGTAAGTATGGTAGGTTTGTTATTTAAAAAAATAAAATAAACCTTTACAACCCCTTTAAGACTGGGTTCACACTATCTTTAAGAAAATAAACAAGGAAACAAGGGCTCACCAGCCTTTTGCATTATCCTTTGATACATTTATCAAAAGAACAGATTAAAAACTACTCACAAGCATGTGAAAAAAAAAAACGCAATGTAAAGGCCTTTAATGAATGATGATGAAGAGGACATGAGGACCACTGCCCACTGATGCTTTTCGAAGGGATACCTTCTTCCTCAGAGCCTACCTCACACTATCTTCACATGTGGCTCACAGCAGGGGTCTGGTGCGTTCCAGTTCACCATTTCAGGTCTGATTTCAGCCCAAATTTTTGACTGAATTTGGACCTGAAATGGACCAAAAGATGCACAGGGCTCCTGTGCAAATTCAGAGCCTCAACAGAGATATGTGAGAGTCGGTCCAAATCTCCTGCTATTGCGAATTACGGGGGAACCCGCATCCAATTCACAATAGTGTGAACCCAGCCTAAAGCATATTTAAACCCCAAAACAAAAACAAATATATAATATATTTCGGTCTACATGCCCTTAGATAGGATTTCTGATGTTTTGTCTTCTCTAATTTTTCCACTGTATCTATGGAAGGAGCCATTGTTATCACATAGTCTGGACTTCAAAAATGTCTGCCTTTGTTTTTATGTCCATTACATGGTGGATTGATGGGGCTAGTAGTTGACACACAAATGATAAGGATGTTTTGCTGTATTTTCAGTTCACAGAAAGTGACAAAAACACTGTATTTCTGGCAAGATCATTAGGTATTTTCTATACTTGCTGAAAAATTTCTTAGGCTAAAAAATGTAAACAAATACAGCTACCACATCTAGGGATTGGCAAACTGCATTATTTTAAGGTTTAGCTTTTGAGTTTAGATACACTTTAAAACATTAGCTAAGCTTTAGGATTAACTCTTATGCCCCGTACACATGACCGGTTTTGCTGTTGGAAAAAAACCTTTGATTTTCCAGACGGAATTCCTCTCAAGCCTGCCTTGCATACACACGGTCACACAAAAGTCCGGTGAACTTTTGACTGCCAAGAACGTGGTGACGTAAAAGACTACGACGAGCCGAAAAAAAAATTGCTTTAAAAACGCTGCGCTTTGTATAGCAATTACTTGCATATAAGCCTTTAAAATTAGGACTTTTGATTTTTCATGTTTGTGTCCCATAGACTTTAATAACGTTGGCCAGTTCGCTAGAACTTTTTCCCTAGAACTGGTGCTCGGCTCATCCCTAACCTTAAAGTGGTTGTAAACCTCAGACATAAAATATGAACAAAGCATAACCTTCTATAGTGTGTACTTGTCTCAATTTAAGAGCACTAAGTATAATTTCTGTCTGCTGCTTCATTCCTCTGCTATAAGCATGAGTCCTTTCTGACAAGTTTTCCTGACACCAAGAGGAAAAAGGTGAAAGGGGAGGGATTGCCAGCTGATTGGCAGCAACAGATCTAATCCTGTGTATTATGTGAAGGGGGTGTGTTACTTCCCTCCAATTAGCTGTCAGGGCTGTCCTCACTGAGCTCCACAGTGTGTCATTTCAGCTCTCTGCCCCCTTTTTTTCTGACCACGCAGACAAGCTTTTTAAATTCTGGACTTTTGATGGATGTAAAAAAGACTGCAGAAAAAACAGGTACAACTTGTCTAGGAGGATTTGCTTCATCTCTGTGTACAGAAGCGGACTGACCATTTGGGCTCTCGGGCACTGCCCGCGGGCCCCAAGCCACTAGGGGGCCCCAACAGTGTTGCCATCCTCAGAAAAACCAGGGACAGTATGTAAAAATCTGTGTTTTTAAAAAAAATCCCAAGATTATAGCTGCCCCACTTCTCCAGTTCCTTTTCAGTGTGTGTGTGTATACTGTGTGTGTATGTATACTGTATGTGTGTGTGCATACTTTGTGGCCCCATGATCTCCAATTTCCTGGGGGGCCCCATAATCTCCTATTGCCCGGGGGCCCCATAATCTTCTATTGCCCAGGGGCCCCGATACTTAGGCAGCTTTTCCCTGCTTGGTTTTGAGCTTTTTAACGGAAGTGGTAAGCGCAATATATTTCTTTTTTACCTATATGTTATTTATATATTTACTTACAAAATTGAATGACTTAAATTGTTATATTGTACCTGTATTAATGACGTATATCTTTATGTCATACACAGACCACTACATGTAACAAAGAAACAGGAATATTTTGCAAGCCCTGACGAAGCACATCAGTGCGAAACTAGTTGGCAAATCCGCATCTATTTTCCTTTAATTTCTTTTCTTGTTAATGATTCATGAAATTGTGGTCTCGATCATGTATATTTCATTATGTGAATCATTTTATGAAATTTTATATATATATAATTAAACTATTTTTGATACCATCAAAAAACCTTTGTGTTTTGTGCGCCTACCTTTGATACTAAGAGCAACATACCTCACATTAAAAATCCCTATATTTGGAGAAGAACTTGTTTCCTCCTCCTTATAAATGCCAATCCTTTTAATCTGCCCAGGGGCCCCATAATCTTCTATTGCCCGGGGGCCCTATGAGTTGTCAGTCCGCCCCTGTCTGTGTATTAACCGAGGCAAGACACTTCACTGGATATGTGTAAGGCCTCGTACACACGACGGGACATGTCCGATTAAAACGGTCCGCGGACCATTTTCATCGGACATGTCCGCTGGTGGATTTTGGTCTGATGGCTGTACACACCATCAGACCAAATTTCCCTCGTACAGCGAACGCGGTGACGTGGCCGTGCCGTCGCCGCGACGATGACGCAGCGACGTGCGCGACCCAGGAAGGTCAATGCTTCCACGCATGCGTCAAATCACTTTGACGCATACGAGGGCTTTCGGCCGAGCGGACATGTCCGGTGAGTCGTACAGACGACCGAACATGTCCGACGGACAGGCTTCCAGCGGACATGTTTCTTAGCATGCTAAGAAACATTTGTCCGCTTGAAACCTGTCAAATCCACCGGAAAATTGTCCGGTCGGCCGTACAGACGACCGAACATGTCCGCGGAAACTGGTCCGACGGACCAGTTTCAGCAGACATGTTCGGTCGTGTGTACGAGGCCTAAGGGTTTAAGCCCCACCCTACAGAATAATTTTATTGAATATTGTCAAGGCAAAATAAAGAGGGCAGGAAGATGCTCTTTATAACTTTCTGGACATAATAAAATCAGGCTTTTTGTATTTTTTTAAGAAACTGAAATGATAACACATGATTCAACAATGCTGTCTTTAGGCACTAGCTTTTAAAGGCTACTTTAAAAGTTATTTTTCAAATCACATCTTCAGGTTTTTTGCATTGATTTAATTAATTAATTTGCTTCCTCCTAAATCACAAAATCAGAATTAATTCTACATCTGTTCTCTTGAAGTACAGAAAATATGTAAGAGATTATGTCTCGGCTGTTTCTTTTTTTTTTTTTTAGAGCTGGCTTAGCAAGAAAATGAATGGTTTTGATAATCAGCCATGGAGTATTTCTACTACGTTGAATCATATCGCTATTCCAAAAACTTGTCAGAAAGATATATACTGTAGTATGTGCAATTGCTATTTATTTGGAGATAAGTTCCCTAAAAAGCAGATGTAGCTGATTTATTATTTAGAAAAGCCATGTCATTTGGTAACAGTCCAGGCAGTTCAATATAAGGAACTTTTGCCTAGATGTGCTGCTCAAGGCTATGTATAGTCTTAACCTATGCACCTTGATAAAATAAATTGATTAGAATTTAGAAGAAGAATATTTTGAGCTAAAATGAGATATCACATATAGAGGATAAAAGCTGGAGTTTAAATGGCCCTTTCATCATAGCCATTGATCATTGTGGCTTCACGAATATGTGAACCTAGTATGAAATGCTGTAATGTCAATGTAGTGTGACAGGAAGTCAGGTAAATCTGTGGGTGTTGTCACAGACGGGAGATACATTTCTGCCTTGTTTAGACAATACACCACTTATTATCAGGTGTCGGCTGCAGAAGCAGTCAGAAAGATTCAAGGGCGTTGGAAAACTTCAGCTGTTCAGAATGAGGCAATTAAGGCCTCTATAAGTAATCCAGAGGATTACTACTGATTGCTGCATCCTGAGGCTTTCTGAGTGAAGGAGAGCAGTGAGCAGAAATACTTCTGAAGAGTTGAGGTGCTGTTGATTTTTTTGTGTGATAAAAATCAAAAAGAGACTATTGTTTTCTGCTGTTGGACCAGCAGTGTCTGCCCAGCACTAGGCTGTGCCAGACTCCATAGATTGGTTCCTGTGTGGTGAAGGTAGATGCCCCAAGTGGCCAGGGTTTATTTTATGTTTGATTTTGTTTATGCTGTTTGGATGCTTGCACTTGTTTCCAGCAAGATGGAAGAATAAACCAAATTCTTTGTTTTCAACCGTCTTCGGCTGTTTCTCTGTATCGTTCCGTGTGTAGTGAACCCATACAGGGGGTCACACACCCCCGCTACCGAGTTAACCCCCTACAGTAGCTAGATAGTCATTATAATATTTAAATGTATTTCTTTGATAAAATAAGTGAACATACTTTTCTATCACTTGTATACATGGGCATCCACAGCTAGGGGCAAGGGGGGGGGGCAATTGCCCCCCCCTCCCCCTGGATCGTCAAGAAGGTGTTGTAGTTGCCAACTGCAGTGTTTGACTTTTTTTCTGAGTCAGCCGGTTGCTCTCTGTCCTGACACATCTGATGTCCCTCCCTCACCCCCAGCCACGATCATTGGATGAGATGGCTCGGCCGTTCCGCTGCTCCTCTTCAGTGATTGCCTGCCTGTGAGCATGTTGTGTAGATCCGGATGGCGTCGGAGCCACCTACTCAGTGCAGTCAGTGGCCGAGCAGCCGAGTGATATGCTGCCAGTGCCTTCTCGTCATCACATCACAGGAAATTCTGACCTGAAGTGAGTGGCATATACAGTTGCAAGCGACAGAAGAAGAACCACAGGTAGCCACAGTTAAAAGGAGCATTTTGATTTATATATTGCTGGAAAGTTGGACAGCTATTACTGGAAAGATATGTCTGTGTATGTTAAGAGATAATTCATCTTCTTCACTTTGTATAGGCTGTTTTTTATCAAGATCAAAATATGGCCACAACAGATGTATACGTACATTGCGAAATAAAAAGATGTACATTCTCTAGGCTATATTTATATGGGCATGGTACTCCTGGCCTGAATAACTTCCAATACAAAGTGAAGCTGAATTATCTCTTATATAACGCATATATCTTTCCATTGGAAAGATGTATGTTATATATAAGAGATAATTCAGCGTCACTTTGTATTGAAAATTACCCAGGCCAGGCATACCATGCCCATATAAATATAGCCTAGAGCAGGGGTGCTCAACCTTTTGAAGAGCGAGGGCCACTTAAGCAACCAATCGCGGGCCACAATGAGCAGAGCGGACGGATGACAGGTCGCGGCTACTCTATGGGCCCTCAGATCTGCTCAGATGGAAGGGGACGAATTCCCTTCTGTTTTCCGGATTGGAGGTAGGCGGGCGTCTGTCGCTCTATAGAGGTGAATTGAGGGTCCAATTTGGTCAGGCTGATCGTGTGAAAAGGGCCTAAGACTGCTTTCACACTGATGTGCTGCGGTTTACCCACACCATGGGTGCAGTGTAGGGCACCTGTGCCTATCCTGCGGGTTAGCTGAACTTTTCCATAGACTCTGTCTGTGGCAAAAGCCAGCGCTGTAGAGGAAGCAGACGCTTTTTTCCTCTACCACCAGCTTCATTCACCACACTGATGCTGTGGTATGGCGGGTCGGCAACTTGCGATCTGGGCTTGCCAGCCCGCCATTCCAGAGCAGGAGGTTGCGGGCCACCTCAGAGAGCTTCGCGGGCCACTGATTGGCCACCCCTGGCCTAGAGAATGCACATCTTTTTATATTGCATGGGTGACCTTAAAATGATGCCCCCCCTGAAAAAAGTTCTGCAGAAGCCCATGCCTGTACATAAGCCCTGATAGAGGAAGGGGCAGCAATTGAAGCCAAAGGAGTGTAATACATGCAAATGTAATGACAAGGAAAATGTTGAGCAGAGTGAGCAGAAGAATGAGCCTATCAGTCTGCTGTTGCTCCTTCACTGTCCATTTAGCAGACAGATGTTGGAGAGAAGGCACTGCTATATTCATTAGGTGTAACAGAAAAGGCGATGTCATCTGCCTGGCTGTGTTGTGTAAAGCTCACTTAGCTCAGAAATGAATAGGTAGAATTACAAATCCATTGGCAGGTAAAACAGCTCTCATATATGTATTTGAATTGTTTTAATAGAGATCAGCATTAATTCCAAATTGTTTAAGTATTACAAGCTTACAATAAAAAAAAGATATAATCATGAAACAAAGGCTAGCCAGTCTTCCTTTTGAAAGTCTGCCCACCCAGACCCTGGCTTTTGTATACAGTCCCATAAATCAAGCATCTCATTAGTCAAGTACTCACTTGTTGTGGTATATTTACATGTCTCAATTTAAAAATGCCTTAGAGCAACTCTGTAAAGTAAAACTAGGCTTTTATTGTCTTTCTTTTTAAAGGACACATGTAGACAGGAGCAGCTTATAAATTCTGAATGCCCGACCTGATTGTGCTTGATCCTGCACTTCATAATTGGGCTGTATATCCGGATGCTCATTCAGTGCTTATCAGCTATGAATTTTTAAAATCTTAGGCCTGGTTCCAGGGGCAGACTGACAACTCATGGGGCCCCAGGGCAATAGGAGATCATGGGGCCACACAGTATACACACACACATATTGGCCCGGATTCACAAAGCACTTACGCCAACGTATCTCGAGATACGCCGCGTAAGTCTATCTATGCGCCGTCGTATCTGTGCGCCGTGCCCACAATCCTAGATACGCCTGAAAATAGGCTTCCTACGACCGACGTAACTTGCCTACGCTGTCAAATCGTGGGCGCATATTTACGCTGGCCGCATTTGCCGCTCCCATTGATTTTCTATGCACATATGCAAATGAGGGAGATACGCTGATTCACGAACGTACATGCGCCCGGCGCATAATATACGCGGTTTGCGTAAGGCGTACGTCCGGCGTAAAGTTATTCCACATATAGGAGGCGCAACTCATGCAAAGGTATGGACCAGGGAACAGAGCCACCGTATCTTTTGTCGTTTACGTAGTACTTGAATAGGGTTGGGCGTAGGTTACGTTCACGTCGTAGGCAGTGATCCGTCGTATCTTAGGTAGTAGTTCCGACGTGATTCTGCGCATGTGCACTGGGATGCGTCCATGGGACGGCGCATGCGCCGTACGTTATTCGTATCTTTATGACGCTCAGTCCATCATTTACATGGGTCACGCCTCATTAGCATGGCTCACGCCCACTTCCACCTACGCTGGCTTACGCCAAGGAAACCCTGCGTATCTTTACGAGTGAGTGATTTGCGAATCCAGTGCTTGCATCTGTGCGCTGCGTCGGCGTAGCGTATATTAGATATGCTAATCCCGCATTAATATGCGCCGATGTATGTGAATCCGGGCCATACACTATACATACACAGTATACACACACAATATACACACACAGAAAAGATACTGGAGAGGCGGGGCAACTATAATCTTGGTATTTTTTTAAAAACACAGATTTTTACATACTGTTTACTGAGGCTGGCAACCCTGATGGGGCCCCCTAGTGGCATGGGGCCATCCGGCAGTGCCCAAGTGCCTGAATGGTCAGCCCGCCCCTACTTGGTTCAGATGCAACTTCGTTTTTAGATGCAACTTGAGTCGCACAGAATTTCATGACAATAGACATTTTTTCAAAGGTATCCGTTAACACCAGTGCACAGATACATTTTGGAAAAGGTTCCTGTACTACATTGGTGCAATTCAAGCTTGATATTAGCTCCATAGAATATGAAAACCACATCCAAGTAGTTTTATAAGTAGCGTCCAAGTGCAAGTAGCATCTTCATAGCACAACATAATTGAACTGAAAGTTTTATCAAAATTGGATCCCAGCAGTGTGAACCTACCCTAATGCCGCATACACACCATCACTTTATGTGATGAAAAAAAACGACACTTTCTGTGAAGTAAAAAATGACGTTTTTGAAACTTCCATTTTCAAAGACGAAGTTGCCTACACACCATCGTTTTCTCACAATGTTCTTGCAAAGTGAGGTTACGTTCCACCACGTTTTACCATTGAAGCTTGCTTCATAAGTAGCTTCTGGGCATGCGTGGATGAAAAAACGTCTTAGAAAACGACGTTTTTTGCTACACACGGTCAATTTCTGTGAAGTAAAAAGTGCACTTTTGAAAAACGACACATAAAATTGAAGCATGCTTGAATTTTTTTTGGTCGTTTTTTACAAGACATAAAATGACGTTTTCCCCCACACACAGTCAATTAAAGTGACGTTTTTGAAAACGTCATTTTTTTCCATCACATAAAGTGATGGTGTGTACGCGGCATTAGGTGGAGAAAATGTTTAGAAGGCCATAAAAATAATGAGGTAAAAAGATTTTGAAATAGAAATGTCATAATCATTTGTGAATAGTCATTGCAAATGGCTGTAAATGTATACCTCCCAACATTTTGAGATAGGAATTAAGGACACATACCCCCCCCCCCGACACTCCCCCTTAAAGGAGAATTAACCAAAAAAAAGGGTAATTCAATTCTCAAGGGCTTTTTTTTACCACTATTATTCCTTTATATTGGCTTTTCAAATGTACAAATGCAGCAATTTAGAATTTGGATGAAAGGTTTAGCACTGGGAAACACTTTTTGAAAGATAAAAAGTGCATTTTATATACAACTATACAGATCAGACCAAAATAAGGGACACATGAGGGGGAAAGAGGGTCAGAGGGACGTTGCTCCAAATCAGGGACAGTCCCTTGAAATCGGGGACAGTTCGGAGTTATGTAAATGGCCAATCAGAAGTTGTGGGCAGACACACTATACATATCCTGGCAAGAAAGTTGTGCTGAAGCTGTATGGGCAATGTTGAACACCTTCAGAAATTAAATATCAGTTTATCTACATGACCCAGAAGAAGGGTTGGTGTTTTGGAGGTCTGTACATGCCAATATTTGGCCATGCTGCATGGGAGTGTATAACATTTACAAGCTTTGTTGTGTCTTAATCGATTCATTTTAATACCCAGGCCCAGATTTTACAATATATTTAAAGGCATAGTTCACCTTTTGCAAAAATGGAAATTGTAGGTCCCTATGAAGGTATATGGGGCTGGAGGAAGTAAACAAACTACAAGCGTGATGATGGTACAGTCTATGAGTCCCTCTGCTGCTGTGGAAAATGGGACTTGTAGTTTTTCCATTCAGTTCAAATAAACTCAAAACAAAGCAGATGTTTGCAGGGAGAAGGAAGTGGGAGGGGGGATTAAGGGTGGGGTGTTAGGGAATCTTAGAGCCTTTTTGTGATTGACTTGTGGTATAACTTAGGCATTGAGCCATGCTTTTACTGTCCCTAACTGCCCCCCCCCCCCTTTTGCTGCTCAGGCCGGTGTGTACAAATGATGCAGTCATGATGCTTTGCTTTGTGGCTGCAGAGGAATTATACCCCCTGTCACGCTCGGTGGGTGGTACTGCCTATTGAGCATGGCCGATTTAAGTGAATAGTGCCGTGCAGCAACCATCTGACAATTGTACACAGAGCGCATGGTTGCGGTGCAGTTATCTGGTAATTAGGGGGTGTGGATCGTGTTTTAGGCCGCGTACACACGGCCATTCCAAACCGATGAGAATGGTCCGACGGGCCATTTCCATCGGTTCCCTGCTGAAGTGGCCTGATGGTCTGATGGGTGTACACACCATCGTTCCAAAAACCGATCGGGTCAGAACGCGGTGATGTAAAACACACGACGTGCTGAAAAAAAGTGAAGTTCAATGCTTCCAATCATGCGTCGACTTGATTCTGAGAATGCGTGGGTTTTGAACCAATGCTTTCTGTACTAACCATCGGTTTGGACCGATCGGGCAGCGGTCCATCGGTTCGATTTTAAAGCATGTTTTAACATTTTGGACCGAAGGACAACGGACCGATGGGCCTTACACATGGTCGGTTTTGACCGATGAAACTGGACTTAAGGCCGTTTTCATCGGTTTGGACCGACCGTGTGTACGCGGCCTTAGACCCCAAAGCAAGTCAAAACAAGCCCTTACTATTTTTTATGTCACACCTATGCAGGGCTTTTTTTTCAGGTGGAACTTGGTGGAACTGCTTTCCACCACCTCTGGCTCAGACCCTTTGATGCCTGCTCACCACAATCACTTGTAAACACAGAAGTTCGGTTTCTGTGTTTACAAGTGACAGCTGTGCAATCTGTGTGTAACACCCCTGAACTCTGCACTCTGTATGTAATGCAATCCTGGTATTTATTGCCCATGTATTGAACATGTTCTCTATCTAAACTCAGACAGAATTCCACGGAATATCCGATGGAAAAACTCAGATGGGGCATTCACACCCGATCGTGTGTACGGGGCATTAATGGGAGAATCATCAGATGAAAATAAAGGTAAAAAGACAAAAAAAAAATGAATGTAGTCACCACATCTAGGAATTGGTGAGCTGCAATTGAATACATTTTTATTATTGTTTTAGGGTTTATTATTAAAGGTTTATAAAAACTTATTCCAGACTTTTTTTTTTTTATTAGGTTTTGGATACAGTGGGAAGAGAAAAAAAATATGTCATTTATATTTCTTGAGCAAAAACATATGAAACTGTATGGGGGATTAAATATAGCTACACATTTGTACTTACATCCCAATAAAACAACAAAAATTGGGCAAAAAAGATAGGACTATTTAGGGCACAATAATAATAATAACAACTAAAAGATGGTTAATAAAATGTCACTTTATTCCAAACAGTACCGTATTTTACGGCGTACAAGACGAACCTTTTGTACTTAAAAATATCCCCCAAAAATCGGGGGTCGTCTTATACGCCGGTATCTGTATGCAGAATCAGACCGCCTATCATGGAACAGGACGAAGAGGAGGCGCGACTTTTGAACAATGGACGCCCGAAGTCTGACTCTGCATACAGGGATAAGGTATGGAGATTGGCACAGTGAGGTATGCAATGGGCACAGTGAAGTATGCAATGGGCATAGTGAGGTATGCAATGGGCACAGTGAGGTATGCAATGGGCACAGTAAGGTAGGCAATGGGCACAGTGAGGTAGGCAATGGGCACAGTGAGGTAGGCAATGGGCACAGTGAGGTAGGCAATGGGCACAGTGAGGTAGGCAATGGGCACAGTAAGGTAGGCAATGGGCACAGTGAGGTAGGCAATGGGCACAGTGAGGTAGGCAATGGGCACAGTAAGGCGAGTCAGAAGGGGGTCGTCTTATAAGGTGAGTATATCCCAAAACCAACATTTTAGCTGGAAAATTAGGGGGTCGTCTTATACACCCAGTCGCCTTCTATGCCGGCAAATACGGTAGTTAAAAAAAACACATAAACATATGGTATGCCAAAAGAGCTGTCCATCTAAAACAAGAAAAAATACTTATGTCATAATTCCACAAAGATCTTATATGTTACAACAGATACCAAGCAACTATGTATCCCTGATTATTGTGTGTTTTGCTTCTATAATATCCATATATTGGTTACATAATCTCCTAGTTATATTCATATATATATATATATATTCATTGAGGCAGGGAAATATACAATCCTTGACACATTACCTAAATCAACAGTCCTTAGGAGGAGCAAGAGAGCTGACTATCTTTATCAATACAAACAATAAAATAATCACACAGTAATCATGATGGTATACACTATCACCTTAGGGGGACGTCATGAGAGTATACAAAGGTGTAGCAAAACATAAAGGGGAACCAATATATCCCCTGCTGGCCCTTTTTAAAGAGGTAGTCAAATGCTGTCACACCACAATTGAACAAGCAAAGAATAATTTTCTCTCGAAAGTCCTCAAAAATGGGCCTATAAACTAAGGAGAGCACAATGGAGGACTAGGTGAGTACCTGAACATCCCTGGTAAAACGGAGGTCACAAAGCCATGAACGCCATCAGTGATGCACAAAAAAGGTGGAAAAAAAAAACAGTCATATGATATTTAATCCCAAAACATTATTTATTACAAAAATTACAAGAATTCAAAAATAAAATAAACTATTCCTATTATAGAAAAATAAAAAATAAATATTAATTAGAATTTTAAATATATAAATGCACATATCAATATCAATTATCATATCACATTGTCACTAATGCTCAAATAATTCTACCAAGAAATATAACTAATAACTTTTTTTGGAGCACTGGTTTTAAATGTTTTCATGGTATCTAAAGAGAAGCTTTAACCCTTTTGCTACCAGAGGCATTTTTGCGTTTTTTTGCAGATATGTTTAAAAAAATCACTTTAGCCCTGAAGTTTGCCATAAACCCCCAAAATGATATATATATATTTTATGAAAGCGTACACCCAAGATACAATTTGTTTATGTTACCCAATATTAGCACAAATGTCTAGAAAACAAAAATGTCATTAACCACTTCAGCCCCCGGGGATTTGGCTGCCACATGACCGGGCCACTTTTTGCGATTCGGCACTGCGTCGCTTTAACTGAAAATTGCGCAGTCATGCGACATGGCTCCCAAACAAAATTGACATCCTTTTTCCCCACAAATAGAGCTTTCTTTTGGTGGTATTTGATCACCTCTGCGGTTTTTATTTTGTGCCATATAAACAAAAAAAGAGCGACAATTTACTTTTTGCTATAATAAATATCCCCAAAAAAGATATAAAAAAATATAAAATGTTCTCAATTTAGGCCGATATGTATTCTTCTACATATTTTTGGCAAAAAAATCGCAATAAGCGTATATTGATTGGTTTGTGTAAAAGTTATAGCGTCTACAAAATAGGGGATAGTTTTATGGCATTTTTATTGTTATTTTTTTTTATTAGTAATGCTGGCGATCAGTGATTTTTATCATGACTGCGACATTATGACAGACACATCGGACACTTTTGACACTATTTTGGGACCATTGTCATTTATACAGCGATCAGTGCTATAAAAATGCACTGATTACTGTGTAAATGACACTGGCAGGAAAGGGGTTAACCAGTAGGGGGCGAGGAAGGGGTTAAGTGTGTCCTAGGGAGTGATTCTAACTGTGGGGGGGTGGGCTACATGTGACAAGACACTACTCCCGGTGACAAGGAGCAGAAGATCAGTGTCCTGTCACAAGGCAGAACAGGTAGATGCCTTGTTTACACAGGCATACCCCTGGTCTGCAGCTCCGTGACACGATCGCGGGCAACCGGTGGACATCGAGTCCCCAGGAACCGTGGCCACACTCACGGAGCTTGCGGCGGGTGCGTGCACACGCGCGCCTGCAATGCCGCGTCTTAAAGGAGACGTACGGGTACGTCCATATGCGCAGCCATGCCATTCTGCCGATGTAAATAATCATGCAGCGGATGGCCAGCGGTTAAAAAAAATACACCAAAGTTATTTTTAGGGCACACAAACACAATAATTTACCCAAATATTTAGTAAAATATAAAAGATGAGGTTGTGCTGAGTAAATAGCTACCCAACATGTCAAATCCTAAAATGTATTGCACCTGTGAAATGGTGATAAACTTCAGTATCCTTTTAGCCCCAAATCCAATCACTGTTCAAATCGTGCAGACTTCATCTCTGAAACATCTCCAAAATATGCCCCTTTCTAACCGTTGACACCACTAAGCAACTCATTCACTCCCTTGTTATCTCTCACCTTGACTATTGTAATTCCCTCCTCATTATTCTACCTCTCCACAAGCTATCCCCTCTCCAGTCTATCATGAATGCTGCTGCCAGACCCATCCACCTTACCAACCGTTCAGTGTCCGCTACTCCTCTCAGCCAATCCCTCCACTGGCTTTCCATTGCCCAAGAAAAACAATTAAAAAAAAAAAACGCCATTCACAATTTTGCCCCGAGCTTTATCACTAATCATATCTCCAAATATCACCCAAACCATCCTATCCACTCCTCTCAAGACCTTCTGCTCTCTTGTTCCCTTGTCTCCTCCACCAATGCTTGTCTCCAGGACTTCTCCAGAGTCTCTCCCATTCTCTGTAACTCGCTACCCTAATTTGTCCGGTTATCTCCTACTTTTAGGCGATCCCTGAAAACGAATCTCTTCAGGGAGGCCTATCCTGCCTCCAGCTAACAAACAAATATTCTACTCCCCTCATCAGTTCATCAGTCACAGTCCCTAACTTTTGTTTCACCAGCCCCTCCATCTTAGATTGTAAGCTTTGCAGGAGCAGGCTCCTCTAACCCTCTTTTTCTGAATTGTACTGTTGGTAATTTGTCTCCCTTTGCATTGTAAAGTGCTGCACAAACTGTTGGCGCTATATAAATCCTGTATAATAATTTTTTTATAGGCAACGCTTTAAAAGACCCTATAGGCCATCAGTAGTTATGCAGGAGCTCTGGTAAGAAAATGATTGCTCTTGCTCCAGCGTGTGTTGCTATGTAACATGTGTATCACAATCTTTGTTTCCATGCATAGGTGCTCCTGACGCATGCATTTACATTTGAACATGCACGTATGTGGGGGTTTTCTATTCACTTCCCTTCCCTCTACTCAGCGGCACTTGCCATGCCATTCCTGGGATGCATGGCTGGGCACGCTGGGGTGTTTGGAAGTAATAGGGTGGCTGCATAGCCACCAGATTGCTTCCATCTGACAGCCAGAAGTCAGCATGTCAGATATACACAACTCCTGGTGGCTGCAGTCACCTGGAGTGTGCGTAACCCCTACCCTCCACTGTCAGGTTCATACAATGTATGGGTCTGCCAGTATAATGGTTAAAAAATGCATCATGTTTTCTTATGCCGCGTACACACAGTTGGAATTTCCGATTAAAAAAGTCAGACGGAATTTTTTCATCGGATATCCTGACCGTGTGTATGCCCCATCGGACTTTTCCGTTGGACTTAGAAAGACACAACAAGAAGTAGAGAAAATCTCTCTTTTTTTCTGACGGAAAAAAATTCTAGTAAAAATTCCATTAGGCCCCATACACACGAGAGGATTTATCCGCGAATACGGTCCAGCGGACCGTTTCCGCGGATAAATCCTCTCAAGGATTTCAGCGGATTTCCATGCGATGGAGTGTACTCACCATCGCATTGAAATCCGTGCCGAAATCCTCTGGCGATGACGTGTCGCGCCGTCGCCGCGATTATGACGTGGCGACGTGCGCGACGCTGTCATATAAGGAATTCCACGCATGCGTCGAATCATTACGACGCATGCGGGGGATCCCTTCGGACGGATGGATCCGGTGAGTCTATACAGACCAGCGGATCCATCCGTTGGGATGGATTCCAGCGGATAGATTTGTTTAGCATGTCAGCAAATATTTGATCTGCTGGAATCCATCCCAGGGGATAAATATCCGCGGAAACAGATCCGCTGGATTGTACACACCATAGGATCTATCCGCTGAAACCCATTCGCTGGGATTTTTCAGCGGATGGATTCTATCGCGTGTATGGGGCCGTAGTCTCAATGGAATTCTGACGGAGAAAAAAACACGCATGCTCAGAAACAATTTGACACATGCTCGGAAGCATTGAACTTCATTATTCTAGGCTCGTTGTAGTGTTGTACGTCATCGCATTTTTGATGATCAGAATTTTGTGTGTCCATGTGTATGCAAGACAGCTTGAGCGGAATTCCGACGGAAAAACCGATCATGTGTATGGGGAATTAGAGAATGTCTCCAGTCTGGTAAATTTTTATCCATTGTGGGTGATCAGCTTAAAGCGGTGTTTCACCCTAAAAACAAATTTCTAGCATGCCATCAAGCATACTAGCGCGAGCTACAGTATGCCTTTCTTTTATTTTTTGGCGCCGTACTTACGGTTCACGGTGCTATATGGCGCCTGCGCACAGACATCGGAGCTGACTGCGCAGGCGCCGTGAAGAGGCAAGTCCTATTTCGGCTATCTTCGGGCAGCGTGACACGCCATAGCCGGCCGTCAATCATCTTCCCTGTGCATAGGAACGCCCATTCCCCGCGGGGAGTCTGAAACTTCACTACGGCAGTAAACCGTAAGTACGGCGGCAAAAAATAAAAGAAAGGCGTACTGTAGATCGCGCTAGTATGCTTGATGGCATGCTAGAATTTTTTTTTTTAGGGTGAACCCCTGCTTTAAGGGATGAGCTTAGGTGTGTTCGGACATGAGTCTGAACCTGCCTTAGCTATCTTGCAAGGAAGTTGTCAAAGCAGACAGCCAATCATAGGTGGCGGGAGAGTTTCCCACCCTGAAGCCACACATAAACACGACCCTTGTATACGTGCATCACAGATCAATAAACAACCAAAAATGTATTTACCCTCTTGGTCACTTATGGTATAATACCCGGTCTGCTCAAACCTGTAGACATGTTCCTTCCCTGCATGCAACCTTTCCAAAAACAACCCCCTGTATGCTCCTAAAGAGCTATCACTACAACCAGTTTATCTCATAACCTAGGAGACAGGTAAACTCAATCCACGACTTTCCATGGACCGAAAGGGACTGTTTGTCACACCATGTCAGGGCATGAGTGGAGGTATTTAGACTAAACTGATTTAGCTCTTGAAGACATTTTAAACTGGACATTTTTTGGCACAAAACAAGTTCAGGATAGATAAAAAGAGCTTTTGTAACCCTTGTGAGTCATTAAAAGACATTTGCACACTTAAAACTATCCTAATGTTGCATTCCTATTGATTATAATGCATTATTTTTACCAAAATGCCAATATATCACCTAAATCTTCATATTCTCTCCAAAATGTTGGGCAAATGAAAACTCCTAGTTTTCATTTTTCTATCCATACCATGAAAAACCTTTATCCTATGTAAAATACATGTATTCGAAATTTTTTCATAGACATAAAAATTCACAGTAGATCTCGTTGAACTAATGCCGCGTACACACGATCATTTTCCAGGTTGTAAAAAAATGAAGTTTTTTAAAAATGTAATTTAAAACGATCGTGTGTGGGCTTCAGAGCATTTTTCGGGTTCTGAAAATTCGAACATGCTCTATTTTTTCACAACGTTTTAAACGATTCAGTTTTTTCCGGTTGTAAAAAATGATCGTGTGTGGGCTTTAAAAAAAAAACACACGCATGCTCAGAAGCAAGTTATAAGACGGGAGCGCCTGTTCTGGTAAAACTACCGTTCGTAATGGAGTAAGCACATTCATCACGCTGTAACAGACAGAAAAGCGCAAATCGTCTTTTACTAACACAAAATAAGCAAAAGTAGCCCCAAGGGTGGCGTCATCCGCATGAAACTTCCCCTTTATAGTGCCGTTGTACGTGTTGTACGTCACCGCGCTTTGCTAGAGCATTTTTTTTCACGAACGTGTGTGTTTTAAAGATGAAGTTGGAAAAAACGTCGTTTTTTTCTAGAGCCTGAAAAACAACGTTTTTTACAACCCGAAAAATGATCGTGTGGAATTCCCATTGGCGATTCGTATCATAAGACTTGGAGATTTTCTTTCACATGATACCACACATTTTTGTCTGTGTTAGGTGAATGAACCATAAACACTGTTGGTAAGGATGACTAATTCTGTCACAATCTGTCAGCAGGTAATAAAAACAAGGAAATACATGGTGTAATCAGTACTGGTAGCACTTTAGGTTATCGAATACATAAGCACAACAAATTATTCTAACTGCAAATGGACATTCAGGAGCCGAGACCAGTCAGCCATTTAAAGGATCAGTCCAATACTAATATATTTCTAGTTTTGGTGGATGCTAGAAAGTTAAACCACTTAACATTTTCTATTACTGGAGGAGTTGCGATCTCTGTGCTGTAGCTTTTGGGGCTTAACACTTTATAAGGGCATCCCTCTCTGCATACTGGCCTTTTCATTTATTTTACACTGAAAATGTAACAAAAGGAGGAACTGCTCAAAACTCCAAAGTACTTTTACCACTCAGGTACTATTTCAGGGTCATTTTTACATTTTAAATGTTCCGCAAACTAACCACAATATGTAGTGATGCCTTGCAAAATGTGATATCCACAGATAAGACTTTCAAGAAGCAAGTGGAAAGAAAGCTATTTTTCTTGAGCAAGATTTTATACCCACATAGGCCCGGATTCACAAAGCACTTGCGCCGACGTATCTCAATATACGCCGCGTAAGTGCAAATATGCGCCGTCGTATCTATGCGCCGTGCCCACAAACTGAGATACACCTAAAAATAGGCTTCATCCGACCGACGTAACTTGCCTACGCCGGCGTATCATGGACGCATATTTACGCTGGACGCATGTGGCGCTCCCATTGATTTCCTATTCCAATATGGAAATGAGGGAGATACGTCAATTCACGAACGTACTTGCGCCTGGCGCATAATATACACGGTTTGCGTAAGTCGAACGTCCGGCGTAAAGTTATTCCCCATATATGAGGTGCAACCCATGCAAAGGTATGGACCAGGGAACACACGCCGTCGTATCTTTTGTCGTTTACGCTGTACGTGAATATGACTAGGCGTAGGTTACGTTCACGACGTAGGCAGTGATCAGGCATATCTTAGGGAGCAGTTCCGACGTGATTCTGAGCATGCGCACTGGGATGCGTCCAGGGGATGGCGCATGCGCAGTTGGCGATTCGTATCTGTCTGGTGCTCGGCCCATCATTTGCATGGGGTCACGCCTCATTAGCATTGCTCACGCCCACTTCCACTTACAACGACTTACGCCTTAGAAACACAGCGCAGATTTGGTGGCAAGTGCTTTGTGAATTTGGTGCCTGCCTCTCTGCACTGCGTCGGCGTATCGTAAAGAAGACACGCTACGGCGGCATAAATATGCGCCGATGTATGTGAATCCAGGCCATATTATTTATTTATTTAAAAGCCAAAATGTTTTTTTTTGGATTGAGTAGAGAATAGCAAATAGCCGTGCCAGTTTTTTTTTTTTTTTTTTTGTGTCCCATTGGGCACATTTTCCTTCACTTTGTGTCAAACAGACACAACAAGAAGTAGAGCAAATCTCTCCAAAGTGAGAGAAATTCCCTCTTAAAAATCTAATCTCAGACAGATGATACTAGAACACACAACCCTATTGCAAGATTTGTTAAGTGGAAACTTTAAAATTGGATAATTCCAATCAGTTCCCCTATCTGTTACCATGATCACCAGGGCAAACAGGAGACTGACCCTACCCAGTGGGGACTCAGACAGCAATATAACATTATACAATATATATTTTAATTTCCTATTTAAGTGACAGATGTCTTCAATAAAGTACTAATAGGGCTGTAATCACCTTAAAAACAGCAAAGTGACATGCCAGAAGTAAGCAAGGGAAGATGGTGCAGCAGTAGGTTGCAGACTGACAGCAGGAGGTGCAGCAGCTGCTTGTAGTCAAGT
Source organism: Rana temporaria (assembly GCF_905171775.1). Taxonomy (NCBI): domain Eukaryota; kingdom Metazoa; phylum Chordata; class Amphibia; order Anura; family Ranidae; genus Rana; species Rana temporaria. The sequence continues at coordinate 249,908,309 of NC_053493.1, read as the reverse complement.
CAGGCAATATATATTATGGCGAGAGAATCTGGCAGCTGGTGGTAGGCACAGTGCATCAGGTGGGGCGGGCATCAATTGGAGAGCAGAAGGAGGTGTGCAATGTAATTTTGATCAAGGAACACAAGTCATAGCAGTCAGAGCAGAAATCTGAAGGTGCAGGTGGGGCTGGGTTTAAACAGTGTTCTACCCTAGACTGGCATAGCAGTGCTGCATCCCACCCCCCCAGCACACAAACAACACACAGAAACAAAATTTGTTTTCCAAAACGTAAAATATTATAACCAAACTACCACAATCACAAGCAAGGAGACAACAAAACTGCCATACTGACATAGCCACACACACCAGCAGCACTGTATTGACACAACCAGAAACATGTCCACAGTCAGTACTGTACTGGCACAACCAGATATACTGTATTTTGGCAGTGACACAGTCAATACCATACTGACACAATCAGAAAATGTCTGCAGTGATACAGTCAACACTGTACTGATACAAGCAGAAACATGTTCACAGTGACGCACTTCGTACCACACTGACAAAACCAGAAACATGTCTGCATTGTCTCAGTCACCCAAGCAGAAATATTTCTGCAATATCACAGTCAGTAGCATACGGACACAAGCAGAAACATGTCCACGGTGACACACTTAGTAGTGCACTGACACAAGCAGACATATTTTTGCAGTGACACAGTCAGTACTGATGTAACACAAAGGGTAATTATCCAAATGACCAGACAGGGAGAAACTGTATTTTGCAGGTGCAAAGTTAGAAGGAGTGATAATGCAAAACTGGTTCACAATGGCAAAAAAGCGGGATGCATACACGGCATAATAATAAAAGCCATACAAAAAATAAAAAAATAAAGCTGCACAAAAATGGGCTCTTTACAGCAATTTCTCTTTGACTTATTCAGTGTAACAGGTGGCTGCATTGCAAAGTATCTATAAATCAGCGTCAAATCAAATCAAATCTAATGAGAGTCAATCTGAGAATCATTACAGATACTCCTTGTTTAATGACTTAGCTGTTTAACAACAGCTCGGACTTACGACCAGCTCTCTCTACCCGAAAGACACACTATACATCATTGTATTGTACAGGACAGTACAGAATTTTCATTTGTGTTCTGTACTGCAAATTAAAACAACGTTATTGAGCTGGAGTTTTGTGTTTAGACCTTTTTTTCACAATGCAGTGCAGTACAGTAGTTAAGAATGCTTAAAATATTGATTACTTGTGTCTCCTCGTTTAACAACCAGTTTGTTTAACGACCTGGTCACTGGAACGGAGCTGGGTCGTTAAAGGGGTTGTAAATTTTTTTTTTTCATAATAAGCATCCTTTACCTGCAGACATTCCTTTTTTCACTTCCTCATTGTTCGCTTTTGCTCAGAAGTTGCTCTATTTCTTCTCTGTTCTGTTCACTTCCTGCTTGTCTGATTTTACTGACCACCGTGAAGGGAGGCTTTACTGCGGTGGTCAGTAACGTGCTCACCCCCTCCTGGGAACTACATCTGTGTGGCAGGATGCTCTCTACGTGTTAGAGACTTCAAGGAGGTGTGAATTACTGGGCGTGCCACAATGCATACTGGGAAATGTAGTTCTTACAAACCAGGAAGTGAATGAGAGAACAGAAACTAGAATGCCGGAGGTGATATAGATGAAGGAATTTAATAGGTATTTACTAGTTTTTTAACAGAATCATTACACTATTCTGTCTGTCTACCTTGCAGACATTAATTTTAGGCAACATTTTTTTTTTCCTTTACAACTCCTTTAAGTGAGAGCATGTACCTCAGTAAAATAGCACAGAACATATCTACTTGCAACTATCCTCAATAATAGAATAATTAAATTAAAGTTCAAGGTGGCTTTTGTAATACAGGAGAAAGACTGGAGGGATCTAGGGCCAAAGGAGGAAGTGTTATTCCACTGAAAACTGTATTACTGTGGCAGCAATTGGGGAGAGGCAAAGCTGGCTGCCATTAGGCTTCTTTCTGGCTGCCTGCATACCAGTTCTGACAGGAGGGAAGCAGAGAAGCCTATCTTCCCTGGGCATGTTAAGGAACCCAAGGACTTGTAAGAAATGGAGTACAGGAAGCCCTTGCCTGCATCTGAGCATGTAAATCTGCAACTCTGCTACACTCCAACATCAAGTGAACAGCTGTCCTTGGAAAATTTGTAGACCGATCATCCTGAACAAAGTGTACAGTAGTTCTCCCAATAGTTGGTTTCTGGGAGCACTTCAGGGGTTGCGTCCCAGTTACATCTTCCGGTACAGGAGGTGAAGTGTCTCTGCCTTCAGGCACATCAGTGGATGGTGGTTCAGGGGGCTCCATAGTGAGGACATGGACCTGAGCTGGCTGATCATTGGGCTATGTAATATTGCTGAGATCTTTGGCTTTCCTGGAGGTCTTATAGATAATGGTGGAAGAGCAGGAGACAGCCACCAATTAATTTCTGGTGGCAGAGATTGTAATGTGGCTCATGAACTTCGATAGGTTATTTGAAATCCCCGTTTTGGGTCTCTCTGCGGGTCTCTCTGCGGGTCTCAATGGGTTTAGGGTGTTTCCAGATTATCCTCTCAGTTTTTCTTCAGTTCCTTATTCTGGATATTGTAGACTGGCACACCTCATAATGGCTTTTGTAGGACAGCTCTAACTCCAAATGCTTTTACAACAGACTAGCACTCTGTTCCCAAGTTGAAAATCAACATTTGATGCTTTCAAATCTCCTTCCTACACCCATGTTGGTCTTTAATGAACTGTTAGGCCTCATACACACGATAGGATAGCCAGAGGACAACGGTCTGAAGGACCGTTGTCTTAGGTTAACCGATGAAGCTGACTGATGGTGCGTCACGCCTACACACCATAGGTTAAATAACCGATCGTGTCAGAACGCGGTGACATAAAACACAACGACGTGTTGAAAAAAACGAAGTTCAATGCTTCCAAGCATGCGTCGACTTGATTCTGAGAATGCGTGGTTTTTAACCGATGCTTTTGCATACTAACGATCGGTTTTGACCTATCGGTTAGGCGTCCATCGGTTAAATTTTAAAGCAAGGTCCTATTTTTGTTAAATAACCTATGGGGCCCACACACGATCGGTTTTGACAGGTGAAAACGGTCCTTCAGACCGTTGTCCTCTGGCTATCCTATCGTGTTTACGAGGCCTTAGATTTCAAACAGGCATCTTTTCCACTGCCAAGTTCAGGAAGTCAGAGTACATTTAAATTCATTCATAAGGCCAAACTAAACATGGTAGAGTGAGCAGCCTGTCGAGGAACGTACAACATGGTTGTATTTCAATACCACGTCTACAAGTAAAGGGTCCTTTTTTTTCTTATGGGATAAATCTCAGCAGTTGAATTCAAGTCTATATGAACCTCTCATGTCCCCTGCCCTTTGGGTGGTACAGGGTAGAGTGCTACTTCTTAATGCTTAGTGAGCGGAACCATTCTTTGAACATGCTTTTAAAACAGGGTGCCTGAACTGAATGGTGGTCTGGTTATGGGTCAGTACTGTCACCCCAAACATAGTAAAGTGGTCCACCATCACAGAAACTAGATGGTATCTATGGTTTGACAAGTTGAGTGGAAAAAAGTTAATGGACACTACTAACATTGGAGGAGATGTGGACCAAGTCAGAGGTAGAATTCGAGCCTATGCACCATTGACACAGTACAGACCACACAGTGTCAACAGACTTGTTCAACCAAATGGAACAGACTTTTTTGCATGACTTGTTTGTTAAACCTCTATAACTGTAATGTCTTTGGGGGAACCACTGGATTATTTCTCTGGATTCTGCTCAGTTATACTCTTCCAGTATGTGAAAGAGGTTTCTATAAGGCCTACTCTCAGGCCCTCCTTAAGTCAAGTCAGGGATTTGTATCTCTTCAGCTTCTTTATCCACATCTTTGGTTGTTGGAAAGAGAGTTGTCCCACTTTCCTGCCCCATTGCTTGATTTTTTACAGTGGGGTCGTCTAGTAATTTTTTTCCAACGTGTATGGTTGAGGCAGTCTCTCTAGAGAGGGCTAACTTGACAGGCCCAGAATGGGGATAGTGACTTTTTCCACCATGGCTGCCTCTGATGCCCAAATAAAAAGTGTGGGCTCCCCACCACAACCCATACCAGACCTTTATTCAGGATTGCAGCCTGGCAGGTCAAGAAAGGAAAGGGGGTTGGATGAGCTGCATTTTGATGGGGACAAGGGTCTCTAACAAACAACACTGGGCTGTGGTTGTCAGGGTGTGTGGGCAGGGGGGCTTATCGGAATCTGGAAGCCACCTTTAACAAGGTAGCCCCCAGATCCTGAATGCCTCCTCTACGCTTTGACAGTTCTTATATAGGTAAGGGTGGGGCAACCTGGCAACATCACGGACCAGTGGATGGTGAAGAGGGTAGGACCACCGTGTGACCTTGCCAGGTGGCCCTGCCCTCATCTATATAGGAGCTGTCAAAGCACGGAGGAGGCATTCGGCGGATGGCCGTCCTAGAAGGCCGGCGATGTGGCAGCTGGAAATATCAGTTTTGCAGCAGTAGGTTCTTTTTTTTTTTTTTATTTCACAAATTCTTTATTGGGTGAATAACAGTGTACCATACATAGTACATAATACAATAAGTAGGCAATTTGATAATAAGATAATTTTGGCATAGATAGAATACAACCATTCAGTTATTACAAGCATTATCTTTGGAAATCAAGCATAAATAGCAGATCTGTCACCTTAAGCTGTGTTTTCTCATTTTCTTCTTTTTTCTAACTGAAGCAAAAAAGAAGAAATATATGTATGCGCATGTAAGTGCATATTCTTACCGATGTATGGGAAGGGGTAGGAAGGAGGGGAAGGGGAAAAAAGGGGAAAAAAAAAAAAAAAAAGTCTCCAAGACATTTTAACCATAGTGACATAAGTAGATAAAGGAACGATTATATCTATACTGAAACCTAAGGTGTTTTCCTGTCTTTAGACCACTTTCATGTAATAACCTGCTGATAGTTTTGGGATACCTTAAATGCAGTCCAGTTGGACCAAATCGCTGAGAATTTAACAAATCTCTCTTGGGAGATGCTGATAATTTCTTCAACTCTTTCTATGTTATTAATTCTCCTAAACCATTCCACTTTCGTTGGGACATGGGGGGAACGCCAGTGACAGGGAATGCACTGTCGCGCCGCATTGATCATGATCATGGAGAGGGATTTCAGGTATTGTTTCTTAGGGATAGAGTTATAGTGCAGTAGGTATTGAAGCGGCGTAAAGCTCAGATTCTCTGATGTGACCTGTTTAACAGTTTTGTGTACCGACATCCAGAAAGATTGAATTAAAGGGCATGACCACCAAATATGTAGCATCGAGCCTTCCTCGCGTTTACATCTCCAGCATCTATCAGATACCTGAGGTGAGATTTTGTGTAGGGTAGAAGGGGTTCTATACCATCTGGTTATGATCTTGAAACAACTTTCTTGTGTGGCCACATTAAGTGATCCTTTTTGGGCGTACAGATATATTTTTTCCCAATCTTCGGTGGACAGAGTGGTATCTAAATCTCTCTCCCAAGCCTTACATGATGAACTGGAGAAGTCGTTAGAGTCCTCAAATAGTGAATTGTAAAGGGATGAGATAATGTGTCTTTGTGGAGTTTTTTTGGTGCATAGTTTCTCTAACATTGTCAAGGGTCTTGTCCAATGGTGAATATTATCTCTCTTGGTTAAAAAATGCTTGATTTGGATGTAGTTCCAGTGTGATAAGATACAGGGCTTGATGTTCTTGAGTAGGTCATCTCTAGATAGGAACTTGTCATTTTTAAAGAAGTGTTTAGATAGGACATTGCTGTGTGGCCACTTATGCGTCGGGAACGATTTTTCCAGACCAGGAGGAAAGTCTGGGTTGCTTAAAAGTGGAGTTAGAGGGCCTAGCCAAGGGGAAGGATTTATGCTCTTGAAGGTGTAGCGAAAGATCTCTAGGGTGGGGCCTATAATGGGATGTGTTTTGATAGAATTTGAGTGATACTTGGGATTAATCCAAGGTAGATATTTTAAATCGTGAGGGGATTGGGATTGCTCTAGGTTCACCCAATCTTTCACCCTATGATGTAGGTTCCAGTCCACAATTCTTGTTAATAGGGCAGCCTGATGGTATTTTCTTAGATCAGGTAGAGCTATGCCTCCCCCATTCCTGGGCAGATTCAATCTGGAAAATCTAATTCTTGGGGGCCTGCCTCTCCAGATAAAGGAGGAACAAGCTTTACGGAAGGTATTGAAAAATGAGAGGGGGATTTTGATAGGCAATGTTTGCATGATGTAGAGGAACCGCGGTAGGATAGTCATTTTGATTAATGAAGCTCGTCCGAACCAAGAAATATTAAGTGAATTCCATCTCCTCAGATCCTCTTGTGTTTCCTTCATTGCTGGGATGTAATTGAGATGGAAGAGGTCTTTCAGATCAGAAGAGATTTCAATTCCCAAATACTTGATGCTTCGTTTTGCCCAGTTAAATGAAAAGTTTTTTTTTTACATAGGTCTATTACACTGGAAGGTATTGAGATGTTGAGGGCATTAGATTTGGAATGATTTATTTTTAGATTAGATAATAAATGAAAATGTTCCAGGTCTTTAAGAAGGTTAGGCAAGGTTATGTGAGGTTCTGAAAGGAAGAGGAGCAGGTCGTCTGCAAAGGCTGCCAATTTGTATGTATTATTCTGGATCTTAATTCCTTTGATATCTTCGTTTGATCTGATTTGATTTAATAGGGGTTCGAGTGTTAAAACAAATAATAGGGGGGAAAGAGGGCATCCCTGTCTGGTTCCGTTGCGCAGATTGAAGGCGCCCGACAGATGGCCATTGACCCGGACTCTGGCGGTAGGATTAGAATACAGGACTTTAATGTAAGCTCTCATTTGAGGTAAAAAGCCAATGTGTGTTAACACTGCATCCATGAAGTCCCAGGCCACTCTGTCGAACGCCTTCTCGGCGTAGGTTCTATCCACAGTTCTATACACAGTACAAATATGCCACATTGCAGGCAGACTAAGGCCCCGTACACACAATAGAATCCATCCGCTGAAAAATCCCAGCAAATGGGTTTCAGCGGATAGATCCTATGGTGTGTACACTCCAGCGGATCTGTTTCCGCGGATATTTATCCCCTGGGATGAATTCCAGCAGATCGAATATTTGCTGACATGCCAAACAAATCCATCTGCTGGAATCCATCCCAACGGATGGATCCGCTGGTCTGTATAGACTCACCGGATCCATCCGTCCGAAGGGATCCCCCGCATGCGTCGTAATGATTAGACGCATGCATGGAATTCCTTATATGACAGCGTCGCGCACATCGCCGCGTCATAATCGCGGCGACGGCGCGACACGTCATCGCCAGAGGATTTCGGCGCGGATTTCAATGTGATGGTGTGTACACTCCATCGCATGAAAATTCCCCGAAATCCTCAAGAGGATTTATCCGCGGAAACGGTCCGCTGGACCGTATTCGCGGATAAATTCTCTCGTGTGTATGGGGCCTAAGAGGAACCCTAGGCACTAGATTTAAAGGAATTTTTCATTTTTATTGCTGCACTTTAAAAGGGTTGTATGGGTCATTTTGCACAGAGTGGCCCGATTCACGTCTTCTGGGGTCCCTCGGTGGCTGTCTCGGCTCCTCCCCACTTCTGGTAACCCCCCAAGGAAATTTCGAGGGCTCAGGTAAGTAAACAGGGGCATGGGGGACGGGGACGGTAACTAGCGGATGTTTTTTCACCCTAATGCATAGAATGCATTAAGGTGAAAAAACATGAAGGTTTACAACCCCTATACCTTTTTTTATGGCCAATTACTTCCATTTAAGCCTTCAAAATGGGAACGGATGATTTTTCAAGTTCGGGTCAGAACTTTTCTCTGTTTCGGAGTTCTGGTGTGAATTGAACAGGGGGGTGTTCGATCCATCTCTAATTCTGAGTAGGCAAGATCTGCAGCTGCCAATTGCAGTCATTTTTTCTGGTCCTTGAAGACAGCAATTACACTATTAACACAAGGGTCTGAGGGGTGTTCTAATCGGATGCTGAAGTAATTCATTATGCTCCAGCAGACACCACCTCATTTCAAATATTCTAACTGTATCTTTATTTCCATATAACAAGGTTTAACAATCTGACAACCAACATATTATTAAACATAATTACAATTTAAAGCGGAGTTCCACCCAAAAGTGGAACTCCTCACCCCCTTACATGGCACATTTGGCATGTAATTTTTTTTGGTGGGGGGGGTCTGGGCTTCGGTAGGAGTGGGACTTCCTGTCCCACTTCCTGCTTCTGCCCAGGGACCACCTCAGCGACTTCTCTTCTCACCTTAGGCCGCCCCTCCCTTTAGGCGATCTCCAGGGACACCTGACAGGTCCCAGGAGATCGCCTGTCCATTCACAGAGTGCAGCGCAACTCGCGCATGCGCAGTGAGTGCCCGGCCGTGAAGCCGAAAGCTGTCGCGGCCGGGTGTCCACACTATGAATGGAGGCGCCGGCCGGAGAGGAGGGAGAGGAGTAACGCTCCGGGCGGCCGCGTTGCTAGACCGTGGAGCAGGTAAGTGTCTGTTTATTAAAAGTCAGCAGCTACACTTTTTGTAGCTGCTGACTGTTAATAAACACTAAAAGGCTGGAACGCTCCTTTAAGTACCTGAGCTTCAGAAGGTTTTACCCCCTTCATGACCAGGCCTTTTTTTTCTATTCAGCACTTTGCTCCTTAAACTAGCGTCATCCAACACTTCCCAAATTAACTTTATATAATTTGTTTCACACAAATAGAGCTTTCTTTTGGTGGTATTTGATACATTTTTGCTACATAAAATATATCTAATAAAGTTATACCAGACTAAAGACCCACACCCTTTTTTTTCTTAAATTTTTTAATAGCCGGGTGCCGGCAAGTTTAACCGCGAGTCCTTTTACATGGGATTTGACTCATTTTTTTCCTTTAGAAATGTAATTTTTGCTGCAGCATAATATATATATATATATATATATATATATATATATATATATATATATATATATATATATATACTGAATATGCACCATTTTACAGGTAGACTAAGGGGACCCCGAGGCACTATATTTAAAGGAATTTTTCACTTTAAGTATCGTTAAAATCACTGCTCCTGAAAAAAGTGATTGTGTTTGTAAAATTTTTGTTGCATTGATACATGACCCCCAGTGCAGTACCCGGACCCCCTACCCCTTTTATGGCCAATTACTTGCATATTACCCTTCATGTTTCCTGTTCGGCTCCCATAGACTTCAATAGGGTTCGCCATTTGGGTTAGAACTTTTCCCCTGTGCTGAGTTCTGGGGGTAGTTCAGCCCATCTATATTCACTATATCAATTAAGGAAGTTCCATGACAGGTTGACACTAAAAAGACACTTTGGAGTTGACTTGCCAAAGGCAAATACGCTATTAACTTTGCTAGGGAAGTTGCACTTTGCAAGGAATTTTTCCCCAGAGCTTGATGAATGAAGTGAAGCTCAGCTGACAGCTATCATCCAACCATGTTAAAGCAAAAATGCGTTTTTTTTATCTACTTGCGCATGATTGAGTATTCTTTGCAAAGTGAAATTTCACCACATTTAATAGGCTATGGGGAAAATTCCCTTACAAAGTGCAACTTTCCTTGCAAAGTAAACAACCTTTTTGCCTTTAGTAAATCAACACTTCTGCATTTAAAAAATGAGAATCTATTAAATGTTAATAAACACCTTCCTAAAATATCCTACAAATATAAAAATATAAAAATAAATACAAATATTCCTTTCTAAATGCATTTTTTTTATTTTTATAAAGAAGTACTGTATTTATCGGCGTATAACACGCACCGGCGTATAACACCCAGCCTAACTTTAAGAGGGAAGTTTCAGGAAAAAAAAACTTTCCACAGCCCCCTGCGTATAAGGCCTTGTACAGACGAGCAGACATGTCCGATGAAAACGGTCCGCAGACCGTTTTCATCGGACATGTCTGCTGGGAGGTTTTGGTCTGATGTGTGTACACACCATCAGACCAAAATCCCTGCGGACAGAGAATGCGGTGACGTAGACGACACCGACGTTCTCTGACACGGAAGGTCAATGCTTCCACGCATGCGTCGAATCAATTTGACGCATGCGCAGGATTTCGGGCCAGCGGACATGTCCGATGAGTCGTACTAACCATCGGACATGTCCGACGGACAGGCTTCCAGCGGACAAGTTTCTTAGCATGCTAAGAAACTTTTGTCCGCTGGAAACCTGTCCGCTAGGCCGGGAAACTGTCCGGTAGGCCCTACACACGGTCGGACATGTCCGCGGAAACTGGTCCGATGGACCAGTTTCAGCGGACATGTTCGGTCGTGTGTACAAGACCTAACACGCAGGCACAGTTTACCCTCTATTTTCAGGGTAAAAAAGTGAGTGTTAAACGTCAATAAATACAGTAATTCTCATCATAGTAGTGATCAAAGCAATAACATATAAAGGATGTAAAAGTCATTGGCATACCTAATAGCAAGAAGAGAAATTATAAGATAAGGATAGAGCAGACCCATGTGTGATGTCTGACACTCTTTAAAGCATAGTCATATAACTAAAATAAATAAAAATAAACTGTAGTTTGCCACCACAAACTAGTAAATGCTGTTTTTTTGTGATTCTAATTATTGTATGCAAGAAAAGACAAAAATAAATCATATCTGTAAGAAAAGGTGATTTAATGTGTATAGAACTTGTAACTGTCAGTAAATGTTCTGCTTTTTCACTTATCTGCTCAGTTTAAGGGGTTTTACTTTTTTGAGCAACTGAAGGCTGTAAGTTATGTTAAGTTGGTGTGGGAAACGATTGAATACTTAAACACTTCCAGCTTAGAGACAGCAAAAAAAAAAGAAAAAACACATACATACACATATCCCGCCTGCACAATTAAGACAAAGCCGAAATGGCACAAATAGTGACAAAAGCTCAACAATTTTCAATTGCCCGCTCAGTCTGTAATGAGAAGAGCTGTTTACCCCATGTTCCTTATTAAACTGAAGTATTTTATTTAATGAGCATGACTCATGCAAGGTGTTCCTATAAATCATCAGCTGGTTTACAAACTCAATAACTAGGCTTCCTGCTATAACTAGGCTGTGCACACCTTAAATTATTAACACACCAGGGCCTAAAGGCAGATCTTTGATGGTGATATAAACACTGTGAGGACAAGGTGCTCTCTCAGCAAAAGATTATTGACTCTAATTACCATTTACCACTGAAAAAAGAGACAATAAAATATGAAGGGGGCGGGGGCAATGGCGTTTAATTCTGCGAGTAGTATAAAAGAAAGAAAAAAAAAAGTCTGTTGTTGTTGACAGATAGCGTAAGCTACAGTTCTAAAGCTGTTTTTGTTTTTCTTTCTGAAGAATAAGAACAATAGGAGAAGAAAATGTGGAGAAGATTGGTTTCATGCAGCCTTTGAAATGGATTGGAAAGCACCAGAGGGCACAAACTAGGACGATACACTGGAAGGACTCCTTTTTTTTAATTGTTTGCATGGATGGGATGTATCCCAAAGACCACAAAGGCATAGAACATCTTAGAGCATGATTCCTGGTGCAGGATTACTGTAGACTGAGAGAAAAAAAATGTGCTGTGATGTCAATCTGATCTACACTGCAAGAAATGATATTTAATCATGATTTCACACTAAAATTAAATGAGATCCTCCTACATTGTAGGCGCTTGTATCGGCAAACAGTCAATATCTGTCACCCAGGCTTTGGAGTATGTGAGATATTGTAATTGCTACCTATAATGTTATTTATTTATTAAATTGCAATCAGATTTTCTTGTACTGCAAAAAAAAAAGAAGAAAGTATCACATCAGAAAAATGCAAGCATTAGAAAAAAGATATATTGTTAAAAAGTAGTGTAAACGATATGAACTTTGCGCAATACTTGGTGTGATTCTAGATTGCGCTATTTTTATGTATTTAAATTAAAATGAATACATCAACTTTTTTTCTGCATACAGAGCATTATAACTGCTTTTTAGTATGTTGTTTTGACAGCTACCGTATTTATCGGCGTATAACATGCACAGGAGTATATCACGCACCCTAACTTTAGGAGAGAAGTTTCAGGAAAAAAAACTTTCCACAGCCCCTGTGTATAACACGCAGGTACAGTTTACCCTCTATTTTCAGGGTAAAAAAGTGAGTGTTATACGCCAATAAATACAGTAATTGTTAAATTCATACTACAGTTAAACCTTGGTTTGAGAGCGTTTTGCAAGACAAGCAAAATTTTGTAATAAATTTTGACTTGATATATAAGTATTAAAGAGAAGAGAGGAGCCTCTAAAAGTAGCAATATGGTTACATTTAATGAAGGTACAATATTTAGCAACTTACATGGTTGATGATTAAAACAGGCACAACTTATGCCTTGTACACACATATGGGTTTCCCGGCGGACTTTTTACTGCTGGGAAACCCTAGGGGAAAACCAAGAACCTTGCTTGGTTACTTTGTCTCCTAAACACGGCAGGGTTTCCAGACAGGAAAACTGCCATGAGAGCTTTAGTCGGGAAACCCGGCCGTGTGTATGCTCCAACGCAGTCTTTTCCCATAGGAAAAGCGGACAAACCAATCGTGTATACAGGGCTTTAGACTTTTGAAATGCTTATCTTTGAAATAATACAGAAATACTGAATTAGAAGAAATATAGCCCTAACAACATTTAAACCAACAACATAACTAAGGTTCTGGATTGGAAGCCAAACATAAAGACTTCAAAGAACTCCACTGGAAATGAAAACCAACCTGATTTGCATAAAACCTTTTGATTAGTACACATCAGTGCAAAAAGAGGGGCTTGGTTAAATGCACCCAACCACCAAGTGGGGAAGGGCATACTTTTATTTTTGTCGGGTAAAGCTTTGTGCTAAACCAAATGTTGCCTACAATACACAAGTCACACCAGGCATTTCTTTTTTTACTAATGTCCATCCTCCCCCCCCCCCCCAGCTGGAGAATGGATAGCAGTGCAGCCCAAGCATTGTGGAATAAAGCCACAAAAAAATGTCTGGAATGATGCATTTTAATGCAGACCTGTTTATGCTTTCCCCTAACCTATAGCTGGTCAGCTAAAAACCTCTTCATTTTTCATTTAGTTGATAAAAACAAAGATCTTTTTACAGGGCTAACCAACAACATAAGAAATTATTAACATCCAATACAATAGTTACTTTTCCATAAAATATTGAGTCATTCAAATGACATTGCACTAGGAAGAAAGACTAAAAAAACAAATGTATATAGTACCAAGTGATGATTGAGAGGGGTACACCAAGTCAGACATTAGTAGATGTTATCAAAAGATTCTGAAAAAGTGTATTTTGTATATTTTTTCTTGGGGTGCAGTGGCATGAAATTTGACCTATGAAGCAGGCGAGGTGGTTGACAAAAAAAAAAAAAATAGAATTTTATAAACCGATTTTTTTTTTTATAGTGTGTAAACACCTGAGAATATTTAGTGATGCTAATTTTTCCTCTTCAACTAAAATGTGATCAAATTATACCTAATTGGAGCAATTCAAACTAAATTCAAAATATGCAAAATTTACAAGCTGAGGTTGCAGTCAGTGAAAACCACACATCTAAATGATTATTAGATCCAGAATATACTGAATGTGTACATAAATCTCAACTTTCCCAAAAAAGTTGAACCATGTTCTATCTAGACATGTGCATTCGTTTTCGTCCGAATGCATTTTTGTCCAAATTTTAAGTATTTTCGCATTCGTTTTAACAAACGATAACGAACGTGCAGAATCCGAAATCAGAAAGACCCGACATAAAAAATGCATTATTTTCGTTTTGTTGTGACAACAGTTAGATATAGATAGAAGATTCCATGTGACGGTGTCAATAGCGATCTGTGTCTATCGAACCTGCGGTTGAATGTGCATAACTCTATTAGACCAAGATTATTCGACATAGAAAGAAAAGATTTAACATTATAGAGACATGAAGATTCGACGAAGCAGCTAAAAACATACAATCGCCACAAACAGACATTTATGGTCAAATGCTCGGCCCATAGGCTATAGAAGAATTCTAATGTTGGTTGACTAGTAATAATAAAAATAAATATAATTATTACTAGTGTCATACAACATTATAATTCTAATATAGCTTGTGGGCGGAGCATTCAACCGGAAATGTACAATTGCGGCATTGTACAGTTTAGCTGCTTCGTCAAATCTTCTTAGAACATTCAACGGACACCATAAGCCTTCAATGACAGATTTGATCTTAATTAATTCGGATTTTCGGACTAATGCATTTTTTAACGAAACAAAATAAATAAAAAATATTTTCGGGAGTAAATTAATTAATTAATTTTTCGGGCGAAAACGAAATTCCGAAATGAAATATTTCAGTGTGCACATGTCTAGGTTTACCTACTCCCACCTGCTAAGCCCTGTCCCTTTAAAGCAGGGATTGGCAAGCCCTTGATCACAATCTGCCCGTCGACTGTGAGCAGCTGACAGGTAGATCACAAACACGACCCTGATTTGCTCAGGTTTTCCCCCCAGCCTGCACAGCTCTCATCTTCACTGCAGAACAGAGAAAGGGAAGCACAACAGTACTGGATTCAACTGCCTTAGTTAACCTTTCGAGTTAACAAGCAGGTGATTGGTTGCTAGGACCCGGAGCGGTCCTAGCAACTAATCAACAGCTTTTTAATATGAAAAGTTAACTCCAGGAGCTCCTCCTCCCACCCTCTGTTCAGAAGGGGTGATGTGAAGGGGACATAGGACATTGCTGGGGGGGGGGGGGGTGGCAGAGGACACTTCAATTGGCGGGACAGTGATGTGAAGGGGACAGAGAACACTGCTGAAGGGGGGACAGAGGACATTGCTTTGGGGGCAGAGGACACTACATTGGGGGGATGTAAAGGGGGACAGAGGACACTATTTTGGGGGAAACAGAACACTGCTATGGTGGGGAGAGGGACAGAGGACACTACATTGGGGGGCGATGTGAAAGGGGACAGAGGACACTGCTATGGGGGACAGAGGGGCAAAGGACACTACAGTGGCGGGAAGGTTATATGAAGGGGTCAGAGGACACTGCTATGAGTAATGAGGGGAAAGAGGACACTACAGTGGGGAGGGCGTGATGTGAAGGGTACAAGGGACACTATTGTATGGGGGGTGGAGGGGCAGAGGACACTACTGTGGAGGGGCAAAAAACACCACTGTGTGTGTGGGGGCAGGAGACACTATGTAGGAGCCAGAGTAGATTGCAAGGGGGAGGGGGGTTATGTGAGGGGGGGCAGAGGACACTACTTTGACACACACTGTGTTCTTCATGTTGTCTTTTAACTGGGCGCTTCATTTTACTTTTTTTTTAAGGGGGCCACCCCCCCCCCCCCCACTCCCTGGGAATCTTGGATTTCCTGGTAGATTTCAACCTCTGAAAGGTTGCCTGCCCTTGCTTTAAAGTGATAGACAGCCTCCTAAGCCATTAATTAGTATCTCTTTTGTGAATCTGGCCCTTAGTCTTTATAGCTTTGTAAGAAGTATAGTAGGCAGACAGCTAATTTTATATATCAAAAGTCCTTGAAATTGATCTGGTATGGACAGAAAATGTATTTGAAAGTAATCAGATACCACCTTAAACATTAGTCAGTAGACACAGTAGCATACATGACTACATGACTGCATTTATTAAGCTAATCATCAGTCTACATACTATTACATCAATCAGTCATTGTGTACTAAAATCGCTCATCCTTAATGCAATGATTTAAGTATCCCTACAGAGAATTTAAGTCATCAGAAAGTCATTAAATACTGTAAAAAATGAAAATGACTATTACACAGCAGTCAACACTATTAACTGTTAGTTAAAACAGCATTTAATTTAAATAGACAGCCACATTTCTACAGTTTACTTAGTATAAAAATAATGAGTACTTTAATGTTAGTGTTTAATGTTAGTGTCACTTAGCAACAATAGGCTACTACCATGAATATGCATGTTTTAAGATGAGCAAAGAAAGTTGAAAAAAGTACACAATAACATGTATGTATTGTACATGTATAGAACCTAATGCCCTCCTGTACCTTCTGTTTTGAACTGTACTGTAATTGTGCTGTCTCCCCTCTATATTGTAAAGTGGTGTATAAACTGTTGGCGCTATATAAATCATGTATAATAATAAAAATGTAATAATAATGCTAAATTGTGCAAGCAAACAAACTAATAATAGAAAATGTTACAGTATAACATCCCTGATGTTTAGGCAGGGTGGTTCCTAAATTCATCTGCCATGTGTAGTTAACTGGGCTCATTGTTAGGGATCAATTTAATTCATCCTAAGTCTGGAATTTCTGCACTTTTCTCTTCTGTCGCTAGGTGGCTATGTACCTGGCGATATTAGATAAGAAAAGGGCAAAGCAAGGACAGATTAGGAGTATATGGGGCATCTCAGGCAATGGGCATGGGTTTTGTTAAATCCCTTGGCCTGCTGGGAGAACCTTTATATTTGGGTGGAGTCAGGTGATCAGTGTTCTGTGCCACCTGGACGGCTGTCTGTGTGGACGTGTGTTGTATTGCCCGGGCTACTAGGCCAAAGTTTGGGCCTATCCCAGGCACATTTGGCTGCTAGGCGGTCTTAGGGCCTATCCAGAAGCAATAGAACAGCATAGGGTTGGGATTGCGGCTTGCAGTCCAACCAGAAGTAACAGTTCTGCTGACCAGAGAAGCTGTCGCGGTCGGAGGTAGAGAGGAAGCTGTCGCCACTAAGGGACCATCCACCTTATTACCAGGGAACACAATGAATAGCTGAATCAATTACCGGAGCAGTATTCTCACCACCCAGTAATGGTAGAGAATTGGGAAACCTCAGCAGATGTCAAGCCAGAGACCCAGCCAGCGGAGGTGACGCTTGCAGTCTTGTGTGTCAAGCCAGGGACCGAGCAGGCCAGTGGGGTGAAGCTTGAGAAGTATCTGGAATGCCAAGCTAGGGACCCAGCAGAGAAGAGGGGGTGATGCTTGAGGAAGATACGAAAGTGCAGATTGGAAGAGCTCAAGGGATTCGGTGGCAGTGAATCAGACAGTCTAGTGAGAGAGCTCAGTGGGTTGAGAACCTACAAAAAGTGATTGTAAAGAAAGTGAAGGAGTTTGTTACAAATTGTGTTATGAACTGTTCTAAGACTTTTAACATAGGAGACAGCATTCCTACACATGCAGACGTGGTGTCTTGCTGGATGCTTTACTCTGCATGGCTGTCTATCTGTAGAAGTCTCAGAGTCTGCCAATTAACATTGCAACTACTAAAGTGTGTCCTGGTCCTAAACCCTCACTCCCAAAGTTCTGTTCAAGAGAAATAAAATCTCTTTGCATTCAAGAAGTGTCTGGTGCCCATGAACATTCCTTACACTACACCCACTATGCCTTACAACCCACTCTATATGGAAGGATGTCTGCAACTCTTGGCTCGGGAGGTACTCATTAGACCAAAGGAGGCCTGGGACCTTGCTACACATTAAAAAACAATTTCAGATGGCCAAGCCAAACATTAAACTACTAACGTTATCCAGCAAACACTGCAGTTCTGGCAAAATAAGAAAGACTGAATTTTCTGTAATCCATTGAAGCTAATTCTATATCTAGCTCCACCTATTATCACCTGGAGGCTACTTCCTAAAGCCTGTACTGTGTAATATTTATTTTCTTCTAGTTCAAAGTACAGTCCAAGGAAGGTTCGGTCAATATTACTAAAGTTCGGGTGCCATATCCAAACCTTGAACCTTGAACCTTGAACATTGAAGTCAATCGGATATTAAAAACCAGTAATGCGCACTTTGTAGGCTAAGGCCTCGTACACACCAGCGGACAGTCCGATGAAAACGGTCCGCCGGACCGTTTTCATCGGACATGTCCGCTGGGAGATTTCGGTCTGATGGTTGTACACACCATCAAACCGAAATCCGCGCGGACAGACAGCGCGGTGACGTGTCCGCGCCATCCCTGCGACGATGACGCGGCGACGTGCGCAACGCTGGAAGGTCAAAGCTTCCACGCATGCGTCGAATCACTTCGACGCATGCGAGGGATGGCGGCTGATCGGACATGTACGGTGAGTCTGTACGGACGCTGAACATGTCCGACGGACAGGCTTCCAGCGGACATGTTTCTTAGCATGCTAAGAAACATTTGTCCGCTCGAAAACGGTCGGGGTGGACAAATGTCCGCTGGAAACCTGTCCGGTCGGCCGTACACATGACCGAACATGTCTGCTGAAACTGGTCCGCGGACCAGTTTCAGCAGACATGTTCGGTCGTGTGTACAAGGCCTAAGAGGCAAGGGATTGTCAAACAAATGCCATAAGGGTTGGACACTGCTTCAGGGAACATGTACCAAAGTAACTGCGGTTTTAGTAATTCTTAACGTGAAACACTGAAATGCAACTTTTCATTAAACAACATGCCAGGGGATGCCCTGACCCTGCCCGTGAAGTGGTGCATCTGTACAACGCATACAACATACATTCATCTATATGAGACCCCCTAGATGAGGGTTTGAAGTAAATGTTAATGAGGTACCCCCACACTAAAAAAACATGAGATTTCCCCTCCATTTCATACCAGGCACTTCAGCTCTGGTATAAATTTTAAGGGGAAACCCACACACACAAAAAAAAAACTGCATGAGGTCCCCCCCGCATGTAGCTTGGTATACTTGAGGAGGGGGAAGGCACACTTGTTCCATTCATTTTCTGGCTAGCCAGGCTGCATTTTGTACAACTATCCTTGGCTACTTTGCTTACATGGTCAGGTAATCCTGGACTCAGAAGTAAACGGGGCTTCGATCTAAGGTAAGTAATACATAATGAGCTAGTATGCTATGCATTTAAACACAAGAATAAAAATGTAATGTAGTACACTCACCGGCCACATTATTAGGTACACCTTGCTAGTACCGGGTTGGACCCCCTTTTACCTTCAGACCTGCCTTAATTTTTAGTAGCATAGATTCAACAAGGCATTTGAAACATTCCTCAGAGATTTTGGTCCATATTGATATGATAGAATCACGCAGTTGCTGCAGATTTGTTGGCTGCACATCCATGATGCATATCTCCCTTTCCACCACATCCCATAGGTGCTCTATTGGATTGAGATCTGGTGACTGTGGAGGCCATTGGAGTCAGGGACATTCAGTCAGGGGAGGCAGGTGAGGCAGTGCCATGAACATTAAGGGCCCTTTCACACGTACGGACCGTATGTCCGCGTTTTCATCCGTCCGTTTGCGGATGAAAATGGGACATACATGGGTCCCTACAGTATGTGATTACGGGTGTCAGCGGATGAACATCCGCTGACACCCGTAATTTGTCCGCCTCCGCAAAGATCCACATTTGCAGACGGAAGAAATACTATTTTTCTTCCGTCTGCCAGATCGGATGAACACGGACATACGGTCCGTGTTCGTCCGATCCCCCATAGGGGAGAGCGGAGGAAACACAGGGCGGTCCCTGCACAGTGTGCGGGGACCGCCCTGTCAGCTGCCAGCTCAGTGGGGATTTTACGGAGGACCCCCGCTGAGCTTTGCGGACACACAGAGCGGATCATTACTGATCCGCTCCGTGTGAAAGGGCCCCCAGGTCGTAGCTCAGCGACCTGGGGTGACAGAGAATTTGGGGGGGGGGTATGTAGCCTACCTCACCACTAAAATTACAACTTTTTATGTCACACAGTATTTGCTCAGCAATTTTTTTAATGAATAAAAAAAAAAAAAACGAACGTTAGCCCAATTTTTTTGTACAATGTTAAAGATGATGTTACGCAGAGTAAATAGATACCTAACATGTCATACTTTAAAATTGCTCACACTTGTGTGGAATGGCGCCAAACTTCAGTACTTATAAATCTCCATAGGGTACGCATACATTTTTTTTTACAGGTTACATGTTTAGAGTTACAGAGGAGGTCTAGTGCTGGAATTATTGCCCTCGCCCTAATGATCGCGGCATATGTAACCTGTGTGTATCTGGCTCTGATACTAGTCGGTGTCTCACCAGCCACTGACCTCACCGCACGTCCCTGATTGGAGTACAGTGAACTATTCAATTGACATCTGGTGACTGTGGAGACCATTGGAGTACAGTGACATTACTGTCATGTTCAAGAAACCCGTTTGAGATGATTTGAGCTTTGTGACTTGGTGCATTATCCTGCTGGAAGTAGCCATCAGAAGATGGGTACACTGTAGTCATAAAGGGATGGACATGGTCAGCAACAATACTCATGTTAGCTGTGGAATTTAAACAATGCTCAATTGGTACTAAGGGAACCAAAGTGGGCCAAGAAAATATCGCCCCACACCACCACCAGCCTGAACCGTTACATAGTTAGTCAGGTTGAAAAAACACACAAGTCCATCTAGTAACTGTTTGATATTATTTTTTATTTAATTTTATGGTTGAACTAGATTCTAGTTCAACCATAAAATTAAATAAAAAATAATATCAAACAATCCCATATACACAATCCTATACCCACAGTTAATCCAGAGGAAGGTGAAAAACCCCAGCAAAGCATGATCCAATTTGCTATAGCAGGGAAAAAAATTCCTTCATGACCCCCAAGAGGCAATCAGATTTTCCCTGGATCAACTTTACCTAGAAATGTTAGTACCGAATTATATTGTGTGCACTTTGGAAAGAATCCAGACCTTTCTTAAAGCATTCTACTGAGCTGACCAGAACCACCTCTGCAGGGAGTATATTCCACATTTTCACAGCTCTAAGACCTCTCTCACATTGAGGCGTGGAGCCGCGGTGACGGTATAGCCGCGCTATTTGTAGCGCCGCTATACTGTCGTATTTACCGCGATATTCGGGCGCTAGCGGTGAGGTTTTAACCTCCGCTAGCGGCCGAAAAAGGGTTAATACCGCCCGCAATGGGAAGGCGCGGTATAGGAGTGGTGAACACACCGCTCCTATACCGCAGTAAAGATGTGGCTAGCAGGACTTTTGGAGCGCTCCCGCTAGCGCACCACTTCAGTGTGAAAGCCTTCGGGCTTTCCGAGTGTACCTGAGTGTAATGCGCTTGGTATATGTCGGCGGCGGCGCTCAGAGACAGGGGATCGGTGTATAACGCGCACACACGATTTCCCCCTGTTTTTAAGGGGGGAAAAGTGCGCGTTATACGCCGATAAATACAGTAACTCAACACCAAGTTCACTATATGGACCCCCTATGTATTTGTACATGTTGTTGATCATCATTGATCACCTACCGTTGATACAAGATAGGATGGATCCATACTTTCATGTTGTTTACGCCAAATTCTGACCCTACCATCTGAATGTCACAGCTGAAATCGAGACTCATCAGACCAGGCAACATTTTTCCAATCTTCTATTGTCCAATTTTGGTGAGCCTGTGTGAATTGTAGCCTCAGTTTCCTGTTCTTAGCTGATAGAAGTGGCACCCAGTGTGGTCTTCTGCTGCTGTAACCCATTTGCTTCAAGGTTTGATGTGCTGTGCGCTCAAAGATGGTATTCTGCATATATTGGTTGTAAAGAGTGGTTATTTGAGTTAGTGTTGCTCACGAATATTCGGCTCGAATATGGCATATTCGAGTATTCGCGATATATTTCGAATTTCGCGGTGAATATTCGCGATTCCGAATATTCGCATTTTTTCAATTTTATTTTTAAAACAGATCACATCCTATCGACGTCTAAAAGCATTGCTGGTATGATTAGAGACCCTGGGCCGAGTAGCTAAGCTGAGGCGATCCTTTTATGTTGCCGAATTTAAAAAAAAAAAATTGCGAATTTTCGCTAATGCGAATGCGAAAATGATTGCGAATTTTCGATAACTGTGGTAGGAGAACTCTGATTGTCTCTGATGCAAAAGGGGGGGGGGCTTTGTGTATGTTTCTGTTATGAATATTTGTATGTTTGATATTATTTTTTGTTGTAAGAAGGAAAAAATTGCGCATACCTTAAAAAAAGGGGAGAATACAGCAGCAACTCAAAAATGTTATACAACATAAATTAATACAAGGCAGAAAATGGAGTCGCTCTACAAGAATAAAAAATATGTCTAGTGACAAGACATGTGGGCAAATTATAAAATAAGCAAGCGCAAATAACTTGTGAAATACACAGTGAAACAAATATATAAAGAAATATAGTCCCAATAATAGAAAAATAATCTTTCATAAAAATGTCTTTGATATGTGAAGTGAAAAAAAGTCCAAAGCATGCAGCATGAACGTGTTCAATCTTTAAGGTGTTTGATTGACAAATGGCTGTGACAGATGGATAGAGTAAAGAATCACCACCAATGCAAAACACTTTTTATTTTCTATTGTAAAATATCACGAATATTCTGAGCCAATCAGAGTGCTCCTTCTGCATTTGCCGAATATTCGCAATTATTTTGTATTGTAAAATATCAAGAATATTCTGAGCCAATCAGAGTGCTCCTTCCGCATTTGCCGAATATTCGCAATTATTTTGTATTGTAAAATATCAAGAATATTCTGAGCCAATCAGAGTGCTCCTTCCGCATTTGCCGAATATTCGCAATTATTTTGTATTGTAAAATATCAAGAATATTCTGAGCCAATCAGAGTGCTCCTTCCGCATTTGCCGAATATTCGCAATTATTTTGTATTGTAAAATATCAAGAATATTCTGAGCCAATCAGAGTGCTCCTTCCGCATTTGCCGAATATTCGCAATTATTTTGTATTGTAAAATATCAAGAATATTTTGAGCCAATCAGAGTGCTCCTTCCGCATTTGCCGAATATTCGCAATTATTTTGTATTGTAAAATATCACGAATATTCTGAGCCAATCAGAGTGCTCCTACCGCAGTTATCGAAATTTCGCAATTATTTTCGCATTCGCAATAGCGAAAATTCGCAATCATTTCATTTCGATAAAATATCACGAATATTCGAATTTAGCGAATATATCTTGAATATTCGACTATATATTCGAGATATATCGCAAAATCTAATATGGCGTATTCTGCTCAACACTAATTTGAGTTACTATTGCCTTTCTATCATTTCAAACTAGTCTGCCCATTCTCTTCTGACCTCTGACATCAAAAAGGCATTTCTGTCCACACAACTGCCGCTTACTGGATATCTTCTCTTTTTTGGACCATTCTCTGTAAACCCTAAGAGCCGGTTCACACTGGGGCCACCTGGGATCCGACTTCAAGACGCCCCAAGTTGCCCAAAGTGGTTGAGAAAATTAATGAAAGTGAATGGGAGCCGTCTTAATGTACACTACTGTGGTCGCTCCGACTTCAGAAAAGGTTCCTGTACTACTTCAATCCGACTTCTAGGCGACCTGTACCCATTGATTTCAATGAAAGTCGCCTCCAAGTCGGATCCCCGTTCACAGTGAGGCAACTTTACAGGAAGTCGCCCCAGTGTGAATCTGTTCTAAGGCAAGCTCCTCCCTCCCACAGAAGAACTCCACGCCAAATTTTAAATAAAAAACCAGCATGGGTTCTGCCTCTAGGAGCATACCAGGCCCTTAGGTCTGGTATTGATTTCAAGGGGAACCCCCTACGCCGAAAAAACGGCGTAGGGGTTCCCTCCAAATCCATACTAGACCCTTATCCGAGCACGCAGCCCGGCCGGTCAGGAAGGGGGGTGGGGCAGGAGAGCGCCCCCCCTCCTGAGCCGTACCAGGCGGTATCCCCTCAACATAGGGGGTGCTTTGGGGCAGGGGGCGCCCTGTGACCCCCCAACCCCAAAGCACCTTGGGCCAAATCCACAAAGAAATTGCGGATCTTAGTTTTAGGCAGAAAAGTTACACTGGCGCAATTTTAGTATTTTAGGTAGCGATCCACAGAGCACTTACCTCTAAAATTGCGCCAGTGTAGCTGATCTCCTTGCATCTTAAGCGATCCCTAATTAAAATGGGCGATTCCCATTTAAATTAGGGCGCGCTCCCGCGCCGGACGGACTGCGCATGCGTGTGACGTCATTTTTCCCGACGTGCATCGCGCATACGTAGTTTACGTTGGGCTTTGTGGATAGCGACGGGTTCGTAAAGATGCGACGGGAAAAAAAAAAGTTACGCGACGAAAAAAAAAAATCAAATTTAAAAAAAAACCGCGGCGATCGGAAAAAAGGTATGGTTTTGCATGGTCTACTAAAGTTAGTCCATATAAAACCAACCTTAGTTTTGCGCAAGCAAATTCGTAACTTACGCAAATCGCACAATGCCTAAAGCTTTGTGGATCTCCGTAAGTACTAATTTGCATACGCAAGGAGGGATTTCGACTCGAAATGCCCCCAGCGGCGGATGCGGTACTGCATCCGAAGATTCAACAGCGTAACTAAATTACGGATGTCGGATCTTCTGCCTAACTTGGGAAAAATCCTTTTGAGGATCGCTCCCAAAGTTAGGCACAGAGATACGCAGGCGGAACAGCAGTTCCGCCTGCGTATCTCTTTTGTGGATTTGGCCCCTTGTCCCCATGTTGATGGGGACAAGGGCCTCTTCCCGACAACCCTGGCCGTTGGTTGTCGGAGTCTGCGGGCGGGGGGCTTAACGGAATCTAGGAGCCCCCTTTAATAAGGGGGCCCCCAGATCCCGGCCACCCAACCCTATGTGAATGAGTATGGGCTCTTTTACCAGCGGTGGCCCGGTCTTCTCCCTTCTTCCGACTTCGGGGGGTTGTCTTCCGAACTTCTCCGCTCTCTTCTTCCGCTCTCCGGTTCTTTTTCTCTTCTGCCGGGCACCACCGATGTTTTCTTTCAGCTTTTTCACCAGCGGGGGGCCCGGTCTTCTGCGTCTCCTTCTTGCCTTCTTCTCTTCTTCTCCTCTTCGATGTTGACTCGACGCTCCCTCCCGCTGTAATGGCCAGTGTGCGGTGCGCGGCGATTTATATAGGCCTCTTATGACGTCACAGTCCCAGCATGCTCCGGGTGGTGACGTCACCATCCATACCAGACCTAAGGGCCTGGTATACTCCTAGAGGGGGAACCCATGCCGGTTTTTTATTTAAATTTGGCCTGGAGTTCCCCCCTCCTGGAGGCGACCTCAAGTCGTGTTGTGGTCGCGTTGTGATTCATACTCAAGTCGTGTTGAAGTTGCCTCAAAAAGTCGTGCTGAAAGTCATGTTGCCCCTGTGTGAACCGGCTCTAAAAATGGTTGTGTGTAAAAATCCCAGTGAATCAGCAACTTTAAAAAAACTCAGACCAGCCCGTCTGGCACCAACAACCATGCCACATTCAAAGTCACCTAAATCCCATTTCTTTCCCATTCTGATGTTTGTTTTCACTTCAGCAAGTCATCTTCACCAAGTTTAGATGCCTAAACCCATTGAGTTGCTGCCATGTGATTGGCTGATTAGCAATTTTTGTTTCCAAGCAACTGAAGAGGTTTACCTAACAAAGTGGCTGGTGAGTGTATATTGCAGCTTACCAGTTCTTATGCCGCGTACACACCATCACTTTATGTGATGAAAAAAATGAAGTTTTTAAAAACGTCACTTTAAATGACCGTGTGTGGGGGGAAACGTCGTTTTATGTCTTGTAAAAAACGACAAAAAAAAGTTGAAGCATGCTTCAATTTTATGTGTCGTTTTTCAAAACGTCGTTTTTTACTTCACAGAAATTGACCGTGTGTAGCAAAAAACAATGTTTAAAACGACGTTTTTACACCCGAGCATGCCCAGAAGCTAGTTATGAAGCAAGCTTCAATGGAAAAACGTGGTGAACGTAACCTCGCTTTGCTAGAGCATTGTGAAAAAATGATGGTGTGTAGGCAACTTCGTCTTTGAAAATTGAAGTTTCAAAAACGTTGTTTTTTACTTCACAGAAAATGTCGTTTTTTTTCATCACATAAAGTGATGGTGTGTATGCGGCATTAGATGTGTTGGCTGTATTCGTTTTCTTTTCAGTTTTTCCCTTTATTTTCCCCTGATGATCCTGCGATTAACACAGTGCTCACTCATGGAGTAACAACTTATTTTTTCTCTAGGGCAGAAAGAATGTTAGCATTACAGAATAACATAAAATATGGGGAGGTGTTCTAGCAGGACTGATAGGTGCAGCAGAGGCACAGTTGTCAGTTTACTACAGGAAGTTTTAAGCTTACTGGATTTCTGGCAGGATTAACAAGTATATTTTGCACTTGTGAACCAGATATAACTAATCCTTTTCAATGGTATACTAAACAGCCCAAAAAGTACCAAAAAGAGAAGTTAATTGTTAGGGCTTATATGCACTTTAAACTCTGAGTAGGTAGGGTATGATCCATGTATTGTATATTTTATATGCAAGACCAATTATTGGAAAACTTTTATTGCATCCGCAACTAGAGCGAGGCTAATACCTGTAACTATTGTATTTAGCAAATAGTTTTATTATCATTATTTTTTTTTTCTCCACGATTATTTACAGACTATGCTACAATCTGATATGCTAGTTATTAAGATTTGGTTGGCAATTAGCAACACTTTTCATCAGGTCCTTTGTTAGCTTAGATTTGGTTACTTGAAACTGGGAATCACTTCAAATTTTAGTGACATATTACTGAGGCTGATCAAATAAAAAAACAAAAATTGCAACAAAACTGCCAAGCGTAAGGTGGAAGTTTGCTTCAAATCAGTATTATAGTCATATAGAGCATTCTAATCTATTATTGCATAAGAGAGCAATACAGAAGGTGAAGGTAAACACTGATACAGTGATGTTAGCTAACAAAGCAGTTATACAAAGGATTTTTGTGGATATTTTATTATTATAATTTTTTTTCATCACCGAACTATGAGAAAACAATTAAGCTGATTCACTAAAAGAGTGGAAAATCTTCACAAAAGAGGATGTGAATATTCCCTTCTATTATCCAGCCCTGTAAAAAACAAATTTCTGTTTGTCTTTTAATCTTCACAATTTTTAATGTGAACAGGAATGTGCTTTTCACATGACTGGATAACTGAAATGAATATTTACACGATTTATTGTGTCACTGAGCTCTGATTCTGACCTATTGTATGTGCAACTGTGGGTTCATCTGTAACCGGCCTAAGACCCTGGCAAAGGGCCCTGTTCCCATTCCACTATGCTTGCAGCCCTCTTAGTGGAAGTCAAAAAAGTTTTGCTTAGCCTTCAACATTTCTGAGATCTTGGTCGGGAATGTTCTGTCATGTCCGCTAAGGGCTGCCTTGTAACTTAAAGCGACATTAAAGCTTTGTTTTTGTTTTGTTTTTTGGGGCTTGCCTCCCCCACTCGCTCAGTACAGCCTTTGATTGACAGCCATTGGCTCCCGCTGCTCTTGTGCACTTCGCTGGATTGGATCGGGCTCAGGTAAGTATAAGGAGGGGGGAATGAGGGGAATTTTGCAGCACAGAAGGCTTTTCACCTTAATGCATAGAATGCATTATGGTGAAAAACCTTAAAGTGATTGTAAAATCTTGTTTAAAAAAAAAAGAAACAAACATTTTATACTTACCTCCACTGTTGCAGTAGATTTGTACAGGGTAGCCTGGATCCTCCTCTTCTTCGGTCTCTCTTCGTTGCTCCTGGCCCCTCCCTCCTGTTGAGTGCCCCCACAGCAAGCAGCTGTTTGGCCCTGTCTCTCCTGATTGGCTAACTGACTTTCATTGACAACCACAGGAGACAATGGAGCCACTGCTGTCTCAGCCAATCAGGAGGGAGAGTGACGTCTAAGGGACTCATGCACATTGCTGGATAGATATGGGGTTCAGGTAAGTAGGGATGAGCCGAACACCCCCTGGTTCATTTTGCACCAGAACATGGGACCAGGCAAAAAGTTTGAGCAAACATGCAAACCCTATTAAAGTCTATGGGAGACGAACATGAAAATTCAAAAGTGCTAATTTTAAAGGCTTATATGCAAGTTATTACCATAAAAAGTGTATGGGGACCCGAGTTCTGCCCTAGGGGACATGTGTCAATGCAAAAAAAAACATTTTTAAACTACAGTTTTTTCAGGAGCAGTGATTTTAATAATGCTTAAAGTGAAACAATAAAAATTAAAAATTCCTTTAACCACTTGACTACTGGGCACGTAAACCCCCTTAATAACCAGACCAATTTTCAGCTTTCGGTGCTCTCACATTTTGAATGACAATTACTCAGTCATACAACACAGTACCCATATGAAATTTTTGTCCCTTTCTTCACACAAACAGAGCTTTCTTTTGGTGGTATTTATTCACCATTGGGCTTTTTATTTTTTTGCGCTATAAGAGAAAAAAGACTAAAAATTCTGTAAAAAAAAATAATTTTTCTTTGTTTCTGTTATAAAATTTAGCAAATTAGTAATTTTTCTTAATAAATTGTGGGCAAAATTTATACTGCTACATATCTTTGGTAAAAATAAATACAAATTGGTGCATATTATTTGGTCTTTGTGAAAGTTATATAGTCCACAGGCTATGGTGCCAATATCTAAAAATTGATCACACCTAAAGTACTGATGGCCTATCTCATTTCTTGAGACCCTAACATGCCAGAAAATTACAAATACCCCCCAAATGACCCCTTTTTGGAAATATGACATTCCAAGGTATTTAGAAAGAGGCATGCTGAGTTTTTTCCCACAATTCTTTGCAAAATCAAGATTTTTTTCTTTATTTTTAATTTTTTTCACTAAATTGTCATATTAGCAGGTTATTTCTAACACACAGCATATGCATACCACAAATTACACCCCAAAACACATTCTGCTATTACTCCTCAGTATGGCGATACCACATGTGTGAGACTTTTACACAGCGTGGCCACATATAGAGGCCAAACATGCAGGCAGCACCTTCAGGCGTTCTGGAGCACCCAAGTCTTCTTTCTTCAGGCATTGAATGGCCACTGATGATATAACTCCCACACATGTATAAGGAAGTTATAGCATCTCAGCAGCTGGCTCCATTCTCTATATTTTACATATGAAGAAAATGGGCTGAACATGTACAATGCACTGTGCATGCGTCTCTCACACACGCACATGCAGACATATAGAAATCCCCTACTTGTTGGCAATTTTTTTTACTATAGTTCCACTTTAAATATAATCAAGCTGGAAACTTGGTGATAATAATATATTAAACTTCAACAGATATACCTAAACTATACCCAATTCTCTGGATTGACAAAACATTTTACATATAACCTTTTTATTGAACCTGACTCTTTATCAAACCTACATCTTTCCCATTAAAACTTTGGAAGTATCAATGTATTTAAATACATGTAAATCTATCCAGAGGAAAGTATACAGAATAAATTGTGTTGTTTAGCAACCTTTTCAGCACTTAAATTGGGTGTTTCCTGTTTCCTTGAAATCTAAGAAACAATACAGCTGACATTCCCAGAAATATATAATTAGATTAGTTTTTTTGGAAAGAAGCATCAATTTACATTAAGAATAAGTAAAGTCCTGGCTCCATCAGATGGTGTTGGTTAAACGAATTTGAACTTCCCCTCTTTCCTTCCCCTCATTTTCTTACACTTTTTTTTTTTTTTTTAAGTTTGTCTTTGTATCTATAACATAAAGTTTTTTTCATGACATTGGTGTGTTTGGCTAGAGCATATGGAAATCAACTTTAAGATTCTTGATTCGCTGTCATTGGGCATATATTATAATGCTTGAGGGTTGGGGACTGGTGGAAAACTTTTTTTTTATTTTTTTTTTATTTTTTTTATTTTAAAGAGGACATCTGGCTGTCTTTGATTACCATTGAATCAGTGTAGAGATCCAAACTGTGGGTTTATGTGACACTGCAGCAAAGTAAACCCACCGTACTTAGTGTTGCAAAGATATAATTGAAAGCAAATCCTCAGTTACAATTACGCTTTTAAGTTGAACACAATTTATTTTACCAGCAGCTTTGAAATGATTAAATGACTTCCTATACTAGTAGACCTCTAAAAGTCTACAGCACGTTCAAACACTCTGGCATACTTGTGGTGGCCTAAGCTCATGTTAGCATTTAATGTTCTAGGTATAATATAGCAATTAAAGAGCTTCTAGGTTATAGCATTAAGTTATTTATTTATATACAAAAACAAGCATACAAACATTGTGGTAATGCAGCAGCTTAAAATAAATGCTTAAATCATTACAATATCCTCTTTGAAAGGATCTTTGTTACAATTACATTTTTTTTTTATTTTTTTTAAAGGAGTCTGATTCCTCAGGCAGCTGTACATAATTCTGCCCATAAAATTTTAACAAAGTGAAGTACAAATATGTAATTATTCTATTTTTGTTCTAATTTGTGGATAAATAGAGGAACGGTTTATTCCTGGTTAATAAAAAAGATGTATAATAAAAATGAGTTGAATTAGCCAGGCAGTCTTTGATATAAAAGGAAACATTTAAAGATGAAAAAGAGTGGCATCATGGGGGCAATATTAATAAAAGTATACTTTTTTTCAAGCAAGTTATGTTTATACCGCTTTGCATACATTTTCTTTTCATTAAAACTGTTATCAAGCTACTATAAACTTATCTCTGTCGTGATGATGCATTAGATCAGTAGTTCTCAACCTGGGGTCGGGACCCCCTCGGGGGTCAAATTACGATTTGCCAGGGGTCACCGAATCCTGGGCTGTTCCTGAAGTCCGCAGCGCTCTCCCAACCTTTTCGCGGACCGTAGAAGAAGACCCCATCTCCTGATTTCAGCATATGTGTCACTGCTACGAGACACTACAAAGTCTGCAACACAGTGAAGCCGGAGACACTACCTGTTATTAGAGTTGCCATTAAAAGTCCCCACTGCAGTTCTCAGATTAGCAGATGACCTTGATCAAGAGCACCTAAGTTGGCTGATCAGAACTCCCCCCAGCATAGCCACTGATCCCAACTCCCCACCAGCACTGCCACTCAAACCAACTCCCCACCAGCACTGCCACTCATCCCACCCCCCACCAATGAGTAAAAAAAAAGAGGAAAAAAATAGAGAATACATGGAAGGTTGAGCAAAAGAGGGGGAGGAACAAAGAAAAAGGGAGAGAACAAGAAAGATGGCTAGAGAGAGGGATGGGGTAAAAAAAAAAAGAAATTAGGATAGAGAGATATACATGGGAAATTAAGGAGAGCAAAGAAAGAGTGGTACGTCCAAAAATGTACCATATTGTACAAGTGGAAGGAACTCAGAGAGCGCTAAATGTCCGTGGATTAGGGGCACAATGACTTGTTTTTCCGTGGAAGCTGACAACCCATGCTAGGTAATTATACTGTTAGGGGTCCCCACAACTTGGCAAATTTTATCAAGGGGTCATGACACTAGAAAGGTTGAGAACCACTGCATTAGATAAATAAAGTGAAGTGCATGTCACTGGGTAAAACTTTCATACTGGGATCAAACTCAGCAAAGCCTTTCACACATGCGGACGGTATGTCCGTATTTCATCCATCCATTTTTGGATGAAATATGGACATACATTAATCCCTACGGGATAGCGGGTGTCAGTGGTCGAACATCCGCTGACACCCGATCTCATCGGTCCCCGGTATGGTCCGATTCTACAGACAGAGGAAAATACTATTTTTCGATCTGTTTGCAGAGTGGATCGGGTAAACACGGAGGGACAGTCTGTGTTCATCCGATCCCCCCATAGGGGAGGGCGGAGATCTGACAGGGCGGTCCCTGCACAGTGTGCGGGGACCGCCCTGTCATCTGCGGGCTGTTATTATTATATTGTGTTTTAGTTATTTAAATAAAATTGTGTTTTTTGGTTTAATATAACACAGATCAACTGAATATAGCATGTAAAAGTCAATACTACAAAGATTATCAATTATATTAATTTTCAAATGCCACTTTATGCATTAATATACCTCCAGACCCAGTCTGTACATACAGTATGGTCACCTGCTGGCTTGGCAAGCTTCCACAGGCAGTTTAACTCTTCAGTAGGACACATAATCTGAATCCAATAAAAAATTTTACTTCAGATTTTTGCAGTACAGAAAATGTTTTTCCAATATTTTGAAGTGGAGGAAAACAATGCCTCTGTGAAGTAATAATACTATCAAAGGGAACATGGATAAAAACAGGGATGGTCTAGCCAGGACAAAACTAATTACCACTAAACCCAAGGGGAGGCCAGAGAGAAAAACCAAATCAAATAGTAAACAGGATGCAGTGCCCCAAAACCACCAGATGTCATCATACCTCAAACAAAGGCAACTTGATACAGTTCAATACAACACAGAAAAATTACATTTTGGTGGCACTGTCTGATTGTCTGTTGCATGTCATGGTTCTTCAGTAGGGACTTAAAGCAGAGTTCCACCCAAAAGTGGAACTTCCGCTCATCGTATCCCCCCCCCCTCCAGTGCCACAATTGGCACCTATCGAGGGGGGACGGGGCACAGGATACCTGTCTTTGACGTGTATCCTTTCCCACTTCCGGGAGTCTGGGCTGTGGCCTGACATCAGCGTAGGGCTCCCTCATCCTCCCTCCCCCAGCCGCTGAGCCAGTAGGAGAGAGGAGCAGGCCTCGTGCATGCGCAGTAGGATTCCTGGCGTGAAGTTGAAAGGCTACACTGCTGGGTACCCTTATAGCACTGATCGCTGTATAAATGGCAATGGTCCCAAACTTGTGTAAAAAGTGTCCAATGTGTCCACCATAAAGTCGCAGTCACGATAAAAATCGCAGATTGACGCCATTACTACAAAAAAATGCCATAAAACTATCCCCCTTGTAGACGCTATAACTTTTGCGCAAACCAATCAATATACGCTTATTGTGATTTTTTTTACCAAAAATATGTAGAAGAATATGTATCGGCCTAAACTGAGAAAAATTTTACTTTTTTAAAAAAAATTGGGGATATTTATTATAGCAAAAAGTACAAAATATAGTTTTTTTTTAAAAATATTTTTATTTATAGCGCAAAAAATAAAAACCGAAGAGGTGATCAAATACCACCAAAAGAACGCTCTATTTGTGGGAAAAAAAAATTGTCAGCTAAAACGACGCAGTGCCGAAGAAGTGGCCTGGTCATTTGGCAGCCAAATGGTTCGGGGCTGAATTGGTTAATCTTGCAATGCACGAAGCAAATTTCAGACAGTTCTGGATGAACTAACCAAAATTTGAGTTGATAGTGAATCTGTCAGCATCCTCACACCCGGCATCCTTCGATCTGAAAATTGAAATTTGTGGGTTCTGCCTCTCAGAATTTAATAGCAAGCAATGGAAAAATGTCCATCGAATTCTGTATAGCCTGGAAGGGAGAATCATATGATTTCTCTCTTTCAGTCAGTGGGGCTCAGTGAGAAAAAATTTGCAGTCTTTGGCCAACTTTACCATCCAGTGCATGGAAATTCTCAGAAGTGTCCAATATGAAGATTATGGAGAAGTGTTTCAACAGAGCAAAGATCCAAGACAGTGACCATTGGAGAGATAAGTATACATTTCTGCAGGGTGCTTTTTTAAAATAAAAAGTAAAGAAAAATGGTTTAATTTTAGAGTCACTTTAAAAGAAAATAGAGCCATTCAAATCAGAGATTCAAAACATTCATGCGAAATATACAGATTTATGAGAGAAAACTTTCAGTAGTTTATAAATTGTGATGTTTTCATGGGAATGTTTTTATTTTTATTTTATTAAGCTTTTTATTTTAATGTTTGATTTGATTAGATATGTTTTTTTTTTAACATAGTTAAAATAGCTCATGTATCTTGGTGAATTGACCACCAGCACAGGGCACCTACCTCGTTTCCAGGGTCACCGCCCCACCTTGCAAGTTCAAATAATAAGGATAGGTATGGACACAATAAAGGGTAACAGTTTCACCCACATAACATTTTCAGATCCATGGATGATACAATTAGTGAGAATGGCAGAGGCAGTTTTTTCACAGTATGCAAAGTAGTCATTACAATAGTCAGTTTAGTAATATAACTCACTGGGGAGAACAACATTTGAAGTACTAAAAATTAGCCTTATCTTTAGCTTGTCTGCACGTATTATAAATGAGATCTACCTGGATGATAGAAAACTAACTTCGAGCTTTACCCTGTTCAGTCTCTCTTACCCTGAGAAAGAAGAACCTAAAGGGATTGCATTAAATAAAAGGGTTGCTACATCTCACAGACAAAGTCCTGTAATCTTTCTGTTACTCTTATTAGGGATGTGTGAATCTTCTGGGGTTTGATTAACCAAGGGTTTGGCGAATCCTGTTTGAAACTCTGCAAACTCCAGCTTAGTAGCAAATCCCATTAAAGTTTATGAGGAGGCAAATCCTGTTCAACCATTCTAGCCATTATTAGGGCTAATAGGAAAACTACTGTCAAAAAAGGCATGGAAAGCTGGGCATTGTAATAGGGGACACACCAATTCAAAAAAATAAAAATACTGTACAGCAGGAAGAGTGTATTTATGTGCAGCTCCGAAAAAAACCCACAAATCCCTTAAAGGATAAGTTTACCTTTACAAAAAAATAAATAAATGAACATTTATTTGCTGGTAAAAGAAATATGCATTTTTTTTTGCTGGGGGTCTGTAAAGCATTGTACCCATTAGTGTTGCTCACGAATATTCGCATTGCGAATATTCGACTCGAATATAGCATATTCGAGAAATCGCGCTATATTTCGAAATTCGCGGTGAATATTCGCAATTCCGAATATTCGATTTTTTACAATTTTTTTTTTGAATCAGATCACATCCTAGATATCTCCATCGACGTCTAAAAGCATTGCTGGTATCATTAGAGACCCTGGGCCGAGTAGCTGAAGCGTTCATTGAATTTTCCAGAAAGATCGCAATGCGATTATTCGGCAAACGCAATATCGCGCGATTATTTTCCTCGCCCCGATCTTCCGCATCAGAGCGATTTTTACAGTTTCATTTTTAAAACAGATCACATCCTAGTGATCTCCATAGACGTCTGAAAGCATTGCTGGTATGATTAGAGCCATTGGGCCGAGTAGCTGAAGCGATCATTTTATATTGCCGAATATTCGCAATGCGAATATTCGGCAATAGGAATATTGCGCGATTATTTGCTCCGCCCTTTTGCATCAGAGCCAATCAGAGTTCTCCTTCCACACTCGTCACAGGTTAGCAACCAATAGGAACCTGCCTGCATGGACATTATATAAGCTCACTCCCAGCACCATTTCATTGCAGATTCAGAAGCTTGCTATAGAGTGTGGAGGCTGTTTCTGTGTTCCTGGTTTCCTGGTTTCCTGTGTCTTTGTTCTTGATTGATTTAGATCATCACCAGCATTGCTATTTAGTGATTCCAGTGGATCTTTTCCAGTATATCAACTGCTTTTTTCAAAGCAATAGACCCAAGAGCTTTTTTCAAAGCTACGTTTTGTGCTGTTTTGTGCTGTTTTTTTCATTTGTGTTACTGTTTGATCCTGCAATCCTCCCTGTTCAGTTATATTTGCAAGAGATTTCAGAACACATATTGATCTGAGCTTTATAAAAGAGCTTTTCTAAAAGCTAAGTTTTGTTCATCTTGTGTTACTGTCAGATCTTGCAGGTTCACTGTTCAGTGATATTTGATAGGCATCTCAGTTCAAATTTTGTTTAGTTTTCCCTAAAGAGCTTTTATAAAAGCTAAGTTTTGTGTTCAGTTTAGTTAAATTTTGTGTAGTAAGTGTACACACTGTTAGTGTACATTTATTTCATCTAGCTTAGCTTAGTGTGTGTTTAGTGTCTGTGTTTTGTGTTTAAAAAAAAAAAAAAAAAAAAAAGTTAGTGTTTGTTTAGTGCTTTTTTTTTTTTTCTTTAATTTTGTAGTCCTTGTCTGGTGTACTACTTTTCTTATAGTTTAGTAGCTGTCTGTGTACGTCTTTGTCTGCGTGCCTGTCTTGTAAAAAAAACACAAAAACACATTTTGTTCACATTTTCCCCCCCAATAAAGTTTAACCCCCCCACACACATATCAGCAATTATGAGCGGCATCCGTGGCCGTGGCAGTAGGGGTAGGGGAGTTACTCCCAGTGCTGGATCGCTGCCAGCACGGGGTACCTCTCGTGCCCCTACTAGTGGTAGAGGATCGGGTGCAAGGGGAGTACGCCTGATCCGGGAGTTCTTCCCATCGGGCAGCCGCCCGATATTGCCATCTCAGGCTCAAGTAGTGGTGGACTACATGGGGCACAGCAGTGCCACTGAGTCGTCGGTCCCGACTCACAGTAGTACCACCATTACACCGTTGCCTGTACTACCCCCCCCCAGCCCCCAAGAGTCCAGCATCTTACTGTTCGACAGCGACAGTGATAGGGATCTCTTGGGGGAGGCCATGCATCAGGCAGACCTCCAGCTCTGTCCTGATGGTCAGGACCTTTT
This sequence comes from Rana temporaria, assembly GCF_905171775.1. NCBI lineage: Eukaryota > Metazoa > Chordata > Amphibia > Anura > Ranidae > Rana > Rana temporaria. The sequence continues at coordinate 249,871,948 of NC_053493.1, read as the reverse complement.
TGAAGGGATGGATGAGGAGGATGGGATACCTGCTGGCAGTATCCCAGAGACATCCCTTCAAACTGGTGCTGCTGTTTTGGTGCAGGAAACAGCAGCACCTAGTCAGACCCAGGCGTGGGTGAGGGGACAGCGGAGCCAGGCTAGAGGCTCCATGTCACGTGGTTCCCTCAGACCAACACATCTCAGCCCTTGGTCTGACATCTCTGGGGGCGAAGAGGGTGACCCATCATGGTTGCCATCTGACGCGTCGGCTCACTACGTCAGTGACGACGGGGAAGGTAGGCACCCTGGTGAAACGGTGCGCCAGGTCACCACCAGGGAGACCATCGTCAGGGTCTCCACTGGTGATGGCAGCAGGAGGTGTCAGGAGGAGGAGCAGCAGCAGCAGCAGCAGCAGCAGGCAGCTCCACCTGTGCGCACCGAATCCCAGCAGGTGCAAGTAAGCGTCACCCCATCTGACAGGAGGGCGGTGCTGAAGTCACCTGTCTGGAATTTCTTTACCCTGGTGGCAGACAACCCTACCGTGGCCATCTGCCGGATTTGTAAAGTGAGGGTGAAGAGAGGGAAGTGTTTGGCTCGGGTGGGTACCACAGCCCTGAACCAGCACCTCAGGATAAACCACTGGGCGTTGTATGAGGAGATGAAGCGTGGTGGTGGTAGCAGCGCCACCACCACAAGTGAGCAGGGTACAGCAGCCCCTGCCACATCTTCATCTGTTTCCAGCAGGTCATGCCCCCCCGCTCCCTCTAGTAGAGGTACTGGTACCGGCAGCCAGACCTCTACTTCCACAGCACCCTCCACGTCTGTGTCCCGCACTGCCGTCCGGCGCCAGGCGTCGATTTCAGACGCCTTTGACCGCACCACTCCCTTCCCCCCTGGAGACCGACGTGTGCGTTCCCTCAATGGGCTCCTGGCAAGGGTTATTGCCCAACATCTGCTGCCCTTCAACATAGTTGACAGCAACCCCTTCAGGCAGATGTTGGAGCAGGCCCAACCCCAATGGCGTGTCCCCAGCCGCCATTTCTTTGCCAGGACTGGTGTCCCTGCCCTACACCAGCACATTGTTCAGAATGTAACCCTGTCGCTGGATCACGCTGTCAGCGACAGGGTTCATCTGACAATGGATGGCTGGACCAGCAGGCATGGGCAGGGACGCTACATCAGCTTCACGGCCCATTGGGTTTCCCTCCGAGGCGTCGGTGAGGGATCGTCGGCAACCGATCTTGTGGTGCCGCCCCGGGGTGTCCAGGGGAGAACTGCTGGTCTCCCTCAAGCCACTGTCTCCGCAGCTGCTGAGCCTCCCAGCAAGCGCCCCCGTAGCTACTCAAGTGTGGGGCACGTGCGCTGTCAGGCCGTGCTCCAGCTTGTTAGTTTAGGGGACCGGAGACACACTGCAGAAGAAGTGCTGAAAGCACTTCAAGCTCAGGTCCAGAAGTGGCTGACACCCCGAAGGCTCCAGCCAGGTATGGTTGTCTGCGATAACGGCAGCAACCTACTCGCCGCCCTCCATGCTGGCAGTCTGACGCACGTGCCCTGTCTGGCACATGTCCTCAACCTGGTGGTGCAGAAGTTCCTGCGCACTTATCCAGGGTTGAGTGACATTGTGGCAAAGGCGCGTAGGATTGCCAGCCACTTCAGGCGCTCCCCAACCGCTACCGCGTCCCTGTCCAAATTGCAGCGGAAGTACAATCTGCCCCTTCACAGGCTGATTGTGGACAGTGTGACGCGGTGGAACTCCACCCTCCACATGCTGAAGAGGTTGTGGGAGCAGCAAAGGGCGGTGAGGGAGTACCTGATGGAACTAGGCACTCAGAGGGCTTCACCACAACTCCCTTTCATCGCCTGTGCGGAGTGGGGGCAGATAAACCAGGTCTGCCAAGTGTTGTCCTCCTTCGAGCAGGCGACCAAGATGGTCAGCAGTGAGCAAATTGGCCTCAATAGCGTGCTGCCAATACTGTTCATGCTGGAGAGGACACTAGATCGCCTGCTCGAGGCTGGGGAGAGTGCCTTGGTGGAGCAGGAGGAGTCAGCAATGCTCCACCGAGACCAGGGCCAGGACCAGGAGGAGGAGGAGGAGGAGGAGGATGATGATGAAGAGGAGGAGGAGGTGGTTGCTGGTGTCGTCCCGGAGTCAGGGCCTGGTCAGGAGGGAGAGCCGGTGTTGGGGGCACCGATAGTCCGGGGGTTGGGCATGTCTGAGTTTGACCAGCAGCGCCTCAGGGAAGAAGAGTCGCACCTCATTCACCTGGCCAGCATTGAGGAGTCACAGCGGGCTGTGCTCTTCCCCATGGCTGCCCACATGCTCAGATGCCTCAGGAGGGACCCCCGGGTTAAGACCATCAAGACGAGGGATGATTTCTGGATGGCCACCCTTTTGGATCCCAGGTGCAAGGGGAAACTGGAGCAGTTCATCCCAGCCAGCCGGAGGCAGCACCGGATGGAGGAACTGCAGGCAGCCATTGTCAGACGGTTGGAGCAGGCAACTCCCCGGCCTCCAGTTGTCCCCCCTCATCTCACCCAGCAGGTGGCTGCACCCAGCTGCAGCCGAGCAGGGGACCTAATGGAAGAGATGAGGATGTTCTTCCAAACCGAGCGACCCAGTACCACCACCAGCAGCAGCAGCAGCAGTCACCACCAGCGGCTGGCCCACATGGTGGCAGACTACATGGCGTCCGTCGGTGCTTCTGACAGTATGAGCACCGACGACCCCATGGAGTACTGGGTTGCCAGATTGGACACCTGCCGCGAGCTCGCTCAGTATGCGCTGGAGTTATTGTCTTGCCCCCCCTCCAGCGTACTATCTGAGCGGACATTCAGCGCGGCAGGTGGGGTGGTCACGGACAAGAGGACCCGTCTGTCCACAGAGTCCGTGGACAGACTCACATTCATAAAGATGAATGAGTCCTGGATCGGCGGTGACTTTCTGGCACCCGTCGTCGGTTCAGGGCGCTGAAGGGTCCCTTGCCATGCATTCCCTGATGAAGCCCCGGACCTGATGTATTTACAGTGCTGAATATAACTATTTCAACATCAGAGAAAATCAATGTTAATATTTGGTACAGTAGGCTTTCTTTGCAATTACAGCGGTCAAAAATTTCTTGTAGTTTTACACCAGCTTTGCACACACTGGAGGAGGGATTTTGGCCCACTCCTCCACACAGATCTTCTCTACATCAGTCATGTTTCTGGGCTATCGCTGAGAAACACGGAGTTTGAGCTCCCTCCAAAGATTCTCTATTGGGTTTAGGTCTGGAGACTGGCTAGGCCACGCCAGAACCTTGATATGCTCCTTACAGAGCCAATCCTTGGTTATCCTGGCTGTGTGCTTTGGGTCATTCTCATGTTGGAAGACCCAGCCTCGACCCATCTTCAAAGCTCTAACTCAGGGAAGGAGGTTGTTGCCCAAAATCTTGCAATACATGGCCCCGGTCATCCTCTCCTTAATACAGTGCAGTCACCCTGTCCCATGTGCAGAAAAACACCACCAAAGCATGATGCTACCACCCCCATGCTTCACATTAGGGATGGCGTTCTTGGCATGGTACTCATCATTATTCTTCCTCCGAACACGGTTAGTGAAATTATGATCAAAAAATTATATTATAGTCTCATCTGACCACATGATTTTCTCCCATGACTCCTTTGGATCAGTCAAGACAATTATGTCAGCAGTTATTTCACACCCTATATACTCTTATTAAGACTGCTGTACATCATGGCAACTCCTGCCCATGTGATATGACTCTGTATCAACTACTACTGTTAATACTACTACTGATGCTTCTGCTGCTGCTGCCGCCCAGTCAATACACCTATGTCAGCAGTTATTTCACACTCTATATACTCTTATTAAGACTGCTGTACATCATGGCAACTCCTGCCCATGTGATATGACTCTGTATCAACTACTACTGTTAATACTACTACTGCTGCTTCTGCTGCTGCTGCCGCCCAGTCAATACACCTATGTCAGCAGTTATTTCACACTCTATATACTCTTATTAAGACTGCTGTACATCATGGCAACTCCTGCCCATGTGATATGACTCTGTATCAACTACTACTGTTAATACTACTACTGCTGCTTCTGCTGCTGCTGCTGCCGCCCAGTCAATACACCTATGTCAGCAGTTATTTCACACTCTATATACTCTTATTAAGACTGCTGTACATCATGGCAACTCCTGCCCATGTGATATGACTCTGTATCAACTACTACTGTTAATACTACTACTGATGCTTCTGCTGCTGCTGCCGCCCAGTCAATACACCTATGTCAGCAGTTATTTCACACTCTATATACTCTTATTAAGACTGCTGTACATCATGGCAACTCCTGCCCATGTGATATGACTCTGTATCAACTACTACTGTTAATACTACTACTGCTGCTTCTGCTGCTGCTGCCGCCCAGTCAATACACCTATGTCAGCAGTTATTTCACACTCTATATACTCTTATTAAGACTGCTGTACATCATGGCAACTCCTGCCCATGTGATATGACTCTGTATCAACTACTACTGTTAATACTACTACTGATGCTTCTGCTGCTGCTGCCGCCCAGTCAATACACCTATGTCAGCAGTTATTTCACACTCTATATACTCTTATTAAGACTGCTGTACATCATGGCAACTCCTGCCCATGTGATATGACTCTGTATCAACTACTACTGTTAATACTACTACTGCTGCTTCTGCTGTTGCTGCTGCCGCCCAGTCAATACACCTATGTCAGCAGTTGTTTCACACTCTATATACTCTTATTCCTACTGCTGTTCATCATGGCAACTCCTGCCCAAGTGATATGACTCTGTATCAACTACTACTGCTAATACTACTACTGCTGCTGCTGCTGCTGCTGCTGCTCAGTCAAGACAACTATGTCAAAAGTAATTTCCCACTCTATATACTCCTATTACCACTGCTGTTCATCATGGCACCTCCTGCCCAAGTGATATGACTCTGTATCTACTACTACTACTACTACTGCTGCTGCTGCTGCTCTGTCAAGACACCTATGTAAAAAGTTAATTCCCACTCTATATATACTCCTATTACCACTGCTGTTCACTGATACCACTGATAGTTAATTTATCCCTTAACTACCCCCATTTGTGAGGGTCGGGGTTTTCCTTTAAAGTCCCATGCAAATCAATGGAAAATGTATGTTCCCACATAACTTCTGTACGCCTGGAGATATTTCAATAATACCCGCTATACATATTACTTATATGCCAAATAAAAATATATAACAGTTAAATTAACCCTTACCAACACCCTTATATAAAAGATGGGTATATTTATATTACTATGATTTTCCTCCCCAAAAGGTTAAGATAGGAAGACCGGGCAACGCCGGGTATTCAGCTAGTAATAGTATAAAATGTTTTCGGTTATTATTAAGCTAGATGTGTTGATGTTGATGTTGATGTGTTAGATGTGAAGTTAGATGTGAAGTTAGATGTGTTTAAAAAACTAACAATTTCAATAAGAAATGAAACCTTTGCAAAATATAACATTTTTTATTAAAAAAAAAAAAAAAAAATTAGGACATTAACTTCTGAAGCTCTGTCACCTCATCCATGTTTTTCGCCAGTTGTTGCACCAGTTGTTGATTTTGGCGCATCAAAAACAGTATCTGCTGCTCATTTGCCATTACTCTCTTCGTGAGGTTTTTCATGGCAGCTTGCTTCACCTCTAGCTTTTTTAGAACTGTTAGGATATAAGAAAAAAACATTTGGATTTCAAAGACCGTTACGAAAGATTATTTTCAGCCATAAAAATAATAAAGTCTGACTTAAGAGACTCTATGAAAGAGGATCTGGCAGAGGCAATTCTCTTCCTTAGAACTCTACATTGCATTTATTTGCATTTGCTAAGCCTAGAACTACATTTCAAGATTAATATAAACCATTTCTAGGTTTTTCATATTTTTTTTTTTGGGTTCATTATAGATAAGCTTTGTTTTGGTTCTAAAACAGCCAAATAATGTGGTCTGTATTTTTGAACTGTTAAAGATCATGTTCCTGATGTTTAAGCCTGCTGCTACTATCCAGTCACTTGATTGTTTTCATTGTGTTTGTCTTTTGCTTAAACTGTGCAATACAGTAGACTGTTGGCTTCCCAGCCAGTAGTCCTGTGGTAGTTTGCGTTTCTTTCCCTCAAGGAATCTATAAAATACATTTGCATATTAATACAGAGGAGTCGGAGTCGGGGAGTCGGGGAGTCGGAGTCTGAAGTACATAAAACTGAGGAGTCGGAGTCGAAAAATTTATCTACCGACTCCACAGCCCTGCTTTAAATGCTGTCCATTTTTAGAGCTACATTTTATTGTTGAAATTTTATTAATATATGTGCACATATTTACCCTCCTGATTGACGGTATAATTAACCGTCTCATCCTGCTCCTCTTCCTCGTCACCCACTACTCCACCAGAAGTTTCGGGGGGGGGGTGCAGCTCCTCCTCTTGCTCCTCCACAGGAACTGGGGGTGGTGATGTGGATGGCCCTGGCTGCTCCTCCTCATCCCTCTCCTCCTCTTCCACATCCTCCTCCTGCTCCTCCTCTGCGGCCTGTCGCCTTGTGCGCTTGGGGCGCACAGTTGGTAGCGGAGCTCCTATAATAACACAATGTTCATATATTATAAAAATGTTTTCTAATGACGTATGCAAATTCTGTGTACTCTACTGTATTGTATATGAATACAAATTAATTTATATAGACAGTTAACCAATGGGACAATGTTATATTAAAGGGTCTTGTGGGCACTACAGGGGACTGAGCGTGAGCTGGGCTGCCACCATGGTAAAATGAGCTGTTTTTGTCTCCTTTGTTTTGTTCAGACGATCTCATGTTAAAAAAAAGTACTTGATGGAGTACACAGGATTACTATAACAACCCCACGCCTAACACAGGAATTTAGTGGGAATCTATATATATAAAACTCAACGTGTGTGTGCATGTATGTATGTATGTTCCACCATCACGTCCAAACGGCTAAAGATATTTACATGAAACTTGGCACACAGGTTACTTATATGTCAGCCACAAATATAGGATTGGTGGTTTAACCCATACCCACCCCCATTTGCCTTGGTCAGGGTTTTTCTTTAAAGTCCCATTCAACTCTATGGGAAATACATGTTATTTCATAACAGCTGTAGATATTTCGATAACACTTGGTCACATGTTATCTATACGTCCACTTAAAGTATAGGATCGTTAATTTATCCCTTAACTAACCCCATTGGTGAGGGTCGGGCTTTTTGTTTAAAGTCCCATGCAAAGCAATGGGAAAAGTATGTTCCCACATAACTTCTGTGTTCCTGTCTGCTGTCCCATGTTTTTTTCCAACAGTACTATGAATACCTTGGCTGGTGGTGATATATGTTACAACAACATGGCGTCTTGGTTAACAACATCTGACCTTACATTAATTACATATGACCTTCCATAACTGTCCCCAAGGGACCCGGGCTGGCTCAACGCGATTGCCACTGCGCTGACAAGCCATTCACCTCTGCAGCTAGGGGTTCGGATCCCGCTCTCGGCTACATGTGAATTGAGTTTGGTGGTCTCAGCTCGGCCCCCGGTGGGTGTGCTATGCGAGGTAAGCCTGCGCTTAGTATGCCCACCTCCCTCCCACAAAAACCACCACACTTACACACGCACTCGCAATTGGGTTAACATGCACGCACTCTGACCATGCGGTCTCTAAAAAGAGAGGCGAAGGACTAACGGGGCTGGTTGAGCGGGCAAATCCTCTCACTCCCTTATAGGGAGTCCCTCTGCCCCGTGGGGCTTCGAAGCGGAGCAGGTAGGACGGTCTGTGTGGGAGGACCCCCTCACACCCGCCATTGCCACCCGGGGCATGGAGAAAGGTGGCAGATTACCTCTGGGGGAGGCCTGCCTACTCCCAACTCCTGCAGTCCGGCTCCTCTCTCGAGTACACGCACAAAATACACTTTAGGGAAAAAAAAACATAACTGTGACCAATAACTTACCAGGATGATATTTATTCCGGATACGCCTGACCCGGTTCATCTGGCGCCTCTTCAGGTCGGACCACTTTTTGAGGATCGCCATGCGAGTGTGTTCTTCGCCTAGTTCCTCAATCAGGGAGCTTATAACTCCCTGTTTTTCTTGCTGCCTCCGCAGCTCATCGTATCCTGTTTCCAGGAACTTCTGCAAGATGAAGAACAAAGTATATTGTAATACTTTTGTTGACAGCCTTATGGATATATGACATAAATGTATGCTATTCAACAATTGGAAGCATTCTCGCCTTATTAATCAATGACAGGGGTAACATGACAGATTTTATATACTGCCATTTCCGTCGCCACCTTTTTTACATAAATATAGCAGCCATTATCATTTGCATAATTATGAATATATACTAACTTTTAAACTAGACTAAAATGCAGTTGAAGATAATGAAATAACAGTGGTCAAAATACTTACACAAATCAGCAACTTTTCCTCAGATACAGTGAAATTACTTCCAACCATCTTGCTCTGCGATTGCGTTGCGATCATAAAGTTGGAAACTGGCAAGGGTCCAGGAAATGGTCGCGTGTTGTTCGCGTGTTGATTGCGCTGCTTGGACCGAGATGGGTCCATATGGCTTCGGCTGTATGGACCACAGTAACTCTTTTCCCTGTCAGGAGCCTAACGCCCCGGGGGGTCAGAGACGGGACCTTTTCGGAGGACCACTGACGTATGCAACCGTCGCAGTTTTTTGTGATGTCACTCTTTAGGTGTGTGCAAATTTTTCCTTGCACCGGGTGGAGTTTTTGGGTTGTGTTTTGCACGCCACAGGCTTTTCAACAGAAAATAACCAGCTGGAGGCAGAATGGTTGCAAAACACTACGGGTTTGTTACCTAACTCTGGGTTTCAAGACCAGTCCACCTCCAGCTGTTGCAAAACTACTACTCCCATCAGCCACGGTCTTTCAGTGCATGCTAAGAATTTTACTTTTGCTGCATCTAGGGTGCCACAGTTTAGAGACCCGTGCATAAAGGCCTGAAAAATGTGGGCCTGCAGAACTTACAATACTAGAAGTGCCAGCATTCCCAGGCATGCTGGAAGTTGTAGTTCTGCAACATCTAAAGGGCAATATGTATTCGAACGTCCTTGGGCCTTGAGGACACTGAAGTCAGGACGTTCGCATACGTCCTATGTCCAAAAAAATTTTAAATTCATTATGCTAAATAACAAGGAAAAGTGCCTAAATACACATTTGCCAACCAGGGTGTCTGCAGCTGTCCAGGCATGCTGGGACTTGTAGTTTTGTAAAAGCAGGAGACACATTTTTGGTTAAATACTAATATCTGATCATATATACTAACTTTTAAACTAGACTTAAATGCAGTTGAAGATGATGAAATAACAGTGGTCAAAATACTTACACAAATCAGCAACTTTTCCTCAGACTTTGAGAAATTGCTTCCCACCATGTTGCTGTAATATTGGGAAACTGGCAAGGCTCCAGGAAATGGTCGCGTGTTGTTCGCGCAATTGCGCATGCGCGATCGAAAAATCGCAATCGCAATATGTATTTTGGTTAAAATATCATACATATTCGATTTCAGAGTGCTGCTACAGCAGTTTTCGAAATATCTGCAATAAATTTCGCATTCGCATGTTGCGATATTTCGATAAAATATCAGGAATATTCTGAGCCAATCAGAGCGCTCCTCCAGCATATCTCGAAATTGCGCAATAAATATCGCATTCGCATGTTGCGATATTTCGATAAAATATCACGAATATTCTGAGCCAATCAGAGCGCTCCTCCAGCATATCTCGAAATTGCGCAATAAATATCGCATTCGCATGTTGCGATATTTCGATAAAATATCACGAATATTCTGAGCCAATCAGAGCGCTCCTCCAGCATATCTCGAAATTGCGCAATAAATATCGCATTCGCATGTTGCGATATTTCGATAAAATATCACGAATATTCTAAGCCAATCAGAGCGCTCCTACCGCAGTTATTAAAAAATCGCAATTATTTTCGCATTCGCAATAGCGAAAAATCGCATTCAATTAATTTCGATAAAATATCACGAATATTCGAATTTAGCGAATATATCTCGAATATTCGAATATATATTCGAGATATATCGCGAAATCGAATATGGCATATTCTGCTCAACACTAGTACCCATGACCAGTAGATTGTGGGTGTAATGCCATGATCCTGCAGACTGTCTGTGTATCCATCTGCCCGTACCTCAGATACGAGCAGGCAGTTACACTGTGAAAGGAAGCTCAATGAACTACCACAATGCTCAACAGTGCTATGGTAGTTCATTGAGAACTACAAGCCGGCAACTGCAAAGGCTGTCGGACCCTGTATTTTTCCCATCCACAGAACACTGTGAATGGATGATGTGGCTGGGCGGGCAAAGTCCCGCACAGTCGCACTTTTTCCAGCTAGTGACAGCTAGAGGGGGGAGAAGAGTGGGGTGTATATGCAACATCCAATACAATATTCCCAACACACACATTCCTGTAAAGATGGCTGTATTAATAAATGGGTGCTGAAGTGACTACCATCTGGAACCGTGTATAATTAAAGAGAGTAATGTCACCAGCAGACCGGGATCTCCAAAAATGGGGCCAAAACTTTAATCAGCGATCACATAATGACAGAAAAGAGTGACGTTTGGGAGCCACACAGGACCCCTTCATCAGGCATTTCACATGCCTGATGAAGGGGTCCTGCGTGGCTCCCAAACATTGCTTTCTGCTGTAATTATGTGATTGCTGATTAAAGTTTTGGACACATTTTTGTAGATCCTGGTGTGCTGGTGACATTACTCTCTTTGTATATGTAACATGTTACATGTTACAACCTCAATATGGGTGTAACATGTTACAAAAGGTGAACTTACTGTATCCTTTAAAGAAAATGCCCTCCCACAGTTTCCTGGTGATGTTTGCATCCAGTGCCACAAGTCCTCTTGATCCCTTGTCTCCAAGGAGGACACCTAATGGTTACCTAAAAACCTAAAAATGAATAGTAACCAGCTGTTGTTAGGATTGAGTTCACCTGCTGTTCAACCGGTTTGATTGTTGTTTGTCTTTGGGGTTGTTCATGTTTGTTGTTTGCTGTGTTCATGGTTAAGGATGAGCCGAAACACCCCCGATTCGGTTCGCACCAGAGCTTGTGAACAGGCAAAAAATGTGTTCAAACACCCAAACACTGTTAAAGTCTATGGAACACGAACATGAAAAATCAAAAGTGCATATTTTAAAGGCTTATATGCATGGTATTGTCATAAAAAGTGTTTGGGGACCTGGGTCCTGCCCCAGAGGACATGTATCAATGCAAAAAAAAGTTTTTAAAATGGCAGTTTTTTCGGGAGCAGCGATTTTATTAATGCTTAAAGTGAAACAATAAAAGTGAAATATTCCTTTAAATTTCGTACATTGGGGGTGTCTATATTATGCCTGTAAAGTGGCGCATTTTATCATATTTAGAACAGTCCCGAAGCAAAATTACATTTCTAAAGTAGAAAAAATAATTTAAAACTGGTCGCGGCTGTAGTGAGTTGTCGGGTCTCGACAATACAGATAAAAGTCATTGAAAAAACGGCATGGGTTAAAAAAAATGTTTTAAAAAAATTGCGTGGGGGTCCCCCCAAATTCCGTATCAGGCCCTTTAGGTCTGGTATGGATATTAAGGGGAACCCTGCGCCAATTAAAAAAATGGCATAGGGCAGGGGTCGTCAACCCCCGGTCCCCGGCCCACTACCGGCCGTGGCGCTTCTGCAGCCGGGCGGCAGGTGCGGGCGGCCGACAAGGGAGATCCTGGGCCGCCGGTGTCCTGCAGAGAACTGTCCAAAGAACACCGGCATGAGAGCGCTGTGTGGATGGGAAAAAGCGGGCGGGCAAGCAGAGATGATATTTCTCTCTGCCCCCCCGCATCACCGCTCTTCCGCCCTCAGTGCCAGTGCTCTGTCTGTCGGAGATGCGGCGGGGAGCAAAGAGATGACATCATCTTATACTGCCTGCATCACCGCTCTCCTGCAGCTCCTCGCTGTGTGAAACTTTGGATTCCTTGTTCAGCCGGCACAGATAGCCTCTGAACAAGGGAAGAGAGACCAGATCAATAAAGCTATGCTTTATTGATCTGTTGACAGGCAACATGGCTAGTGACAATCCACATCTGGTGACAGACAATGTGGCAGGTGGAAATCCACATCTGGTGACAGGCAACATGGCAGGTGGCAATCCACATCTGGTGACAGGCAACGTGGCAAGTGACAATCCACATCTTGTGGCAGTAAGCGTGGCAGGTCATGTGGTAAGTGACATTCCACATATGGTGACAGGCAGCGTGGCAAGTGACTAGCCACATCTGGTAGCAGGCGACAGTGGCAAGTGACACGTCAGGGCTTCCACTGATTCTACATTATGGTGAGTTGAACTATTTAATTTATTACTACAATGTAATAATAGAAAAAATGTGTTTCAATCACCCTGACACCATAACAAGCATGGTGCCGTGGTGATTGAAGCGCTAACACCAGCCATTGCCCGCAAACAATTGAGGCAGAACTGTTTGTTTGTTTTTTTTGGTCCGGAGGCGTGAGATGGATTTACATTGCTGGAAATGTTTATTTTTTTATTTTTTAATTAAGGACTTGTCCCAAGCTATCTCTGTTTTTTACAATTTTGACTTTTTTTGGTGAAATGGTACCCCGTTACCAATTCACATGGGGGGAGGGGCGAAAAAAAACCTGCAACTGTTCTGCCTCCACCGCCGAGTTACACTTGTCCCACCGTGACAGCTGTTATATAGATGAGGGCGAGGCCACCCGGTGATGTAATTGGGTGACCCTGCCCCCTCTGACACCACGGGAGACCGTCAGAGGGGGGATCACCCTGTAAGAACAATCAAGCGGCAGAACTGTATGTACAGTGTCCTTCGCGCTACTGTGAGTAATAAATGTCACCAAATATCAGAGGATAGTAAAGTGAAATATGCAGCAAAAACGAATAGTGTTTACAATGCACAAAACAGGAAATAAGTAAAAAAGTTGTTCTCGTGCAATAAAGTAAATTAGTAATCCATCACGCTAAAAATCAATAGAAAGTGTCAGGTGTGGAAAGTGAAGTAATAAAATAAATAAATAAATCATTAATCAGTGATGACGTGCAAAATGCACAAATAAATTCAACATTCAAGTCTATCAATGATAGCACAGATGAACTGTGAAAAAAATAAGAGGAGAAAAGAGATCTTGATGTACAATTAATAATGATAAAAAAAGTCCACAGATCTTGGCTCTATAAGTAATAGCTTAATCTCCTGAGAAGCTAGTCTCTCAGAACTCTCACCTCATGTAAACATATGATATGCATCAAGGACAATCAGAGTACGCTCCACCTCCGTATAAAAGCAGTTTCCAAACCTCCACTGGTACCTCTCAGGCTCAATACAGGCTAATGGGGATCCTCCAACAGTTATATAGCCACATCTGATCTCCTCAGGTAACCTCTATTAGACTCCAATAAGGAGAAGAGAGGAAAGAGAGCCTCCAATAGTGCAGTATGTATGGGTAATCAAAAACTCTTTTATTAAAATAGGTAGTACTCTTACAATTAAAATAACGATAAACGAGTGAATAGATAAATGAACAGCGACGTTCTCAGCGCCTCCTCACGTCTCTCCTGGTGTACGTCTGCCCACGGCCAATCCCTACGCGTTACGACACCGTCAGTTGTCTTTATCTGGGGGATGTGGAACTGCCGCAATGATCGTTCTTATCGTGCACAGAATCGCCGGCACAAAATAATAATATCTGAATGATGCCTGTAGCTGCAGGCATCATTCAGATATCCCCCCTGAAATTCAAGAACGTCATATGACGGACTGCGGTAGGGAAGTGGTTAAAGGAATATTTCACTTTTATTATTTCACTTTAAGCATTATTAAAATCACTGCTCCCGAAAAAAATGCTGTTTTTAATTTTTTTTTTGCATTGATACATGTCCCATGGGGCAGGACCCAGGTCCCCAAATGACAATACCAAGCATATAAGCCTTTAAAATTTGCACTTTAGATTTTTCATGTTAATCTCCCATAGATTTTAACGGTGTTCTTTCGAATTTGCCGCGAACACTGCATAATGTTCGCTATTCGGCGAACTTCGGGCTCATCCCTATTCGTGGTTTGCTGTTTTTCATTGTAAATACATATAACCTTAAAGATATATACTTTGATTATTTCGTCTCAGTTCCCTTGTGTAGCTACGTGTCTGGTCTCCTTAGTCGTTGATTCCTGACAGCTGTACTTTAACTGCAGTAAAATTGTGTGATCACTGTTATAATTTGACCTTTTCATGTAAAACTCCACAAAAATCGATAATATACATGCAAAACATTCAGTTGTTATGTGCAATAAAATCTTTGGTTATTTAAAAAATCATAAATTTTAGTTTTAAAGGATTATATTACTTTCAGAAAAAGTACAGTTATTCTTTTGTATCTTAGAAATCTTTTGGTTATTTACAGATGCAGTATTTAGAGTAAAATAATTCTAATAAAGGATCATTCCACCCAAAAGTCATAGTAGATGATAAACAGGTAAAATACCAAATAGATTCTTAAATCTTAAATTCTTAAATCTCTCAAAGACTCTAGTGATAATATGTTTGCACTTGATTTCTTGAATATATACACATCATGCAGCTTTAGCAAGGGAATCTCACTCCACCTGATAGATTTTTTATCATATTTTATGTAGCACCTTCTTGATACCCCTGGGGGCAAAGTGGCACCTCCAGAGGCAGGGGTGGGCCAGCATTTCAGTCCATGGCTAAGATAGGGGACTGTAAAGAACATTGGGCACCAGTCACTTAAAGATGTTTTGCCTCTTCCTGAAGAAGCAGGCTTTGTCCCCCGAAATGTGTAGACGATATACAAAATATTGGAATTCCTGATGACGAAAATGACATGTCACATTAAAGTTGAGAAGCGGGGGGGAGGGGGTGTTCTGCTGTCGGAAATGACATCTTACATAAAAATGAGAAGCTGGGGGTGTTGACTTCTTACCTCTTCTCCCATGCAGCCAGCGAGTTGAGAAGCGGGGTGAGGGGCTGAAAATTACTTCTCACCAGGGGGGGCTCTAGTAATTTGGGGGGCCCTCCACAGCTTTGCGGGGCCCTAAGCGGCCTGCATAGTAAGCCTATAGGGAGGATTGGCCTGGCTGTATCAATGCTTTACTATATCCATGTGGTAATCTGCTATATGCCAAATGCAGTATACCATTTTCCTCTGATGTTGTTGTCCAGCTATAATTTTTTTTTATAGAATGTTTTCAATAAAATGTATTATATTTAAAAAAAAATTGGTGTGGTACCTTAACCGCTTAACGACCGCCGCATGTACTTATACGTCGGCAAAATGGCATGGACAGGCAGAGCGACGTGCCTGCACGTCGCTGCCTTTCTGCGGGTCGGGGGTCCGATCGGGACCCCCCCGGTACATGCGGTGGTCGGTAAGCCTCAGGGAGCGATCCGGGATGAGTGCGCGGCTATTCGTTTCCAGCCGCCCCCTCGTGATCGCTCCCCGGAGCTGAAGAACGGGGAGAGCCGTATGTAAACACGGCTTCCCCGAGCTTCACTGTGGCGGCTGCATCGATGGTGTGATCCCTTTTATAGGGATACTCGATCGATAACATCAGACTTACAGCCACACCCCAATACAGTTGTAAACACACACTAGGTGAACCCTAACTCCTTCAGCGCCCCCTGTGGTTAACTCCCAAACTGCAACTGTCATTTTCACAATAAACAATGCAATTTAAATGCATGCTGTGAAAATGACAATGGTCCCAAAAATGTGTCAAACTTGTCCGAAGTGTCCGCCATAATGTCGCAGTCACGAAAAAAATCGCTGATCGCCGACATTAGTAATAAAAAAAATAATAATAATAAAAATTCAATAAAACTATCCCCTATTTTGTAAACGCTATAAATTTTTCGCAAACCAATCGATAAATGCTTATTGCGATTTTTTTTACCAAAAATAGGTAGAAGAATACGTATCGGCCTAAACTGAGGAAAAAAAATGTTTATATATGTTTTTGGGGGATATTTATTAAAGCAAAAAGTAAAAAATATTGATTTTTTTTCAAAATTGTCGCTCTATTTTTGTTTATAGCGCAAAAAATAAAAAACGCAGAGGTGATCAAATACCACCAAAAGAAAGCTCTATTTGTGGGAAAAAAAGTACGTCAATTTTGTTTGGGAGCCACGTCGCACGACCGCGCAATTGTCTGTTAAAGCGACGCAGTACCGAATCGCAAAACCTGGCCTGGGCATTTAGCTGCCTAAAGGTCCGGGGCTTAAGTGGTTAATCTTATACTAGTGTGTGTTTGATAAGGGTTTTTGGTTCATTATTTATTGAACAACAGTCAAGGGTGAAGGATTAGGGGTCCCATATACCAAGCAGATCACTTACATAACTCTACAGATGCATGTCCAGCCTCATAGTGTCAGAACCTTAAACCAACCCAGCCGTCTTTGGTCTGTATCTGTGGGTGGAATATTCTCTGGGAAATGTCACTCATGAAGTCACTCACAGCATCAGAATGATTGTTTTCTGGTGGAGGGCCTTGCTGGTATATAAGAGCAGAGGCAATATCCTCTATTTTAAAAAGGGGGTGGGTCTTTCTGTGGAAATGTGATAGGTGACATACGAATTATAAATTGCCAAATGAAAAAGGTACATTTTAACTTTTTTGTACCAGTAGTGGGACCTTCTTATTGCTAAATATGGCTGTAACATTTGATTGTTTAAGCCCACACCCTCAAAGAATTGATTATAATCATGGATGCACTCAGACTTTTGGACTGGACCATGTCTTCTGTGGATTTCCACTGAGGTGTCATTGTGGATGGAGGAAAGGACATATACATCTCGCTTATGCCTCCACTTCACTGCTAATACTGTTCCTCAAACTCTCTGATTCCCCCTCTTTATAGCCTTGTGGTCACCAGCCTGTGTGGTAAGCCTTTTCAATACATTTGAATTGTACTGCAGGCAAAGGTTTTCTGGAGGTACAGGTGGATGAAAAAGATATCAGGCCTGTGTAAATGTAATCCAGGGACACAACTCATCATAGATCACTGCACTGCGCACCCCGGGGTGCACACCAACAGTAAGTCTAGTAGGACATCATATGATGTCCACCCAGAACCAGAAAGCTCCTGCCCTGCCAACATATTACTATAAACTGGGCGGGAAGTGCTTAATCTGTGGTTGGTTGAACTGGATGGACTTGTGTCTTTTTCAACCAGATTAGCTATGAAACAAAGTAGTCACGCTAATGTATGGGAAGATTCCAAAGGCACCAAACATGTATATATTACATGCAGAAGGTGGATGGAACACATTATACCTACTAAGAGAAAACTACATTATATTAATATCATATTTGGTGTCATTTGCCAACTGCCCACAGTACATTTACTGTGGGCAGCCGATACGGGCAGACTGGATCATGTACGTAATCCAGTCTTTTCTGGGTTAGGGGCACGCTGCGCGCTCCCTGGGGCACACATTTTTTATTATTATTATATACACCTGCTTAATATTGATGATTCCTATTAGGACAATCTTTCAAGTAAGTTTGCATTACTAACTGTTTATACATATTTTAACTTAAATAATTTAATCGCCTAATTTAGTGCTATCACGAATCAGACTTCCCCATTTAGTATGTTTTTCATTTAATACGTTCTTCGATAAAGATAAGCTAATTTAGACCCCTTGTTAATGTAGACCTCTTAGTGACATAAAACTTAAAGTAGAATATAATTACCTACAATACATCAAACTAATTGACTTAATTTTCTGGCAGGCTTTCATCTATGGACAAGGCCCCTCAGTAGGCTGTTTTACATTGTTTTGGGAGCCGGCTCTCTGCTCCTTTCCCTCTCCCCCATTCTTCCCTCTTTTCCTTTTCCCTCTCATTGTGGACTGTTCCAAGTACTGGATGCCTTGTGTTCCTTATACTGTATGTTCTTTTAGCCACGGTATGTATATTAGACCCTTTAAATGTATTTAAACAATACTGTACATTTACTTACTCCCTTTTCAAAGTAACATGTATAATGTTGTTTCTAAATTGTATACAAATCTTTCAAAGTAATTGATTATATTGTTTAGATAATGGTTTCTGATAGCATGTAATAATTAAATATTATTATATATAGCGAAAGTACATGGGCATAATATTATTTATAATATACTCCCCCTAGTACCAATAGGATCCCCTGAAGAAACTATTGGTGAAATGTGTAGCGATCCATTGGCGCTGATACTGTTTGGCCTCAAGTGATACTACAGTGATACCATTCTATGGGCCATCTATGTGGTTGTCCATGTTAAGCATCCCTATACATACATATGGGACAGCGTACCAATAAGACATGTCTATGTACTCTTTTTTATCATATGTTTTAAATGTGACTCAATCAATTTTGATATTTTATTATAACGTAAGACCATTTTCTTTCCTGTTGGGATTACAGTGGCAGCCTTAAAAGTCCATTTTCTATTTTTCCTTTTTTCTGTGCTTATATACATAATTGGATGTGGTGCCACGCTCTGCAGTATATGTATTTTTTCATAATATGTTTTGATACAGGAACACCGATTTTCCTTTGCCTACATTGCTGAATTTTCCTATCACTGTCTGTAAAAGATCAGTATGACAGGAAAGTTTAAGACATTTTTTTCAAAAGTAAAAAAAATATATAAACAAAAACATACAAAAATTTCCTTAGCCACAAGTCCCATAAGAGCAGCCATTGATGGTAGATATTTTACTAAGGACAGGCTGTAAGACTCACTACTCCTTCAATTGCCCGCTAACTGATGGGACCCAACTAGAACTAGGGATAAGCCAAACCCCCAAGTTCAGTTCATGCAAGGTTTGGCGAACTTCCAAGACTTTTAGATGCTGCATCCAAACCCCACTGAAATCAATAGAGGCCAAATCTGTCAAATTTTAAAATGTTTACTTTCAGGGCTAATAGGCAAGTGGTGTCAAAAACAGTAAGGAGAACATCCCCCGAGGAACATATACCAATGCAAAAAATAAATAAATAATTCAGCCAGGAGCTGAAAATGCGCGGAGGTCCCCCCAAATTCAATAACCAGACCCTTTAGGTCTGGTATGGATATTAAGGGGAACCCCGCCGTCAATTTAAAAAAAAAAATGACGTGGGGTTCCCCCTAAATATCCATAACCAGACCCTTAGGGTCTGGTGTGGATTTTAAGGGGAACTCCACCCCAAATTAAAAAAAAAATGGCGTGGAGTTCCCCCTAAAATCCACACCAGACCCCAAATCCGAGCACGTTGACCTGGCCGGCCGCAGAAAAGAGGGGGGGACAGAGTGCGCCCCCCCTCTCCTGAACCGCACCAGGCCACATGCCCTCAACATTGGGAGGGTGCTTTGGGGTGCCCCCCAAAGCACCTTGTCCCCATGTTGATGGGGACAAGGGTCTCATCCCCACAACCCTTGCCCGGTGGTTGTGGGGGTATGCGGGCAGGGGGCTTATCAGAATCTGGAAGACCCCTTTAACAAAGGGGACCCCCAGATCCTGACCCCTCCCTGTGTGAAATGGTAATGGGGTACACTGTACCCCTACCATTTCACGAAGGAAGTGTAAAAAGTTAGTTTCAGAAAAAAAAACACACACACCGTAGAACAAATTACTTTATTAATCAAACCAAATAAAAATCCAGCGGTGAAAATAGACGATCGGTGCTGCTCGCTGCTCCATCGTTGTCTATCCATCGCCGGGTGATGTGTCCAGCGCCGGGTGATGTGTCCAGCGATGAGAACATCCATCCATTCAGAGCACAGCTCAGCGAATGACGCGCCGATGCTTTGACGTTTCTTTTATAGGGGAGGCGGCCACGCATCACGTGACCCCGTCCCCCTTTGACGCACACTCTGCTACATCACTGGGACAGCCCAGACAAGGGGTCTTCCAGATTCTGATAAGCCATGTGGCATGTGGCCTGGTGCGGTTCAGGAGAGGGGGGGCGCACTCTGTCCCCCCCTCTTTTCTGCAGCCGGCCAGGTCAACGTGCTCGGATAAGGGGTCTGGTGTGGATTTTAGGGGGAACTCCACGCCATTTTTTTTTAAATTTGGGGTGGAGTTCCCCTTAAAATCCACACCAGACCTGAAGGGTCTGGTTATGGAAATTTAGGGGGAACCCTACGTAATTTTTTTTTTAAATTGACGGCGGGGTTCCCCTTAATATTCATACCAGACCTAAAGGGGGACTTCCGCGCATTTTTTTCCCCCGAACTCCGAACCCGGACCCGAACTTTCAGCAATTGTTCGGGTTCGGGTCCGGGTTCGGGAAAAACCCAAAGTCCGTACCGAACCCGAACTTTACAGTTCGGGTTCGCTCAACTCTAATTATAATAACAAAGAAAAAAAAAAGAGTTTCAAATTGCTGAAAAATATTTCATTCCTAGCTTCTTAAAAAAAAAAGAAACGTCATAAAGACCCCTTCAATGTATTTTGGGGGACCTTGGAGGGTCTGTGTGCCTTTTTTTTCCTTAAATGTCACTGTTCCTCATAAGAGTCTTTTTTAGCTCTATATCATGAAGC
Source organism: Rana temporaria (assembly GCF_905171775.1). NCBI lineage: Eukaryota > Metazoa > Chordata > Amphibia > Anura > Ranidae > Rana > Rana temporaria. The sequence continues at coordinate 249,851,284 of NC_053493.1, read as the reverse complement.
TCAGACCATATATCAACAATAATTTTAATATCCATTTGGGAATGTTTTATTATTTATGAACAATTAGTGGAGCAATATGCTTGCAGAATTTTTAAGATCCACGACAGGATATAATATTGATCCTTTTGGATCTCCATACATAAGGGTACCATCTCTGGTTCAGATTTAGATTCTACGATAAAAGATTAGTTGAGTTGTGTCTGAACCCTGTTCATCAGAATCTGTGGAAGGATGTCACAAGATTCCCCTTTTGTCACCAATTAGCTGCAGTCGTGACATTGCACACACATATACAGTGGGCGGGGTCAATGTAATTTCATTGACCTAATACAGTCATGGCTGAACATGTTGGCACCCCAGAAACTTTTCCAGAAAATCAAGTATTTCTCACAGAAAAGTATTGCAAGTAACACATATTTTGCTATACACATGTTTATTCCTTTTGTGTATATTGGAACAAAACAAAAAAAGGGAGGAAAAAAAGCAAATTGGACATAATGTCACACAAAACTCCAAACATTTTCAAAATTCTTGGCACCCTTTCAAAATTGTGAATAAATAAGATTGTTTCAAGCATGTGATGCTCCTTTAAACTCACCTGGGGCAAGTACCAGGTGTGGGCAATATAAAAATCACACCTGAAAGCAGATAAAAAGGAGTGAAGTTCACTTAGGGCCAGATTCAGGTACATTTACGTTGCTCCGCGGCAGCGTAACGTATCTGATTTAAGTTACACCGCCGCAAGTTTACAGCGTAAGTGCCTGATTCACAAAGCTCTTACCTGTAAACTTGCGGCGGTGTAACGTAAATCCGCTCGGCGCAAGCCCGCCTAATTCAAATGGGGCGGGCACCATTTAAATTAGGCGCGTTCCCGCGCCGAATGTACTGCGCATGCTCCATCGGGAAAATTACCCGACGTGCATTGCGCTAAATGACGTCGCACGGACGTCATTGGTTTGACGTTAACGTAAATGGCGTCCAGAGCCATTCACTGACAACTTACACAAACTACGTGATTTTTAAAATTTCGACGCGGGAATGACGGCCATACTTAACATTGCTTAGAACACCTAGGAGGCAGCCCTAACTTTACGACGCGTATCGCTACGGAAACAACATAAATTTAGATCGACGGGCATCGCGGACGTTCGTGAATCGCCGTAACTAGTCATTTGCATATTCTACACCAACCGCAATGGCCTCGCCACCTAGCGGCCGGCCTAGAATTGCATCCTAAGATCCGACGGTGTAAGTCAATTACACCTGTCGGATCTTAGGGCTATCTATGCGTAACTGATTCTATGAATCAGCCGCATAGTTAGGACGGGCGGATCACAGAGATACGACGGCGTATCAGGAGATACGCCGTCGTATCTCTTTTGTGAATCTGGCCCTTAGTCTTTGCATTGTGTGTCTGTGTGTGCCACACTAAGCATGGACAACAGAAAGAGGAGAAGAGAACTGTCTGAGGACTTGAGAAACAAAATTGTGGAAAAATATCAACAATCTCAAGGTTACAAGTCCATCTCCAGAGATCTAGATTTTCCTTTGTCCACAGTGTGAAACATTATCAAGAAGTTTGCAACCCATGACACTGTAGCTAATCTCTCTGGGCGTGGACGGAAGAGAAAAATTGATGAAAGGTTGCAACGCAGGATAGTCTGGATGGTGGATAAGCCACCCGAAACAAGTTCCAAAGAAATTCAAGCTGTCCTTGAGACATAAAAAAGCAAGACAACTGTTTCAGAAAATGTACTTGAGTAAGCCAAAATCCTTCTGGGAAAATGTCTTGTGAACAGATGAGAACAAGATTTTTTTGTAAAGCACATCATTCTACTGTTTACCGAAAAAGGAATGAGGCCTACAAAGAAAAGAACACAGTACCTACAGTGACATATGGTGGAGGTTCAATGATGTTTTGGGGTTGTTTTTCTGCTTCTGGCACTTGATGCCTTGAATGTGTGCAAGGCATCATGAAATCTGAGGATTACCAAAGGATTTTGGGTCGCACTGTAGAGACCAGTGTCAGAAAGCTGGGTTTGCGTCCGAGATCTTGGGTCTTCCAGCAGGACAATGACCCCAAACATAAGTCAAAAAGCACCCAGAAATGGATGGCAACAAAGCGCTGAAGAGTTCTAAAGTGGCCAGCAATGAGTCCAGATCTAAATCCCATTGAACACCTGTGGAGAGATCTTAAAATTGCTGTTGGGAAAAGGTTCCCTTCCAATAAGAGAGACGTGGAGCAGTTTGCAAAGGAAGAGTGGTCCAAAATTCCGGGTGAGAGGTGTAAGAAGCTTATTGATGGTTATAGTAAACCACTAATTTCAGTTATTTTTTCCAAAGCGTGTGCAACCAAATATTAGGTTAAGGATGCCAAGAATTTTTTGTGTGACATTATGTCCAATTTGCTTTTTTTCCCTCCCTTTTTTTGTTTTGTTCCAATACACACAAAGGGAATAAACATGGGTATAGCAAAACATGTGTTACTGCAATATTTTTTTGTGAGAAATACTTGATTTTCTGGAAAAATTTCTGGGGTGACAACAATTTTGGGCCATGACTGTATGCCATTAGGTCAATTACATTTACCTAATATAGCCATGTGGCCATATTAGGTCAATGATGTCACAAGTATCTCTGCCCCTTTGTGTATGTGCACATATGGGATAGGGAATGTCCTGGGCACTGCTGACTGGGCTGGCAGGGACTGAACCCAGCTCATCCCTAGTCTTTACAGTCTTCTCCTGGAAGTACTGTATGTCTGACATGCACACTCTGTCTCTTATGATCTATGGGGTGGTTCCTCCTGGGATGACTCCTGTCTCAGGGCTGTCCTCATGTCTGGGAAAGAATTGTGGCTTTCTGGAAGCAGTAGGGAATTTCTCTTTGTAGTTGCTCCAGCATTGGGTGGCGTATTTTGTTGGGGGGGTACCTTTTTCACCCTTTTTTCTCCTTTGCTGATCAGTCTCACTGAAGCAAGGTGGTTCCATTTTAATTGTCTGCAACTCCTTTGGTTTTTGACTATCCCCTTGGGTTATTATGCTGGATATTTCCATATCTTGATTATCTCACATTAGACTGGATGGCTCCTAGACATTTCTACTCCTTCCTATAGCCTTTCTTCCCTGATGACTAGAGCCTGTTTATATGCAGAAAAACTTTAGGACACTGTAATAAGGGCTGTAGCTATCACTCAGTTATACTAGCATAGACCACTGGACTGTAATGATTGGAAGAAGAAATTTCACAAAAAAATGAATCACAAATCGCATCATGCATGTGACTTTTAAATGTAGTTTATGGTAAATCTGTGGGAGATGTGTGTGGTAATTCTTTTCTCTTTTAGCATAGAAATAAAATAAAAAATGCAGCCCAACAATATTATTAACCCTGTGGTAGCCCATAGCTGTACAATGTGCAGATTGAGGAGGATATTCCAAATCATTGACAGAGCAGGTTTTAGGAATTTCCTTTCTCAACCTTAAGCAATGTCTTGGAGAAGCACAATTATATACCACTGAAAGGCCTGGAAATCCTTAGTGTCCACAAAGTTCAGATCAGTGATGTTGCGTGACATTTCAAGTAATTCAGATTATGTTCAGATGCATCTCTTTGTTGTTGTTAATGTGAGTTGACATTTTACAGGGGAAAGACTCTACCAGAAATCTGAAATATTTGCACACCACAATTTAAAATAAAAACAAACTTTTACAGATATTGTTTCGCAGCTATCAGTGAATCATTTTCTCTGTAGCTTGTGATCATTTGAAACACCCAACCAGGCTCAGAATTTTTAAAAAGTAAAAAATACAGGGTAGGTAGAACAATTCTTGTTTATTAGATCAACCCCAATGCTTGGTTGTAGACTTTTTATACATTGGCCTGAATTACTAAGGAAACATTTTTCAAACTCTTGAATTTTCTTTATTTTCTTTAATAAAATTATGGAAATTTTATTATTTTATGAAAAATAAGTATTTTTTTATGCCAAAACCTTAAAAAATCTTGAAACTATACTTACATAAAACTCCTAAAATATTTTAATATCTTTGAAAATGTGTTTATTTGACAAGCTACGGCTGTATAATTGTTTAGTCTGACCACTGCATAGAAGAACACAATGAGCCCTAGACTGTACCAACTTAGATGACAAAACAGTATAGAGATTTCAGCTGTGATTTTTTTTTTTTTAGCACACAGCAGCGAAATGCCAAAAAAGATCTATTTAGGCTTTTTTTATTTTTTTCCTTTCTCTATAGGAAACCTACTGGTCTGTCAGAAGCATAAACACTTGCAATCATGCACTTCCAAGGATGCATGTGCTATCAAAAAAGGGAGGTGTTAATTGCTGTGCTAATTACAACATGATTGTTTTGCACTTGTTTTGCACTTGCAGGTGATTAAATTTTTAACGAAGCATATTACTTGGCACTGTTAGCACAGTTAACACTTTTTTTTTTTTATGCCTTGGGAGAAGTCCCACACCACAGACCCTTTGCTGGCTGTAATGTGCTGTTGTGTTTGGAACAAGCCTCTGTTTAGTCTGTCAGTAGCAGTGCCCTAGCTTCCTGCTTGGGAAAAAGCAGCAGCATATTATAATCATACCCAGCATGAGCGCACCGGCCAGATGCGAACGCTGAAATCACTAAGGTATTAGCTAAAAATTAGCCAATGCTGCGGATGCCAGTCTCCCAGATTTCATTTAAAAACTACGACGACTCCAGCCAGTCAGACAGCAGTGTCTGATGGCTTGAAAGCAGAGGAGAGAAATGACAGCAAGTTCCATGTGATTTATATCTGCTTTACAGTGTCTAGTCCCAAGTGGACAGAAGCATGGGAAACTTGCATCTGTTATATGAGCAGACTTGTTTGTCGGCGCTCCCACTGTGCAGCAAGCTGCATACATGATGCGCAGATGCATGCACACACACCATAAAAGCACATGAACACCAATGAATCAAAACCCTTCTGGGACACGGGATGCCATCTCATTCTCCATTACTCTACTCTAACCCATCATAGACGTTGGGTGGTGGCACCTATATTGGCAGAAGCTAATATGCCCTCCAGCATTTTGTCTCCAGCAGTGACTGCTGAAATAAAATCGAAGCTTAGAATTTAGTGAGATAATATTAGTTGCCATGCTGACAGCACTTGGCAGATTCAATCTACTGTAACCACCTACTGATTGTGGCTCGTACCTATTAAATATAATATCTTCCCAAATTAGTCTACAGAGAAAAACAAAATTAAGACTAATGTGCCATAAAATTTCACATTTCTGTCACAGGAAATGTTATTGGTTATATTTAAAGATGAAGATATTTATTTTCCAGCAATTAAATTTTAAATATGCTATAATTAAAAGTGCGATATTTCAAATTTGCTTTATATTGGCAGATCAGGAAAGAGAATAAATGCAAAGGAGCTCTATGACAGAATGTAGTGTAGTGAGTCTTAGGTAAGAATGTTAACATTTGTGGTTGTAGAAATGCTTTTTTAGTCCATTTACACAGCAGTTTTTCAGTTCTTTTTCCCACCCCAGCTGTCAGCTTTTGATTTCTATATGAATTGCTGGGGCATAGTATAAGGTCAGCCACCTTTTACTCTCCCACACACCACAGCATGTGTTCTCTGCTTTAACACTGAAACGATGACTGTGGTCAGGCAGCGTAATCAGAGCATGCTATTGAAATCTTGAAACAAGCAAATTAGGTTATAGGATTCTGAGTTTAAATCAATATATATCATGAAGGGAGGTATGGAAAATAGCGAAATAATTTTTCCCATGACATGTATGAATTTTTGCAACCTATGCATATTATTACAAAACCATGCCATTCAATTTTTTCATATACTAAAAAATGTGTTATGGAATATATTATTTTAACAGAATGTATTTATGCATTTGGTGTAGAATTTAAATATTCTTATCCCTTAAATTATTGTAAATTTTAAAAACAGTGAAATGATTTAGGTATTTTTCGGGATTTAAAATAAGGCATATGTATAGTTTTTGAAAAATTTTCTTTGTAGCTTTAAAATGTAATACTGTATTCAATTTATTTAATATATAAATGCACTATTGCACAGTGTTTTTTTTTTTATATTAATCCATTTTTGCCCACATAACACTTATATTCGGCCCCACTGCACTGGGCTTTTTTCCGTGGGGCTGCATATATGCGTATCATATATGCGTACATATATGCGAGACCAAGGTCACAGAGAGCCCCGGGTCACGCAGGCAGCCCCTGATCATTGTGGTAGCCTCTGATTGGCTTCCACAGTTGTCAGTCACTGTGAAGCCTGCCCCTGTGTTTCTCTCCCTTTGAGTTGAGATGCAATGGGGGTTACTTACTAAAGGCAAATTCACTTTGCATTACAAGTGCACGATTAGCTATTTAGCTAAAAAAAAATTCCTTTAGTGACCCTTTAAGTATAAAGGGATGTACGGGGGGATACAACTAATGGGACATTTTTACCCTAATGCAGGGAATGCATTAAAGCGGAGTTCCACTCAAAATTGGAACTTCCGCTTATCCCACTCCTCACCCCCTTACATGCCACATTTGGCATGTCATTTTTTTGGGGGGGAGTGGGGGCTTCAGGAGGAGTGGGACTTCCTGTCCCACTTCCTCCTTCCGCCGAGAGACTGGTTAGGCTGGTTAAGCTTAATCGCCTACAGCAGCCCCTCCCTGTAGGCGATCGCCTAGGACACGTCACAGGTCCTAGGCGATCTCCTGTCCAATCAGGCAGCGCCGGGCCGCGTGTGCATGCGCAGTGCCGCTCGCGCATGTGCAGTGGGTGCCCGGCCGTGAAGCCGAAAGCTGTCACGGCCGGGTGCCCACAGTTGAAATCAAGACGCCGGCTAGGGAGGGGGGTGGAGAGGAGTGGAGCCTCAGCCGGCGCGTAGCTGGAACACTGGAGCAGGTAATTGTATGTTTATTAAGAGCCAGCAGCTACACTTTTTGTAGCTGCTGACTTATAATAAACATAAAAATTGTCTGGAACACCCCTTTAAGGTAAAAAAATATGCAACTTTTAGAACCACTTTAAGGCAGCTTGTTCATTTGACTGGGCTACTCACACAACACAATAGATCAATGGCTTGGCATCAGGGGTCACAGGGGTTGCAATTGAGACCTAGTCCATGCTTCAGGAGACCGTGCTGCTTCCCTGTCACATTAGGCTTTATAGCGGTGCTGAAAACAGGCATGTTGCATTTTTATGCCATGCTCTGCAGGTGTATGCAGAAAAACACCCATAGCAGGGGGCAGGAGGAGGTAAATCTGTGCGGTAGGGTGGGGGAGGGGCGCATTTACAAGTACCAATGCCCTGAATGGCTCTCTATGCAGGAGCTAAAAGCATCTTCTTCTGCTCTCCCTCCCATGGCTTTTAGCTGCTGCATGGAGAGCCATTCAGGGCATTGGTACTTGAAATAGTCCCCTGTCGCATCGATTACCCCCTCCTTTTTGCTCTCAGATCCCCCTGCTGCCCAGGCCTCCTCTGCACCGCTGCTAGCTTTTCCCCCCCTCTTCTCCCTCCCTCTGCTAAAGGGGATCTTTAGGATGGAGAGTGGTGAAAGGGGCCTTTACATATGTTTTTTATCTGCCCCTTCCTTTTCTGAATGAACAGTACCGATCACTCACTGTATTCATTCCTAACTGCAGCATAGTAAACACTGGCGTTTATTTACTAAAGGCAAATCTACTTTGCACAGCTACAAGTGCACTGCAAGTGCACTTGGAAGTGCAGTCACTGTAGATCTGAGGGGAAGATCGAAATAAGGGAATGCCCTGCTGATTTCTATCATCCAATCATGTACAAGCAAAAATTACGTTTTTTTATTTTCCTTGCATGTCCCCCTCAGATCTACAGTGACTGCTCTTCCAAGTGCGCTTGCAGTGCATAGTGGATTTGTCTTCAGTAAATAAACTGCAGTGTTTACTATGCTGCAGTTTATGACTGAACAGGAGCCTCTGTACAGAGCTCCCTGTTTATTCATCTTCAATGCAGCTAAGGTTGCAGATAAAGGAATTAAAGAATATGTGTACTCAATCCATTTTTCTATCTCAAAAGTGAGACATCAGGGGTCTGTTTAGACCCCTGATATTTCACCAAAGCTCCCCAACAGTATTGTTAAAAATTTTTAAAAAGTAATAATTCTTCTTTTTTTTAAATCATAAAAAATAAAAATAAATTATTGAAAAACCACTGTAATAATCCACAATGGGTAGAGCTTGAGGGTTTTCAGGGGTCACAATGGCCACTTTACACTGTATTTGCTATCTACCTCTCCTTTTCCCCAGTGATACACTTTCTGTTCATGCCCCCCCCCCCCCAAGCCCAGTAGACCCCCCAGGCAGCCACATTCTGAGTAGCGAGGTAAAGGTGGTGGGCTGCTCTGAGTTTCTTCTTTTAGAAATAAGCCTTGAGTGAAGCAGCAGCAGCTCAGAGTAAAGTAGCAGGCTGTAGTGGGGTGCCCCAGGTCAACTTTTGCATCGAGGCCCACAAGTTTCAAGCTACACTTCTGAAACAGATAAAGTCATTACTGGTCATTCATAATTTTTTGGAACGCAGTGTACCACAACGTACAGTAGCGTGTTACTGTGCATTGTGGTGTGCTGCAAGACAGGTGTTTTCCCTTAGTGCCTTGGGCTTGTCTTTAACAATGGCAGAGTAATCAACTTAAGTGTGTATTAGGCATTACTGTGTTTTTCGGTAATGTGTACATTATTGTAATATATAGATGTGAGTGGGTCCCTAAAGTGTATGCTCACTGTATTTACTGTTCACACACAGTGCTCAAATACAGCAATGACAGTGGGTAATTAACCAACAAATGTTTGTTAAGCAGTACACATTCTAGGGTTCTAAATTATGCCAGTTAAAGGTGGTATACCTAGAATAAAATGGTATTTCCTTTAATGCATTTATGTATCTCTCACATAAATTTGCTATTATGCATTTGCTTTTCATGTTAGAACGATATAAAAAATGCATACTTATATCACTAAAGGTGTCTGGTAAAAACACTGCAAGTAAAAGTAAGGTAAGTAAAATGCTTTTACCATCCCATAGATTTATCGCATTCACTGCTCCACTTTAAGGGAGGATTTTTAGTCATACAGAAGTTGTACTTTAAAGAGTAACTCCACTTTTGCTAAGAAAAAATAATAAGGTTACAAGGAATCATGGACTTTATATGCACAAAAACACACAAATAGAGCTTTCTTTTGGTGGTATTTTATCACCTCTGTGGTTTTTATTTTTTGCGCTATAAACAAAAATAGAGCGACAATTTTGAAAAAAAATCTATATTTTTTACTTTTTGCTATAATTAATATCCCCAAAAAATATATAATTTTTTTTTCTTTCCTCAGTTTAGGCCGATACATATTCTTCTACATATTTTTGGTAAAAAAAATCACACTAAGCGTTTATTGATTGGTTTGCGCAAAAGTTATAGCGTCTACAAAATAGGGGATAGTTTTATGGCATTTTTATTAATATTTTTTTTTTACTACTAATGGACGGCGATCAGAATTTTTTATCGTGACTGCATCATTATGGCGAACACATCGGACACTTTTGACACATTTTTGGGACCATTGTCATTTTTACAGAGACCAGTGCTATAAAAATGCACTGATTACTATGAAAATGACAATGACAGTGAAGGGGTAAACCTCTAGGGGGCGCCGTAGGGGTTAATTGTACCCTAGTGTGTGATTCTTACTGTAGGGGGCACGGCTGGGCATGTGACATCACTGATTGTCGTTCCCTATGACAGGCAACAGACGATCACTTACAAGCCACTATGAAGAACCGGGAGAGGTTTGTTTACACTTACAGCTCTGTGACCCGATCGTGGGACACCGGCGGCGATCGGGTCCCGCAGGTGCGGTCATGGAGCTTCGGACTAGGTCACAAGTGCGCTGCCGGCAGCACGCTCGCAAACCATGGCTGGGTTCTTTTTTTATTTTATTTTTATATATTTTTTTATTGAAAGAAGTTTCATACAAAGTATAAAAATGATATCATCAGTAAAATTTTAAAAATTTTGCGTAGAGGAATGAAATCAAAACAAAAGTACAAAACAATTGCGATAATAACAAGTCGTATATCCTATAGTAAACCTGAGTTCCCAAGGTGGGACTGACATCAGGAACGAGATCACAGTGTAAGAATAAACATCCAACAGATTGACAAATTGAAAAAGGAAAAAACAAATAGGTAACTGGAGGGATCCGAGATATAGGAGAGATCCTTGTGGACCCGAAAGGGAACTCAATGATGATTTTAAAAAAAAGAGAAAAAAATGGGGGGGGGGGGGGGGAAGAGGGGGAGAGGGAGCGAGCACCCAGATCCACTTATTGAATTAGAAGAAGGGTAGACAGCGAGGCATTGGCATCAATTGCAAAGGTGGCTGACTCTTTTGATATGGTTAAATGGGGGGGAAGGAGTTGGGTGTCCAGAGGGGGTTGGCCCCAAGTTACCTTGTCAGGATGGACCTTCTGGCGAGCAAGAGGCAGATCAGAGTCCAGTCTTTGCCGGAGGGGGCGGGTAGGAGAGACCATGGTAGCAGTTGGGGGTCCCAGTGGCCAAAAATGAGAAGTAGAGGGTCTTTGGGTAATTTTAGCAGAGTTACTTCAAAGATATATGATAGGACTTGATCCCAGAAGGCAGAGAAGTAGGTGCACGACCAGAAGCGATGGGTCAGTGAAGGCCTGGGGTGGTGACAAAGAGGGCAGGCGGGGGCAATTTGGTCCTGTTTGCCAGAGAGAAAGGGGATGTGGGCCCGGTGGATGATCTTCAGTTGGGTTTCCCTCCAGATCTCGTTGGGGATCAGTTTGTGGACAGTATTAAGACCATGTAGAAGCTTGTCCACTAGCTCGGTGTCCGGGAAGTCTTTAGACCAGTTGGCAGCTGACGAGGACGCTAGGGGAGGAGTCGTTTTCAGGAGAAGAGGTAGATAGATGTCCGATATTTTGTAAGAGCCCTGTGAGCGTAGGGTGTCCATGAGAGATACTTTGAATCTTTTGCAGTCGTCTCTGCAGGCGTTTTTCAGATAGCTGACGTATTGCCCGTATTGGAAAAAATGTTACGGGGGGAGTGAGAACTTGATGGCTAGAGTTTGGAAATCGATGGGGCAACCAGTTTCCGGGTTGCATAGCGAGAAAAAATTTGTTAGTCCCTTTCGCTGCCAGGTGAGGTACGGCTGATTTTCCAGGCCTGGGGGGAAGCTCGGATTCCCCTGAATTGGGAGGTGACAAGATATAAAGGGTGATAGTTTAAGGCCCTTTCTAACTTCTCTCCATGTGATGACTGTGTCACGAAGCAAGAGGTTGTGTTGAAGGGGTGGAGGGATGTATTTCCACTGACAGTGGAGGAGGGCTACCAAGGAGAGAGGGTGGACCATTGCGGTTTCCAAGGGGAAGGTGGAGTAGCAAGATGATTGCGCTACCCAGTCCAAACCTGTCCTTAATAAGCAGGCTAAGTTGTACGTTCTGATGTTTGGGAGGCTGATACCCCCCTCGCTTCTGGGAAGATATAGCTTAGAGTTAAATAGCAATGTTAAATAGGAGCGGGGAAAGGGGGCAGCCCTGTCTCGTGCCTTTGTGGAGGCAGAATTCGTCAGATAGGAGGCTTGCAGCCACCAACCTTGCTGCCGGGGCATTATACATGGCATCTATAAGATGGGCGAACGGGCCGGAGAATCCCATTTTAGTCATGACCATGGAAAGCCATTCACAACTTACGTTATCGAAGGCTTTCTCTGCATCTAGAGTGATGATGGCGTGATCTCCCTTTAGGTTGCACTTGGCACGTTCTAGGGCCATCATTACCTTTCTGATATTCATGGTGGCCGTCCTACCTTTCACGAATCCTGATTGGGCAGGGTGTATTAGAGAGGGTAAGATGGCAGCCAGCCTGGTGGCAATGATTTTGGAGAGAATCTTGACATCAAGATTTAAGAGTGAAATGGGTCTATATGAGCCTGGTTCTTGAGGGTCTTTCCCCTTTTTTGCTAGGAGTTTGATAATCGCTTGATTGCCTGTGGGTAGGTAGGGACCACCTGACCAAATATGTTGATAGACTTCGAGAAGAGTAGGTGTCAGGAGCGTGTGTAGTGATCTGTAAAATTCACCCGTGAAACCGTCCGGTCCAGGGGCTTTAGATGGTGCTAGGTTTTTAATAACGGTGAGTAGTTCAGGGTTGAATATGGGAGCATTCAGAGCTTCCAGTTGAGATGGAGAGATTTGGGTGAAGGCCGTTTTTTGAAGGAAGGATAGTGCAGTTGGTACATCTATGGGGTCGGGAGCATAAAGGGAGGCATAGAAATGAAGCATAGCCTCATTTATGCCTTTTTGAGTAGTTTTAACGGTATCCGCCGAGTCCCTGAGGGAGGTAATATGAGTCAGGCGATTCGGCCCTTGCACAGCCTAAAGAGTAATTTGCCTGCCTTGTTGCCAAATTTGTGAAGGGTGGCATCCAGGTGTGCCTTTTTGGTCTGTTCGAGAGTTGCAGCCCATGTGTCAAAGGACTGCTTGGCCGTGAACCAAGCCTTCCTGTTGTCAGGGAAATCGTCTGTGTAAAGGGATCGTTGGGAGCGGTATAGTCGTGATCTGGCCAGTTTATAGTTCCTGAGGGTGTTTCTTTTGAAGGAGGCAGCATAGGATATTATACAGCCCTAAGGAAAGCTTTACCTGCTTCCCAGAATAGATTGGGGTTGTCGGAGTGCGATGCATTGGTCGAAGAGTATTCAGACCATGCGTGTTCCATATGTTGCTGGAAGTCAGAGTTATTGTGGAGGTAGGAAGGGAAGCGTCATATTTTGGGACTAGTGTGTAAGTCAGGGTCCTCAAGCGTGGTCGTCACAGGTGCGTGGTCAGATATCACAATGTCTTGGATGTCAGCGTCCGATAACAGTGGGACTAGCGTGTCTGAGCAAAACAGGTAGTCTATTCTCGTAAAAAAATTATGGGGGTTAGAGTAAAATGTGAAATCCCTATCCGCTGGGTGTCATAGGCGCCAGATGTCGTGTAGGTGGAGGGAGTCCATCGTTGATGCTAGTAGTGTCTGATTATTGGCGTTCGGGGGGGGGGAAGGCGGGTGCTTGAGGGAGGACCTGTCGTCCGACAGGTGCATCGTGGAATTAAAGTCCCCGCCTATCAAGTGCGGGATGGTTGGATCGCGAAGGAGCCAGGTAGGGATGAGCTTTGTGTATGTTCGACTCGAACATCGTCTGTTCGTACGTTCGTCGAAAATCAAACAAAACGGGTCGTTCATGCCAAATTCGAGTGACGTGCAACGGCCCATAATTCACTGTGGCATTGTGCGCTGATTATTGGCCAAGCATGCACTATGACCCTGCATGCTTTGCCAATCACAGCGCGCAAAAAACGGAGAGCCATAATTGGCCAAAGCCAGGGTGGCTTTGGCCAATTATGGCTCAGGGCTTTAGCACACGCCCCACACTATAAAAGGCAGCCTGCAAGGCGGCCGCGTGTAGTGTGTTGCGGCATTGTTAATGAGAGAAGTCCTATAGAGAGAGATAGAGAGACAGTGTCTTTTCTACCAGATAGATAGATAGAGCAGGCAGGCTAGTCAGTTTAGTTAAATTTACAGTGTGTAGAGGATATATATACATCTTAGGAGTTGTACATATATTTATACACTGTATAGCTTAGCTAGATCAGCTATTCCTGTTTGTCAGGCAGTAGATTGTGCTAGCTGCAGTGTTCTAACGTGTTGTATTACCTGTGTGCTGTTTAGTTTACACCCAAACGTACTCAGGGTTACTGCACTTGTCCTGTTTATTTGCACCTTAACGTATTTGCTGTTACTGCACTTGTGCTGTGTATTAGCACCTAAACGTACTCGGTGTTACTGCACTTGTCCGGTTTAATAGCACCTAAACGTAGTTGCTGTTACTGCACTTGTCCTGTGTATTAGCACCTAAATGTACTCGGTGTTACTGCACTTGTCCTGTTTAATAGCACCTAAACATAGTTGCTGGTACTGCACTTGGCTGTGTATTAGCACCTAAACGTACTCGGTGTTACTGCACTTGTCCTGTTTATTTGCACCTAAACGTAGTTGCTGTTACTGCACTTGTGCTGTGTATTAGTACCTAAACGTACTCGGTGTTACGGCACTTGTCCTGTTTAATAGCACCTAAACGTAGTTGCTGTTACTGCACTTGTGCTGTGTATTAGTACCTAAACGTACTCAGTGTTACTGCACTTGTCCTCTTTAATAGCACCTAAACGTAGTTGCTGTTACTGCACTTGTGCTGTGTATTAGCACCTAAATGTACTCGGTGTTACTGCACTTGTCCGGTTAAATAGCACCTAAACGTAGTTGCTGTTACTGCACTTGTCCTGTGTATTAGCACCTAAACGTACTCGGTGTTACTGCACTTGTCCTGTTTAATAGCACCTAAACGTAGTTGCTGTTACTGCACTTGTACTGTGCATTAGCACCTAAACGTACTCGATGTTACTGCACTTGTCCTGTTTATTTGCACCTAAACGTAGTTGCTGGTACTGCACTTGTGCTGTGTATTAGCACCTAAACGTACTCAGTGTTACTGCACTTGTCCTGTTTAATAGCACCTAAACGTAGTTGCTGGTACTGCACTTGGCTGTGTATTAGCACCTAAACATACTCGATGTTACTGCACTTGTCCTGTTTAATAGAACCTAAACGTAGTTGGTGTTACTGCACTTGTGCTGTATAGTTTTCACTTAAACCTACTTGGAGTTTACTGCACTTGTCCTCTCCAGTTTGTACCTACATGTACGAGGTGTGTGTACTGATTTTGTCCTGTGCAGGCCATTACAATGTCTGGAAGGACAACAAAGAGAGGCAGAGAGTCACGAGGGCAAGCAGGCTCTGCATCTAGAGGCAATGCTGGTGGTGGACACAGTGCATCCTCTTCAGCACGTGGCCGTTTGACGTGCTCGTCCTTCTTTTCGGGAGCTGGCCGTGTTGAGCCTCAACATGCAGATCAATTAGTAGAGTGGATGACCAAGCCGTCCTCATCCTCCTCATCCTCTCTAACCCAGGCTGAGCTTAGTGTCTGCCAAAGCAGCTGCCAAGGCGTCCTCTTCCCTGTGCACAATGGCATCACTTACTCCTTCCCTATTCCCACCATGTCCTCCTGAGGAGTCTCCCGAACTGTTTCAACACAGTGTTGGGTACATGCTGCATGAAGATGCACAGCGTTTTGAAGGCTCCGATGATGGAACACAGATAGAGGAAGGCAGTAATGTGAGCCCAGAGAGAGGGGTGCCCAAGAGGGACAGCAATCTGGCAGTCATGTTCCCCCAGCTGCAGCATACTGCCAGGTTTTCGACAGTGATAAGGAGGGAGGGGATGATGAGGTCACTGACTCTACGTGGGTGCCTGATAGGAGAGAGGAGGAGGAAGAGGAGGAGGAGGAGGAAGAGGCACAGGCACATCTCCAAAGAGGCAGGATTCCCTCCAGGGGCCAGCTTAAGGGCAGCACACCAACTGCATTACATCGCAGAGCTACGCCTGTGCAGGGCGCTGCTGTGTCTCAACGTTACTGCAAAAGTTCTTTGGTGTGGGCCTTTTTTGAGACATGTGCATCAGATCGCACCGTTGCTATTTGCAACATATGTCTCAAGCGTATCTCGCGTGGCCAAAACATCACCCGCTTGGGCACCACATGCTTGACCAGACATATGTCGACCTGCCATGCAGTTCGTTGGCAAGCATACCAGAAACACCCACACCAAAGAACAAAGCAGACCTCCCCTTGCCCCTCATCAGCTGGGACCTCCAACCCCACTAGACCCTCAGTCCTCTCTGAAGCCTGCACTGATAGGACTGAAGGTGTAGAAATTGGTGTGTCACAACCTAGTAGTACATGCGGGCAATCTACTGATGGTACCAGACAAATTTCCTTGCCCCAGCTTCTGCAGCGCCGAAAGAAGTACTCTCCCAGCTATCCACATGCCCAGTGGTTGAATGCTAGCTTAGCGAAATTGCTAGCACTTCAACTGCTGCCTTTTCAGTTGGTAGATTCTGCCCCCTTCTGTGAGTTTGTGGAATGTGCGGTACCTCAGTGGCAAGTCCCCAAACGCCACTTTTTCTCACGGAAGGCGATTTCGGCTCTCTACCGCCATGTGGAAGGCAATCTCCGTGCCTCGCTGGACAGGGCAGTCAGTGGTAAGGTGCATATTACTGCTGACTCATGGTCCAGCAGGCATGGACAGGGACCTTACCTCTCTTTCGCTGCACATTGGGTGACTCTGCTGGCAGCTGGGAAGGACGCAAGGCAAGGTACAGTAGTGTTGGAGGTTGTTCCACCACCACGCCTCCAAAACACTACTACTATCCTCTTAATGATAACTATTGTATAAAAGGAAATAGTATGCAAGCTAACAATCTCCCTGTTATAGTAAAGGGACATTTAAAAATAAATTATTTATCCTAATTGGGAATTTGTAGTGAATTCATGATATGTTTGCTGGTATTTTAATAACTAAATATCAACTCCAATATTTTAAGTATAAAAAGCTTTACTAAAGGATATAGCCAGAGCTTTTTTTCTCAGAAAATAGGTGCAGGAACTCAACCACGACCCTGTTCAGATTTCAAAAACAGTAGAAGGGTCTTAAAGGGACATTAAATACTAGAATTGCATTACATACAGAGTGCAGAGTTCAGGGGGTTACACACAGAGTGCAGAGCTGTCACTTGTAAACACAGAAACCAGACTTCTGTGTTTACAAGTGATTGTACTGAGCGGGCACCAAAGGGTCTGAGCCAGAGGTGGTGGAACTGAGTTCCCCCAAGTTCCCCCAGAAAAAAAGCCCTGGATATAGCAAATACAAACTTAAAAGGATAACGATATACATTTATTACATAGATATAAAACCTTGTCTCAAGCATTGTGTGCTTTTTCTAAGTACATATCAAAGTAATGAAAAGTGATATGATAAGATTAGATCAGTGGATGAAAAGCACATTAGTTTGAATACTGGAGCTTTATGATTGGCTATAACTTTACATATAATCTGACTTTATCTCAGCACTTGGGAACACACTTAGGTTCCCCTGAGTGCCATATGCGTTGTCTATTAATAGTTATTTATAACCTTTTTTGCTAAATGTTGTTTTGTTTTCCAAAAGCATAGTAGAAATAAGTCAAAAATATAGTAGAACATTCTACAAATTAGCAAACCGGTTCTTCTCCCCCACTACACCAAACATATGTAGGAGTTTGAAACGTATTTTTCCTACTACCGTATATATACTCGAGTATAAGCCGAGTTTTTCAGCACATTTTTTTGTGCTGAAAATGCCCCCCTTAGCTTATACTCGAGTCACCTTTTTGTGCCTAATCTCCCAGCCGTAGGTCCCCTGGACCCAAAACTTGTCACACATGTAGCCCCACGTTTCCTCTACAAGTGTGCAAAGTTTGCTGTCTGGGAGACCACGGCCGGGTAGCATCGATTTTTCAAAGCCGGGCACCCCTTCTATATACTCCCATGTTAAGCATAAGTCTAGTCATGGACACAGTGAGGCATGGACACAGTGAGGCATGGGCACAGTGAGGCATGGACACAGTGAGGCATGGACACAGTGAGGCATGGGTACAGTGAGGTATAGGCACAGTGAGGCATGGGCACAGTGAGGCAAAGTGAGGCACAGCGAGGCATGCAGATGGACACCCTAGGCTTATACTTGAGTCAATAAGTTTTCCCATTTTTTTGTGGTAAAATTAGGTGCCCCGGCTTATATTCGGGTCGGCTTATACTCAAGTATATAAGGTACATTTTTTAAAATGTATTTTTTTGTTAATTTCACTGTACCATATAATCATCTTTATTTCACAATTAAAAAGCAAAAAAAAAAAAACTGCTCCATTTAAAAGATTTTGCCTAGGCAAAGATGATGTCATCCATCTGCTGCAGGCATGGGGAAACATTTCTTCTGTCTCCTCTTGTGCAGTGATCAGACTGCACCATTGCAACTGTAGCACTGGGCCTGGCTCTTTAAAGGAATAATTTTCTCTTTTCTCTCCTATAATAGACAGCTGCAGGGAGAGAGGAGACTGAACTGTATTGGCTGTTGCTACAGCTGAAGAGAACCTACCCCTAGCAACTCCAGGGAAGAAGGACTTCTGAGTGGTTGCCTGGGCCACCCTGGGGGACATGTATAAAATAAATGTTTGTAAACATTGATGCTTAAAGCGGGGGTTCACCCAAAATCTAGCAGAGCCAGCATACTAAGGACATTACATTTCGGCAGGTAATTTTTTGTTCTCTGTACATACCTTTATATACTGATTTTGTCCAGGGCTTCCGGGTTCCGATGACTGGGGGACTGGTCATTCCTATCCTTCCGTTCGATGATTGACGGCTTGTGAAACAGGTGACCTGTCGCACAACGCGCGTCACCAGATGTCGGGAAATAGCAGAGCTGCAAGTCGGCACTATACGGCGCCTGCACAGTCAGCTCTACACGGCGGGCACAGGCGCCGTATAGCGCCGACTTGCAGCTCGGCTATTTCCAGAAAGCGTTGTGCGACAGGTGACCTGTTTCACAAGCCATCAATCATCGAACGGAAGGATAGGAATGCCCAGTCCCGCAGTCATCGGAACCCTGAGGCTGGTATAGGAACGCCCAGTCCCAGAGTCATCGGAACGGGGAAGCCCTGGACAAAATCAGGATATAAAGGTAAGTACAAAAAAAAAAAAAACGAAATAAAAAGTCCTTACTATGCTGGCTCTAATGTAAAAAAAATCGTTTTTAGGGTGAACCTCCACTTTAAAGTGAAATAATAAAAATTAAAAATGTTCTTCCTGCCCCTGCCAATATTTAGATTTCAGCGCTGTAGCACTTTGAATGGCAATTGCGCGGTTATGCTACACTGTACCCAAACTAATTTGTTATCATTTTTTTCCTACAGATAGAGCTTTCTTTTGGTGGTATTTGATCACTGCTGGGGTTTTTATTTTTTTGCGCAACAAATAATTTTTGAAAGATTTTTTAGAATAGTTTTTTTAGAAAAAAAAGTTTTTCTTTGTTTCTGTTATAAAATGTTGTAAATAAGTAAGTTTTCTCCTTCACTGACGTGCCCTGATAAGGCTGCACTGACGGGCACTGATAAGGCAGCACTGATGGGCATGTTAATGCACTGTGTATGGGTTTGGGAGTACAAGTGTGTGTACAACGATGATTTTTTTTTCTTTGCACATTATTGTACACACACTTGTACTCCCAAACCCATACACGGTGCATTAACATGCACTCTGTACCTATACACACACACACACACACACACACACACACACACACACACACACACACATTTATTTACACACTTATATATTATACCTACCATGTCCATGGTTTTGGTATATTTAATAACAACAGCAACATGATATTCTGATTTTAGTATCAACAATACCTTCATACTCTACCATATTCTTTTATACATATTTATGCCAAAATCTTGTTAGTACAGAATGACTTTATATTCTTATTACAAATACATATTGAATCATTATGGGTGTCGTCTGTTTCTCCTAGCGCCCCGCAGGTCTACACCCGAGACTCCGTGCAAGCCGCTGTTTGGTTGACTCCTGCCTAGAGTGATGGGGGACGTTCATCATGGGGATATTGGGATCCTTTGTCTGCACCACAGCCATCATCTCTGGTTACATGTCATCTTCTATATGCTTCGAGCGGTAAATATATCCCCACTACCTGTACTATGGGTGCCAGCATTTTGCTTGAATGTTAGTATCCTAACATACTTTTTTGACATCTTTCCAGAATACAAATCCCCCTGAAGAAGACCAAATTGTGGTCGAAACGCGTCAGGGTATTCTTATGGAAGCTACTTTATCAATGGCACTATATATTATTCCATTGTATCATTTAATCATTGTTGAGATAGGTCTCCAACTGTCTGTAACCTGAATGCATTTATTATTACAACTATCTGCATCTTCATTACTCGTGATACAGAAACCTAGTAAAGATTTTTTTTTTATATATTTCCATGTCTTTGAATTTAATATACTTTACACAGTATGTCGCTTAAAAGCCCCCGGGGGGAATTTCTCCATTTTTGTCTCTACAACATTTTGGGGTGTGCGGCCCTAGGACTCTCAATATATGCGTTTTTTCTTGTCTCTAAAAATAGGGTATCCTCTTTCCCCTCAAAAAAATGACATGCCAAATGTGACATGTCAGTGGGGTCACCATCACTTAAAGCGGAAGTTTCATTTTTGGGTGGAACTCCACTTTAAAAGAATGCGCAGCATGAAAATGGCTGATTTAAAAACAAGTGGCCTGACCAAATACAACTGTGGGGAAGGCCATCCTTTGCTCTTTGGTTTTAGCCAGTAGCTATGGTATGAAAAAATGCAATTGCAGCTATGGCAAATGAAACAACAAAATGTGTATGGTAATGGGATGCACACAATGGGCAGCATTACCTGTTTAAGCAAGAAACTGCAAACCAAGGCCATCTGGGGAGGGTGGTCAGCTTTTTCCCATTAGCTGCCCCCCCTTCACTTATGCTTACAGGCCTGTGGATCCATGCACCATTAGGAGATGAAACAAAGAGGTGCTTTAAATACCACAATGGCAGCTAAAGGCATCCAATGTGTTTCCACCCCAAATCTAGTTAACCAAGCTATACCCCGCCGACGTAGTTTGCTTACGCCGGCGTAGGGTGGGCGCACATTTAGGCTGGGTGCATGGTGCCGCTCCCATTTATTAGCCATTCAAACATGCAAATGAGGGAAATATGGCGATTCACGAACGTGAGTGTGCCTGACGCAGGCTACGCGAGATGCGCGTAAGTTGGACGTCCGGCGTAAAGTTATTCCCCATAAAGGAGGTGCAACCCAGCAACAGACATGCTCAGGTCTACACCAGGGAATACAAGCCAGCGTACTGTACGTTGGATGTGTGTCTGGCTGGGCTTAGGTTACGTTCACGGCGTATGCAGTGATCCGACATAGCTTAGGCAGTTGTTCTGACGTGGTTATGAGCAGGCGCAGGGGGATGCGTCGACGTCATGGCGCATGTGCAGTTCATTATACGTGCTTGTCTGGCGCTCGGCACATCATTTGCATGGGGTCACGCCTCATTTGCATGGGTCACGCCCACTTCCACCTACGCCGGCCAGCGCCTTTGAAACCCACGCCACGCTGGTGCAACGTTGGGAGCACTGGGTGGATGAATTTCATGCTTGCCTCTCTATGCTGCATTGGCATAGCGTACAGGGGTTACTCTATGGCGGCGTAATGTGCGCCTGCTGTCTGTGAATCTGGGCCTATATTTTTATCCTGAATTGTTAGACTGGGTCAATTTATTTTTAGCAGGCTAGCTGGCAAGTGTGCTGGGATTTTTTGTTTTTGTATGTTTAGGATGTGCAAAGCTCTTTTTTATGCGCAACTTACTGCAAAGACTAGTTATTAATTGTAGTGGTTGCCATCTTTTTGTATAGCTTGTTCCCTTTTACATCCTCCCTGCTCCTTCCATGTTCCCTCAGTCAGAGTAATGCTGCATACACACTATCACTTTATGTGATGAAAAAAAAACTACGTTTTAAATCATGAAATAAAACAACGTTTTTGAAACTTCATTTTCAAAAACGACGTTCCCTACACACCATCGTTTTTTCAAAATGCTCTAGCAAAGCGCGGTTACGTTCAGCACTCTTTTCCATTGAAGCTAGCTTCATAACTTGCTTCTGAGCATGCGCGGGTTTAAAAACGTTGTTTTAAACGTCATTTTGCACACACACTATCATTTTAATTGACACAAAAAACGACGTTTTGAAAAACGACACAAAAAATTGAAGCATGCTTCAATTTTTTTTTGTCGTTTTTCACAAGACATAAAACGATGTTTTTCCCCACATACGGTCATTTTAATTGACGTTTTTCAAAACGTCGTTTTTTTTCATCACATAAAGTGATGGTGTGTACGCGGCATTAGTCATCACAGAAACAAGTTATAGAAAGTCATAGTCATCCTATATGTCAAAAGACCATTTTTTTTTTTTTATCTGTACCTCACTAAAGCAAAATTGTTTTTTAGGATTACATTTTTGTACTTTATTGAATAGTTAAGCTGTCTGAGGATTCTGCCAAGTCAGCAAGTGGACATACTGTCCACACCAACTGGGTCTAAGCTATGTCATTGCATATATCAGCATTTGAAACAAAGCAGTTAGAGAAAACTGTAATGGAGCAACACCATTCAGCCGAGTGATAACAGCAATTTAATGGTAAACATACAAGCACATGCAGTATATGTAGACAATTTTTTTTATTTTCATATTGATGTAGTCTTAATGGTCATGTAACACAGCAGCTACTAGTGGGGGTGGTGGGGGCTATGAATGGAGTGTTTCTCTTAGCAGCTATTGGTGGTGTTAGTTACTGGTAACTGTTGACCATAAAAATAGCAGTGATGGAGATGAGTCTCCATGCAAGGGTCAACATATCTTGCACCCGAATACCTCTTAAGAAATTGTTGCATAGAAAATTTTGGTAAAATCTCTTAAACACGGGGCTAAACCTGGCACTGTTGGTTCTGATTATGGTGTCCACAGGGTGACAGTGAAAAAAATATGGTGACTGTGGGTTTTTCCTAAAACTCACAAACTGATGAATGGCATGGTAGCAAATAATTTGCAAGCACTGTATTTAGGAGTGCAGTGAGCAATTGGCAGGTTGCCTCCAGGAATAAAGGGTCAAAGCACAAGGAGAAAGTAGAGTGAAAGGGTGCACATCAGCTGACTGAGCTCATTCCATCCAATTGCAGAAGTAGAACAAGGATCACTACTTGTTCTTTTTGTGCATATTAGCAGCTGCTTATAAATATGGCTTTGGTGGAGATGTGATCAGTGCGGGGTATAGACCTTGGGGGGCCTGGGGCACTTCAAGTTTGGGGGCCCCTCAACATGGAAATTAAATAATATGAAAAATAAAACGTGAATGATAAAACACATTTATTCTAAAAAAATAAATTGTGGGGGTGGTGGGGGCTATGAATGGAGTGTTTCTCTTAGCAGCTATTGGTGGTGTTAGTTACTGGTAACTGTTGACCATACAAATAGCAGTGATGGAGATGAGTCTCCATGCAAGGGTCAACATATCTTGCACCCGAATACCTCTTAAGAAATCGTTGCATAGAAAATTTTGGTAAAATCTCTTAAACACGGGGCTAAACCTGGCACTGTTGGTTCTGATTATGGTGTCCACAGGGTGACAGTGAAAAAAATATGGTGACTGTGGGTTTTTCCTAAAACTCACAAACTGATGAATGGCATGGTAGCAAATAATTTGCAAGCACTGTATTTAGGAGTGCAGTGAGCAATTGGCAGGTTGCCTCCAGGAATAAAGGGTCAAAGCACAAGGAGAAAGTAGAGTGAAAGGGTGCACATCAGCTGACTGAGCTCATTCCATCCAATTGCAGAAGTAGAACAAGGATCACTACTTGTTCTTTTTGTGCATATTAGCAGCTGCTTATAAATATGGCTTTGGTGGAGATGTGATCAGTGCGGGGTATAGACCTTGGGGGGCCTGGGGCACTTCAAGTTTGGGGGCCCCTCAACATGGAAATTAAATAATATGAAAAATAAAACGTGAATGATAAAACACATTTATTCTAAAAAAATAAATTGTTAGGTTTCAAAAATACATTTTGGGCCAGATTCACAGCGGAGATACGACGGAGTATCTCAGATACTCCGTCGTATCTCTCAGAGTATCTATGCGACTGATTCATAGAATCAGTTACGCATAGATATCCCTAAGATCCGACAGGTGTAATTGTTTTACACTGTCGGATCTTAGGATGCAGTACCGCGGCCGCCGCTGGGGGGAGTTTGCGTCGTAAACCAGCGTTGGGTATGCAAATTAGGAGTTACGGCGATCCACGACGGATTTTCACGTTCGCTACGTCGCTGCTAGTCTAGTTTCCTGTCGCAAAGTTAGTCGTCGTTTTTGGTGCCTTAACTTTACACAGCAATCGTATTGCTGTATAAAGTATGGACGTCGTTCCCGCGTCGAAATTTAAAAATTCACGTCGTTTGCGTAAGCCGTCCGGGAATACGGAATTACGCTACGCGCGTCGCCGTTCGAGAAAATGACGTCACTGCGCGCAAAGCACGGCGGGAATTTCTAAACGGAGCATGCGCAGTAGGTCCGGCGCGGGAGCGCGCCTAATTTAAGTGGCACACGCCCATTTAAATTACGCAGGCTTACGCCGGAGGCCGCCGGCGTAGTTTTCATCGCAAGTGCTTTGTGAATCAGGCACTTGCGATGAAAACTTGCGGCGGTGTAACATATCTACAATACGTTATGCCGCCGCACTTCTACCTGAATCTGGCCCTTTATTCTTATTTTATTGACTATAATACATATTACACAGGTAATTGGAACTAGAGATGGGCCTAAAACCCTCCTGTTCAGTTCACATCAGAACTCCCGAACAGAGAAAACCCTATGGTATGGATTTCGAGGGGGACCCACGTCGTTTAAAAAAATCCACCTACCTCCCGCCGTCCTCGGTTAGCCTGTTTTCTTTCTGTTCCAGTCCTGACAGTCACAGCGAGCTGGGAGAGGAGGTTGGAGAAGGAGCGCAGGCTCTGGGAGGCGCCGGAGATGCTGCTCAGGGTGGTGATGAGGCCTTGTCTTCTCTCACTCCCTTCTGGGCTCTTCCCAGCTGCCCAGGCCTCCCCTTCCTGTTTGAAGATGCTGCTGCCCTGCACCCCACCGCCACCAGACCAGCAGCAGGACAATCCAGTCCAGGACCATGACAAGGGGGCTCTTGAGGCCCCACGAGCACTAACGTGGAGGAGGAGGAAGTAGAATCCTCCTCCACTTTAAATGCTGGGAAGGGAGGAAGTTGCGGCCGTGACATCACTGGTAGCTAGATGCTAGGCTGCTCTAGCAACCTGCCTATTGCAGGGAATGCACCCACCCGGTAAGAGACTCTGGGCTACGAGCCCCAGACTCGGGGGCTATAGCCCCAATAGCCTCCCCCTAGTGACACTTCTGCCTGTTACTAAGTTGGTCAAGTCAGTAGACCTTTGGGGAAATAGGGGGAGCTGGTACCTGCTGTTTTTTGGCTATTACATTTTTAACACTCCCTTGGCAAACACAGGCATGCATACAGTGATATTTGGCAACACAGAGAAAGACATTTTTGCCTGAGATTTATGTGCACCATCCTTGCTATACATAGGTCCACATCTTTGATTTTCTTGAGGGAGATGCAACAGCAGCAGGTCTAGTGCAAAAGCTGCCTGCTTGAGATTCCTTCTCCTACCTATCCCTTTTTTGTATATGTTGCAATTAGGGGGGGGGGGTAATTTCTTCCCCTTCTTCCAATGTCTCAACTAAAAACATTTCCCAGGAATTGTGTACCATGATCAGGTGCAGTGGTTGGTCCTTGTTAGATAACATGTGGTACTCTGACTAAGTCACATGTACTGACCTAAAAAAGAGATATTGTCAAATGCAAATCAAAAACGTAATGGAATATAGCGGGCCTACCACTGTCAAACAAGTTCATAACTATAATTGTATATCTCAACAAAAATCAGTATAGATATGTATATACAATATACATATATATATATATATGTGTATTTATAAAGCAGTAAATGTGACATTCACCAAACTTAGCCTGAATGCAGGGCCGTTTGAAGGAATTTGGGGGCCCCAAGCAAAAGGGACATGGAGGCCCCCCAACACCCCCCACACGCAAATCCCTTCCATGTTCTTTTTACTCCCCCTGGGCCCCCTCCCTTCCCGGTCCGTACCGCATGGCAGGAGATTCAGTTTCCTGTTCACGGCCGGACTGAAAGGAAGTCAGCACTCAGTGTGCACTTCCTGTCAGTCCGGCTGGGAACAGGAAACTCAATCTCCTGTACCGCGCAGTACCCGGCCGGAGTCCGGACTGACAGGAGGAAGGAAGAGGAGCTTGGCCATGCTACAGAGAAGGGAAAGTGACGACTTGAGGCAACAGTGCTGCAGGCTTTCTATAGATTGCTCAGGCGGCTGCAGCATATAGGAAGGGCGGCAAGGGCCCTGCTTGGGGCCCCAGGCCAGCTCGGGCCCCAAGCAATTGCTTGGTTTGCCTGCCTTATAGAGACGGGCCTGCCTGCATGCAAATGAATCACTGTAATTCAAAACACATGCATGATTCCCCTGCACTGAATATTTGGTGAATGTTCCATTGACTGCTTTATAAATATACCCCGATATTAACATATTAGAAGTATGATATATAATATGTAAAAATATCTTTGTAGTGTATAAGGGCCAGATCCACAAAGAGCCGGCGTAACGTAAAATTTCCCATTTAAGTTACACTGCCTTAAAATTTCTACCTAAGTGCCCGATCCACAAAGCACTTACCTAGAAATTTTCGGCTGTGTAACTTAAATTCCGCCGGCGCAAGGCGTTCCTCTTCAAATGGGGGCGATTCCCATTTAAATTAGGCGCGCTCCCGCGCCGGCCGTACTGCGCATGCTCATGACGTCATTTTCCCGACGTGCATAGCGCGAAATTACGTTACGCCGAGCTTTGTGGATCGCGACGGGTCAATAAAGTTGCGTCGGGAAAAAAAAAAGATACGGCGGAAATTTTTTTTTTTAAAACAAAAAAAAAAACGCGTCGCTGGACAGAAAAGTCTGCTTTTACAAGGTGTAAACAGTTTACACTTTGTAAAAGCAGCCCTAATTTTACGGTAGCAAACTAAAACTTATGGAGAAAAAACGAAGCGTAAAAGCTTCGTGGATCTCCGTAAGTGCTAATTTGCATACCCGAGGCGGCATTTCGACGCAAAATGCCCCCAGCGGCGGATGCGGTACTGCATCCTAAGATCCGGCAGTGTAAGTCCCTTACACATGTCGGATCTTCTGTCTATCTCTTGGAAACTGATTCTGTGAATCAGTTCCAAAGATAGAAACAGGGATACGACGGTGTATCAGTAAATACGCCGGCGTATCCCTTTTGAGGATCTGGCCCTAAGTCTTTATACTAATGCCACACTTATATTGTTATTTCAAGTATAATATACACAATATTTTATAAATCTAATTATGAGAACAAACTATACTGTTTCTCTTTTTACAAAAACAAACATTTAATTACCTTCTAATATTCTACTATGCTCAAAAAAAAAAAATTGGGTTGGTATATGGTTAGGAAAATGAGAGCAATGTTTGTGTGTATATATACATATTTAGTATGTTTTAAGCGACAGAGGTCATTTTCCTCTTGCGCTATGATTTCTAAATTTTAGAAATACCCAGTTGTGGTTTACTGACTCTCTTTATTGGAGAACAGTTCAAGTTTTGTAACCTTAGTGCCATTTCAATTGATTATTCAAATACTGTTTTTAATGGAGAAAATGCTGACTTTGGCGTGAATTTGTAAGATGGTGTGTAACCAAATGAACAAACCATGGCTCTGAATTGTTAGAAATGTTGCACAATGGCTTATTTCTCTTGTTTGAGAAGTATTTAGAGAGGAAAGGAGTACATCAGCCTGTGAAAATGGAGACCCCAATTCAGGACCAGTGCAAGCCCCATTGACCTTGGGCAAGTCACTTTATTTCCTTTGGCCTCAGGCACAAAATAGGCGTCTGTGATCCTTGCATCATGACATATATTGTTCTGCCAAGCAGAGATTTACACTGGTGGCATTATATCAAAATGTACAAAAATACATTGAATGGACCCCTTAACAACAATAATTTCATTTTATATTGTAGCCTTTAAGCCTGTCTATATCGATGGGAAAAATCCTGCTACTATTCCCATTTATAAAATAAGATTGCTGTAATTTGTGTTATTCCCAGAAAACACAAATGTTTTGTTGAGGCAAAACAAGCCCTGCTATCAGCAATGCAATTTTTTCCAGAGTCTTTTAGCATGACCTTGTCTAAATAAAATATACACGACCCAATTCTGTATTTAGTGTCTGGAAATGCTGATAACAGCACAGATTCTTATCAAATTTTAAAGAGAATCAACATAATATTGTCATCATTTAATACATGATGCAATACCCAAGTGCCGTTAAAATAGAATACATAGAAAGATTTTTTTTATAGATAACAGCTGATAATGAATAAAGCATTTTATACAATAATTATAGAAGAAATTAACTTTGCTAAACCATTATTTTGTTTTAAACCGATAAAACTGCAAGACACAAAGATAAATATAAAAAAGACAAAGCTCAATTTTATTAAAGCTTTCATCCACCTCTGTGACATATCTGATTTTGCAGAATAGGTAAAATACTTATTTTTAAATAAATAACTGTTTTAATTATTATTATTCCATCTTTTTTTTTGTTGCTGCGTTTATTGTAACTATTGCTGCTTTGTGTTTACATGTTCCATGTGGCATCATCTGGGTATATTCTCTGTGGTATAGTAGTCACTTTGGTACATTATTCTCTATGTCATATTACTGTAATTGTTACTTATTAACCACTTGCTTACTGGGCACATATACCCCCTTCCTGCCCAGGCGAAATTTCAGCTTTCAGCACTGCGTCGCTTTAAATTAAAATTGCGCGGTCGTGCGACGTGCCTCCCAAACAAAATTGATGTCCTTTTTTTTCCCACGAATAGAGCTTTCTTTTGGTGGTATTTGATCACCTCCGTAATTTTTATTTTTTGCGCTATAACCAAAAAAAGAGCGACAATTTTGAAAAAAAACACAATATTTTTTACTTTTTGCTATAATAATTATCCCATTTTTTATTTAAAAAAACTATTTTTTTTCTCAGTTTAGGCCGATATGTATTCTACATATTTTTGGTAAAAAAAAAAATCGCAATAAGCGTATAGTGATTGGTTTGCGCAAAAGTTATAGTGGCTACAATATAGGGGATAGAATTCTGACATTTTTTTTATTATTTTTTTTTATACTAGTAATAGGGCGATCTGCAAATTTTGTCAGGACTGCGATATTGCGGTGGACACATCGGACACTTTTGACACATTTTTGGGACCATTCACATTAATATAGCGAACAGCGCTATAAAAACGCACTGATTACTGTATAAATGTGACTGGCAGGGAAGGGGTTAACACTAGGGGGCGAGGAAGGGGTTAAATGTGTATCCTGGGTGTGTTCCAACTGTGTGTGGAGGGGGACTGACTGGGGGAGGTGACCGATGCTGTGTCCCTATGTACAAGGGACACACTATCAGTCTCCTCTCCCTGACAGGACGTGGAGCTCTGTGTTTTCAGGATCCAATCAATTATAAAGATGACCCTGCCTCAAATAAGTCAAAACATAAGACTCCTCACTCCCAATATACACATGGTAATGGTGTATAACAAGGATATGCAATTAGCGGACCTCCAGCTGTTGCAAAACTACAAGACCCATCATGCCACTGCCTTTAGGTGTCATGCTTGTGGCTGTCAGAGTCTTGCAATGCCTCATGGGACTGATAGTTCTGTAACAGCTCTGAGGTCCGCTAAGTGCATATCCCTGGTGTATAAGATGGGACTTTAGGAGTGCTCACAGAAAAATACAGACATCGAGATAGACAAATCAATTAACTTTTTATTACAAACAGTTAAGAAATTACACTTATAAGACTTATAAGAAATTACCATCCATAAAGACTTTTTACTGGGTTCCAGCATTAATCACATCTTATACATATCGTTGTCTCCAAGATTAGGAAGTGTGACGGTATTAGAATGATATCCCCGTCAAAGATTCCCTTCTTCCATAAGAACGTCACCCAATATTCCACTTGGAGGAATATTCCTGAGATCGCCCATTAAGCCACACATTAGTCCAGGCTTACTGCTAGAACAAGACAGCCTTTAATGTTATATCACACAGCTTATATGTCATTTCCAAAACTGTTACAATGACAAATCTCCGCCCCCTCACACTGGGGCTTCCATACAGATTATTAGGCAGACACGACGGAGCCGATGCTGAAAACACATTTTCTTTAGACAATGACATCAAGGACGCTGATTACTAGTTGTACTGAATACATTAACTAGACCGCTCGACCCCGCATATAGAGAGATAATTACCACAATGGAGCAATCAGAATAATTAACACAAGCCACTTAAACACAGATCTCCTTCACACAACACAATAGATCAATTAACCTTTAGAAATAGTGAGGGGACATTAGCATGTCAATAACCTGTTAGCCGAGGACAGAATTACACAGGGCAAGCAGGGAGAATTAGACTGAGACATATAGGCAAATGCATCACAATGGCCCCCCTTTTTCTCCCTGCTACGGCAAACCCGGTTGGACCTTCCCTGGTCCAGTAGGGTTGACGGGTTCAGAGCTTTTAGTCTGAGGTTAACTCCGTTTGGCGTGACTGACCTCCCTTGGCAACTGCTTCAGACTCAGGTATGCCACCGGGTCGTCAGATCACACGCCGGTCAGTCCCCAAGTCTTTGTGCGATCTGCAGAGTCACCAGAAGTCAGTGTGAAGACGGCGAATGGGTCTGTGCGCCGCCATCTAGGTGTCCCGCTATGGGAGGGGCAGGTTATGGCTCTGAAGTGACAATCACAGGAGATTCATAAAAAGAAAAAGTTATATTTGTTGAAATGCTGTAGCACTGGTGCTCAGAGTCCGGGGGGGGGGGGAATCAGAGCCCCATAAGGTCAGCCACCCCCTGCTCCCTCCGCAGCCACCGGTTCTCCTCTTGGAGCTTCTCCAGCTCCATCTCCAGTTCATGGAGCCTGGGGGGGTCGGCCTGCTGTGACCTCAGGCGGTTGTTCTCCTCTTCCATGCGGCTTATGCACTCCTCCAGCTCCATGTATTCACGGATCAGCTCCTGCTTGCTCATGTCCTGCAGGCTTTCCACGTGGTCCTTCATCATCAGGAACTGGGTGGTGGTGTAAGGGGCCACCGGTGGGCCCTTGGCGAACATCTCGGCCCGCATCTGGGGCGCCCGCTGCGATTCCATCTCCTCCAGTCGCTTCTTCTCCTCCCAGGTCCGCTGGTTATATGACTTCCAGGACCTCTTCTTCTTGGAGGGTGGCCGGCGGTGCCTCTTTCTGCCCAGCTCCCTCCAAGGCCCCTCCGGCTCATGGCTGTCGCCCATGACCAGCTGACAATGGTGTTCCCTGTTGTCCGTAATAACAGATTGTACCATGAGGGCTTCGTAAGGGGTGCCCAATGGTTCTTCCTGACCTAGCTCCTGGGGATCCCAAGCCGAGTCTACACAATGGGCTGCTGCTGGTGGGCGGTACCCAGGTTGAGACCAATTTGATCTGGTGTTGTCATTCAGGGGGCAATTCTGCTTGAAGTGACCCAACTGTTTGCACCGGAAGCAGCGTTGTTCGTTGTCCTCCTGGCGTGGATAGCGAGGGCTCGATGTCATCGGTCTGTTAGGAGGTTGGTATCTAGCGGCTGGTGGGTGTGAGGGCACTGTTGGTCGTGGAGGTTGTACCTGTGGTGTGACCTGGTTCGTCTTGCGAGTATCCGCATATTCATCCGCCAACTTCGCGGCCTCTGGTAGAGTCATGGGCCTGCGATCTCTCACCCAATCTTTGACATCCGTCTGGATGTGATTGTAAAATTGCTCCAGGAGCATTAGTTGCAAAATGTCCTCTGCGGTGGTGGCCTGGCTGCTGTTAACCCAGTTAGAGGCCGACAGGGACAACTGGCATGCCCATTCCGCGTAAGAGTCTTTTGTGGTTTTGCGTGAGTCCCTGAACTTCTGTCGGTGGGACTCTGGGGTTACTGCATAACGAGCCAGGAGCGCTTCTTTAACCCTGGCGTAGCTATGGATATCCTGATCTGGCACGGTCCGGAAAGCATCAGAAGCTTTGCCTGACAGTTTGCCTGACAATATTGCAACCCACTCTCCTCTAGCTATTCGGTGCAGGTTACATTGTCGCTCAAAATCTGCCAGGTAGTTATCAATCTCACAGTCCTTTTCATCAAAAGCTTTAAAAGCACTAAACAGAATCTTCCTGGCGTCTGCTGTGCTGTACTCACTGTTTGGAGAATGTGTGGCTGCTTGTTGGACTGCTGCCAGTTTTAACTGTAGCTCTGCGTCTCTTATTTGTTTATCCTCCTGTAGCTCTGCGTCTCTTATTTGTTTATCCTTCTGTAGTTCTGCGTTTACTAACAGGTCCATCACTTTCAGCACCACATCCGGCGTTGGGTTCGGGCCGAACCATGCTAGCTTCTCTCTCATTAGCTTGTTGGCTGGCGATTCCTCCTCCTGAATCACTGGTGTCTCCATCTCTTGTACTGCTGGCGTTGCTGCAATCCCATCGTCCTGGTCTAGCTCCATTAATTCTGCTATGATGACCCGCTTGGTTTTGTTGCTAGCAATCCTTCCACGAACTTCCAGTAGTTCTTCCAGTGTCTGCTTGGAATCCGGGTGTAAAGGAGAGTAGAAGGGAAAATCCCGCTGCTTCCAACCAATTTGTGACGGTATTAGAATGATATCCCCGTCAAAGATTCCCTTCTTCCATAAGAACGTCACCCAATATTCCACTTGGAGGAATATTTCTGAGATCGCCCATTAAGCCACACATTAGTCCAGGCTTACTGCTAGAACAAGACAGCCTTTAATGTTATATCACACAGCTTATATGTCATTTCCAAAACTGTTATAATGACAAATCTCCGCCCCCTCACACTGGGGCTTCCATACAGATTATTAGGCAGACACGACGGAGCCGATGCTGAAAACACATTTTCTTTAGACAATGACATCAAGGACGCTGATTACTAGTTGTACTGAATACATTAACTAGACCGCTCGACCCCGCATATAGAGAGATAATTACCACAATGGAGCAATCAGAATAATTAACACAAGCCACTTAAACACAGATCTCCTTCACACAACACAATAGATCAATTAACCTTTAGAAATAGTGAGGGGACATTAGCACGTCAATAACCTGTTAGCCGAGGACAGAATTACACAGGGCAAGCAGGGAGAATTAGACTGAGACATATAGGCAAATGCATCACAGGAAGCATGGCAGAAAGAAAAAAAAAATACTTCTCAATCTTGGAGCCTATTTTTGTCATTTTTGTACATTTATATATTTCTGAGCTGAATTTGTTTTGTAGAATGGACCATCTAGTAGATATGTTTTGGCGCAGGTCAGTGGCGTAACTAGAGACTTCAGGGCCCCGGTGCAAGATATCATGAAGGCCCCCCCCCCCCCCCCCCCCAAAAAGCCGGATTTTGATACTTCATTTTTCTACACTGTACAACAAAGTAAAGGGGGGGGGGTGGCTGCAGCGGCAGTGATAGTGCTATACTCTCCCACCACCACCTGTGCCTTTTACTGATCCCATCCCTCCACCACTGATCTCATCCCTATCGCCCCCATCACCTCTGTTGTAGAAGAGTAATAGGGGGATAGGGATGGGATCAGTGGTGGGGGGATGGGATCAGTAAGAGGCACGGGTGGTGGGAGAGGATGGCACCACCACTGCCAACCCCCCTCAAGTACCACCGCTGCCATCCCCCTCAAGTACAGTTTACCCGTTGGTTGATAGAGGTTACTATACGTCATTACCGCTCACTGATTGGTTGCAAGGGGTTACTGCACATTATTACAGCTCACTGATTGGTTGCTATAGGTTACTGCTTATCATTATCACTCACTGATTTGTTGCTAGAGGTTACTGCAAATGTATACTGCTCACTGAATGGTTGCTATGGGTTACTGCTTATCATTATCACTCACTGATTTGTTGCGAGAGGTTACAGCACATCATTACCGCTCACTGGGTGACAGGGCAGTATTGTGGTGTGTGATGCAAATGTTGGGTTAAAGTTGGTTGGATGACAGGATGCAGTTTGGGGTGATGTGGCAGCATTGGGGTGAGAGGCTGAGATCATATCTCCCCTATAATGATAGGGAGTAGGGTGATAGGATACTAGAGGTGGGGTACAGGAGGGATGAGGATGATAATGACAGGAGGCAGGGTGGTAGGATGCCAGATAAGGGGTACAGGGGGATGATGATGACAGGTGTGGAGTGGTAGGAGGCCAGAGGTGGGGTAGAGAGGAATGATAGGGATGTTGATGACAATGGGCAGAGTGGATGTCAGCAAAGGGGGATGATGATGACGACAGCGGGTGGGGTGGTAGGAAGCTGTCAGTGGGGTACAGGGAGATGATAATGATGGGGGTAGGGTGGTTGGATGATAGAGGTGGGCTACAGGGGGATGTTGGTGACAGGAGGCAGGGTGGTAGGATGTCAGAGGTGGGAGGTATAGGGATGATGATGATAGTGGGTAAGGTGGTAGAAAGCTGGCAGAGGAGTACAGGGGGATGAAGATTACAGGGGGTGGGATGGTAAGAAACTGGCAATGGGGTACAGATGGGATGATGATGGTGGGGGTGGGGCGGTAGGAAGCTGGTAGTGGGGGATGAAGATGACGGGGTGGGGTAGTAGGACGCTGGCAGAGCGGTGCAGGGGGATGAAGATGACAGGGGCGGGTGGAAGGAGCTGGCGGTGCAGGGGGATGAAGATGGCAGGAAGCGGGTGGAAGGAGCTGGTGGTGCAGGGTGATGAAGATGACAGGGGGCGGGTGGAAGGAGCTGGCGGTGCAGGGGGGATGAAGATGGCAGGAAGCGGGTGGAAGGAGCTGGCGGTGCAGGGGGGATGAAGATGACAAGGGGCGAGTGGAAGAAGCTGGCGGTGCAGGGGGATGAAGATGACAGGAAGCGGGTGGAAGGAGCTGGCGGGGCAGGGGGGATGAAGATGACAGGGAGCGGGTGGAAGGAGCTGGAGGTGCAGGGGGGGTGACAGGGGGCGGGTGGAAGGAGCTGGCGGTGCAGGGGGGATGAAGATGACAGGAAGCGGGTGGAAGGAGCTGGCGGGGCAGGGGGGATGAAGATGACAGGGAGCGGGTGGAAGGAGCTGGTGGTGCAGGGGGGATGACAGGGGGCGGGTGGAAGGAGCTGGCGGTGCAGGGGGGATGAAGATGACAGGGGGTGGGTGGAAGGAGCTGGCGGTGCAGGGGGGATGAAGATGACAGGAAGTGGGTGGAAGGAGCTGGCGGTGCAGGGGGGATGAAGATGGCAGGAGGCGGGTGGAAGGAGCTGGCGGTGCAGGGGGGATGAAGATGACAGAGGGCGGGTGGAAGGAGCTGGCGGTGCAGGGGGGATGACAGGGGGCGGGTGGAAGGAGCTGGCGGTGCAGGGGGGATGAAGATGGCAGGAAGCGGGTGGAAGGAGCTGGCGGTGCAGGGGGGATGAAGATGACAGGGGGCGGGTGGAAGAAGCTGGCGGTGCAGGGGGATGAAGATGACAGGAAGCAGGTGGAAGGAGCTGGCGGTGCAGGGGGGATAAAGATTACAGGGGGCGGATGGAAGGAGCTGACAGTGGGAAGTATGATGACAGGAAGTAGGGTGGTGGTATGCCAGGAACAAAGGATGATGAGGAGAAGGATTATGGCAGGGGGTCAGCAAGTGACATCATATGCCGGAGGATGGCATAATACCAGGGCTGTGTGTGTATGGGTTGCTCGGGAGGTGGCATTACTACACTACAGGATGCTGTCAGTGTCGGGCAGCACCACGAGACAGTACCTGTAGGCTGTGGCAGACTGGCTCCTCGATGACTGTCAGGCGCCAGCTCTGCATACCGTCCATCCATCGGAGGAGAGAGCAGAGAAGGCACGACCGCTGCAGCCATTACACACGCTCTGCACATGGCAGGAGACTTGCAGAGCGCGGCAGAAGGGGGGGGGGAGCCAGGGGAGGGGAGTAAGCGCAGCCGTCCACTGAGACCTTCGGACAGTGAAAGTGGTCAGTCAGTTCCGCCCCTGGCCAGGAAAAACTAGTTGCGGCCACCGCAGCGCAGGCTTTGGTCCCGTGTTAGAGATGGCCCTGGGGACATTCCTAATTAGAGAGCCGCCTCAGAGGTGACGGGCCCCCCGGACTGACAGGGCCCAGTCGCAACCGCGACTGGTGCGACCATGAAAATTCCGCCACTGGCGCAGGTCCTGAGGAAGTGCATAAACCACTAAACGCATTGGGCCAGATTCAGAGACATTTACGCTACTCCGCAGGGGCGTAACGTATCCCATTTACGTTACACTGCCGCAGGTTTACAGCGTAAGTGCCTGATTCACAAAGCTCTTACCTGTAAACTTGCGGCGGTGTAACGTAAATCTGCTCGGCGCAAGCCCGCCTAATTCAAATGGGACGGGCACCATTTAAATTAGGCGCGTTCCCACGCCGAACGTTCTGCGCATGCTCCGTGTTAAAATTTCCCGATGTGCTTTGCGCGAAATTACGGCGCCCCGAAGTTTTTTTTGAACGGCGACGTGCGTTTCGTATTCCCGGACGTCTTACGCAAAAAAAAAAATCAAAATTCGACGCGGGAACGACGGCCATACTTTAACATGGCTGATCTAAAGATAAGCCATGTTAAAGCAGGTGTAACTTTGCGACGAGAAAAAACGACTAGCGACGACGTACGAGATTGTGACGAACGCGCGGATCTTCGTGGATCGCCGTAACTAGTCATTTGCATATTCTACACCGACCGCTATGGAATCGCCACCTACCGGCCGTCCTAGAATTGCATCCTAAGATCCGACGGTGTAAGTCAATTACACCTGTCGGATCTTAGGGCTATCTATGCGTAACTGATTCTATGAATCAGCCGCATAGTCAGGACGGGCGGATCACAGAGATACGACGGCGTATCAGGAGATATGCCGTCGTATCTCTTCTGTGAATCTGGCCCATTGATTTCAGACACCATACAACAGACAACTATATGCATAAGATGTGGTTTATACTGGAACTATTTATTATGGATGGGCATATCATATAATTGTGCATTATAGAATTTAACTGTTTGTCATAAAAAGTTAATTGATTTATTATCTCAATGTCTGTATTTCTCTTTTAGCAAATTTAAAGTCCCATCTTATATACCATACACTGTGTAAATTTGGAGTGAGGGTTTTTATGTTATATACACATCTTATTTATATGGGTTAGGCAGGATAGGTTTGGAGGAAGTGGAGGGAACATTTTTAAGAATAGTTATATAACTGTATTTAGGTTTTTCTTCAACATTAAAGGATAAGTTCATGTAGCGTTACCCCCGGAGGAGCCGCTGATGTGTCTAGGGGTGTCTAGGGGTGTTGATGGTTGTGAGAGCAGTGACGGAATGTCCAGACAGTTGGTTGACGTTTTTTTAAATGCTTTATTTCTGGTCCAACACGACCAACAGTCAACGTGAGGTAGACAGCATAGGTTGGTGAAAAGAGAATAAACTTCACAGATTCAGGCTATGGATAGAGAAGCAGTCCTGCCTCCAGTAATTGCCACGTCGCCACTCCAGCCGGAGTGGGTAAAGTGCCCCTGGACAGACCTCTGCCACAGGCTTGGCAACCAGAGCGTCACTTAGAACTTCTGGGAAGGAACAAGTCTCTGCCACAGACTTGGCTCTAATAGCATTAAGATTTTAGGATGAGACCTCTGCCACAGGCCTAGTGCTTGAAGTTTGGATAATAGAGCGAATCCTCCCAGTGTATCACTTGGGGTCACCGACCGACAGTTTGCCGTATACAACCTGTCGGTGTCTGTTCACCCAGATCCCTGATGGTTCGTTCAAGCCTTGTTGGATCCCCTGCCTCCGGGTTCACCTCAGACCGACTCCCCACCGAACAGCATAACTCGCTTGGGATCTTCTCAATAGAGGTGGGGGACCCAGTAAGTCACTGGGGCCCCTTTGCAGCATCAGATGCTCCGGGCCATGAGGGCCCAGAGTCAGGAACTCCGGGTAACACGTGCACCCCGGCATGGTAAGCCATATTGCCGGGGCCCGTGATGTGCGCACACCCTAAAGGTGGGTGCCGCACCTGGAACCAGGAACCCGCGAAGAACCCAGAGCAATGGCCTCCGCCACAGAAATACCACTCCCCGGCATGCTCCGCGAGGGAAAACTCCTCTAATTGGCTGCAGGGGAGAAGGGGCTCCGCCTGGACCCCTCTGGCGCCACCTAGTGTCCAGAGATGAAACAGCATCTCTGTAGAACAGAATGACCCAGAGAACAGTTCAAGGCTGGCGACAGACAAATTTAGCAAATTAAATGAATGGGAGCAAATAACTCTCCCATTCCCCAACTAAATTTAACCATAGCACCTGTACTGATAAGTACACAGGCACTACATTCATCTTAAGGGAAAAATAATAAATGCACATATTTTTGCAGACAAACTTGCGTTTTAAATTTTTTCCCTTTGAGTCTGCAAAGCATTGCACCAGTGATCAGTGGATGCAATTTCAGGGTCCTGCAGACAAGTCTTCCTACTGTCTTGCCCATACCTCTGTGCAGATAGCTGGAGAAAGTGTCAGTGGACTATGTAGGCACTGATCAGCGCCCTCGCAGTCCATTGAGAACTACAGGTCCATCTTCCATGGTGGCATATGGGACTTAAAGTTTATTCATTCACCCAGATCCCCATGAATGAATGATGAGGCTGTGCAGGAGGAGCCACACTGCTGCGCCGATTTTAAAAGTGACAGTGGCTGACAGTCTGCTGTCATGAGAGTGGGGTGGGGTGGATCGGGGCTAAGGAGGAGAGGTGCTATAGCATGTTACATGTTATACCTAAATACCGGTGAAACATGTTGAGAAGAGAATTATTACATTATCTCAGCTTAGGAAAAGTTAATTGACAGGAGCGCAAACACTGTGGGCCAGATTCATGTACAATTCCGGCGGCGTAACGTATCCCATTTACGTTACACCGCCACAAGTTTTCAGCGCAAGTGCTTGATTCACAAAGCACTTGCCTGTAAACTTGTGGCGGCGTAGCGTAAATCCGTCCAGCGCAAGCCCGTCTAATTCAAATGGGGCGTGTATCATTTAAATTAGGCGCGTTCCCGCGCCGAACGTA
Source organism: Rana temporaria (assembly GCF_905171775.1). Lineage (NCBI taxonomy): Eukaryota > Metazoa > Chordata > Amphibia > Anura > Ranidae > Rana > Rana temporaria. The sequence continues at coordinate 249,812,338 of NC_053493.1, read as the reverse complement.
CTGTGCATGCTCCGTTTTGTAATTTCCCGCCGTGCTTTGCGCAAAATGACGTTGCACCGACATAATCTTTTGAACGGTGACGTGCGTTACGTCCTTTCCTATTCCCGGACGACTTACGCAAAAAAAAAAATCAAAATTCTACGCGGGAACGACGGCCATACTTTAACATGGCTAGTCTAAATATAAGCCATTGAAATAGCATCGGTAACTTTACGACGGGAAAAGCCGACTTAAGAGAATGCGACGAGCGCGCGTAGCTTCGTGGATCGCCGTAAACAGCTAATTAGCATACCCGACGGGGAAAACGACGCAAACTCCACCCAGCGGGCGCCAAAGTATTGCATCCTAAGATCCGAAGGCGTACGAAGCCGTACGCTTGTCGGATCTTACCCAAATGCCGTTGTATCTTGGTTTGAGGATTCAAACTAAACATACAACACGGGAAATTTGAAAATATGCCGGCGTATCAGTAGATACGCCGGTGTATTTCATCTGTGAATCTGGCCCTGTATTTTTAATGATACAAGTTATAAAATGACACCATATATTGTGAATTGTCTGAAAGTTAAATTCCCACTTTAGTCCCACTTTAATTAATTCCATTTAAATACTGTATTTGCTGGCGTATAAGACTACCTTTTACACTTAAAAAAATGGGCAAAAAGCAGGGGTCGTCTTATACGCCGAGTCAGCAGCTCGGATGCCTGGTGGATGTGCGGTAATACTGTATGTAGCTTCTGCTACATACAGTATATACCGCTTAGCCAATCCCGGTGAGCGATGTATTCAAATGAATACAGAGCCTGCTCGGATTGGAGTATAAAAACTCTGCCAATCCGAGCAGGCTACATACAGTAACCTGTTTGGATTGGCTTTGAAAGTCAGAGAGGCGTGGGCTGATGATGTTACAGCCTCTGCCAATCCAAGCAGGCTTTGTATTCATTAATAGAATACTTTGCTCGCCGTGATTGGCTCCAGCTCCAGCAAGAAGGAAGAAGAATATGGCTCCAGCTCCAGCAAGAATGAAGAAGAATATGGCTCCAGGAGGAAGAAATATGAAGCGTCGGAAGCCTCGGAAGGGGGGTCGTCTTCTACGGTGAGTACAGGCAAAAAATCTAAAAAAACTGTAAAGTTAGGGGGTCGTGTTATACGCCCGATCGCCTTATACACAGGCAAATACGGTAAGTCTGCTTAATTATATTGTAAGTCTAAAGCCTCGTACACACGACCGAGAACCTCGACGGGCGAAACACATTGTTTTCCTCGTCAAGTTCCTTGTTAGGCTGTCGAGGAACTCGACAAGCCAATTTTCTCCATTCCCGTCAAAGAAATAGAGAACATGCTCTCTTTTTGGCTCTTCGAGTTTCTCTACAGTTTCCTCTACGAAAATGTACACACGACCGGTTTCCTCGGCAAAAAAAATTCTCCCAGCAAGTTTCTTGCTGGTTTTTGCAGAGAAACTCGGTCGTGTGTACGAGGCTTAACTCTAATGACCAGAGCCCTCTGATTCCTCCTGTATTGAATTTTATTGTCACTGTACTGTCTGCCTTCATGTTGTAAATCGAAGTGCAAACTGGTGGCACTATATAAATCCTATAAATCTGGTGCAGCTGTGCACAGAGACCAATCAGCTTCCAGTTTTTTTGTCAAAGCTTAATTGAACAAGTTAAAGGTAGAAGCTGATTGGCTACTATGCACAACTGCACACGATTTTGCATGCTCCAGTTTTAGTAAATCAACCCTATGCTGTAAATGTATATGACAGAGATGTAGCTTGACATTGTTGCCTTTTTAAAATGATGTACATGAAATTCAGCAAGTTATCAAACAATTAGTTAGTGGTAAACAGGGGATGTCAAACACAGAGCAGTACTGTACTGTTTTTGGTGGAGCAAAAATTGCTTGGAGGTACATTTTTGTGCTTGCCAAAGTCAGTTAGAGCACTCATCTGCACTTTGAGTGCATTACACCCTTTGTAAATTGCAGCCATCAGGCATGCTGTGACATGTGTGATTAGATCAGCAGTTTAGAATCAAGCTATGTCTTTATAATGTACATAGTTGCGATGTGCCATCCTGCAGTCTTCTAGATGTTGAGAAGAGAGCTCTCAAGCCTGTAAAATCTCCGGTCACATTGACTTTAAGCCTAACCACTTTTTTACCCCCTTCCTGACCAGAGCACTTTTTGCGATTCAGCACTGGATTATTTTTACTGACAATTGCGCGGACGTGCGAAATTGCACCCAAACAAATTTGACATCCTTTTTTTCCCCACAAATAGAGATTTCTTTTGGTGGTATTAGATCACCTCTGCATATATATATTTTTTTTGCGATAATAAATATTTCCAAAAAATATACAAAAAAACTATTTTTTTCCTCAGTTTAGGTCGATATGTATTCTTCTACATATTTTTGGTAAAAAAATTGCAATAAGTGTATATTGATTGGTTTGCGCAAAAGGTATAGTGTCTACAAAATAGGGGATAGATGTAATATTTTTTCCTTGAGTGTGTAAAACCAGTTTCTCAAGTATATCATACCATCAGAGTAAAAGGTACCATGTACATAACTGCTGACTTCAAAAGAGGGTGTAGTTGAAGAGCAAGCTTGTGCTATGATATTCTGTAGTTAGCTACAGTCATTGTAGAAATCACTACAAAACAGTAATGATTAAGGGAATAACAGAAAGCACCTAGGTGTCCTATTTCAAAAATTATAAAGACCGCTACCACCCTTTTCCAAAATGTATGCCGTATTTCACATCTACCACAATGAATTAATAACAAAATTACAGTTTAACATCAAGGGGCTTTGTATTACCCATATACTGGAAAAGCACAACCACATCTACATGTTACTTTTTGATCATTTTGCAACTTGACACAACTGTTTCCTGTCCCTGATGTGGCATATTGGCATCAATGAAATTTAAAGTTTTCACTGCCTCAAAACTTTTGGTGGAAATTAAGAGACTCGAGCAAAATTAAAGTGTTATCAAACCCAGGACCCTGCATTCACTATATATGGTCTCCCACAGTACACAGAACGCGACTTCTATCAATGTCTGGTAAAGCTTGTAGGAGGAGTTTTCATTCTACTCTGACTGTCCTATGAGGCTGCATTACTCCTCACCCTCTGTCTGGACAGTGCTGATTGACCCTGTGCTGATCACATGCACCCTCCTAAGAAAACCTCTCTAGCAATACACACCAAACTGAGCATTTGCAAAGTGCCCCCAAGGCTCTGTACCATCAGAAGATGGATTGGGGACTGTGGAGAAAGAGGAGGATCAGGGAAGATAGGATCAAACAGCCATTTTACACAATGCAGACGATTAACCCCTTAAGTTTCACAGTGAGTATAACAAGCATGCTTTACTGCATATACAGCCTGATTTTTCTGCTGTGGGCTTAATTGAAATCAATACGGAATGCAAAATTAAAGATCTTTTTGGTGTTCTTTTAACATGTGCCAGATACAGCCTCTCACTAACCTAGTTTTTTTTTTTTTAAGCAAATTTTCAAACTAATGTAACAAAAGGAAACTTGGTGGAAAACGTTTGTCATGCATATTAAAATGCATTCTCCAAATAGATTGTTAACCACCACAATGGATAGTGAGGCTCCATGCACTTCTGCCTGTAGAAGAAGCTCAATGTTATCCTATGTGTCCATGCACATTATGACGATTACAGACATTTTTTTAGCTCAATGTTTAGAGTCAAAAGAAAAAAACCTTCTGGTTCGTGTTTCTGATTGGAGCTTACTGTCAGAAAATCGTAAAACTCTTCTAAACTCATCTAAACTTTCTACAAAAAATGCTCTATGAGTGTTTTTTACTCACAAGAGAGAAGGCGTTTTTTTTAAGCCCAGTGTGCGGAATGTTAATGCACCATAGAGCAAGTTTTGTGGCATTTAGTAAGCATTTACGTAAGCAGGTAAAAGTACCTTTAGACAAAATAATATGTATACAGTATATACAAATGTATACAAAGGTATAAAATTGATGTTTGCCACAAAAGATGAAGGATGAATAAACTGTTTAGGCTGGAGAAGGCCGTAGTTGTAGAGAACTCTAAATGGCCATGTCCTCATATGGTCTATGTTGTCTCTTGAGAGACCTCCTCCTGTATATGATCATATCCATTTATAGTCGGTTATATCACATGGAAGACAGTGACCCTTTACTTATAAAAGCTGTTGCCAATTTTCGATCTGCACCTTAATCTCATCCCGATTAATAAGCAGACATGTATGTACTTACTCAAACTACTGCAAGCCCCCAGGTATTTCTGTGGATTTTGAAGGGGTTGTAAAGGTACAATTTCTCCACACAACAAAGAAATTAATCCAAATGGCTAATGGGTCGATCCAGTGGAGAACTATTTTATTAACAGGATTTGCTGTATATATTTTTGTAAGCGCCATTACACCCACCCCTGTTTTATTTGCTGTCAGTGCGTGAGCACTATTAGTCGTGGCTGCTGCTTATTAGTTGTATTTTAATATATTTTAGCTTAGTTGCCCGTGGTTAGGTTGATTTGCGCATTAGTCCCCCCCCCCTTTTACAAAGGTACAATTTGTTTTCCTAAATAGCTTCCTTTACCTTAGTGCAGTCCTCCTTCACTTACCTCATCCTTCGATTTTGCTTTTAAATGTCCTTATTTCTTCTGAGAAATCCTTATTTCCTGTTCTTCTGTCTGTAACTCCACACAGTAATGTGAGGCTTTCTCCCTGGTGTGGAGTGTCCTGCTTGCCCCCTCCCTTGGACTACAGGAGAGTCAGGACGCCCACTAACACACAGCTCCTTTCTCTATCTGCAACGTAGAGAGCATCCTGACTCTCCTGTAGTCCAACAGAGGGGGCGGGCATGACACTCCACACCAGGGAGAAAGCCTTGCATTACTGTGTGGAGTTACAGACAGAAGAACAGGAAGTGAGGATTTCTCAGAAAAAATAAGGACATTTAAAAGCAAAATCAAAGGATGAGGTAAGTGAAGGAGCACTGCACTAAGGTAAAAGATGCTATTTAGGGGAAAAAAATTGTACCTTTACAACCCCTTTATCTTTTTGGATGTGCTTTCAGTAACACAATAGTGTCTCCAATGTGCCTTGTTTTAATGGATCCCAGATATTAGGGCTTATGTATTATTAGCCTGATGGATAAGCGCCTCTTGTGAAATCAGTTTACAAAAGGTGCAAAAAACATATGTGCCCACAGTTGAGCAAAGGCAAGAGACAACACAGTAATACATGTGTTCAAACTATATGTGGAAGCTATTGTAATTGTGCCTTTGGGGTGATGTTACACACCAAACATTTTTAAATCTTTTAACATGACAGATTTACAGTATGTGTTGATCAACTGTGTTTGCTGCAAGGAATATCGGTTAAATTAAACAAATCTCTTTCATGGCTTGCCTTGTGTGGTGCTTTCAAACTGACCGTTTTTGACATACAATTTCATTATTATTTTTCATTGACAGAGAAAAACACACTCTATGATTGAGGTAGAGTTTGTCAAATGATTTTAACAGATCATGTAACACGTAATTCAAGCGATTAGCAACTCTGTCTGGTGCATCTGTTTTCAAATTAGTCACCATTGAATCTAATTAACCTAACATTGGGTTCCATTTACTAAAGCACATTGCATTTGGTATTTAGGTAATCAGACACATTTTTTCCTAAATATCACATGCATTGCTAAAAATGTAAATTCACTATCACATTATGCGGTATTTACCTGAAATGCCAAAAATGCCTGGTAAATACCACATAAAATGGAGTTAAAGTCAATTCACAAAAGGAAATAAATAATCAAATGCATGAGTTGAATAAGTAGTGGTCCAAACATGCGGTATTTAACCACATCAATACTGGGCACTTTTGCCCCCTTTCCTTCCCAGACAAATTTTCGGCTTTCATCACTCTCGCATTTTCAATGACACATGCTACACTGTACCCAAATTACGTTTTTATCATTTTGTTCACACAAATAGAGCTTTATTTTGGTGGAATTTATTCACGACTTCGTTTTTTATTTTTTTTTGCGATATAAGCGTAAAAAGAGCGGAAATTTGGAAAAAAATAAATATTTTTGTCTTTCTATTTTTAAAAAAAATCCAATAAAATCAAATTTTGTCATAAATTTAAGCCAAAATGTATTCTACTACATGTTTTTGGTAAAAAAATCCGTTAAGTGTATAATAATTGGTTCGTGTGATCACGGACATATGTACGCAAATGATCATGTACAGATGTGCGCAGGTGATCACGGACATATGTGTGCAAATGATCATTGGGACATGTGATTTTACTGTTGCATATGTGTGAGGCAGGTGTTTTTACTATGTGGGGACATGTGTTTTGGGAACATGTTTGTTTACTTTCTGTTTTTTACAATGTGTGACACTAAGCTGGTGATCAGTGAGTAAAAAGCAGAAAAAACCCAGCTCATACTCACTGATCACCAGCCATCTGCAGCGATCCACCCTCCTCTCCTCACTGACAACTTCTGCGTGAAGAGAGGAGAGCAGATCACCTAGCAAACGGCTCTTTGTTTACATCACATTACGGCTGTGATTGGACACGGGTGTCATGTGATCAGGATGGCTAATCACAGAGCCCTCCTGCCGATCTATGATGCGTCGTGTCTGGGTGACACGAGTGCATCGGGATCACGCCGCTGCGCGGGAATGCGCACACACAATGCCCCTCCTTCTGAGGGACGTTCCTGAACGTCCACTCAGAAGGAGAGAGCGCCCACCCGGCCGTATATGTGCAGTAGCCGGGTAGGAAGTAGTTAAAGGGTCACTAAAGGATTTTTTTTTTTTTAGCTAAATAGCTTCCTTTACCTTACTGCAGTCCTGGTTTCATGTCCTCATTGTTCGTTTTTGCTCTGATGTTGCTGTAATTCTGCTCTGTTCTGGACACTTCCTGGTTGTCTGTGTCCTGAGGACCACAGTACTGGGAGCTTCTAGTTTCGTTTTTCAAACCATCACTTCTCTATGGCTCTATACAGCACAGAGACAGGATAACATGCAAAAACAAAACTGAAACTACATGTACATTATATGATTGATTTTTATCTATTTTTAATCGTTTTTAAAAGCAATCAGTTAACTATTATGCCTCTATACCCTCCAAACTGTCATTTGAGCAAAAAAAAAAAAATCCTTTACAACTCCTTTAACCTCCCTGGTGGTATCCCCGAGCGTGACTCGGGGTGGGTTTTTCTTGCTGCGATCGGTATCCCCGAGTCACGCTCGGGGTAGACATGCAGAGCCTGCAGCGTGCGCTGGCTTACCTTCTCCTGGATCCAGCGATGTCACCACGCTGTGTGAGCGAGCGGGACCTCGCTCGATTCACACAGCGTCCTCCTGTGCCGCCGATCTCCGTTCCCTGCGACGTTACGACGCACGGGAGAGGAGATCGGCGCCAAATTCAAAAAAGCAAACAAACACTATACATACAGTATACTGTAATCTTATAGATTACAGTACTGTATGTAAAAAAAACTCACACCCCTTGTCCCTAGTGGTCTGCCCAGTGCCCTACATGTCATTTTATATAATAAAAACCTTTCTTTCTGCCTGAAAACTGTAGATTGTCCATAGCAACCAAAAGTGTCTTTTTATGTCAAAAATGGTTTTAGATCAGCTAGAAAACAGCGATAATAAATTATAATCACTTGCAGAATTGTGCGATAGCGATTTGCGGGAAATTCGTCATAAAAAAAAAAAATAATGACAGCAACAATTCTGCAACTGAAAAAATTTCAGTGATTTTGATTTGATTACATTATTGAATAATTTTTATTTTTATTATATTATTACTTGCTATAATTATTTATAATTATTTATTATATTATAATTGAAAATTTTGTTTTTAAAAAAATGTCATACCCGGGATGCCTATTAGATTCTTGTTTGGTCAGATTTAAGTGAGTTATTCCTAAAAATCACAGGCCTACAGTATAAAACACCAAATTTCCTTGCAAATAATTGTACCGCTTTCAGCATGTTTTTTCAGACAGAATCATACCGCCAGGGAGGTTAAGGAATGTAAAAATATAATAGCCAATTTTGAGTAGACTCTACCTTTTGGATCAGTTTTCTCAACAGCGATGCATAAAAACCTAAGTATGGAAAAATATAGAATTATTTGGTTTAATTTACTTAAAGTATAACTATAGGCAAAAGTTTTCTTTTTTTTGTTTGTTTTGGACAGAGTGGAGATGGATTATAACCCCATGCCAGGATTTTATTTCTGTCTGTGTCCCCATTTAGGAGATTCACCCTCTCTATTTGTCCTGTTCACTATTCTTATTAAAAGTGAAAGTAAAAGAAAATCCCAAATTTTGGGTTGTTCTCAAAAAATGTAATAGAGGGGACATCTTACAATGGAGTATTCCTTTAATTTGTATGGATATGCTAGCAGGACTTTTTTTACCGTCCTGCTAGCTCACCGTTCCCGTGCGAAAGCCCTCTGGGATTTCACATTGGAGAGACAGCAGTGGTTCTTTCAGGGTGCTTTGCAGGCGCTATTTTTAGGATCATAGCACCTGCAAAGTGACTCAGTGCGAAAGGGGTCTTAACACATTTTGTGCTATGGGATGTCGTCAGGGGTTGAACTGTACTGATGGCTTAAAAATATACATTGGTCCATCGACTCAGACCATCCACTGGATGCTAGTGGTCTCATGCCGCTCTATGGACAACATTTTTGGCAGACCCTACAGGACTGTTTAGCCATAATACCAGACATACTACAGGCTGAAGACTAAAATCGAAAAGGAATCAATTCTTCTTTATCAAACAAATGCAAACAAGCTGTGTAACAAAAACAATAACTGCAAGTGGATAACCTTAGGAAGCATAAGTGGCAACGTCATGGGGCCCAAAAAATTATTATGTAAAGAAAAAAAAAATTGTACTACATTATGATTCAAATTACCATATTTATCGACGTATAACATGCACAGGCGTATAACACGCACCCTAACTTTAAGAGGGAAGTTTCAGGAAAAAAAACATTCCACAGCCCCCTGCGTATAACACGCAGGCACAGTTTGTTTACCCTCTATTTTGAGTGTTATAGGCCAATAAATACAGTAATTTTCCTGTTTCTTAAATACCATTTCAACTTTTGGAAAAACATAATGTGGGATTTGTATTTATGCTTTCAAAGTTTCCGAAGATTAATTTATTGTTTGTTTATTAAAAATATTGGAAACTAAACATACTTTTTTGTATCATTTATGTTTTCTTTAAAGGTGTGTTTTTTTGGTCTAAAAAAACTTCTTTTTTTATGTGAAGCACCTGTTTAGATATTGCACTAGTTTTGTTCTATACATTTTTGTTTCTCCTTCTGCAATTAACAGGTCCCTGGATACAAGATCTACATAAGCAAATATTCAGAATTTTGCCTCTGAATGGTTATGCCTAGTGAAGTCTTAAGACCAATGTGTTTCTAATTTAGTCATTTAAACATTACATTAAAACATGTCATAATGCTACACGGAATGTCTTTTTTTTTTTTAAATCAGAAAAGTGTTTATTTATTTTTTCTTTTGAAAAAGGAACACAGTAGCAGTACAGATTACCAGGAATGTACAGCATTAATTGGCGACAAAAAGGAAACAAGGCCATTCAGGGTACAGAGTTGGTAAAACATATAACCAAGAAACAGTACATATTCTCAATGGCAATACTAAAGCAATTCCTCCAAACTCCCGGCACACTGCTATTAAGCACATTGAGCACAAAAGAAATATAAGGCGGTGAATGATAATAAAAGTAAAACAAAAAGAACAGGGAAAAAATAAAGAAAATAAAAACTAAAACAATAAGGGGTGGGGGAACCACCCCAGCCTGTTGCCAAAGGTATCACATATATTAGACCATACATCCCGTGAACTCCTTGACCATTAGTATAGAGAGATGATCCCATCTCTCCATTGCGCACAACCCGGTCCTCAACCAAGTAATAATCTGTCAAGTACCAGTTGTGGGGGGGCCACTTCCGGGGAACTCAGCCACCCCTGCCATATGTTGTCAAATTTTTGTGGCGCTTTTCTGTGCAAGTACGTGTTCTTCTCCCTTATAAGGATCCTATTGACCTCCTGTATCCACTGCCGGCTCGACGGAACTCGGGCCGACAACCAATATCTCGCTATAAGCTTTCGTGCCAAATACAGTAGTCTAAGCAAGGCAGTGTACACAGGAGGCGGGAACAGGTCCTCGTCCACGCCACCCAGCAAGCACACCAGTGGGCCTACCGGCAGTTGGACCTGATAGACAGAGTTAATGACCTTAACCACAGCGTTCCAGTATCTCACCAACTTGGGGCACCTCCACAGCATGTGGATGAGGTCTCCCGGGTGTGCCTGACATTTGGGACATATGGGTGTATCACGCCTACCCCAACGGTGCAATTGTACTGGAGTCCGATATACCCTGTGAAGAATAAATAAATGCGACAATCTTTGGGCTGCTGAAACTGAAACCAAGGGCCCTGTACTCAGTATTTGCTCCCATTGCTCCCCATCTATCGGACCTATATCACTCTCCCATTTCCCTCTGCAGGGAAGGACATCAGGGGCTTGTAAGGGTGCTAGTAGTTGTAGGTACGTCCTGGAAATGAACCCCTTTTTCTCAGTTTCCTCGAAGACTGAGCTTAGGAAGCGAGATTCCTCCTGTCGCAATGTGGAACAGTGACCCTGAGATCTAATCGCGTGAGCTAGCCTAAGATATTGATATTGTGACCCGACCAGTAAAGGGAATTCCTCTTTCAGCCGTTCAAACGATTTCAGGGCCACCCCATCGAAAATTTGACTTAAGAATTGAATGCCCGCTGTCTCCCACCTGGAGCAATCCTGAATTTTAACTAACTCGGTATAAAATCTATTCCGCCAAATGGGCGTACTAGGCAAGAAACCTATGATCCCCATCCTCCTCCTAACCGCATTCCACAGTTTTTTTAAAAGGCAAATCGTAGGGCTAGTGTCCGGAACCCCAGGGAAACCCATCTCCATATGAGACATTGCAGAGTACGAGGTGGTGGGGTCAATGAGCAGGGCCCTAGAAGGGTCCGTCACTATCGGCTGGTTCCAACCTGCAAAGTGCTGTAATTGGGCTGCGTAGAAATACGCCTGAGCATGGGGAACAGCCATTCCCCCCTGATCCTTGGGGTATTACACGGAATGTCTTTAATGTCCATACAATATTATCTTTTACATTAATGCAGCAGAGAAAAAAAAATCAGACCAGGACAAGCTTAACAATCTTGTGCATTCTGTATCAATTACAGACACGAAAATGTGACTACATTTGTGTTAGGCAAACAAAGGTAATCTTCATATGGTGGTTCTTTAGGTCTGTGGAAAAAACTTCAGTGGATCACTTGAGGTTTGTTTTGGTTAGAGTGGGAACGGTGCGACAGATAAATCAATTGTATTGTTTAATACAGTTAAAAGATTCAATTTTAGACACTAGGGGCCAGATTCACGTAGAATCGCGGCGGTGTAACGTATCGTATCGTAGATACGTTACACCGCCGCAAGTTTTCATCGCAAGTGCCTGATTCACAAAGCACTTGCATGAAAACTTACGCCGGCGGCCTCCGGCGTAAGCCCGCGTAATTCAAAGGGGCGTGTGCTATTTAAATTAGGCGCGCTCCCGCGCCGGACCTACTGCGCATGCTCCGTTTTGAAATTCCCGCCGTGCTTTGCGCGAACTGATTTCATTTTTTCGAACGGCGACGTGCGCAGCGTACTTTCATATTCCCGGACATCTTACGCAAGAACAAAAATGTTTTAAATTTTGACGCGGGAACGACGGCCATACTTTTTACAGCACATACGTGTGCTGTGTAAAGTTAGGGCAGCTAAAACGACGACTAACTTTGCGACGGGAAACTAGACTAGCAGCGATGTTGTGAACGCAAAAAAACGTCGTGGATCGCCGTAACTACTAATTTGCATACCCAACGCTGGTTTACGACGCAAACTCCCCCCAGCGGCGACCGAGGTATTGCATCCTAAGATCCGACAGTGTAAGTCAATTACACCTGTCGGATCTTAGGGCTAACTATGCGTAACTGATTCTATGAATCAGTCGCATAGTTAGGAAGACCCTAAAACAGAGATACGACGGCGTATCAGGAGATACGCAGTCGTATCTCTTTTGTGAATCTGGGCCTAGTATCCTAAGTATACTAAGTATCCTTCTTAATTGATTCTAACATTGTTAATTAATATTGAAATAACTTAAAGTATTATTTAATGTGTCAGCAAAGGAGTGGGGACGAGCGAGCGCCCCCCCCCTCCTGAGCCGTACCAGGCCGCATGCCCTCAACATGGGGGGGTGGGTGCTCTGGGGCAGGGGGGCGCCCTGCAGCCCCCCCAACCCAAAGTACCCTGTCCCCATGTTGATAAGGACAGGGCCTCTTCCCGACAACCCTGGCCGTTGGTTGTCGGGGTCTGCAGGCGGGGAGCTTATCGGAATCTGGGAGCCCCCTTTAATAAGGGGGCCCCCAGATACAGTCCCCCCACCCTAGGTGAATGAGTATGGGGGTACATCGTACCCCTACCCATTCACCTGGAGGAAAAGTGTCAATAAAATAAACACACAACACAGGGTTTTAAAATAATTTATTAGTCAGCTCCGGGGGTCTTCTTCGCTCTTCAGGGTCTTCTCCGCTCTCCGGGGGGTCTTCTTCGCTCTCCGGGGGTCTTCTTCGCTCTCCGGGGGGTCTTCGTCCATCTTCTCCGCTCTCCGCTGTTGTCTAGGCGCTCCCTGGTTCTTCTCCCACTCGCTCTCCGGTGCCTTCTTCGGGGCTGGCCGCCGCTATATTCTTTGTACAGTACATTGCTGTATACCACTTTTTTTGGGTTGCTGCATGTTTTTGTTGGCGTTAGCCCTTTTATTTTTATTTTTTTATAGTTTTTACATCTTTGTCAGCATCAGTCCTCAATTTAATTTGCACCAAACACCACTTTTCATTCAATAAAGTGCATCCAATCCCACAATTCCCAGTATCTATTAAATTTGGGTAATAAGTCCCCATCATCCTGTCTGGGATGGCCAACACGGAGAGGCATACATTCTAATGCCACTATGAGGAGGCCATCAGCGTCTGTGCCTACAGGTCAAGGTGGAGGTGGTCTGTCCTCAGGCAGGGCACATTTCTCTCTGTTTAATTATGTTGCCAGTGCTATCCAGCCATAGTACAGGGAAGGTGGTGAATTGGCTTACTAAATCATCCTCATCCTCCCAATTTTCTATGGCCTAAGCTGACACTAGTGCGCAGTCCATCGCAGCTGCCATAGAAGGCTTATTCTACCTCCTTGTCCAGAGCTACTCCTGCCATAGCCCAAGTATCATGCAGAGGAGTCAGCAAAGTTATTTGAACACAGCATCAGCCGCTTGCTTCTTGAGGATGCATAGACATTACCTGATTCTGATGTTGGTTCTGAGGTAGAGGAAGGGAGTAACATGAGCCTACAGAGAGGGGAGAACACTGATAAAAAAACAAATTGGCAGTCATGTTGCTCCAGCCGCAGTGTATTACTAAGTTGGCTCCAGTGATCATGAGGATGGAGGGGATGAAGATGATGAGGTCACTGACATGACTTGGGTGCTGGATAGAGCAGAGAAGGAAAGTGAGAGGGAGGCACAACCCCAATGAGGCAGCCATCATGAGGCAGCCATCATGGAAGAGTAGAGAGCAGCCACCCTATTCCATCAGATCGTGGAGCTGTTATATACCGGAAGAGGTTACTTACCTTGTCTCCAGGATCCCCCGATGTACTCCCGCTGTGTACGGCGGCCGGATCTTCCGCCTGATGCACTGTGTGTTCTGTCTTCTGTCCCTGGAAGCACCATGCCGCAGGGGGGTGGAACCGGCAGCAAATTCAAACAGTATAAAACACAACGCACACTTAACATTGTAATCTTATTGGATTACATTACTAAATAAAATACATGTACCTTAGTTTCCCCCCCAGTGCTTTGTCCAGTGCCCTTGCCTGCAGTTTTACTGTACTTTCTGCCTGGAAACTGCAGAACGACCATGGCATCAAAAAAGCGCGCCTCTACCTCAAAAGCGTTGTTACCAGGAGCAACAAGCTGCTATGCATTAGAGGTTTTCAAGGAGTAGTGTAGAGAACTATTAGAGCTGTCCCCGCGAATTTGCGGCAATGTGCGCACGTGCGCCCGCAAATTTGCGGCAACGTGCGTGGGAGCGCGCCCGCACGTCCCTTGGCGCCAGGCAGCCTATTTAAAGGGTGCACTGACCCCAGCCTAGTGCTGACAGATCTCAGCGGTTCCGGTCCCTGTTTCCTGTGCCTGTTCCTGTGCTCCTGATCCCGGTTACTGAACCTCGGCTTCCTTGACCTTGCTATTGGACTCGCTTCACCTCTGACTCTTGGTTCCTGATCTCGGCCTCCCACGTGACCCTGCTTCCTGCCTGATGACTTTGTGCCTTGCTGCCCGCTCGCTGCTAAACCCGGCTTTCCATGTGACCACACTCCTGTCTCCTGTTTTGCTCCGCTCAACTTCCTGGGTACCTGCGACTTCGTCCCTGCAACCTGCTGCGACTTCGTCCCTGCAACCTGCTGCGACTTCGTCTCTGCAACCTGCTGCGACTTTGTGCCTTTCGAGATTCGCATGACCTGCTGCGGGCTTCTGAAGTTACATCTGTGGGCACTCGTGTCTCCCCTGGCCCTTGGTTTCCACTGTCTCCACTCTCAGCGGGACCAGGGCCGGATTCAAGAGAGGCTGACCTCGTCACTTCAAACTTCACCCATGTACGTGACAAGTAGAGATTTGGAACCAGTGACCAAAGAGGACATTTTGAAATTTCTGGGCCTAATAATTCTTCAGGGAGTGGTGGGGAAACCCCTGCAGAAGTGGTAATGGACAACCAATAAATTTCCAGCTGGATAAAATATATGGCATCAAAGAAAGCATGATTTGGCATAAAATCATTCATGTGAATCGAGCACTGGTTACATATGGAATTCGGTCCTATACACTGGGAAAGGAACCAAATTCAACGAATTATAGAATGGCAACCTCTTCAGTTCTTACTTTGATTGAGCCATTGCTAAATCAGGGCTATTGTGTAACTACAGAGAAAACTAGGGTTGGGATTTTAAATGAGGCGTATGAAAAACACACGCCTCCATCCCTATTGGATACAAAAAAAGGTTTTTTTTGGGACTTTAAATGAGATGCGTTTTTAAACAAACAGTAGTATAAGTAAAATAGTAAACGTTTATAACCAGGCTCATACATACCACCCAAACAGCAAGCCAAATTCAACTGTCTAACTGTATATGTTAAAAGCAGAGATTGGTTGCACGCATTTGCAAGTACATGAGTAAGCTGCAGAGCCCGCGCCAAGGCTCTCTGCGATCTGCAGTCCTAACTAAACTTTTGAAGTCTCCTCAATGGAGGCATGTAAAGACTAATGGGTAGATGGAGGACAGGTGACTAGGGGTGTGTCCCCGCTTCCACCTATGCTTGGTATTGTGGTGAAGAGCACTGGAAAAAAACCGCATAATAGTATAAGGGTATCAGCAAAACGCATCTCCATCCCTATATGGTACAAAGAAAACTAGGGTTGGGACTTTAAATGAGGCGTATGAAAAACACACGCCTCCATCCCTATTGGATACAAAAAAAGGGGGTTTTTGGGACTTTAAATGAGATGCGTTTTTAAACAAACAGTAGTATAAGTAAAATAGTAAACGTTTATAACCAGGCTCATACATACCACCCAAACAGCAAGCCAAATTCAACTGTCTAACTGTATATGTTAAAAGCAGAGATTGGTTGCACGCATTTGCAAGTACATGAGTAAGCTGCAGAGCCCGCACCAAGGCTCTCTGCGATCTGCAGTCCTAACTAAATTTTTGAAGTCTCCTCAATGGAGGCATGTAAAGACTAATGGGTAGATGGAGGACAGGTGACTAGGGGTGTGTCCCCGCCTCCACCTATGCTTGGTATTGTGGTCAAGAGCACTGGAAAAAAACGCATAATAGACGGCGCATGCGCAGTTAAAAAAAAACATTGTTTACGTCGGGTCACAACGTATTTACATAAAACACGCCCCCATCACAGCCATTTGAATTCCGCGCCATTATGCCGCCAAAGATACACTACGCCACCGTAACTTACGGCGAAGATTCTTTGTGGATTTAAAAAAAAAAAAGTAAGTTACGGCGGCGTAGTGTATCTTAGATACGCTACGCCCGGCGCATAAATGCGCCGCTGTACGAGGATCTGCCCCATAGACTTTAATAGGATTTTTGGTTTGAGTCTGAACTTTTGTGGTGTTTGAAAGTTTTGTCACGAACCAATGTTTGGCCCATCTCTATTTATATATTAGATGCCTGAATTTAACTGAAGCTTTAGTCATTTAAAACTAAAGTCTAAACTGAAGATTTATATTTTGGAGTAAGTATATTTTTTACATTATAACATAATAATAGTCTGGAATTCAATCCTTGCGAACAGTGAAAAATTATAAAATATTAATTTACAACTTACTCACCACTGCATTGATGATTAATGGCTCACATTTTGCTGTGTGGCAAGGTGATGTATTCTTGGTAACTGACAGACTGAAATAATGTGTGCCCGATTCTAAACCAGGTATGTGTGTCAATTTCATTTGTACCTGCTTCCCACTGACATCAAAGAAAGTCTGAGATATCCTGGCTATATTGGTTGAAAATATTAAGGAAGTGATTGAAATCTATAACAGTAGTTATGTGCGAATTGATTGTATTTTCTATTTTCTTTTTTCCTATAGGAGTGCTAACGATTGTCATACATTTGAATATTTATTTTGAAAATCACTCTATCCTTGAATAGAAACAGATACAAGTAAATAGCAATAAAATGGATATCATAGAAAATATACTTTAACATTTTTGCATAGACATAACAGAGAATATTGTAATTGATAACTGAGCTATTTTTCCTATTGACCATTAGAAATCAAAACCAAATATTTTATTGGTTGCAATGAAAAACACTTCAATTTTTACTTATCCTAGATGTTTAAAATGTTCTCATTGTGAATAAAGCAGAAGAAGCCACACAGCGTTACAGTACATTAGCTGTTAAATCAAAGTTGCATATGCATTATTTTTAAACCCTGCAACTGCAGAAAAAAACTGCAAAAACAAGTATTCATGCTTCTTTTCAACCATCTGTGAGTATTTCAAATAAAAACTGGCATTGATGCTAAGAATTCTAGAATCCTTATTTCCTTACATCAAACTGGCACAGTACTTCCACAACTGGAGTCAATTACTCACATCCTGTAATGGCACAGTAAAATGAAATCTGACAACTGCTTGATTTCTTTGATTCAGCATTAGTTATATATGCCAAATGACTAGCACATCATATATAGGGATGAGGTTTGGTTCGCAGCTACCATGGGATCAAGGTGAATCTTGCCAGTTTGAGAGGTGCAGTCCCAGATAATTTATGTGCTGATTGGCCCCGGAGAATTTATCTTTAAATCATAATATACTGCATGGTCTTTGACTATTGGCCAGCAGGCTTAAGAGGACTAATAATGGGGCTTTTGGATAAATCAGCACTTTCACTTCTTAAAGGGGTTGTAAAGGTTTGTTTTTTTATTTTCTAAATAGGTTCCTTTAACCACTTAAGACCCGGACCATTATGCAGGTAAAGGACCTGGTCAGTTTTTGCGATTCGGCACTGCGCCGCCGCTTTAACTGACAATTGCACGGTCGTGCAATGTGGCTCCCAAACAAAATTGGCGTACTTTTTTTCCCACAAATAGAGCTTTCTTTTGGTGGTATTTGATCACCTCTGCGATTTTTCTTTTTTGCGATATAAACAAAAATAGAGCGACAATTTTGAATTTTTTTTTTTAACTTTTTGCTATAATAAATACCCCCCAAAAAGATATAAAAAACTTTTTTTTTCTCAGTTTAGGCCGATACGTATTCTTCTACCTATTTTTGGTAAAAAAATCGCAATAAGCGTTTATCCATTGGTTTGCGCAAAATTTATAGCGTTTACAAAATAGGGGATAGTTTTATGGCATTTTTATTAATATTTTTTTTTTACTACTAATGGCGGCGATCAGCGATTTTTTTCATGACTGTGGCATTATGGCGGACACATCGGACAATTTTGGCACATTTTTGGGACCATTGTCATTTTCACAGCAAAAAGCGCTAAAAAAATGCATTGTTTACTGTGAAAATGACAATTGCAGTTTAGGAGTTAACTACTAGGGGGCGCTGTAGGGGTTATGTGTGACCTCATGTGTTTCTAACTGTAGGGGGGCGGGGCTGGATGTGTGACATCACTGATCGCCTTTCCCTATATCAGGGAACAGACGATCAGTGACATTGCCACTGTGAAGAATGGGGAAGGTGTGTTTACACACACCTCTCACCGTTCTTCAGCTCCTGTGACCAATCGCGGGACACCGGCGGCGATCAGGTCCGCGGGTCCCCCGGGCGCGGAGCTTCGGACCGGGCCGCGGGCGCGCACCTGCAGCGCGCGACCCACGGCTGGGCACTTAAAGGGGACGTACAGGTACGTGTCTGTGCCCAGCCGTGCAAATTCTGCCGACGGAAATGTGCAGGTGGTGGTCCTTAAGTGGTTAAGCTAGTGCATTGTTGGTTCACTAACCTTTTCCTTCAAATTCCCTTCCCTGTTTTTTTTCTTTGTTTTCTTCTTCTGAATTTCTCACTTCCTGTTTCTCCACCGTAAGCTGTTCTGGCTGACTAACCCCCAGCCAGAACAACTCGGATGATGGGGGCAAGCTTACTGAGGAGAAACAGGAAGTGAGAAATTCAGACAAAGAAAAAAACATTTAGAAGGGAAATCGAAGGAAAAGGTAAGTGAACCAACAATGCACTAGCTTAAAGGATCACTAAAGGAATTTTTTTTTTTAGCTAAATAGCTTCCTTTACCTTACTGCAGTACTGGTTTCATGTCCTCATTGTTCGTTTTTGCTTTGAAGCTGCTGTAATTCTGCTGTGATCTCCACACTTCCTGCTTGTCTGGCTCCTAATAACCACATTACTGGGAGCTTTTCACGGTGGTCTAAGCTGTCATTACTGTGTGTCTAAAACTTAACAGAACCAATCAGATTAATTTTAAAAACAAAACACTGCCCTGGATTTGTTTGTTTTTGTTCTGTGTGTCTCTCTAGTTCACAGGAACATGAAACCAGTTTAAAAGTGAAACTTACCCGCAGGCACATTATAGGATTGATTTTTTATCTATTTCTATAATTATATATTATATATCTATAATTAATCATTTTTAAAAGGAATCAGTTAACTTTTATGTCTCTATACCCTGTAAACAGTCATTTCAGCCAAAAATTTTTTCCTTTATTGACCCTTTAAAGGAACCTATTTAGAATATTTAGAAAATAAAAAAACAAACCTTTACAACTCCTTTAAGGCAAGGTCAGTCTGTACTTAAATTCTGATTGCTAGCTCTTCGGGCAGTCAGCCATATTTGCTTTTTTTTGTTCTTATAGTGCCCAGCTCTCTTTTTTGTCATCACTGCAACAAAGAAGTGCCTGCTTGTGGGCTTCTAATGCCCACAGTTAAAATGGCAACGGCACGAACAGCGGAATAAAAGTCTAAATTGCAGGCAGAATGACAGAGGAGCGGACGTAGGACACAAAAAACATGAGTTTATATAAGCAGTGCTATTAACTATTTAACTAGCCCTAAAAAAAAAAAATGTTTTTGCGTGGGAGATCCGCTTTAAGGTGATAAAACATCTGACTATTACCGGCCCCCCAGCCTCCCGTTTTACTTACCTGAGCTCTGGAAAGTCCCCCTTTGAGAACGCATTGGATCTTTGCCCGGGGTCCTCGGCTCTTGATTGGATAGATTGATAGCAGTGTAGCCATTGGCTCCCACTGCTGTCAATCAAATCCAATGACACGGGCGCTGGGGGCGGGGCCAAGTCCTGCATTCGTAAGCTATGAACGCCGAATGCAGGACTCGGGAGTGTACCCAGAGGGAATTATCTGATGCGGGGATGAGCAGAGAGAGCAAGACAGCTGAGCAAAATGAGCTGCACAGTGGAGGTAAGTATGACATTTAAAAATAAATAAAAAACAAACCTATAGTGTCACATTAACTTTAGTAAATTTACTGTATATGATTGTTTGTTCCTTCATATGACAAAACCTTCTTTAGATGGGTGACGGGTGTGAAAAAGCAAAGGAAGGCTAAAAGCACCATGGGTGACAGAAATCAGCCAACATAAAAAAATGGAAACATTTAGAAGAAAATCATGCAGTGTCAGTGATTGCAAACAATTTTCAAATGTCTACATTGAATGCATCAGCTTGATCTAGATCAAATCTCACTAGCAATTAATAAAATAAATTGGAAATGCCAAAATCAGTGTTGGTGTGATGAAACATCCACTAGAAGGTATTTTGTGTACTGCTGCATAACAATAATAATTAGATCTTACTAAAAATACCACATTGCGTATAAGGTCAGAATTTAAGTCCATCTAAAGCAGGAGTCTCAAACTGGCGGCCCTCCAGATGTTGCAAAACTACAAATCCCATGAGGCATTGCAAGGCTGACAGTCAGGCCCCATACTCACGACCAAACATGTTTGCTGAAACTGGCCCGCGGACCAGTTTCAGCAGACATGTTTGGTCGTGTGTAGTTACGAGCGTACAGAATTTCACCGTACATTTGCCCGCCGGGCCGTTTTTCAGCAGAAATTTATTTCCAAACTTGTTTTAAAACCGTCCGCTCAAATCCTGTCCGAACGGACATGTTTGGTGGTGAGTACACAAAACCAACGTACAAAAACCCCGCGCATGCTCAGACTAAATGAGGCCACGGGAGCGCTCGTTCAGGTAAAACTCACGTTTGTTTGGGATATGGCACATTCGTCAATAGAAAGATTAATTCTAGCAATAGAACACTGAAGCAAACCACACAATAAACAACGCTTGATGCCGTCGTTTTATTCATTCTTCTCTTGCTATAACTAATCAGTTATTTAGCTCATGTTATTTCAACTGAGTTGTTCCATACTGAAAAGTGACATTTGTTAGCTGTGATGTAGTAAGATTTTTGCTAACTTTTATTGTCCCGACGTATCATATTTTTAGTGGTCCTCCACATTTCAAAATTTTTGCTTTTAATGTTTAATGGTTATCTTTCACACTTTATTTAGGTGTTTATAGTTATGTCACCATTTAGAATATTTTAATAGGAAATAGTTTTGATTTTGCTTTTGTTTGTATATTTAACTGGATTATTTTGAAGGTTGTTTAAATTGTCTACCATGTTGGCACACCAAATGCCCCCCCCCCATGAGTTAGTGAATATTTTAGATTAAACATTTTATTTGTTTGTAATGTTTGATGCCTAAAATAATACCCACAGTATTACAAACAATAGGCACGTTTTTCAAATCAACAAAAAGGCTTTTATTTGAGCAAATTATAAAAAGGATCAAAAACAGAATGGCAGCACTTGAACAGCTAGCAAAATACATGCAAACTTGCATTTGAAACATGGTGAAGGATAAACTAGCCAACCTCAGGAAGCACACAAAATAAAATCTGAAGCAGCAGCACATAACCAAAGGAACCCAAGCTGTGGTAGTCCAAACAAGATGCCATTTGTGGGGGATCAAATGGAAGGCAGGGCATCAACGTCTCCTCTTCCTTGCAACCTTCCTTCCAGGCTGCCTTCCAGCGGGTCTTCCCTGGGCCCTTGCAGGTGGGGATGATGTGGCAGCAGGAGTATGATGTTCAGCAAGCCGGGCCGGGTCACATAGCCCAGTGTCTGGGGTCAGCATCTCCCTCTGCATCCACCAAAGGGCCTGGTTGATGATGCCCTTGGCCAATTGCCTCTGCTCCTCCGTGCCTTTATTGAGATCATGTGCCACGGAGGCACTGTAGGCCTCAGTGGGGTTGAGGGGGGCCCTCATGATGGCACTCGCCTCCTGAATCATTTTGAGGCTGGCTTCCTCCACTGCCCCCAATTTCTTCTTACGGCCTGGTGGCCTAATATAAAGGGGAGGAGCCTGGCTGGTGGTGCTTGTCCTGGGGAGCTGCTCAACGCCACTGGGCCCGGCCTCCTCCTGGCTGCCACTGACCCCTTCGTCCTGGCTGACAGTGAGGAGAGGATCTGCCACCTCCTGGCTGGTCTCTTCTTCCTGTGTAAAAAAAAGGGACATGTTGTAATATATTTAGGAATATACTCACTCACATTTTCATGCTTGAATCTTATTTTTTGCCTTGAATTTAAACTTGAAAACAGACTCACCCTCTGACCCCTGCAGTTGTCATCCCTGACACCTATTTGTTTGCCCACGATTTTATATTTTTACTTCCCAGCTTGTATTTTATTAACCAATATCAAGTCAAGAATCAAACAATAACTAATATTATTACATAACTAGTTATGAAACTACTATACCTCATCATCGTAGAGGCGCAGATCTGCCTCTCTGTCAGCCAGGCCCTCTTCATCTGACTCTGCAGGGCTGTGGTGATCTGGGGAAGTCCCGCTGGGAGGTAGCGTGGAGGAAAGGTTGGGATTCAGACTTGACATTGATGGCCTGCCTTCCAGTTGATCCCGCAAAAATGACATCTGGCTGTAATACCACAGCTTGGGTTCCTTTGGTGGTCTTGCTGCTGCTCCAGATCTTAGCTGCTTTTGGTGAGCTTTGTACGCTCTCCTATATGTGCCCCTGAGGTTGGCAAGTTTATCCTTCACCATGTTGGCACTGCATTCTGGCACCCATGTCCTCATGTATGCTGCTAGCTGTTCAAGTGCTGCCGCTCGTACGTCCTTATTGTGGTAGGTGGGCTGCTTTGAATCCCACAGGATGGGCATTTCCCTAAATTTATCCAGCAAATGCTGGATAATCTCTTGGGTCTGCAGGAGATCCATTGTGAAATTATGATTTACTCTTTTTTATTCTAGATTGAAAAAATAAAAAGAAACCAAAAACACAATTAAAAAAAGCCTCAGCATTTACATTGATAGAATATGTTGTTTAAAAAGTAGTACCTATATAGAAATACAAACACAGTGTCTCTTGTTTAGAAAATGCTGGCCAGCTCTGCCCCATTGGTTGGTTTTAGCTAACATTTTTTTTATACATGCCGCCCCTTTGGTTACATTGCAGGAAATAATAGAAATGTACAACCATACACAATTATTACAAATGACAGCATTCATCAAGGCACTATTGCATGTGTAGATATCCTGCCCCTCAGCATTGATTACATGAAAGAAACTTCCTAATGACCTCTGTCCAACCAACACAGAACAATACTTGGCCTGATCTGAATACACCCTACATAATTGATAATGAGTCACAGCATTTTTGACCTCTCTATTTTGTGATGTCTACAAAAGCATTTGGGTACGAAAATCACATTCTGGTATCCAAGAGACATAATAGCTTAATAAAACTGTGCAACCAACAGACCAAACCCCCATCCCATGGCTCTACATTTTAGAGCCCGCTGCTGATCCCATGTTTAAATTTCTTACCTGCCTCTCTCAAAATCCTCGTTTCTTACGCTCGCTGAATTAACACGTAACCTACGTAATCACGTCAAGCGCCTTTTATCCACTCCGCGTATGTATGAAACGCCGCCCTCGTCACCTTTGCCATGCCCCTAATCAATTGAAAAAGTAAATATGGCGTTAACTGTGTAGGTTCTGGAATCGCGCGAATATTCTCCGCGTAACCTACGTCAATACGTTGTTGGCATTCGCGACACTCCGCATATGCAAGAATCCCCGCCCTCATCTCCGCCCCTGACGGGACATTTCCTCGTTTCCACGCCCCTAATCTCTGTGGGAAGGAAAGATGGCGATGTCACACGAGCGGGCACGGAGCTCTCATGGCGCAAGTGAAGGGACAGAGGCAGGACCGTCCCGATCCAGGCCTAAAAGATATAAAGCCACTAATATGGCGTTCGAAGAAATGGTGGAGTTGGTTTACATCATGAGGAGGAAGGATTATGATGGTGAATGTGGGCCCTACAAAACACCGAACCGTAGAAAGTCACACATAATGGACAAGGTGGCAAGGAGAATGAGTAGAATGTTTGGTGTCACCAGGTCAAAGGAGCAACTACGGAAGCGTTGGTCCGATTTAAAATTGAGGGAGCCACATCACATGAAGAAGATCCTCAAAATTCTGCGTAAAAGTAAGTCCATATTATTTAAGGGGGGGGGGAATGTCTGCAATAATGTGTTGACATGTATTTTTTCACATCTGCCTCCTTGGCCTGCTTGTACTTTTGAATACGTGTAGATACTGTATTGTGTTTATGTCAAATAACAACCCTTACCAAATTTTGTGAAATAGTAAACACGCGTAATATGACATTGTTTTGCAAAAATGTGACGTTACTCCAGGAACAACACACCTGGACATGGCTGACTGGCCCCAAACTTGGTTTTCCAACATTGTTGAATCGCAAAATCACAGAAATTAAATTGAGTGAATGTGACAGGCAAACAAGATTCATTCTCCAAAATGCAAATAAAGATGATGTTTTAACATCTTGAAATGCAAAGCACCTGTGTCTCAAAAATCAAAGTATATTTATTTGGAGGGTTGACGAGAATTAATGTTTTGGGGGGACATCCATGTGTGTCACTTCTTTGCAAAAAAGGGGCAGGATCAGAGCTTGGCCTAGAACTACGCCAAAAATGGAGGATTGCTGAAAGAATAAACAACCAAAAATCATCATAAATGTATCGTCTATGCAATGTGTGCGATTTATGATATCCAATATCTGTGTGCTGATGAGTATACCTTTTGTTTTTTATTATTTCTTATAGGGGAAAGAAGACGCCAGCAATTGGAGGAGGCAGAGAGGGCCAGACACCCGCAAAATCAAACACCTCCACATGTTGAGCAGGAGGAGGCTGGGGAAGGAAGAGAGGAGGATGTGGAAGGAGAAGAGGATGTGGAAGGAGAAGAGGATGTGGAAGGAGAAGAGGAAGGAAGAAAGGAGGAAGGAAGAGAGGAGGAAGAAGTTATTTTGGACTTAGAATTTATAGCAGATGAAGGGCAAGTGGCGGAAGAACAATTTGGCGAATTGCAAGAAGGTGGATTGATGGATGAAGGAGGAGTCGAAGATGATGGGGAGGTGGTGGAAGAAGGAGGAGTGATAGAAGATGATGGGGAGGTGGTGGAAGAAGGAGGAGTGATAGAAGATGAAGAAATTGGGGATGTGGAAATTAACAGGCCATCAGGTCAGTGTCACCCCTATATTAATAGGGCCAAACATATGCAGATAGGCTGGAAATTATTTACATATTTTGAATGCCAATTTGTTTCTTTTTAGGGGATGAAGATGGTGTAGCACATTTTTCACGTGCAAGTGCTTCTATAATTGTACAGCAACTAATGGAGTGCAGCACGGAAATGGACATTATGCGGGAAAGGATGCTAGTCATGGAGCAGAATGTGCGAAATGTCATTTCAGAGTGTAGCACGGAAATGGAGAACATGCGACAAAGGATGCTAGTCATCAAACAAAATTACAAAAATATCATTGACATGATGGGCCGTGTCAAAGACTGAACCACAGAAGCCCATCCCCCGCCCATCCCCCGCCCACAAAACCCTTTTTAATTTTTGTACTTTATAATACGCCAAAATTTCTAAATGCACACACAGTGTGCCAATATGTGCTATCTGCCATCACAGACTATCTATTGTCTGTGCTTTGTGGGTACAAACCCCTCCTCGATCCTCAAGTAGTTGAGAGGAAGGGTTTGCTCCCACAAAACACAGACATTGATCACCCATGATGTCAGATAGCACATGTGGCCATTTGTCTGTTTAACCAATGACATTTGGCGAGTTTTCACTGAATGTGTGCATTTAGAAATTTTGGCGTGTTCCAGTGTGAAAGCACACCATCCATATGACTGACTGCTGTTCTTTTTTAAAATTTTTGTTTGGTGTTGATCTTTTTTGGTTTGTAAATGTTTCCAGTTTCAGATCACAAAACGAACAAGAAATCTCACCTAAAGAAAGAAGTTAACTAATTTTTGTAAAAAAAAAAAAAAAAATTGTGTTGTGTTAAAATCTTGTTGAAAAAATTAGACACAAACAAATACAAAGCCAAAAAATGTTTTGTATAAAAACAATACACAAATATTTCTAAATGTAAATAAATGTCTTCGAAACAAATACCCCCAAAAAAATTAGAAAATAAAAAATAACCCAAAAAATTTCTACATAAATTAGTCAGGGTTATTGGAAACCAAACTAAATAAGAACTAAAATTTTTAACCAAAGTCTAAAAAAATTCTGTTTAGAAGTGTGTATATATATATATATATATATATATTTATATATATATATATATATATATATATATATATATATATATATCTATATATATCTCTAGAGATAGATATATAGGAGACAAGCCCAAAAATTCTTGCGTATAGTTTCAGTGAAATTATTCTTACATTGTGTTTCGATCATTATTATTGCTAATCACTGTCAATAAAGACAAAAAAATAAAAAATTAAAAGCCAATATTTTGTTGCAAAAATTTGCAGGAAATGTTTTCTGCCTAAAAATACACATTTCTTGTTAAAAAATGACTAAAATAAAAAAAAAAAAATGTGACATCAAAAGCAGAAAAATGAGTGGCTTCTTATTTCTAGACTGAATACCCAGTTTGTAGATGAGTGAATAATGTGAAAATGTGGTTAGTTAATACATCTGAGTAAGTAAATCTGGCACTAGAAGTGCACTATTTTTGGAGATAACCTGGAAGACAGAAAAATAGAGAAAAAGCAGTAATGACAAACAACTGTATAAAGTCCAATGGTCTAATTATTTATTAGTTGTGAGAATATTCCTTTCTTTGGGGGCCGAATTAGAAAGAAATATGATCTGGCATAGCAATGGCCCCCCGACCCATGAAGTACTCAACATATTTGTCGCGTACCTCACGAGCAGATTGGGGGGCCAAGCCAGCGCGACCAGTGTCCAGGCCAGGAATGTTCTCTGAGGGTAGTCCTGCCTCAGAGCCCATGGAGGCTAGGTACGTCTGGGAGTGCCTGCGTAGAAAATTGTGCAAAATGCAGCAGGCAAATATAATGGTGTTCAATTTATATTCCGCCAAATGTATCGATGTCAGGAACAGGCGGAACCGGTTGCTGAGGATCCCAAAGGCATTCTCGACTACCCTCCGAGCCCTGGACAACCGAAAATTGAACACACTCCTCTCTGAGGTGAGGGTCCTCTGGGGAAAAGGCCGCATTAGGTGAGGTCCAAGGCCGAAAGCCTCGTCCGCTAGGAACACAAACGGAAGTCCTTCCACATTATCTTCATCTGGTGGCAATGCCAGACCACCAGTTTGGAGACGATCATAGAAATCAGTCCGTGCGAACACTCCCCCATCTGACATCCGGCCGTTCTTCCCCACGTCCACATATAGAAACTCATACTGTGCCGACACCACCGCCATCAACACAATACTATGATAACCCTTGTAGTTATAATAGAAGGACCCCGAGTGGGGTGGGGGCACAATGCGGACGTGTTTCCCATCTATTGCTCCACCGCAGTTAGGAAAATCCCACCGCTCGGCAAATTGGGAAGCCACAGACTGCCATTCCTGTGGTGTGGAGGGTAGCTGTGGGGACAAACAAAAAAAGAGATTTAGTACTTTGGCACATAAACATTGCAAACATAATCCTACAAGCATCCTTGTGCAACTTTACATTTTTAAAATAGCATTTGCAAATTATGAAGGGAGAATTTCGGGGCACAAATAGATAGGCCCACTTAATTAATAAGAGACTCCACAGCCCTCTGATGGGGACAAAAACACTTTGAAGGGGGGGTGGGGGGTGTTTAAACTGTTTTTAGAAAACAAAAAAAAAAAAAAAAAGTGGCATGGTGGGGGTTGGCCCGAAGATAGCATGCTGGACAGGTTAATATTGGGTAAGATCAAAATATGCAGGTAGGCCAAAATAAAAAGAACATGTAAAAGCTGATATCAACATGCATAGTGAGAAAAGGGAACGTTAGTTAAACACACAGCATATCTGGGAAATAAAATAAAAAGTTAGTTTGCCACATTATTAAAGACACATTGTGAGGTTAAAATGAGGAAACTTACCTTCATATACTCCTCGTGCATAACTTTAATGATGGCAGCACACGTGTCCGGTATGATGACCCCAAGCGCCTGCGGAGAGATGCCTGTCGAGAACTTGAGGTCCTGCAGGCTCCTCCCAGTCGCCAGGTACCGCAACGTGGCAATAAGCCTCTGCTCGGCCGTGATGGCTTGGCGCATCACAGTGTCCTGCCTCGTGATATAGGGGGACAGAAGTTCCAGCAGACTGTTGAATACGGGGTCCGTCATGCGGAGAAAATTCCTATAGTCATTAGGATTATTCTCCTGGAGTTCCCTAAGCAGAGGCATATGAGAGAACTGGTCACGCTGGCGCAACCAATTCTTGGTCCAGAAACGCCTCCGCCCCCTGTTTCTGGCCAAAGTACTGGAATAATGAACATATCCAGCAGCCATCCCATAAACAGCACCAACTCGCGAAAATTGACGCTGCTGCTCCATCATGGCTTCAAACCGGCCGGCTGGTCAGTCAAGAACACACTCCAACAGAAAGCACAATCAAATCCAGCGGTACCTGCAAAGAACGCACGACACAGATACGAACGCACAGTACGAATCTGCTAAGCAGAACGAACTGCACGCCTGTACCCGAATGCCAACTACGTACCCACAAGCACACGCACTGAACGAGAAAATA
Organism: Rana temporaria; assembly: GCF_905171775.1. Classification (NCBI taxonomy): domain Eukaryota; kingdom Metazoa; phylum Chordata; class Amphibia; order Anura; family Ranidae; genus Rana; species Rana temporaria. The sequence goes on along the minus strand of NC_053493.1, from coordinate 249,783,492 downwards.
CTACCTACTAAAGCCTGGAGACCGAGAAGCGCGAATCAGCTCTAACCAAACCTTCACTAACACGAGCAAAGCCGTAACTAGCAAAAGCGGAACAGAGGGCGTCGCCATTGACTTTGGGCTTTCCCTTTATAGTGACGTCAAACGTGGATTACGTGCACGCGTTCAGGTCCGCAGGGAAATATCGTCCGCTGGTGTGTACAAGCCAGCGGGCCAAATGAAAAAACAGCCTTGTACGCCGGAAACAGCCCGTCGGACATTTCGAGCGAACATGTTTGGTCGTGAGTACTCGGCCTTAGAAGCATGACTCCCACAGGCAGAGGCATGATGGGACTTGTAGTTTTGCAACAGCTGGAGGGCCGCCAGTTTGAGACCCCTGATCTAAAGGCACCTGTGTACGATAGCCTAAAAAAGTTCTAAATCCAGTTACTGTATTTGCTGGCGTATAAGACTACCTTTTACACTTAAAAAAAATGGCCAAAAAGCAGGGGTCGTCTTATACGCTGAGTCAACTGCTCGGATGCCTGCTGGATGTGCAGTAATACTGTATGTAGCTTTGGCTACATACAGTATATACCGCTTAGCCAATCCCAGTGAGCGAAGTATTCAAATGAATACAGAGCCTGCTCGGATTGGAGTAACAACCTCTGCCAATCCGAACATGCTACATACAGTAGCCGGCTCGGATTGACTTTGAGAGTCAGAGGCTAATGATGTTACAGCCTCTGCCAATCCAAGCAGGCTTTGTATTCATTAATAGAATACATTGCTCACTGCGTTTGGCTCCAGCTCCAGCAAAAAGGAAGAAGAATATGGCTCCAGAAGGAAACAATATGAAGCATCGGAAGCCTCGAAGGGGGGTCGTCTTATATGGTGAGTACAGGGAAAACAACTTAAAAAACTGTAAAATTAGGGGGTCGTCTTATACGACCGGTCGCCTTATACACCGGCAAATATGGTATTATGAAATGCACAAGCTTTAAAAAAGTAAACATAAAAACTTTCTTTACCTTCCTCAAGGCTACCAAATATTCATTTATTTGTACTTTATATTCTCTCTCTTTTGAACACTGCATCCCAAAATGGGAGGGATTCTATAGAAACAAATCCAGGTACTGATTGACAAGCTACAGACTTAAAAATGAGCAGTGAAAATTGTAATAGCCATGCCCCCTGCAATATCTTCCCATACCATTGTGGTGCAAGCAGACAAGGTTGAGTTGAGAGTACAATTGCTGCTCTAAATTCTGAAATAGTGCAGCAACATTGTCAATCCATCACAGAAAGCTAGACTAGGTGGACTTCACTGGCTCGACATGTATTTGTGGGAGTTTGCAGGGGCACTAAAGGAAAACTGATGCAATTATAATTAAGTGCTTCAGCACATGTTTTTTTTTTATAATAAGCCTAATTAAAACAAAATATGTCTGGTAGGAAACATGTAGGCTACTATTGCTACAGTACATCCTATTCTGCAAATGATAACTGCCAACTGTCTTTGTGACATTCTGCAAAATATAGTTGCCTGTATACCTTTAACCCTTTTCATCTGGATTTTTGGAGGGCTGCATTATTTTTTGAGCTCACTGTTGCCTCCATGTAATTATAGCCACCAAATGACTTCATTAGAGGATTACTGTTCCGATCAAGGGGCATTACCCTATACACTTTCAAGATGTACACTCTTCTGGTTACAGCACCAGATTTCCATCATTTGCCCTTTCTTGAGAACTGGAAATCAGACCTGGGTATAACATTCATGGCGGATCAGCGAACTAACATTGTTCGATTCGCTTTAAAATCCTCAACTTATTTGAAGATCCTCACTAGGTGGTAGAGCTGCACGATTAATCATCAAGAATCGTTATCGCAATTTTTTCCCGGTTGCGATCTTGACAAAGTATTTCCCGATCTTTATAAGCAGAGAATTCTCTCTGCTTTGTTAAAGCCTACAGCCGTCAAAAGAAGGGGGAAAAATAATTTGGGTAGTCTGCCAAATATCACAACATTCTTTATCAGTGGAACTTAAGTCTAAAAATTGTAACAATTTGTTCTTTACATCAAAGGAAAATACTTGTGTGTAAACGAGGAAAGTTTAACCACTGAAACACTAAACCTTTTTCTGACATTTGTTGGTTTCAAGTTGAATTTATTTCTTTTTGCTAGAAAATTACTTAGAACCCCCAAACATTATATATATATATATATATATATATATATATATATATATATATATATATATATATATATATATATATATATATATATTAACCACTTGCTTACTGGGCACATAAACCCCCTTCGTTCCCAGGCAAAATTTCAGCTTCCGGCACTGCGTCGCTTTAACTGACATTTGCGCGGTCGTGCGACGTGGCTCCCAAACAAAATTGATGTCCTTTTTTCCCCACAAATAGAGCTTTATTTTGGTGGTATTTGATCACCTCTGCGGTTTTTATTTTTTGCGCTACAGTACCTGCCGCCGAGAATGTGTTTTTAGCACGACAGCATCGCGCTGATTCTCGGCGACAGGGTGCCGACATCTCGCACTCGCTTGAATGGTGACAGCACATTCCAGCGATACCTGTGATAGGTATCACATGGGTAGGTACAGAGCATGATGGGACTGTGAGGCCTATATAGGTCCGATGCAAGACGCGCACCCGTCATTTCAGCGAGAAGAGGCGACGTGTCAACATCGGGAGAAGAGAAGAAGATGACGTCACAGCCCGGAAGAAGAAGAATACGTCACAGCACGGAAGAAGAAGATAGACGTTCAGCGCTGAAGGAGAAGGCATCGGACAGCTGGAGGAAGAACCGGGGTGCGCCGAGTCAACAGCGGAGAGCGGCGAACATAGCAGAAGACCCCCGGAGAGTGAAGAAGACCCCCCGGATAGCCAAAGCAGACCCCCCCGGATAGCGGAAGAAGAAGCACACCACCCCCCGCCGAAGACGTCGGAGGAAACCCGCCGAGAAGTGGGCGCTTTTATAAAAGCGACCCCCCCCGGCGGTGGAAGAGAACCGGATGGCGGCGAAGAGCGGCCCCCACCCGAAGACGTCAAAGAAGAAGCCCCCCCCTGGTAAAACGAGCTAAAGAAGACAGGGGGCGGCCTCCGGAGCAGACTAATAAATTAATTTAAAAACTCTTGTGTTGTGTTTATTGACTTTAACATTTTTCCTCCAGGTGAATGGGTAGGGGTACGATGTACCCCATATCCATTCACTTAGGGTGGGGGGCTGGTATCTGGGGGCCAGGGTTGTCGGGAAGGGGCCCTGTCCTCATCAACATGGGGACAGGGTGCTCTGGGGTGGGGGGCCCGCAGTGCGCCCCCCTGCCCCAGAGCACCCAACCCCCCCATGTTGAGGGCATGCAGCCTGGTACGGCTCAGGAGGGGGGGGGGCGCTCGCTCGTCCCCACTCCTTTCCTGGCCGGACGGGTAGCGTGCTTTGTATACGGGTCTGGTATGGATTGTAGGGGGACCCCCTACGCCGTTTTTTCGGCATAGGGGGGCTCTCCTTACAACCCATAACAGACCTAAGGGCCCGGTATGCTCCTGAGGGGGGAACCCATGCCGGATTTTTATTTAAAATCCGGCGGGGACTTCCCCCTCAGGATTCATAACAAACGCCGCACACGTGTAGAATTGGCGTCGGATCCAAGTCGGAACTCTCGTCGCTTCTATGACGGCTTTGTCTCTATCGCGGCAAGCCAGCTCGGCGCTGGCTCCCGCGATGGGGCTCGTAGGTGGTCAATCTCGCCGAGAAAGGGAGCGAGATTGACACAATATCGCGTGCACCTACTGTATAAACAAAAAAAGAGCGACAATTTTAAAAAAATATATATATTTTTTACTTGTTGCTATAATAAATATCCCAATTTTTTTTTAAAAAAAACTTTTTTTTTTTCTCAGTTAAGGCCGATACGTATTTTTAGATGTATTTTTGTAAAAAAAAACAAAAATCGCAATAAGCGACTGGTTTGCGCAAAAGTTATAGCCTACAAAATGGGGAACAGAATTATGATTTTTTTTTATTATTATTTTTTTTACTAGTAATGGCGGCGATCTGCGATTTTTATTGGGACTGCGATATTGCGGCGGACGTATCGGACACTTTCGACACAAATTTGGGACCATTCACATTTATACAGCGATCAGTGCTATAAAAATGCACTAATTACTGTATAAATGTGACTGGCAGGGAAGGGGTTAACACTAGGGGGTGAGGAAGGGGTTAAATGTGTAGCCTGGGTGTGTTCTAACTGTGTGGGGGGAGGGGGGTGACTGGGGGAGGTGATCGATGCTGTGTCCCTATGTCCAAGGGACACAGATCGGTCTCCTCTCCTCTGACAGCACGTGGAGCTCTGTGTTTACACACAGAGCTCCATGTCCCTGCTGTGTAACCGACGATCGCGTGTACCCGGCGGACATCGCGGCCGCCAGGTACGCGCATCGGCTCCCCAGCGATGCGCCGGGACAGTGTTTACCCGCTGCGCGCCCCCCAGAGGCGCGCGCGGGTAATGCTTTTAAAAAGACGTCCAAAGACGTCCAGTTGGCACCTGAGAGCCGCGCTGTTGACGTCTTTTGTCAATAGCGCGGGTCTCAAGTGGTTAATAGAGACCCTAGAAAATAAAAAGGTGGTTGTTGCAATATTTTATTTAATGCATGAAAATACATCCCATTTATTTCTATGTGACTAATTCAAATATATGCACGGCAGTCTATTACATCTTTAAAAATTAGGACGTGCTGCATCTTTTCGCATTTTTGTATGTATTTTTTTAATACAAACGATCTTTTATTGTTGAAAAAGAAGAAATGACATGACATAAAACAAAACAAAACATAGACAGACAATTGTAAATGGTATGTTTTGACAAATCACAATTCATGAGGATAAGTTATATGCTCTGATGGGTGATGATCTGAGGCTCAATGAAGAGCCTCCCAGCCTTGTCATCATAGATCGTCGCTAAAACTGATTACAATCAAGACTCAGCCCTATTTGGAGTACCAAAAACTGTGTTGAAAATTAAAAGGGTGTCTCATTAACATAATAACATAACCAACCATAAGATATTGTCAGGTCACCTGTGGCGAGGTGACAAGTGCACCCTGTTGGGGTCAGGGATGCACCACAGGGTAGTGAACCCTATAGCCGACTGCTGCTATCAGAGTAGAAGCGTGAACCCAAGATTCCCCAGGGCGCGGAGTCTAAGACCCAGCTTTGTGTTCACCAGAGCCTCTAGTGGTGAGGATGGTCTTCGCCGCAGCTGGATCCAGGTCGCGACCCCTGGGATCCCCTAGGTCACGCTCTGCAGGGAGAGAGGGGAAGCAGCAAGCAGGACAAGCGATAGTGATGGGTAAGCCAAGGTCAGGGCAACAGGCAGACAAGAGTAACCAAGGGACAAGCAAAAGGTCAGGGTCACAGGCAAACAGGAGAAGTCAGGGACGAGACAAAAACGGTACACAGGAAGGTAATCGTAGCACACTGCAGACAGGAACTTAAGCTAACAACACGGTTGAACAGCACTGCAGACATGCAGTGCAACAGTTAATATAGACTTCCTGGGATGGCCTGGGTGGGGCCATACAGGAAGGAGAGGTGAAAAAAAGGCAACCAGAACAGAGTCAGGCCTATAATGAACAGATGGAGACAGGTAAGCTGCCAGACTTTATTGCATATCCATGACAGATATAAGATAAAAGAAAAATAAGAAATCTAAGGGTATCAAAACTTTCATTGTGACCAATTCAGAGGGTCTGACTGAGGAGGTCTAAATATCATCTGCACCGAATGCCGACCAGGAATCCCACTTCTTTTCATAGATGGGCATGGTGTCCATGATAGTGTGGTATACCTTTTCCATGAGCTGTATAGCTGCCATGCATTTAGGAATCTGATCCCATGGGATGACAGAAGTACGCCAGAACAACGCAATAGTCCAATGAACTGCACTGAACAGGGTGTGGGACGATTTTTGTGTTGGAGGGAGACTTGGGGTAAGTCAGCAAATAACAGACCCATCTGATGAGTCAGTGTCATTTGAACACCTGTGATCCTGGCTATCCTGGAAGATACTTTCTGCCAAATCTGCTTTAGCATCCTACAACTCCAAAAGATATGGAGATGTGTTCCTCTCCAGGCAACCCCTGAAGCAATTTCCTGAAACCATGGGGTAATACTTATGTACTTTTGAGGGGGTGTAGTACCACCTAGTATGGAGTTTTATGACAGTTTCTTTCACTGCTATGGACTTTGTGCATTTGTGCATGTTGAAGATCCTGTCTAACCATTCTTGGCCCATCTTCGCTTCCCAACCCAGCATAGCTGCAGATTTCTCTGGAAGGCCGAGACTGTTTAAATAGCTATACACAGTGGAGATAGTACCTTTGTCTCTAGACCTTGTCTCTAGAATCAGCGTTAACTTCTTCCAGAGAATACCGGGGACTGAAAAAGTGTCGGATCTGCAGTTATTTATAAAATTCTGTTCTGGAAAGAGAGTGTTTTGATTGAAGGGCAGAGAAAGAACTAATTACACCATTCCTCAATAGAGAGTCCAAGGTAATAAGGTCCTTTGAGATCCACAAGGCAAAATCTCTTGGGGAGGAAAATGACGAGGGGAAGGTAGGATCCCCTACACAAGTTGCCAGTCTGGACTTTGAAGGGAGCAGTTTAAACTTTATTTTGTATAGTGCCCACAAATCGAGGGATTGACCCACCACAAGATTGAGAGGGGACAGGTCTTTGGGGAGTACCGACTCTTCCCATAACATGCCCGGTAGAAAATAGGGATCAGTAAAGAACCATTCAAAGCAGAGCCAGGGGATATGGGTTGGGGGGGGGTGTGCCATTGCGCTAGTTGAACTAACCTGGCAGACAGGTAATAAAACCATATATTTGGTAAGCCCCAGACCGCCCATATCCTGTGGTCTATACATAATTTTCTTACCCAGGCATGGTTTTTTACCCTGCCAGATAAATTTATGGATATCTCCCTGGATCCGTTCAAGTGTTTGACGGGACACATATATTGGGAGGGCCCTAAAATAAAATAACAGCTTTGGGAGGATTGACATCTTCACAGCCTGGACCCTGCCCAGAAAAGAGATATGATAGGGGGCCCAGGTACCCAACAGTTATCTAATACGGGAGAACGCTTGAGGGTAGTTAATATAGTACATTTTGTGAAGGGATGGGGCCAGTTTAATGCTCAGGTAAGGCAGCGTCTCTCCATTCATGGTAAAACCGAACTTGGATTGAATACTGGAAATCGAGGTTGGTGGGAAATGTATTGGGAGTGCAGAGCATTTGGAAAGATTTACCCCTAGGCCCGAAACAACCTGAATCTTATGCAGGGTGGAGACTAGGTTGGGCAGGGTGACAACTGGGTCTGCCAAAAAAAGGAGAACATCATCGACGTACATGCTGAGTTTGAACTCCTGGTCTCCCTTCACATATCCCCTAATATTTGGGTCCAGGCTGATAGAACGGCCAGGGGCTCAATTGCCAGAGAAAATAAGAGAGGGGAAAAAAGGCAACCCTACCTTGTTCCCCTGCCCAGCGTGAAATAGTCTATAGAGTTACAACCAGGGAGCTTTATCTGAGTACGCGGATAGTGGTAAAGTGCTCGAAATCAATATACAAAGGCACCGTAAAAGCCAAACTTTTGGAGGGTAAGTTCGAGATAAGGCCACAGAACGCTGTCAAATGCTTTGTGTATGTCAAGGAAGGCATTCTAGGACGGTCCTCCTTGGCCAAAAGTCCCATCTTGACCAGAAGCTCCTTCCCTTCCTGGACCATAGGGACCTGGAGTTTAAAGGGGAAACCCCCATCTGTAGCAGATTCTTGCAGACTGGAGTACTGTGGTAATTTCCTTCATCTTGCGGCGCTTATCAAGCATGACAGGAGAAATATCAGGGTATATTTGAATCTTGGTCCCGTCTAACAGAATATTGGTGGTGTTGCGGGAGGCCCTGAGTATCTCCTCTTTTATCAGATTGTCTTTAAAGCATAGCATTCCACAACTCCCCCTCCCCCTTTTTTTTTTCTTTCTCTTTCTTCCTCCCTCTTATATCCTGTTCTTTCTCTGCATCTCTTTTCCATTTCCCCTCTCTCTCTCTCTTTATATGTAAAACATATTTCCTCTTCAGTCATGGTTCTGCATGGACCCCACCTTTTCCACAATGTTCCCATTCTTGGGCTTGTATTGTAAGATACTATACATTTATTTGATTACCTGCTTTATATATTGTCTATCCATTGTCTTCTTCACGCTGTTGAATTGTACGTTATGCCTGTCAAATACTAGAAGATGTGCCTTGTACCCATAGATACTTCCTTATTTTTGTTCCCTGTACTCTGATTGTATTGGCAACTGCCTTTTTTTGCAAAATGTTTTTTAAAAAGGCTACTATTGCTTTATCCCATTCTGCAAATGATAGTTGCCTGGATACCTTTGTGAACAAGCTTACAGATAAGGGCCTCTAATGTTACTCTGACTTCCCTGACTGCATACTAGTTCCAAGTCAGTGACTTGGAAATTATTAAAGGCAGTTGTTAAAGAAATAACCAGGCATCTTCAGAAGGAAGTCAACAGTTGCTCCATGTTTTTCCAAAGGTTTGATTGAGGTCTCACACCATTTTACCTTTTCATTGCCCCAAACCCAAAATGACTTTACTTTCTCAGTGAAAATGCTGCTTCCTGCTTTTCTACTTCAGAACTGGTGTATATGGGGGAATCCATTCATTTTTTTTCAACCAGCCCACCAGCTGATGAAGAAGAAAAACAGATTAGTGTATGGCCAGCCTTGAGTGGTGTCTATCAGACTGCACAGTGTATTTGGAACCTCTGCATGCTTTAGGGATGGGGCAAATATTTTCATAAACTCATTTTGAGAGGATGCAATGAAGGTGTTTTTTGGTGTTTTTCAAGGGTGCAATTGACTTTAAATGGCTCCTAAGTGTTACATAATTTCAGCTTCTGGACCTGTAAAAAATGGCCTTACTTTATCCTCATTATTTTATATATTTTTTAAAGAAAAAAAACAAAGACTGTGAAAAACATAAAAAAAAAAACTTTAAAGTAAGAATACTAAAGAATAATGATCAAACATACAAATAACTCTAAATAAAATAAAATAAACTTATTTAAATACAGCACACTCCCTAAATAAACAAAATGAGTAGATTTTATTTAAGTAACATTTTTCTAAGTAGCCCAATGGTATAAATCACTCCCTTATCCCTAATTAAATGACGTTGGTTAGTACATTGTCTATCTGACTGCATATATTTATATCTGTGGCTTCAATTTGGCTTTATGGAAAGCGAAATATGTACTATTAATTTGATATTTGAATTAACAACTTAAGAAAGCTATTTCAATGAAAGTTCATGTCATATTACAATTAGTGCAATTAAGAAGACAGGAAACTCCTCCGTTCATGAAATGGTTAATAGCGTTCTCATGTGCCATCAGAAACACCATTAAAAATGCTATTATTTAACATCAAGTGAAACCATAAACAGGATATAAATACTGGACGTAACACATAAAAGAAAACCAAACTGGTAATGGTTCTTTAATCAGATGATTAGGTAAACACATGAGTCCTAGATTTATTTTTAAACATTTTTAGAGAGGACCAGATGAGACAGAGATTTTTTAAAAGAGCAATATTATTTCAAAGACATTGTAGGAAGTGCCAGCATCACTGAGATGAATGAGTGGGAGTAAAGGGATGCTGGAATCCTTTCAAAAAGCTAGGACCTTGATCATTTAGGGCTCTAAATATGAACAGCCAGTTCTGGGAGAATTATGCCATTTTACATTGAACTGGGATAGAAAATGGAAAACAGGTGTCTTGTGGCAGAACCAGCTCTGGTTAGTTAACAGACTGAAAGCTGCTTTCATGAGTGAGTGCCAGTGCAGATACATATCCAGATACAACAGGAAAAGACCATCACAGGCTCCAGGTGTCATAGGCTAGAACAGATATATGTTCTGGAGCAGTAAACTGTGTGCTAAAGGCATCAACACATGCCCCTAATTAAAAATGTATTATAATCTGATTAGAACTTATCAGCTTTAAAAAAAATGGTAAATATATAGCATTCATGCATCATAAAGGCCATATAGAATGTCATAAAAGATAAGTACATACATTAAATGAACCATTTCAAAATAAGGCATGCAAAACACAAACACAATAATAAAGCCCTTTGAATATATTTACCCAGTTCAATATAATTATTGATAGTGTAGCATTGTGTTCCATTATTTAACAGTATTGCCATTATAATAAAAAAAAAAAACAGTTGCAAGGAAACTTATTGCAGACTGCACATTTTAAGCAGCATTGGGGTTTATGCACAAGAATGTAAAAAATTCTGCGTTCAGATACATACTGTGTACATGTATATATGGATTTGAATGCAGCAGTATTGTAGGTTAGGGCCCATGCACAAATCTGCACTGGGGTCAGTATCCCGCCACTGAGCATTTAAAAAAAAAAAAAAAAAACACCATTTGCTCAGATGTGTCACTGGTCTATTCCAGGCATTTGGAAGCTGGAACAGACCAGCACATGTGGAGGATGTCAGCGCATGTGCACAAATGCAACTGGTGAATGGGTATTTGTGCGCATGCATAGAGATCTGATGTGTATGTGTGTGCGCAAATGTGCTACATAGTAACCCACTGCATCCTGGCATCCTGGGATTGCTGTAAGACTTTGATGAAGGCAATGCAAGCCAGGAAGCCTGGCCTTGCAGCACAAAAAGAAGAAAAGCTGTAAAACATGGAATATACATTTCTAGCATTTGTGCAAGAGGGAGCAGGGAAAGATGGAATAAGAAATTGTTGCTTGAGTTTAGTTCCACTTTAACTTCAAAAAGTACCTTTTATTGCTCTCAGCCTCCTTCAAATTCCTGTTGCTTTGATCTGACTTCCTGTTTGAGGGTGGCTATGTTTGCTCTCCATGGTCCACCCGGAACATAGCCCCCGCCAGGGGACATTAAGTAATTGATGTGTATGAATTATTGTTGGGGTATAAGGATATCATTTAGTGTTACTTTAGTATACGGAAAGCTAATCCTTTTTTTTTTTTTTTGGATATGTATGGAAGGTAAAATTACTGTAGAAGTAAATACCTTTTCATTGTTGGGGAAATCACCTGTTAGATAGTTGGTACACAAACAAGTGTCCCAATTGTAAGATTTGCCCTCTATTCCTGTTCAGATTGTAGTCTAAAAATTTAAATTTACCATAACTTTAATTCCAGGTGATGTTGGTGCTAGGGCAATTAGAGAGAGTGAATCTCCCTATTTGGGACATAGACAACGATAAAAACCTGATAGTGGTTCTGACCACTCACCGCTCTATCCAAATCTTAGATTTTTTTTATCTTTAGTTATACTTTAAAGCAACTTTATTGTGGCAGAAATAAAACCTACTGTCAGTAAAAAGTACAGCTAACTAGAGAGGTCTGCAAGGTAATCTCCAAACTATAATGCCTAAATTTCAGACCATTTTGTTTTAAGGCTCCAGGACTTCCAAGAAGTGTCAAGGCTTGCCTGTTCCATCCTGCCCCATGCACGTGTCTATTCACCAGTGAGGAACCCATTACAGGAATGGGCCAATAGTAGTGTTTTGGAAAGGGAGGGCAGGCAAGATTTGGCAGTACCAAGACGTGTCAGAGCTTTGCCTGTCATAATGGTATGGCATTTGGGCATAGCATCAGTTATAGTATAGCCTTTCTTTTATCCCTGAACATCTTTTTTTTCCATGACAAGGTTGCTTAAGGCCTCATGCACACTGGGCTTAAAAAAAAAAAAAAACTTTTACAGGCGTTTGGTGTTTTTTTTTCTGCCCGTAAATGTACCTTTACGTTAGCCTTTGTGTACAGGCTTATCAAAAGGGGATTTACAGGCAGAAAAAAACACATACCGCCAGCACGTTTTTTGAGAGGAGCTGAAAAGCAGAAAAAAAGCCTAACGTACCTAAATGTGTGTGCAAAATTCAGCTTTAGGCATATTTTTTAAGCAGCTTTTTCTCTGTCAGGAGAAAAAGTGTTCAGGGGAGCTGAGCAAAAGTGTGCATGATGCCTTAAAGCAGGGTTGCCCAACCCCTTGAAGAGCGAGGGCCACTTAAGCAACTTTCTAACCAGTCGCGGGCCACAATGAGTGGAGCGGGCGGATGACAGGTCACGGTTATTCTATAGGCCCTCCGATCTGCCCAGATGGAAGGGGACAAATTCCCTTCTGTTTTTTTTTTTTTGCGGATTGGGGGTAGGCGGGCGTAAGCGGACAAAAGTCTGTTTACATCTGCCGCTCTATAGAGATTAATTGAGGATACGATGGGGTCGGGCCGATGTTCTGCGGTTTGCCCACACTGCGGTCTATCCTGCGGGTTAGCTGAACTTTGCCATAGACTCCGCCTGTGGCAAAAGCCAGTGCTGTACAGGAAGTATTGGCTTATGGGGCTTCGCTCTGCAGCTGCTTTCTTCCTTTGCCACCAGCTTCATTCACAACACTAATGCTGTGGTATGGATGGTCGGCAACCTGCGATCTGGACTTGTCATCCCCAATTCCAGAGCAGGAGGTCGCGAGCCACATCAGAGGACTTCGTGGGCCACATGTGGCCCCCGGGCCACTGGTTGGCCTTAAAGTGTATTTAAACCTGAATGAACTTCTCATATTTGTTCTCTTTTGGTCTCTTGAAAATACTGTTAAAAGTTTTTTTTTTTTTTTTTTATCTTTTATATAAGTGCTCAAAATACCTGTTAATCCTGCCATAAACAGTTTAAGCAGATAACTTCCTGTGCTCTCTGCTTCTGCTAACTCTTATCAGTTAGCATTTTTCCCAGCTATCTCTGTGGACTATACGCCCTCCCCCCATATCTTGTTGAGAAGAGTATAGTGGGAGGTTTTCTGTAGTCCTGTTTTAGGATTACAAAGCTGCACCTCTATATTAGGGTGAGCGAGCCTTGTCACCCTAGGATGGGAAATGTGTTAATGACATGATCACACCAGCCTTAAAAAAAAAACAAAAAAAACAAATGGAGTCACCACACCTAAGAACTCATAAAATGCAATATGTTGAATTCTTGCTTTAAGAACTGACTACTTTAGAGGATATAAAAAAAAAATCTGAATTCTCCTGATCTGAAGTGAGCGGTATACCTGAAAAATACATAATTTATTTAATAATTTATTAGACTTATGAAAAAGTTTCTGAATATTGGTGTTTTGTAAGGTAGGTTTGGAGTAGACCTTTCAGTTACTTATTTAATATACTTATTTATTAAGTCTTGGTTATGTTTTAATGTCAAGTGAATATGTAACTCTTCCAACAGCTTCGCTACAGAGAGAACAAACAGCAATTTGGCAGTAGACCCTAACAACGGTGGATCTGAGCAATGAGGATATTGTAGTAACTATTACTTTCAGTCTTCCTATTTGTTCTCTATCCAAAAAAAAAATCTATGTAATATGGAGCTGCTCTTTAAGCTTTGCATTATGCCATTATTTCCTGCTTGCAATAGTGATTGCTAATCACAAAATAAAAGAAACATTGATTTCATGTCATTTTACAAATGAAATAACACAAAGGAAATGTTTACCAGAGTAATGAAGAAAAACATAAGGCTAGAAAGCTTAGCTGAATGGGATAGCATTGCAAACATTTTACTATAAAGCAGAAATCCTTTATATTTCCAGCTCATGTTTAGTTTCTGTTAACATCTGTGTAATCGTATTTTCCTTGCAACTTCTAACTGAATAACTCAGCACAAATGATTATTATGGATCATTTAAATGACACTCATTTATTTTACTCTCTGCATATTCAATTTTTTTTTTTTTTTACTCTCTCTGCGTGCTTTATGCCTATTCTGTTTGCCTTTAGAATGTGAGGCCCTTACTAAGTACAAAAAATGAGAATACTGTCTCTTTATGAATATTAATAAGGAAATCAAGGGGGACAATGGCACTTCAAGTTTCATCTCTCTATCTCCTAGAGGCTCAGGCTCTGCAAGTTGTCACCTTGGTGTATTCAGTGTCTCTTGAAGCACTAGACTCCTCCAGAGAGAATGTCAGCCCCAGCCCTGGGCAGTTTTGACAAACAGAGTATATATTGATACATGATAAAGTATGCTAGAAATCACCCCAGCGCTAAAGGCTACTATAGTTTTAATATCATCATTTGAATTAACAAGCATTCTGTGGAGAAATAATGAGCTTTCATTATTCAGCACATCATCCTTACCGAGGGAACTTGGAAACCATTAGCTCTTGAGAGCTTAATGAAAAGATGATAAAGAATATTTTAGATAAAAGTTTGAACAGGAGCACTTGGTGTCAGAGGTAAAAATTTAATGCAGCTGGTGAGCGATGATTCGATTATGCTCATTTAAGATATCCAAGAGTTTAAGAAGACGCATGCCATTTTTATGGCTTGTGCTGGGATATCTACAAAATAGATGGTGTGAATATGGATGTCAGTAAAGACAAACACGCTAAGAAGAGTTTCAAATTTACTATTGCTTTTCTCCATACATTAAACAATGCTCAGGCAGAATCTATTTGGCACTATTAAATAAGCCCAATCATTCTATGTACCACCTACAAGGCAGGTACAGAAACATGTATTATGCGCATTGACTATTTTTGTACAAAGGAGAATGTGGCAATATCCAATGTAGACCTTTCACACTCTACCTGCCAACTTAGATGTGCTACATTCTTGGATTTAATTCTCAGTTATGTTGGTTTCTGCAGTCGAATTTTCATCAACATAGCTCCTTCTGGTCTGTTGCCTGCTTCCTTCTCCCTGCTTCTACAGATTGAACTTGCTCTGTGCTTTGTTGTCTCCTACAGTCCTTTTGTCAGCTCCACTATGTTTTTTCTTCCACCTTCATTACTTCCTCTACTCTAAAAGTGTTTTTCAATTGTAGGGCTGCTGTCCTGACCTTGCACAATCACTTTCCTGTTTTCTGATAATTCTCTATCATCCTTTTCTGTGTTATCTCCCTCCCCCCTCCACCTTACTGCTATCTCTTTGCTCCCACAACTTTCCCCAGCTGCCTTTTGACTTCTTGCTCTACTTTAGCTCTCTGATCTCCACCTCAGTGTCACCTGACTATTATAGTTTATCCATTCTCTGCAATTCCTAGGGTTTGATTTAATTAAATAAAAAACAAATACAAATTCCCCAGCTTACTTATCAGCCAGCCTGCAACACACAAATTAACCCTGTCTAACAGTTCATGTTAAAACAAGGGGTATAGTTTGCACACATTTGCAAATATATGCATATGCTCCATAGGCCAGGTCATGACACCCCAATGTACTGCAGTCCTATAAATTTTGAGAGTCTCCAAAGCTGAAGCACATATATAATAATGAAAAGATTAAGAGCAGGTATGCCTGGAGGGAACCCACCTCTCCTTAAAAGTATAGGAATGCACTGGACAACAATTGTGTGTCACTGTTTCAGCGTCAGACTGAGGCCCCGTACACACGACCGGATCTGTCCGCTGAAACTGGTCCGACGGACCAGTTTTAGCAGACATGTTCGGTCGTGTGTAGCCTCGACCGGACAATTGTCCGGCGGATCGGACAGTTTCCAGCGAACAAAAATTTCTTAGCATGCTAAGAAATCTGTCCGCTGGAAACCTGTCCATCGTACGTGTTCGGTCGTCTGTACAGACTCACCGGACACGTCCAATCAGCCGCCATCCCTCGCATGCGTCGTACTGATTCGACGCATGCGTGGAAGCTTTGAACTTCCAGGGTCGCCCACGTCGCTGTGTCATCGTCGCGGCGACGGCGCGGCCACATCCCCGCGTATTGTTTACGTGCGGATTTCTGTCTGATGGTGTGTACAACCATCAGACAGAAATCTCCGGGCGGACATGTCCGCTGAAAACGGTCCGGCGGACCGTTTTCAGCGGACAGTCCGTCCGTGTGTACGAGGCCTTAGATACACGCAATTGTTGTGCCAGTGCAGTGGTGGCTGTTACACAAACAGAGTGTCCTGTGTCAAGGTATTGTTAATTGCAGCATTCATTGTCTGCTTCTATCTCTTTTTTGAATGGTAGTTTATAATTTTTTCGATCATTTTCCCTTTTTTTATGTCTCTTAAGGTTACTCAGTAATCTATCTGGTGTTCTGGGTTTAGTGGGGGGGCTGACATTATCGGCCCCTTACAAGCTAGTGGTCTACAACTCCTTAGTGAGGACCTTGCTAGCAGTTGTCCTTACCTGGGATATGTTTTGATATGCCTGTGAAACTTTGACATTTCTACAAGAATAATTTCTCCTTTGCCCTTTCATCTTGCTATTTACTTATTGAACTGATTAGTTTTGCTATAGAGAAGCTCTGGATACTTCTGTATTTTATTGTGGCAAGTAGGGATGAGCCAAACACCCCCCCCCCCCCAGGTTTGGTTTGCAGCAGAACATGCGAACAGGAAAAAAATTTGTTCGAACACGTGAACACTGTTAAAGTCTATGGGTAAGGGTTAATATGCAAGTTATTGTCATAAAAAATGTTTGGGGACCTGGGTCCTGCCCCAGGGGACATGTATCAATACAAAAACAAGTTTTAAAAACATCAGTTTTTCAGGAGCAGTGATTTTATTAATGCTTAAAGTGAAACAATAAAAGTGAAATATTCCTTTAAATTTTGTACCTGGGGGTGTCTATATTATGCCTGTAAAGTAGCGCATTTTCCCCATGTTTAGAAAAGTCCCTACACAAAATGGCATTTCTAAAGGAAAAAAGTCATTTAAAACTGCTTGCGGCTATAATGTATTGTCGTGTCCCGGCAATACAGATAAAAGTCATTGAAAAAGACGGCATGGGTTCCCCCCCAGTCCATTTCCAGCCCCCCCCCTGAACCAAAATGAAAAATAAAATGGCATAGGGGTCCCCCTCCAAATCCATACAATACCCTTCAGGCCTGGTATGGATTTTGAGGGGAACCCCGCGGCACAATAAAATAAGGTGTGGGGTTCCCCCCAAAAAAGCATACCCAACCCTTATCCGAGCATGCAACCTGGCAGGCCGTAGGAAAAGAGGGGGAACGAGAGAGCGCTCCCCTCCTGAACCGTACCAGGCCACATGCCCTCAACATAGGGAGGATGTCCCCATGTTGATGGGGACAAGGGCCTCATCCCCATAACCCTTGCCCAGGGGTTGTAGGGGTCTGCGGGCGGGGGTCTTATCGGAATCTGGAAGCCCCCTTTAACAAAGGGGACCCCCAGATCCCACCCCCCTATGTGAATTGGTAACAGGGTACATTGTACCCCTACCATTTCACAAAAAAGTGTCAAAAATGTTAAAAACCACAGTACACAGCTTGGGTGAAGTCCTTTATTAAAAAGAAAAAATAAATTCCAGCGATGCAATCCACTCTCGATCTCCAGCGATGTAAATCCATTCTCGTTCGCCAGCGAGGATACGATGCTGACACAATCCTGCCTCCACGGGAGGCACCAGACGAATGATGCACTCCAGCCTCACAGCTCTTATATAGCTGAGGGTGGGGCCTCCTGTCAGTGCGTGTGTGACCCCGCCCCCATCTGACGCAACAGGAAAACGCTGGGATTACCCAGTGACATGCATGGGTGACCCCGCCACCTCTGATGCAATGGGAAACCTGGTAGGTTGGAAACATTGGTTGCCCTTCTTTGCACTCTCTCCATTTCCAGTACATCCTTCCTGAGGACTGGTGCCCAGAACTGCACAGCATACACCAGGTGCGGCCAGACCAGAGTTTTTTTAGCTCTGGAGTTAATCCCCTTTTTAATGCATGCCAATATTCTGTTTGCTTTGTTAGCAGCAGCTTGACATTGCATGCCATTGCTGAGCCTATCATCTACTAGGACCCCCAGGTCCTTTTCTTTTCTAGATTCCACCAGGGGTTCTACCCCCAGTGTATAAATTGCATTTGTATTTTTGCCACCCAAATGCATTATTTTAAAATGTTCTACATTGAACCTTATTTGCCATGTATTTGCCCACCCCATTAATTTGTTCAGATCTTTTTGCAAGGTTTCCACGTCCTGCTCCTTTTCTCCTCTTTTTCTGTGCCCCCCCTCCTTCCCTGTATCCCTGATTTTAAAGGTGCTGCATAATATTGTGGAACCATTGGTGACATGAACAGCCTACTACAGTTAACTTTACATTCTATAAATGTTGCACTGTATGGAAGTACTGGGTCTCCCAGACTTTCAATAAAATTGGCTACAGTGATAACTTATTTTTACACATATGTACAAATGTAACATTACTTTTATTACCGATTATTCCTTTAATTGAATAGGAACATAATTAGTTCTAACTCAAACAAAAGGGTGGTATGACAGTATCTCAGGGTCCCTAACGCTCAGTGGAACTCAATGGGATAGCTCAAAGGGGCAGATGATCCTCCCCTTTGCCCTATCTCTTTTTTCAGGTTGCTATTGGTTTCTGCAAGGTTTCTTTTCACAGCAACAGGAGTGGGATTGGTGCGTTTTGGAGGGGGCTTGCAGCCTGCGATTCTGGTTATATAGCCAGAATGGCTTTACTTTTTAGTTAATGGCTCTGAGATAACGTTAAATTGCTGCTAAACCCAGGTCCCTGCATTCAGTATATCTGGTTTTCCACGGTATACAGAACATGGAAATACAATTATTTTAGTAAATCTATGATGCTAAATACCTCATCAGCAGTATACAGCAGTATTATAATTTCTATGAGTGTCTGGTTAAAGCTTGTAGGATGAGTTTTCATTCTCCCCTGTCTGTCCTATGAGGCTGAGGTGGATGCCTCACTTTGTGATACCCAATGTATTTTACCTGGAGAGACGGCAAAAGGCACATACTGTCTGCCACCCACGACTCTCCGATAACACTAGCAATGCGTTCAAAATGAAGATTGCCATTGCTCTATAGAAGACAAAAAGCTCAGGGCTTATGGACAAATGAGCACCCATGTCATCTACAACTCTATAACAACACACTTGCATTATCAATTTAGTGATTCTGTTACCTAATTAAAAAAATTAAACTAAGCACCTTTCCTTCTCAACACTTGGTGTGTGGGTGAGCTTTTGAGAGGTACCGTTCTGGGGCATGTGCCTCCATTAATAAGAACTCAATTTCCACCTCCCAACAGCTGTCTTAAAAGAGTTTTATAAGCTTGGTGATTGCAAAAAAAGAAGCTTCTCACAACAGAAACAGAGTAAAAAGAGCAAGATATAATGCTGGCCATGCTGTACGAGGGAAGGGAGGGGGAGGGTCATGCCTATAAAAAAACTTTAAAAAAGGAACAAACTCACCATCTTTTGTAGTAATATGAATGGGTGTGTAAATGTAACCACATCATTATTTTTAAGTCATGTAGCAAAATTAAATGCGCTCAGTATTATAAACTATGTTTTCTTATTTTGCTGCGTTAACAGAAAATAATAGTACAGCACTAAATTAGAAGTCTGACTTTAGCTAAAGGAAGGCAGAAAAAGCATATAAAAAAAATAAAAGACATAACATTTCAAAGTGGAAATGTTTTGACCAATGATGTCTTGCAGATTCGGAAATTCAGTGAAAGTGTTACGGTGTTTCATGTTGGCAATAAAAGCCTCAGTGTAATAAATGAACAAAAATAAATAAGTTTACATTTTATTGGGTGTAAATCTCCTAAAGTACTGTTGTTCAGAAAGAGCATAAAGGTTGTAGAGTGTATACTACTTCTGAAAATACTGCTCCTGCTGTTTTCATTCTTTAACTACAGTCATTTGTTTTCCTGCTCCCCTGGCCTTCTGCATGCAAGTACACATGGATATGGGCCAAAATCCACCTGTGGTCATTTGGAATTGATGACAGGTGCTTTTTTCCCAAACATGGTGAAACATTTGAAATACACTACAGAGGGGGAAATCTCTGTGACAAATCTGAATTACAGAAAGAAGAGGGATAATCATGAAACCAACAAGAGACTAACTGCCTTGAATTCCTGTGTTTGCTATTAGCAGATGTATCAAGGTAAATGCTTTAACTTCAGAGGTGTTATCTTTTGGGGATCTTTTCCAGAATTCTATTTTAAATCTGAACAGCTGTTGTTTAACTACATCAGCCCACAATTCACAATTTAGCTGTAGCTTAAGGCCAAAAAGGTACGTTTATTGCACGTCTTTTCTACATTTTTTTCTTTTGTTCGATTGGGTTTTCTAAATGGAAATAATTATGTTTTTTCATATCATAATAGGAAACGGAAAACGAATAGAAGCATGACAAGAGAAAATGAATCGTTTGTGAATGTTAAAATAAACACACTTATCTTCTGGGAGCTCTGCGTAATTGTCCAATATAGACACATCAGATTTTGCAAGTAAGTTTTGAATTTTACTTAACATATGGTAAATGTGAATTGGCTTCACTTTTATTGGAGTAGAATTATTCCTAGGGTGAGAGGTGAAAATAGGTGAAAAAAAGAAGAAAAGAAACCAAAAAATTACTAAAAGGCTAATTTAGGTTTTAACCAGGGGTGTTGCAAGGATTTTAAATATCTGGGTCTTTGGGAAACCCAAGGAGAGCAATAATAAAGTATGCTATGCACACTGCGGTGAACAGTGGGTGTAATAAAACTGCATCAACAATGGCAGGACTTAAAGGGGCATGGTTAATTAAAATGTGGTCTCTTTGTAACCATAAAATATGTCTATGCCATAAGCAAGAGTCTCACAGACCCCTCTGAATCCTCTGCTCGATGCTTTGTGTTCCGGGCTCCGTTACCCTGAAAGCGATACGACACATGGGGGCGGAGCCCAACGGCAAATTCAAAAAGTACAAAAAACATAACTCATACAGTACACAGTAAT
Organism: Rana temporaria; assembly: GCF_905171775.1. NCBI lineage: Eukaryota > Metazoa > Chordata > Amphibia > Anura > Ranidae > Rana > Rana temporaria. The sequence goes on along the minus strand of NC_053493.1, from coordinate 249,762,633 downwards.
CTGTAATACATTACTGTATCAAATCATTTTACCTCCCTTTTGACCCTAGTGCTTTGTCCAGTGCCCTGCATGCACTTTTATATTATATATACTGTTCTGTCTGTATGGAAACTTGAGAATGTCCATGGCATCCAAAAAGTGTCCCTCTACATCAAAATCGGTTTTAGAGCAGCTGAAAAGCAGCGCTAGTAAATTAGAATCACTAGCAGAATTGAGCGATAGTGATTCACAGGGAAATAAATTTTATTATTATTATATTATTATGTTTTATAATAATGTATAGTTATTTATTATATTATCATTTATGATTTTGTGTTTCTAATGTTATCATACCCGGGATGTCTACTAGACTCTTGTTTGGACAGATTTAAGTGAGTTGTTCCTAAGAATAGCAGGCCTACAATATAAAAGGCCAAATTTCTATGCAAAACAATGTACTGCTTGGAGATTCAAAAATCTGACATAATCATACCGCCAGGGAGGCTACGGTTCTGTAGATAAATAATGTTTGGTCCCACTGAATGTATGAATTCAGCACCTCATCCTGAAAAAATGGAGAGCAGCGAAAAGAAGGATAAGTGGGGTATCCTTCCCGTAGTCCACTGGTTCTCAGGGCTGGGGGTGTGGATGCATTCCTCGCAAGTAACATCTCCTGCCACATCTGAGTGGGTTTTGCAGAGTCTACATAAGCTCAGATCATCCATTTTCTTGTTAAAAGTACTTAAACCATGCTCAACATCTTTTCCTGAACCCCTGTTTAGCTACAGCTACAGCTACTGCTGTGAACCACGTTGGGTTTTAACTACCACCCTCCCTCTAGATGCTTATATTATTCTTGGTATACTAACTTTTGTTTTGCTGTGATGTATACATTTAAAGGGAGGATGTTATTTCAGGAACCCTGAGCTGACTTTTACCTTGTAGGCATGAGAGGCAGAACAGGAACGTGTGTGTGTAAACACACACATCCCAGTTCTGTGAGGAGAGGTGAGGCAGATCGTGAGTTCCTACTTGCTAGGAACCACAATCTGTAATTTCCTCCAGTCACTCCCACCCCCTACAGTTAGAACACACACTAGGGAACACGTTCCTAGTGGTAACTTCTTCGCTGCCAGTGACATTTACACCGTAATCAGTGCATTTTTATAGCACTGATTACTGTATAATTGTCAATGGTCCCAAAAATGTGTCTAAAGTGTCCGATCTGTCCGCATATTGTCGCAGTCCCGATAAAAATCGCTGATCACTGTCATTACTAGTAGAGTTGATTGGACACCTGGATGTGGTTCGGCCGAACTTCTGAAAAAAGTCTGGGTTCGGGACCCGAACTTGAACCCGAACCCCATTGAAGTCAATGGGGTCCCGGACTTTTGACTACTAAAATGTCTCTAAAAAACGAATGGAAATGGCTAGAGGGCTGCAAATGGCAGCACAATGTCGGGAAGAGCATGGAAAGTACTCTGAAAATAAATGTGGATCGGGAAATAACTTGAAATAACATAAAAAAAAAATAAAAAAATAATCTTGACCTAGGAGGACAAGGTCCATATGGAGTAGGAGGTTGAGGGTTAGGGTTAGGGTTAGGGGGTTAGGGTTAGGGTTAGGGGGTTAGGGTTGGCTAGAGGGCTGCAAATGGCAGCAAAATGTCGGGAAGAGCATGGCAAGTACAATAAATAAATGTGGATTGGGAAATAACTTAAAATAACATATGGAGTAGGAGGTTGAGGTGGCGGTGGATGTGGTGGTGTAGGTTGAAGCGGCGGTGGAGGAGGACAAGGTAGCCAACACAGAAGGTTTTGGTTTTTAATTGATTTATTTTTTAAATTAGGGTACACCCCAAAAGAGTGAGAAAGATCTAGGGTTGCCACCTCATCCCTTTAAACCCGAACACATAGTAATTACACAGGTTCTGGGGCTAATTTAATGTCGATAAGGCACCAAGTGAGTTTAATTAGCAGCACCTTAATCAGCCAGAGAACCTGTGTAATTAATATGTTTTCGCTTTTAAAGGGATGAGGTGGCAACCCTAGAAAGATCAGAAAAAAAAAATAATGGCTGGGTAAGGCCGGCCCGGTGTCTATTCTGCACAAGGTACGGACAAGTCCTGTGGGATCCATGCCTGGTTCATTTTAATGAACGTGAGCTTGTCCACATTGGCTCTGGACAGGCGGCTGCGCTTGTCTGTGATAACGCCCCCTGCCGTGCTAAATACACGTTCAGATAATACACTGGCTGCAGGGCAGGCCAGCACCTCCAAGGCATAAAGGGCAAGCTCAGGCCATGTGCCCAATTTGGAGACCCAGAAGTTTAAGGGGAAAGACCCGTCATTCAGTACGTGTAGGCATGTGCACAGATACTGCTCCACCATGTTGGTGAAATGCTGCCTCCTGCTAAAACGTTCCATATCAGCTGGTGGTGCTGGTTGTTGTGGCGTGCTGACAAAGTTTTCCACATTTCGGCCATGCTAACCCTGCCTTCTGAGGTGCTGGCGGTGCCTCAGATGCGTTGGTGACCTCTTCCTCCTCCTCTCCTTCGCCTTGTGCTTCCACTGTGCCCCGGCTGTCAGGTGGGAATTTCACCAGCAGCACGTCTACCAGCGTGCGCTTGTACTCGCGCATCTTGCGATCACGCTCCAGTGAGGGAATTAAGGACGGTACATTGTCCTTGTAACGGGGATCCAGCAGTGTGGCCACCCAGTAATCAGCACCCGTTAAAATGTGCGAAACACGGCGGTCATTGCGGAGACACTGCAGCATGTAATCGCTCATGTGTGCCAGGCTGCCCAGAGGCAACGAAAAGCTGTCCTCTGTGGGAGGTGTATCATCTGTGTCCTCTGTATCCCCCCAGCCACGCACCAGTGATGGCCATGAGCTGGTCTGGGTGCCACCCTGCTGTGAACATGGTTCCTCCTCCATCTCCTCCCCCTCATCCTCCACCTCGTCATCCTCCAGAACTGTGCCCTTGCTGGACAATTGTGTACCTGGCCTTTGTTGGTGCATGAACCTACCCTCGAAGCCACTTGTGAATGACTGCCCTGAAAGCCTTGGAAATTATCCCAATTCCTCCTCCTCCTGTGCCACATCCTCTTCCATCATCGCCCATAGCGTTTTTTCAAGGAGGCATAGAACTGGGATAGTAACGCTGAGAACGGCGTCATCGGCACTGGCCATGTTGGTGGAGTACTCGAAACAGCGCAACAAGGCACACAGGTCTCGCATGGAGGCCCAGTTATTGGTGGTGAAGTGGTTCTGTTCCACAGAGCGACTCACGCGTGCGTGCTGCAGCTGAAACTCCACTATCGCCTGCTGCTGCTCGCACAGTCTGGCCAGCATGTGCAAGGTGGAGTTCCACCTTGTGGGCACGTCACATATGAGGCGGTGAGCGGGAAGGCCGAAGTTACGCTGCAGCGCTGCCAGGCGAGCAGCAGGGTGAGAACGCCGAAAGTGCGCACAGATGGACCGCACTTTCTGCAGCAGCTGTGGCATATCGGGGTAAGTTTTCAGGAACCTCTGCACCACCAAATTCAACACATGCGCCAGGCAACGGATGTGCAACAAACCGGCTAGGCCCAGAGCTGCTACGAGTTTTCGCCCGTTATCGCACACCACCAGGCCAGGCTTTAGGCTCACTGACGCCAACCATTCATCGGTCTGTTGTTCCATGTCCCTCCACAACTCCTGCGCAGTGTGGGGTTTTTCCCCCAAACAGGAACTTTTTAAAACTGCCTGCTGTCGTTTACCCATGGCTGTGCTGAATGTGTTACGCTGACCGGATGAGGAGGCGGTAGAGGATGTGGAAGCGGAGTAGGAGGAGTTAGCAAAGGAGGAAAACTGAAGCGCCCTGCAATGCTCTGTGGGGGAAGGACATGCGCCAAACTGCTATCCGCCTCAGGCCCAGCCGCCACTGCATTTACCCAGTGCGCTGTTAGGGAGATATAGCGTCCCGAGATTTCGCCCTTTATCACACAACACCAGGCCAGGCTTTAGGCTCACTGACGCCAACCACTCATCGGTCTGTTGTTCCATGTCCCTCCACAACTCCTGCGCAGTGTGGGGTTTTTCCCCCAAACAGGAACGTTTTAAAACTGCCTGCTGTCGTTTACCCATGGCTGTGCTGAAGTTGGTGGTGAATGTGTTACGCTGACTGGATGAGGAGGCGGTAGAGGATGAGGAAGCGGAGTAGGAGGAGCTAGCAACAGGAGGCAAACTGAAGCGCCCTGCAATCCTCGGTGGTGGAAGAACATGCGCCAAACTGCTATCCACCTCAGGCCCAGCCACCACTGCATTTACCCAGTGCGCTGTTAGGGAGATATAACGTCCCTGACCGTGCTTATTGGTCCATGTATCCGTAGTTAGGTGGACCTGTGCACAGATGGCGTTGCACAGTGCACACCTGATTTTGTCCCTCACTTGGTTGTGCAGGGAAGGGATGGCTCGCCTAGAAAAGTAGTGGCAGCTAGGCACGACGTACTGTGGGACAGCCAATGCCATCAGGCTTTTAAAACTCTGCGTCTCCACCAGACGGAATGACAGCATTTCAAAGGCCAGGAATTTTGAAATGCTGGCATTCAGGGCCAGGGATCGCGGGTGGGTAGGGGGGTACTTCCTCTTCCGCTCCAGTGTTTGGGAGATAGAGAGCTGAACGCTTCCATGGGACATTGTGCAGATGTTTGGTGACCCAGGTGGTAGTGTTGCTTTACGGTCCTCTAATTGCAGAGTGGCAGGTGGCACTGTCACTACAGAGGTGGATGAAGAGGCAGAGAGGCCCGAGACTGAAGCAGAAGAGGAAGCAGGAGGAGCCAGAGACCTTTCTTGTTTTTTGAGGTGTCTTCTCCACTGCAGCTTGTGCTTTGCACTTAGATGCCTGGTCATGCAGGTTGTGCTCAGGTTGAGAACGTTTATGCCTCACTTCAGCCTCTGATTGCACAGCGTGCCAACCACTTGTGTCTTGTCATCAGCACATTGTGTGAAGAACTGCCACGCTAGGGAACTCCTTGGACCTGGCTTTGGTGTGCTCGGTCCCTTGCTGCATTGGGCAGTAGCAGGGGTACTGCCTAGGGGACGGACGCTCCGCTTTGGCACCCTGCTCCCTCTTCTGCTGTGCTGGTGGCTCTGTGCGACCACCGCCTCTTCCTCCGAACTACATGGGTCACCTGCATGAGGTTGATTCCATGTGGGGTTGAGGACCTCATCGTCCACCACATAATCTTCCACCCAGTCTTCACCACTGCCCTCCTTGTCGATCTGCACAATTGCAAAAGCAGCAGCAGTTGGCAACTGTGTTTCATCATCATCCGAGATGTGCTGTGATTGTCCCCCCCATGTACTCATCTTGAAACATAAGTGCTTGGGCATCGGTGCACTCAATCTCTTCCACTTCTGGGGCAGGGCTGGGTGGATGGCCCTGGGAAAACATGCTAACAGACTCATCAAAAAGCAGAAGAGACTGCTGCATGATTTGGGGCTCAGACTGCTTGGCTGATTTGCAAGGGGGTGAGGTGAAAGACTGATGGACATCGGCTGCAGGTGCCAACTTTGATCTTTCAGCACAAAACTGGTTGGGAGACAATGTGAAGGAACTGGAGGCGCTGTCAGCAACCCAATCTACTATCGCCTGTTCTGCTCCTGGCCTCAACATTCGTAAAGCCGGATTAGGCCCCACCAAATACCGCTGCAGGCTCTGTCGCCTACTCGCACCTGAGAAATGTGTTTTACTTGTGCGTGTAGCTGGCACAGATCGACCACATCCTCTCTCTGCAACAGGAGCTCCACCAGCGGCACCACGACCATGGCCACGTCCCTTATTTGACGTTCTCCTCATATTTCCAAAAATTTTGGATCTTGCCCTAAATGGGTGTGCTGCTGTAATATGCAGAGTATCTCACAGTAACCTACTCAGTGCTGCTGTAATATGCAGAGTATCTCACAGGAACCTACTCAGTGCTGCTGTAATATGCAGAGTATCTCACAGGAACCTACTCAGTGCTGCTGTAATATGCAGAGTATCTCACAGGAACCTATGCAGTGCTGCTGTAATATGCAGAGTATCTCACAGGAACCTACTCAGTGCTGCTGTAATATGCAGAGTATCTCACAGGAACCTACTCAGTGCTGCTGTAATATGCAGAGTATCTCACAGGAACCTATGCAGTGCTGCTGTAATATGCAGAGTATCTCACAGGAACCTACTCAGTGCTGCTGTAGTATGCAGAGTATCTCACAGGAACCTAAGCAGTGCTGCTGTAATATGCAGAGTTTCTCACAGGAACCTACTCAGTGCTGCTGTAATATGCAGAGTATCTCACAGGAACCTACGCAGTGCTGCTGTACTATGCAGAGTATCTTACAGGAACCTACTCAGTGCTGCTGTAATATGCAGAGTATCTCACAGGAACCTACTCAGTGCTGCTGTAATATGCAGAGTATCTCACAGGAACCTACTCAGTGCTGCTGTACTATGCAGAGTATCTCACAGGAACCTACTCAGTGCTGCTGTACTATGCAGAGTATCTCACAGGAACCTAGGCAGTGCCGCTGTAATATGCAGAGTATCTCACAGGAATCTACTAAGTGCTGATGTAATATGCAGAGTATCTCACAGGAACCTACGCAGTGCTGCTGTAATATGCAGAGTATCTCACAGGAACCTACTCAGTGCTGCTGTAATATGCAGAGTATCTCACAGCAACCTACTCAGTGCTGCTGTAATATGCAGTGTATCTCACAGGAACCTACTCAGTGCTGCTGTAATATGCAGAGTATCTCACAGGAACCTACTCAGTGCTGCTATAATATGCAGAGTATCTCACAGGAACCTATTCAGTGCTGGTGCAATATGCAGAGTATCTCCTATATAATTCTCTCCCTATCAGAACAAGCAGGAACCTTGCCCTAAACTGTCTAATGCAGTGTATCTCACAGGAACCTATGCAGTGCTGGTGCAATATGCAGAGTATCTCCTATATAATTATCTCCCTATCAGAACAAGCAGGAACCTTGTCCTAAACTGTCTAATGCAGAGTATCTCACAGGGACAGATGCAGTGCTGGTGTAGATTTCTGAAGCAGGATAGTCCTATCTCAATCTCTCCCTCAGATCAGCAGCAGCCTTTCCCTACCCTAGCTAAAGCAGAGTGACGAGCTGTGCTGTGTGCCTCTAGCTTATATAGAGGCTGGGTCACATGCTGGGTCACATGCTGCACTGGCCAATCACAGCCATGCCATTAGTAGGCATGGCTGTGATGGCTTCTTAGTCACAGTTGTAAAACAAATGGGGATTGGCTGTCCTGCAGCCCGCCGTAACATTCCCGAACACCGGACCCGAACCCGGACTTTCAGCAAAATGTTCGGGGTTTCGGGTCGGGTACAAAAAATCCTAAATACAGTTCGGGTTTGCTCAACCCTAATTACTAGTAAAAAAATTATAATAATAAAAATGCCATAAATCCATCTCCTATTTTGTAGACGCTATAACTTTTGAGCAAACCAATCAATATACGCTTATTGTGATATTTATAACCAAAAATATGTATAAGAATACATATCAGCCTAAATTGAGGAAAAAAATAGCTTTTTTTTAAAAAAAATTGGGGATATTTATTATAGCAAAAAGTACAAAATAATGGACCAGATTCACGTAGATTGGGGCATATTTATGCTAGTGTAGCGCAGCTCAAATGCGCTATGCCGGCGTACAACAGAGAGGCAAGCAAAGTATTCACAAAGCACTTGCTCCCAACGTTGCACCGGGATAACGTAAATTTGAAGGCGTAAGCCGGCGTAAGTGTAAGTGGGTATAACCTTATGCTAATGATGGTCTGAGCATGGAGCAGTGGCTTACGCCCGGCGTATCATGAATGGAGCATGCGCAGTGACGTGGACGTATGATCGCTCCCCTGTGCGCATGCTCACAACTACGCCGGCGCAACTTCCTAGGATACGCCGGCCCACCGGCTTACGCCGCGTGCATAAATAGGCCCAGACATGCGCCCATCCGGCTCAAAAGTACATCCTGCTTTTTTCCCCCTGAAGCAGGGTACTTTTGCTGTGCGATGGCTGCTGTGGATTCAGAGAAGGACAGGAGGAAGAAGAATTTCTCTCCAGAGGAGAAGGCTGTCCTCATCTCTGCCATAGAGAGGTATGACGTCTTCCTCCATGGTGCCCAGAGTCGTCATACCAGCCGGGCCAGGAAGCAAGTCATCCTGGAGACCATCGCAGTGATATTAATGCCCTTGGCAATGAGTCCCGGACCTACAAGGACATTAATAAAAAGATAAATGATTTAAGGCGGCATGTTCGGAAAAAGGTGGCCGCCATCAGGAAGCACTAGAGGGGCACAGGGGAGTGGACCACCATCTGATGTGCGGTTGACCCAGGAGGAGGAGGTGATCGCACAGTGTCTGGAGAGGGAGCAGTTGGAGGGCCTGGAGGGCTTTGACTCCCTTGATCAGGCCTCAAGGACAGGTAAGTGTTTTTTATCCCCTATCCGGTGTGGAGCATGTGAGGGGGTGGAAGGGAACATGTGACAAGTGTGTGGGTCCACCAACATGTGAATGATTTGTGTCATCCACAGATGTGCTGAGGGAGCGGGGCCATCTGCTGCCGGTGGCCATCCCACGCCATCATCCCCGGAACATCCTCAGCCTGACCCCCTGGGAAGCCAAGACCCAGCGGTGGAGGGGAGTGGCCACACCTCTGCTCTTGAGGTGGTTGAGGAGGAGACGGTCAACCTTGAACAGGTTTGCCTGCATTTTGAGGATTCTTCCGCTTTGGCCAGGCCCTCTCAGACCTCCCCCATCAGGGGAAGCCCCTCAGGCTCAGCCCCCAGCAGGGGAAGCCCCTCAAGGGCCTCCCCATACACACGGTCCCAAGCCTCTTTTGCCCCCAGGAAGGCTATGCGGAAGACCAGGGGTGTTCCTGATTCCCTGCAGGAACAAATTGCAAGGGACCAGGCCCGGCAGACCCCGCCATATGGGGGAAATAGCCGGGGACCTGCACCGGGTGGCAGACAGCCTGGCCTCCTCGGCACAGATTACAGATGGCCTGCAGGATGTCAGTGGCAATTGCGCTGAAAAAACAAATGCAGCGCCTTCTAAGCGTAGCAAGCTCATTTATTAGTGGTAATATATGTAAAAAGGCTGTAAAAAGCCTACTCACAGACATGAATGAATATGGGCAAGGTAGTTGTAAACAATCATCCGCATGGTGTAGCCGGTGTGCGTACGATGTCCTAATGCAGGCAGCGTGGCGATGTTGTTCTCTGAAAGGCAGCAGCTACAGGGACCAAGACGCTCTCGGAACCTTCGCGCTGGTATCTGGTATCCACTGCGGACTGCACGTGACGTCACTTCCGGTTGCGGGAGGTGCACGCGTTCAAGACTTTCGAGTCTCTTCCTCAGGCTGGGCGCAATTGCGCTGCAGTGGTCACCTGCCTTGGGGAGCTGCAGGCCACCACAGCAAACCTTGTGGCAGAGGTTAAGAATCTGTCTGTGGCGGTACAGGCCAACACGGCTGCCATAGGGCCGGAGGGGAGGCAGAGGCTGCACCACCAGTGGCACAACATTACCCGCCAGCTGAGAATGCAGGCACAGACCAATCTGTTCCTCAGCCGCATTGCCGTGGCTTTGGAGGGCAGGCAGCCATCACCTGCCAGGAGTGGCAGACCTGGGGATGAGCCACCTCCAGATGCCCCACCCCCCCACCCAAGGCTCCTCCCAGGCAGCTGAGGAGCCAGAGCCGTGGCACCAGGCACAGCCCACGTCAGGGCAAATGAGTGCCTTTTTTTCTGTTGTGCTCACAGTATGAGCTTCTTTATGTTTTTTATGTGTCATGAGTTTTTTGTTTTTCTTTATGTGCTCAGGTCATGAGCTTATTTATTTTGTAGTGTATGCACATGGTCTGTAGTGCAGGCTACAGTGTGACTGGTGTGTGTATGTGGGGGTGATATACCTGCCAGTAAGGTGTGTCACCCTGGGTCGTCGGGGAGAAGTTATCCCCATGACCGTGTGAATGTGGTATGAATGGACAGCGACACCATTGGGGCCTTGGCACGGCGTTGCTGCTCCCAAGTCCTGCATGGTGGACTTGGGCTAATCCAATGTGTAGTGGATGTGGTGTGTGTGAGCTAAGGACCACAGTGGTGTGCATGCGTGCATTGTCCGTGTGCCATGATGAATGTGTGTGTTTAATGTGCAAAGATGCCTACCACGAGGCATCTCCTGACTGCTCTTCCCTCAGCAGACCGGGGAGCCTCGGTTAGGGGGGACTGTCTGGTTCAGGGGTTAGGTCATCACATATGTCAATCTCCAGGCCCTTTCTCATGGCATAGTTGTGCAGCATGTAACATGCACTGATGATCTGGCACACAAAGTTTGGGGAACACAACAGGGTCCCCCCCGACTTATCCAGGCATCGGAAACGGGACTTCAGGGGGCCAAATGTGCGTTCCACCACTGCACGGGTACGTATGTGTGCAGCATTGTATTTTCTATTCTCCTCTGGTTTGGGGATTCCAGAATGGAGTCATGAGATTGGGCCCAAGTGCATATGCAGAGTCACCTGGGAGGGAAAAGACAGGAGGATGTTAGTCGTGCATGTGCCCCTCGTGATGTCTGCATCATGGGGTCGGACAGTCATGCCATGTCACTCACCAACCAGCCAGCTGTCCCCGTACATGTTCTGTTCGAATTCCGTTGGGATGTTGCTTTGACGGTATATGTAGCTGTCGTGGCTGGCCCCTGGGTGTTTGGCACGGACGTGCCATATGAGGCATTGGGCATCGGCTATCACCTGTATGTTGATGGAATGCCAATGCTTACGATTGCGGTATATGTGCTCTGTGGCACGGGGGGGCGTAGTGCCACATGTGTGCAATCCTGCAATCGGTGCGTGGGAATCCTGCAATCCTGTAGAAATCCTGCATTGCCTTCTGCCGCAGATGCTCATGGGTGGGTCTGATGATGTGGTGGGACATGCGTGTGAGGATTGCGGGGACAACCTGGTGCACGCATCTGCTCATGGTGGATTGTGACATCCCAGCCACTACTCCACTTGTACGCTGAAAAGATCCACTGGCGAGGAAATGCAGTGTTGCCAGTACCTTGACCAGTGGCTCCACTGCTTGTGAGCGTTGTGTCTTGCTGGTGATGTCATCATGCAGGGCTGTGGCTAATTCCAGGATGGCAGCAGGGCTGAATCTGAAGATGCGATACACCTCCGAATCACCCATGCCAAAGACGTTCATGCGCGTGCCGTATATCCTCTCCCATGCCCTCCTACGTGCCTGTGGACACATTAGTAGTGCTATGACCATGGCTGCCCCTGGCATGTTGGCAGACAGATGTGTTGTCCTGCAAGTGGGGTTGCTCAGCTCGTCCGTAACGGTGCTGCTGTAGCTGCTCTCCAGCTGACATGTGCACGTCTGGTGCTGAGATAAACCAGCTTTTTGATGGACTAACTTTAGGCCGGACGTACGACTTACGCGCACCGCACGTAGCCTGTGTCGGGCGCACGTACATTCGTGAATCGCCGTATCTCCCTCATTTGCATATTTGAATAGGAAATCAATGGGAGCGCCAGATACGTCCAGCGTAAATATGCGCCCACGATACGCCAACGTAGGAAAGTTACGTCGGTCGGAAGAAGTCTATTTTCAGGAGTATCTAGTTCTGTGGGTGGGCGCATAGATACGACGGCGCATATTTACACTTACGCAGCGTATCTGTAGAATAGTTGGCGTAAGTCTTTCTGAATCCGACTAATTGTGTTTTTTTTTTCAAAACAGTTTCTATTTTTTGGTTTATAGTGCAAAAAATGTAAACTGTAGAGATGATAAAATACTACCAAAAGAAAGCTCTATTTCTGGAAAAAAAAGGATGTCAATTTTGCTTGGGTACAATGTCGCACAATCGTCAGTTAAAACGACGCAGTGCTATATTGCAAAAAATGGCCTGGTCATTGAGCAGCCAAATCTTCCGGGGCTGAAGTGGTTAAGGAACGTATGCACCAAATTCAGAAACACACTTTTTTTAGGGGATAGATTTTACATGCAGTGACAAATTTAAAGGGGTTGTAAAGATTCATTTTTTATTTTCTAAATAGGTTCCTTCAACTACTTGCCGACCAGCCACCGCAGTTATACGGCGGCAGGTCGGCTCCCCTGTGCGAGGTCACGTAGATCTACGTCAATAGGCGCGTGCGTTTCCCCCGCTCGCCCCTGATCCCGACGCGCGTGCCCGGCGGGTGCGATCACCGGGAGCTGTGTGTTTAAACACACAGCTCCCGGTCCTGTCAGGGGGGGAAAATGACCTATCGTCTGTTCATACAATGTATGAACAGCGATTTGTCATTTCCCCATGTCAGTCCCAGTGGCATTTTTATAGTAATCAATGCATTTTTATAGCACTGATCGCGATAAAAATGTCAATGGTCCCAAAAATGTGTCAAAAAATCGCTGATCGCCGCTATTACTAGTAAATAAAAAATATTAATAAAAATGCCATAAAACTATCCCCTATTTTGTAAACGCTAAAACTTTTGTGCAAACCAATCAATATTGTCGCTCTATTTTTGTTTATAGCTAAATTAAAAACTGCAGAGGTGCTCAAATACCACCAAAAGAAAGCTCTATTTGTGGGAAAAAAAGAATGCCAATTTTGTTTGGGAGCCACGTCGCACGACCGCGCAATTGTCAGTAAAAGCGACGCAGTGCCGAATCACAAAAAGTAGCCTGGTCATTGACCAGCAATATGGTCCGGGGCTGAAGTGGTTAAGCTAGTGTATTGTTGGTTCACTTACCTTTTCCTTCAATTTCCCTTCTAAATTTGTTTTTCTTTGTCTGAATTTCTCACTTCCTGTTTTTTCTCAGTAAGCTTGCCCCCATCATCCGAGCCGTCCTGGCTGGGGGTTAGTCAGCGTGCTCGCCCCCTCCTTTGGGACTACATCCCTGCAGTGAACGCTGTGAACTGTGCTCGTAACTAACAGTTAAGTTTAGTTGGGTTTTCACATTGGAGATATCTGACAATCATCAGTCTGGCAATGAGCAATATATGGACTACTACTGGCCTATATATTGTTGGGAAGTTGTCAATTCCTATGCTGAGCAATGCTAGTGCAGCGTTGGGGTTGGTCAAACACCCTGTGACCTCAGAGTCGAGTTTAAATGTTGTGTTTCAGAAACTTTTTAGATGTGAGCACTCCTACAAAGTATGATGTAAGGAGCCCACTCCCTGACACCCTCTCCAACATAGATTGTCATCAGCATTTATGAATTTTGCTAAGCGTACTTGGGTTACAGTAATTACCACCTATGCATTAACTTTTTGGAGATTTACCAGTAGTTTTCCCATTTCAGCATTGAGGAAGATTTTTCAAACTCAGTCTAGGATTGGAGAAGATTATAGAGAATAGTTATGCCTTTTGCCTCAGGTGCTGATGAGGTCCAGTATGACCAGGCTACCCTCTGTAGCATAAGGGAAGGAGGCGGGTTTCATTGCAGGTATGCTGAGACTTGCATACTAGTATAATTGTCCAAGGGTGAGACATTGAGAGGCACACTGATAGCATTTGTGATCATTAGGTCCTGTAGGAGAACTGATTTCAGAGGAGAACCTTGTTTTAGAGGAAGATTAGGAATTAAGAATTTGAATATTTCCAGGGGGATGGGGATGGTAGACTGAGGTGAAGACTTATGCCCTGTACACACAATCGGTTCATCCGATGAAAACGGTCTGATGGATTTTTTCATCAGATATCCGATGAAGCTGACTTTCATCAGTCTTGCCTACACACCATGGGCCAGATTCAGAAAGATCCATGGATCTTTCTGCTGGCGTAACGTATCCCCGATACGTTACGCCGCTGTAAATATTTGCGCAAGTTCTTTATTCAGAAAGAACTTGCGCTATTATTCACGGCGGTGTAACGTATGTGTTGCGGCTTAAGGCCGCGCAATTCAAATGAATGAAGTGGGGGCGTGATTCATGTAAATGAATCATGACCCCACGTAATTGACGTTTTTTTTGGACGGCGCATGCGCATCACGTCGCTTTTTCTCAATGTAAACGATGTGAACGTAACTAACGTCGAGCCCCACAATTTACGCAAACGACGTAACCGACGTACAATTCGACGCTGTCCCGACGTCCATACTTAACATTGGCTACGCCTCATATAGCAGGGGTAACCTTACGCCGCTCTAGCGATTACGCAAACGACGTAAACTACGCCGCGCCGCCGCAAGTACGTTCCGGAATCGGCGTAAATCGCTCATTTGCATATATTACGCGATAACCGCCGTAAGCGCCACCTAGCGACCAGCGTAAATATGCAACTAAGATACGACGGTGTAAGTGACTTACGCCGCTCGTATCTTAGAAGATAGCAGGCGTATCTTGTTTTCTGAATAGCAAAAAAAGATACGCCAGCTATTCTTAGTATTTACGCAGCGTATCTCTTGATACGCTGACGTAAATACCTTTCTGAATCCGGCCCCATCAGTTAAAAAAACGATCGTGTCCAACGCGGTGACGTAAAACACAACGACGTGCTGAAAAAAATAAAGTTCAATGCTTCCAAGCATGCGTCGACTTGATTCTGAGCATGCGTGGATTTTTAACCGATGGACGTGCCCACAGACTGTTTTTTTCTATCGGTTAGTTAACCATCAGATAATTTTAAAACAAGTTCCTATTTTTTTAACCGATGGATAAAAAACTGATGGGGCAGACACACGATCGGTTAGTCTGATGAAAACTGACCGTTTTCATCAGACAAACTGATCGTGTGCACGTGGCATTAGAGGAAGTTTTGATGAAGTAACGCCATGCCGCTATTGCAGGTATGGTGGGGTATGTAGTTGAGGGGAAAGCTTTGAACAAGGATTGTGCCAGGATAAGGGAACTCAATTGTCCCAAGGGGTTAAAGTACTGTTTTATGGCCTTCCATTGTTTTGTATCGGATGGAGCAAACCAGTGTCTTAGTTGTCCAGTACGACAGCTACCTAGTAGTCTTTCAAATCCAGGAGTCCCATTCCGCCCACCCTTTTGTGCCTAATGAGTATGTGGTATGGGCCCCTAGGTCTTTTACAATGCCAAGTTAGGGTGCTGAGGGCGTGTTTCACAACTATAAAGAAGGAAGGTGGTACTTGGATAGGCAAAGCTCAATATAGATACAATAGTTTAGGGAGTAGCGGACCCACAGTAACAAAATGGTTGAGGATAGCATTTCAGATGGGAACACACCTAAGGACGCAGCATCATTGAATGTCATTTGCATAAGTGGGCATAGTGAAGATGAGAAAAGCTTATAATGTTCGGCTGAAAATCAATCAGGGCCTGGGGCTTTATTGTTAGAGAGGGAAGAAATAATTTTCTCTAGTTCTTGCAATTGGGTGTCTGACAGTTTTGGTAGATTACATTTTTCAAGGAAGTCCGAAATCAGAGTTTCAGATAGTTGTGGTGTGTTTGGGTCATTCCTCAGGTTGTATAGGGTACTGTAAAATGTGCTGAACGCGTTGAAAATATCTTTGGGGTTTTGTATCTTGCCCTCATGGGTGGGGTGGTTGAGGAAAGGGATTTTTTGCTTTGTTGTCTGCTGTTTTATTTGGGATGCTAATAGTTTTCCCACCTTACTGCCATTGGCATATACGTTAGACCGGATTTAATGTAGGCCTTTAGCATGTTGGGCAGAAGGAAATGCTTGTTGCCGGGTTAGGATTGTTTTTGTTTGTCATCTCTAGCTTCTCTATAGTGGCTAGGAGTGAGTCTAGCTGCTGTCTCCCTCGGCACTTAGCCTGAGCACTCAGTTTCAACATTTGTCCCCCTCACGGCAGCCTTGGGAGTGTTCCATGAGAGGAAGGGATTTGTGGCAGAGGGCGCATTGTGTTCAAAGTATTCTTGAATTTTACTTATGTGTTTTGAATAAGCAGGATTAGATATACATAATTGCAGCACATTTTTAATACGCCCCGTGGTACTTTTCCACTCCACACAAATCGAGATAGGAGCGTGGTCAGACCACGTGATGGAGTGGATTTACACAGTGATGTAAGCCAGCCTCTAATTGAGAGGCTGGCAGTGACAATTTTTTTTTTTTTTTTCAATAATAAAAGGGGGGAGAGGGGGGAGAGAGGAGAGAAGAGCAGGATAGTGTATGACGGAGGAACGCACTTTGATCACAGTGATCAGGGCTGAGTAGCCCTGGTTTTCGTGGTCAGCTTAGGGAGAGCATACAGGAAGTGGCAGATTCAGGCACTGTGCTGTTTAATCTGCTTTAAAGGACTAGGATCTGGGGTTAACAAACACTTTAAAAGCTATTTAAATGGTGGTGCCCAGCTTTGGTCATAATGAAAAGTACAAAATATAAGCAAGTAGATGTAGAAAATAATAGAAAAAACATGGTATCATAAAGTGATACTAATGTCTTTTTATTTTCGTTTAAAATTTTTAAAAACATCGGCCCACCCCCCCCCTCTCTCTTTATTGGCTCACTGACTTCGATTGACAGCAGCGGGAGCCAATGGCGCCCACTGTGTGTCTCAGCCACTCAGGAGGGAGAGCCTCAGACAACATTTCTCGTGCAACATTGCTGAACAGAGATGGGGCTCAGGTGAGTGTTAGGGGGGCTGAGGGGGGCTGCTGCACACAGAAGGTATTTTTATTTTAATGCATAGAATGCATTAAGATAAAATCCTTCTGACTTTAAAACCACTTTAAGGCTCAGATTTCAACCATTAATGATATAAAAAGTAGAAAGGTTTTACTGTATATAGCCCTGACTAAGATGTCAAAATTATTTAATTAGTGTTTCATTTTGCATTTTGTCAAAAGTAAATGTCAGGAGGCTTTGCCATGACTTCTCTTATCTCTCTTTCCGTCCGCCTCTGAAGTGCAGAAAAACTCAACTGCCAAAATAACCATGAATGAATAATTTATAGATGACTGATGCATCCGGAATGTTGTTCCAGGCATAAAACAGTGGGACATCCATAATCAAAAGAAGTTGGATTAATTTAGCTTTATTTTACAGCTGATATTTTTTATCTAAATATTACAGAAATTGCAGTCTGGCCAGGAGAACTTTTTTTCTTTGTGGATTCAGTAATTTTAGGTCTCCTTAGAATGTAATGTATTCAGGGTATCACTCCATTAAAATTCCTTTTTTGTATAACTAAACAACTTTCAACTGGATAGGCAAATTAAACAAATCCAGTGTACTTTGTAGATATGTAAAATTGTAAAATAATTAATATAAGTATTTGTTTACAAAAGCAATATTTTTTTGGGGATCACTGTCACACATGATATAAGTACAGACTTCACTCACAAGTACGTGATTCTCTTTTTACAAGTCAAATAAACATAATTAAAACAGTATTAACTCCAAAACCAAAAATTGTATTTATGGCAGCTCAAGCCGCGTACACACGATCGGAATTTCCGATGGAATAAAATCCGATGGAATTTTCCGTCGGAATTCCGATGAAGCTGACTTCCATCAGTCTTGCATACACACTGTCAGACTAAATTCTGACCGTCCAAAACACTGTGACGTAAAACACTATGACGAGGCGAGAAAAATTAATTTCAATGCTTCCGAGCATGCGTCGACTTGATTCTGAGCATGCGTGGGTTTTTTCCCCCCGTCGGAGTTGCACACAGACGATGGTAATTTCCTATTGTTTTTTTCCCATCGTAAAAAAATAAAACATGTTCTATTTCTAAACACAGACGGAAAAAAATGCAGATGGGGCGCACACACGGTCGGAATTTAAATTCCAATCGTGTGTACACGGCATTACTAGTCATTAGATGTAGTGGCTACATTAGTTTTCATTTGTTTATTTTTTTTGTGTTTTTTCCCCCTGGTGATCTGGCCAGTAACATATGTTGTTCTGTTCACGTTTGCCCCTGGTGTGTATGTAGCTCAACATACAGCTTAAACCTTGCATCCTAAATAACCAGACTGTCTGTAACTTTGGATCTTTATTACGATGAACAGATGGTGGCCATATAAGATGCGTATGAATAATGGTGAAACTAGAGATAAACAAATAAATTAACATATAAGAATTATATGAACACAAATAAATGTATACTAGGCATATACCGTATTTTCCGGCGTATAAGACGACCCGGCGTATAAGACGACCCCCTAATTTTCCAGGAAAATTTTTGATTGTGGGATATACTCACTGTATAAGACTACCCCCTTCTTACTAGTCTTTCTGGAAGCTGAGGGGGAGCCAGAACCGCTGACAGAAACAGGATTTTTCAAATCTCACTGTGCCATTACATTCCTCACTGTGCCATTACATTACATGCCCAGACTGTGCCACTGTGCCATTACATGCCCCCACATTGCCATTGTGCCATTACATGCCCCCACATTGCCATTGTGCCATTACATACCCCCACATTGCCACTGTGCCTTTACATGCCCCCACATTGCCATTGTGCCATTACATGCCCCCACATTGCCATTGTGCCATTACATGCCCCCACATTGCCACTGTGCCATTACATGCCCCCACATTGCCACTGTGCCATTACATGCCCCCACATTGCCATCACTTGCCCCCACTGTGCCTGAACTTGTTGCCCCCCCCCCCCCCCCGTGCAATAACACTCACTTTTTTTCCCCAGCGCTGACAGTCCCCCATGCTGCGATCGCGAGCGTGTATTGATTTCAAAGCCGCGCCTTCACTGCAGAGTGTTCTGTGATAGGAGGAACAAAAATCTTCCCAGCAGCGCCTCTGTTATGTTTTCCGCCTATCACGGACGTCTTCTCATCTCGTCCGAGGATGAGAAGGCATCTGTGATAGGAGGAACAAAGAACAGAGGCGCTGCTGGGAAGATTTTTGTTCCTCCTATCACAGAACACTCTGCAGTGAAGGCGCGGCTTTGAAATCAATACACGCTCGCGATCGCAGCATGTTAGACTGTCAGCGCTGGGGGAAAAAAGTGAGTACTGAGACTGTACCCGGCGTATAAGACGACCCCCGACTTTGGATGCATTTTTTTGCATCCAGAAAGTCGTCTTATACGCCGGAAAATACGGTAGATAAAAAGTCTTTATCATACCAGCTATGCTGCCTTAAGAGGATCAAGACTTAGAAAACATGTGGTGCAGGCTTAGCTGACTCCATGTGGACTGTCCAGTGGAAAAGAGATGAAAGAGTGGTGATAGGAAGTGAAGATAGTTTTCAATAACACAACAGGAAATGTACATTACCATAGAACACTCCCTATCAACAGTCCTTTGTTAAGAGTGACATCTAGTGGACAATATTTGAATTACAAGTCCAGAAGATATTACTGTATTTCCTTGTAGGCCAAGGCATGACACATGTCCTGTATTAGAGTGCCCCCACTCTGGATGAAGGAGGACATGGCGCACCTTTGAACAGCAACATTCTCAGTCTGGGGTTTCGAAGAGTGTTAGATGTGCTAGTGGATTTAGATACGCTAACAAACTGAAGCCAAACTCCAGTTAACCCATTTTAACCAGTTGTAGCAAACAGTTTTATTGTCTTTTGCATAAATGAATAACAGCTGATCATTACAAGCACTCATTAGTGATGAATAGTTTGTCTCAGCCCTCTAACTGCTACATCTGCAGGACAGCTTGTTATTAAAATAAATAAATAAATAGGGCTAGATTCAGATAGAATGGTCTATCTATGCGCCCGGCGTAACGTATCTCAGATACGTTACGCCGCCGTAATTTAGGGCGCAAGTTCTGTATTCAGAAACAACTTGCGCCCTTGGTTACGGTGGCGTAACGTATCTGTGTCGGCGTAAGCCCGCCTAATTCAAATGTGGATGATGTGGGCGTGTTTTATGTATATTAACTGTGACCCCGCGTATTTGACGTTTTTTACGAACGGCGCATGCGCCGTTCGTGAAAAAATCCCAGTGTGCATCCTCGAAATTCCGCCGCAAAACGTCATTGCTTTCGACGTGAACCTAAATTAAGTTCAGCCCTATTTGCGAACGACTTACGCAAACGACGTAAAATTTTCAAAACTCGACGCGGGAATGACGGCCATACTTAACATAAGATACGCCTCATATAGCAGGGGTAACTATACGCTGAAAAAAGCCTAACGTGAACAACGTAAAAAAATGCGCCGGCCGGACGTACGTTTCTGAATCGGCGTATCTAGCTCATTTTCCTCGCGTAAATATACGGAAGCGCCACCTAGCGGCCAGCGTAAATATGAAGCCTAAGATACGACGCTGTAAGTCACTTACGCCGGTCGGATCTTAGGGAAATCTATGCGTAACTGATTCTATTAATCAGGCGCATAGATACGACCCCGCACACTCAGAGAATCTAGCCCATAGAGTTTTACTGTCTGGTTTACCAGGTGAAAATAAAAGAAAGCGTAAAAGAGAAAACGAATGTAGCCACCACATCTAAGAATTAGTAAGCTGCAATGTAAATAATGTTTGCTTTTGGGTTTAATACTACTTTAAATCACATCTCTAGAAATTAAGATGAGCTAGATTTCACAGATTCTTATCTGAATAAAAATAACAATAAAATGCTGATGGAATTCTAGCCTTCATCTACTTGAAAACATTTTTATTACTCTCCATGGCCCATGGCGTTGTATCTTGTGCGCATATTTACGCTGGCCGCAAGGGGCGCTTCCATTGTTTTACGCGTCGAATATGTAAATGAGCGAGATACGCCGATTCACAAACGTACTTGCGCCCGTCGCATGAGTATACGCCGTTTACGTAAGGCGTACGTCCGGCGTAAAGTTAAAACACCTATAGGGAGGCACAACCCATGCAAAGGTATGGACGACGGAACAGCGGTCATATTTTAGGTCGTTTACGTAAGTCATACGTGAATGGGGCTGGGCATAGGTTACCTTCACGTCGTAGGCTTTGAGCCGTCTTAGGGCGTAAATTTGACGTGATTCTGAGCATGCGCGCGCATGCGCTGTTCGTTCGGCCCATCATTTGCACGGGGTTAAGCTTCATTTAAATGGATCATGCCCACTTCCTTCCTACTTTGAATTAGGCGGGCTTACGCCGACCAATCTACGTTACGCTGGCGCAACGTAGGGAGCGAGTGCTTTGTGAATACTGCTCTTGCCTCTCAGAGTTATGTCGGCGTAGCGCATATGAGATGCGCTACGCCGGCACAAAGATGCACCGCTCTACGTGAATCCGGGCATATATTACCAAAAGTATTAGGACGCCTGCCTTTACATACACATGAACTTTGATGGCATCTCAGTCTTAGTCCGTAGGGTTCATTATTGAGTTGGCCCACCCTTTGCAACTCTTCTGGGAAGGCTGTCCATAAGGTTTAGGAATGTGTCTATGGGAATGTTTGATCTTTCTTCCAGAAGCACATTTGCAGGGTCAGGCAAGGATGTGGACGAAAAGGCCTGGCTCACAGTCTCTGCTCTAATTTATCTCAAAGATGTTCTATCAGGTTGAGGTCAGGACTCTGTGCAGGCCAGTCAAGTTCCTCCACCATAAACTCGCTCATTGTCTTTATGGACCTTGCTTCGTGCACTAGTGCAGAATCATGATGGGTCAGATAGCCAGCACAGCAAATGGCAACAGAAGCAGCGGCTCCCGAACTGGGAGGGCCACAGGTGGAAATTGCTAGGTGGACAGATGGCAAGTTGAAGGTGTAAGAGGCTAGCAACAAACAGAAGAACCAGCAGAAACCAGGTAGCATGCAGAGTGGGACAGACAGATAACTTGATGCATAGTCAGTCAGATACAGGCATAGATGGCAGGCAGAAAGTGGTCAGGGTACAGGTAAGATTCAGCAACACTTGGAG
This sequence comes from Rana temporaria, assembly GCF_905171775.1. Taxonomy (NCBI): domain Eukaryota; kingdom Metazoa; phylum Chordata; class Amphibia; order Anura; family Ranidae; genus Rana; species Rana temporaria. Next base: position 249,740,824 of record NC_053493.1, on the reverse strand, counting down.
CAGGCAGATTAGCAGAAGTCAGAGCAGAGTCCAATAAAAAGGCCTCGCAAGCACCGGGCTAGTTGGCCCTGCTCTGTGTGCACTGTTCTAGTCGGCCCATCTGCATGCGTATGGTGATGATAGGGTTGCTGATAAAGAGGAAGGCATTAACCGCAAAAAAGTTTAATTCATGCACTGCATTTACTAGGTCTAGGCTGGATATATTTATGTTAGTATGTATCATTTTGATGAGGCTCTATCACCAATGCTTTCTTCTCCACAGTTTGTAAGCAGGAGAAGGAGGGGTATAGTAATCAAGACTGTATCATTAGTAATGCATCTTAGAATGTACCTTGGTGGCTAATTGAAGCCCCCATTCAAAAAAGATTTGAAAGGATTAATGCAAGTAATTCACCATTACCAGATGGCTTATACCCGAGAGCCCTCAAAGAACTCAGTCAGGTTATAGCCAGGCCACTATTCTTAATTTTTATGGACAGCGTATTGATGGGAATGGTACCAGATGATTGGTGAAAGACCAACGTGGTAATAATACTTAAAAAAAAGCAGAGATATATACCTGGAAACTTCAGGGCAGGCAGTCTAACATAGATAGTATGTAAACTATTGGAGGGGATGATAAGGGACTATATCCAAGAATTTGCTGATGAAAACAGTATCTTTAGTAGTACACAGCATGAATTTATGAAAGGTCATTCTTGCCAAACAAATCTGTCAACATTCTACGAGAAAGTGAGCTGTCATCAAGATAAGAGAAGGCTCGTGGATGTGGAATATCTGGATTTTGCAAAAGCATCGGATACAGTTCCACATATTCTCGGATACAGTTCCACAGTTCCCTTCATTTATAAATGGAGGTCTATTGAAACATAAGGTATGTACCTGGATAGAAAACTGATTACAGGGGCACAGCCAAAGGGTGGTGATAAATAGCGTGTACTCAGACTGGTCTGTAGTTGTAAGCGGGTTATCACAAGGCTTTGTTCTGGGACCAATGCTGTTTAATTTATTTATAAATGATATAGAGGTTGGTATCTATAGTTCAATCTAAGGGCTTGCTGATGATACAAAGCTAAGCAGGGCAATAGCTTTCCTGCAGGATATGGAAACTTTAGAAGAAGACATAAAATTAAACAATGAGGTGGGAAACTACTTGGAAAATGAGGCTTAATGTTAAAAAATGTAAAGGGGGCTAAAATATGAATGCCAGGTACTCACTAGGAGGAGAACCTTTGGGGGAATCCAGGATGGAAAAAAATCTGGGGGTCCTAGTAGATGACAGAGTCAGCAATGGCATGCAATGCCAAGCTACAGCAAGCAAAGCTAGCAGAATATGTGCATGCGTTAAAAAAAATCAAATTGGTAAAAAGAAAATCAGCCATGTTAGCTGTACATGCTTGGGGTAAGCATGTACGAGTTTTATTGATGAAATATGTCTAGACTGTTAATGGGATTGCAATTTTAAGTACCAGTATTTGTATAAAGTTTGAAAGGCTTGTAGGCAGGATCCAAATTTCCGAGCTTTGGAGCCAAAAGAGACTCTTGCTTGTTACCTTTCTAATAAAATTCATGGTCTATCCTAGACAGTTGTTTTTAACCATGTTCTGTTAATTGGAGATTAAGGATGAGCCGAACACCCCCCTGTTCGGTTCGCATCAGAACTTGCGAACACACCAAATGTTCGTGTGAACTTTAGAACCCCATTAAAGTCTATGGGACTCGAACATTTGAAATCTAAAGTGTTAATTTTAAAGGCTAATATGCAAGTTATTGTCCTAAAAAGTGTTTGGGGACCTGGGTCCTGTCCCAGGAAACATGTATCAATGCAAAAACAAGTTTTAAAAACTGCAGTTTTTTCAGGAGCAGTGAATTTAATAATGCTAAAAGTGAAACAATAAAAGTGTAATATTACTTTAAATTTCGTACCTAGGGGGGTGTAAAGTCAGCATGTTTCCCGTACATAGAACTGTCCCTGCACAAAGTGTCATTTCTGAAAGAAAAAAAGGCATTTAAAACCGGCTTTGCGGCTGTGACGGTATTAGAATGATATCCCCGTCAAGCATTCCCTTCTTCCCATAAAAGCAAATCACCCCAATATTCCACGAGGAGGGATATTCCTGGAATCGCCCAATAAGCCACACATGGGTCACGCTTACTGCTGGAACAAGACAGACTTTAATGGTACAACACACAGCTTATATGTAATTTACAAAGCTGTTGCAATGACAATCTCCGCCCCCTCACACTGGGGCTTCCATACAGATTATTAGGCAGACACTTCGGAGCCGACCCTGAAAACACATTTTCTTTAGATAATGACATCAGTGGAGTTAATTACTAGTTGTACAGAATACATTATCTAGACAGCCTGGCCCCGCATATAGAAGAGATAATTACCACAACGAAGCAATCATAATAATTAACATGAGCCACTTCTAATCACAGTAAACAGTAAACACAGGTCTCCTTCACACACACAATAGATCAATTACCCTTTGAAATAGGACTGGCTGAGGAAGGCTCATTAACATTTCAATCAGCCTGTTAGCAGAGGAGTGAGTCCCACCTGAAATCACCTTCCCTCTAACACACACACACATTAAACAAGCAGGGAGAATTACACTGAAGCATATGCTTCACAGCGGCTCTAATGAATTGTCGGCTTTGGCAATTCAGAGATGATTCATTCATAAAAAATAAAAAATAAAAATCTGGGGGTCCCCCCCAAATTCCATTAACAGTCCCTTCAGGTCTGATATGGATATTAAGGGGAACCCCGCCGTCAATTAAAAAAAATGACGTAGGGTTCCCCCCAAATATCCATACCAGACCCTTATCCGAGCACGTTAACCTGGCCGGCCGCAGAAAAGAGGGGGGGACAGAGTGCGGCCCCCCCCTCTCCTGAACCGCACCAGGCCACATGCTCTTAACATGGGGAGGATGTCCCCATGTTGATGGGGACAAGGGCCTTATTCCCACAACCCTTGCCCGGTGGTTGTGGGGGTCTGCGGGCAGGGGGCTTATCAGAAGCTTTTTCACATGCTGACTTTACACCCCCCCCTAGGTACGAAATTTAAAGTAATATTACACTTTTATTGTTTCACTTTTAGCATTATTAAATTCACTGCTCCTGAAAAAACAGCAGTTTTTAAAACTTTTTTTTGCATTGATACATGTTTCCTGGGACAGGACCCAGGTCCCCAAACACTTTTTAGGACAATAACTTGCATATTAGCCTTTAAAATTAACACTTTAGATTTCTCCCATAGACTTTAACAGGGTATTCCGCGGCTTTTCGAGGCAATGTTCGAGTCAAACATGAGTTCGACTCGAACTCGAAGCTCATCCCTATTGGAGATTAAGGATCTGTCCCACCTCTCTGTTTGCTTTAAAAATGAACCCTCTGTTTTTGATTAAAGCTGATGGGCCTGCTATCTGCTCCGATTTAAAGTGAGAGGCCAGCTGCAAACATTTCTCTCTACTGATGGGTTTGTGGGCTTCCCACAATAGGAAGGGAGAAATCTCTGGGCCTTGGTTATTGGTTATTTATTCCTAAATATAAGCTTGAAAAAAGTCCCTCATTGTAGATCCAATGTCAATCACAATGCCTGCTAACATGCCAGAAAAAAAAAAGCTGACATCCCAGCACAAACGACTGACCCTGATAGTACTCATAGTCACATGACAGCTCCCTGATATGTCATCCATTATATAAGGGAAGGGGTGGGGATGGTGGTGTCATTGCCTATATATGACCAATGGCCATATTTGGGTAGTTATGTTACTGCTACCCTCACCCCTTTACAATCATGATGGGGATTCCCAGTGACATCAGTGGTTGCTAGGGACGCAGCATGTGCAAGTACCCATGGCTTCCTTAGAAACCAGCGATAATGTAAAACTGTTATATATAGAAGCAGTAGAAATTATGTTTGTTTAAATGATGCTCACCTCCTGTTGAATAGGGCGCTGAATGGGAAAAAGTTCAGGTGTTTGTCTGGACATCTGAAGAGCCAAAGCTCCAGCCGAACCTTTGGCTTATCCCTACTAGTAGGTATTTGAACCACATGAAGAAAACAAATCACTTAGAGAATACAGTATGTGTTCATGCAAATTCCATAGAAAGGGGTTGATTTTCAAAAACTGGAAGCTGATTGGTTTCTATTCAGAGTGGCACCAGACTTTGCACTCTCCAGTTTTAGTAAATCAACCCCACATTGTCCTAATAAGAACAAAGTATAGGACCCAGTGACTCCCAAAGATAAACTTAGATACAAGAAGATACATCAACAGAGAAGCTGCAGAGGGCTTATTCACTTCAGGTGGATTGAACTTGGTTGATCTGAGTTGATCAATGCAGGCTCGACGCAAGGACTAGCATAATTAATTGCTGTCTATATACCTCTTTCACACCAAACAAATTAGTTGGTGTGCGCTGAGTAAGAATACATGCATGCTGTATTTTTAGGCAGTACAATGCACAAAAATGCACTACAATGCATGTCAGTGTTAGTTAAATAAAATGAACTAGTTAACTGCTATGCGCACCACCATAATGCACCAAAATGAATTCCTGGCATGCTCATTAATATGTATAGACCAACTCAAATATAACTTTTAATTAGCTACCTTAATTTAGTTAACATTACAACATGATTGTAACAAAAAACACATTTGATGCCTCCCAAAAAGGTTTTCCCATCTCTAGGGAACAGAATGCAAATTGAAATCGCACAGGTGAGTGACCTTTGGACACCAATTATGTATTGTAATTTTTTGCAGTTATGTTGTCACTATTTATAATAGTGAGGGATATTGTGACAGTATTCTCTTTCCCATTCCTAATAAGAATATTAATTATGGTTTTGAAATAATGAACAAAAGTAATATTTTATCTAGCCAATGACTTACAGTATGTAACAATATTAACCTGAATATCACAGCCTCTTACTTGAAATTGAGTTTTACCAGCAAGCACCAATAAGTGTTATTGTCAGTTGTGTAAATTTAATTCATAAGGTAGTCTTCAGTTTTCTTAGTAAATGTAGTAGACCTTTCTAACAACTTCTTCAACCAACAAGGCTTTAATAAGAAGATCAGAAGCACAAGTTAGCAAGTTAACAGAAGAGGCTGAGGCTTGACGGTTTGCATAAAAAGCTGGCCTGGTCACTGGTACAAAGGCCAGAAAGTGTTTTACCTGAATACATCCCATGTCTTTTATAAAAAAACATGGGTTATCCTTATCCCCTAAAATGCCTAGGCTAAATTTCTATTAAAAAACACATGGTGCCAACTCCTATTAATGATTAGGGATGGGCGAACGGTTCGCCTGAGCATCAGTTTCGAATTTGCAAAGTGTTCACCCCTGCTAACACCCTGCAATGCACTGAGCGCTGCACAGAAATCCATACTGCCTGACAGGTTAGGAAAGGGGGGAGGAACAAGCCCCCCCTGAACCATACAAAGCCACATGCCCTCAACATGGGGGGGTGGGTGCTTTGGGGCCATGGAGACAAGGATGTCTTGCCAACAACCCTGGGCTGTGCTGGTCGGGGTCTGCGGGTGGATGGCTTATCGGAATCTGCATGCCCAGCATGCAGCCCATGACATCAGAAGGGGGCAGTGCCACCGGGTGATGTAGTTAGGTGGCCCCATCCCTTACCTATATAAGAAATGTCAAAGCACAGAGCAGTCATTTAGTGGGAGGCCTCCCAGGAGGTTTAACATTTTTTTTAAATGCCGGTGGATGGCATGATTGATGATGGATTTACATTGAGGGACATTATTTTTTTTTTATATTTTAATAAAGGATTTGTCAAAAACTGTCTCTTGTGATTATTACTTTTTAAAGCTTTTTTGGTGAATGGCTAGGGGTACTATGTACACGATACAATCTAGGGGCTACCTTGTCAAAGCAGGCTTCCAGATTCCCTATAAGTCCCTGGCTCACAGACCCCAACAACCACAGCACAGGGATGTCGGGAAGAGGCCCTTGTCCCCATCAACAAGAGGATAAGGTGCTTTGGGGTGGGGGGCAGACCCCCCCATTCCAAAGCACCCACCCCACAATGCTGAGGGCAGGTGGCCTGGTATGGTTCAGGAGGGGGGCACTTGCTACCCCCCCTTTTCTGACCTGCCAGGCTGCATGCTCGAATAAGGGTCTGGTAATGATTTTGGGGGGTACCTCACCCCACCCTTTTTTCTTTTATTTTGGTGTGGGGTTCTCCTTCATATCCATACCAGTCCTAAAGGGTCTGGAATGGACTGGGGGGTACCCCACGCTGTTTTTTTCTTATTTTTTTAATAGCTGGGTGACGGCAATTGCAACTGTGGGTCATTTTAAATGGGATTTGACTTGTTTTACTTTTTTTTCAGAAATGTAATTCTTGCTGCAGCATGTTTTGTGCATGCTACAGATGTGCCACTTTACAGGCACATTAAAAGGACCACCTAAGCACTATATTTAACTTCTTGCCAACCATCGCACAACAATTTACATCGGCAGAATGACACAGGCAGGCAGATGGACGTGTATATATATATATGTTCCCTTTAAGAAGCGGCATTGTGGACATATGCACGCTCCCGTGAGCCCGACCGCGGGTCCCGCGGACTCAATGTTCGCTGGGATACCCGCGATCATCTCACGGAGAGGAAGAAAGGGTAAATGCTGATGTAAACAAGCATTTCCCCAGTCTTCCTAGGGACAGGACACTGATCACAGCTTCTTGTAATTCGAAGCGGTGATCAGTGTCATGTCACACACAGCCCACCCCCTACAGTTAGAAGAACTCCCTAGGACACACTTAACCCCTTCAGCACCACCTACTATCATTTTCACAGTAATCAGTGCAATTTTATAGCACTGATCCCTGTAAAAATGACAATGGTTCCAAAAATGTGTCAAAAGTGTCAGAGGTGTCCGCCATAAAGTCGCAAGCAAAATAAAAAACGCACAATTGTCAGTTAACCTCCCTGGCGGTATGATTCTTCCTGAAAAAAGGTGCTGAAAGCGGTACCATTATTTTGCATGGAAATTTGGCGTTTTAGATTGCAGGCCTGCAATTCTTAGGAATAACTCACCTAAATCTGTCCAAACCAGAGTCTCTAATAGACTATGACAAAGTTTGAAACACAAAATCATAAGTTATAATATAATAAATAATAACAAATAATAATTTAATAATAACAATAGTTTTTATTCAATAAATTTTAACAAATAATATATTCAGATACTCTGATTTTTTGGGGGGTCAAACAGGGGTGCAAAATCATAATTCAATAAATGTCTCGGGTGTGAAATTCTTTAAAGCACGGTATGGCGCAAAGTCCAACATCGCAATCGAGACAACAGTAGCGCGTTTCTTTGCGAATTTTCCTTCCGCTGGCGTCGCGCTTGGAGCAGCAAACCACACACATCCGTGTGGGTGCTGGTTTTTTTGGAGTGGGTGGTACGTGGTCCAAAAAATGACGACCAGTTAGTCGCTCTGGATTTACAACCCCAGAAGCCCGTCGTCCAGAACGGTTTACCGCCGTTGGCGTTTGGTGTTTGAGGAAAATTTGTTCAGCCACCTTCCACATAAAGTCTGCATGGACCATAGACCTGACTTTTTTTTTTTGAGCAGGATGAAAGAGTTCCAAAGACATTGCTCCAAAAGATGTCGGAAAATCTTTTTATAATATTTTTTTTGCTGCTTTCTCATTGCAGGGTAAAAAGTCATGGCCTGGTCAGCCCTGTCCACACCTCCCATCGTGTGGTTGTAGTCCAACACCACCTGTGGCTTTCGAACGTCTTTTCCACCTTTGGTATGGACCATGGCGGTGGAGGTATTATGGACCGTGCTCAAAAGGGAAACGTCCTTTTTGTCCCGCCACTATAGAGCCAACATTTTCCCCTTTTGCCATGCAGCTACTTGTCCTTTCCCGAGCTTTTTATTTGGAAATCCTGACGGCATGTAACGCCGGTTAGGCCTCACAGTCCCATAAGCAAGGGCTGAAGCGGTTGCCATTCCATAGTCACTGAATCTCCGTGAGAATTTGGTCCCTTTGCCAGTATAAAGTACTGAGTTCCAAATATATCCAGAGCTGGACTCACAAAGCATAAAGGATTTTATCCCAAAGCGAGCGCGCTTAGACGCAATGAATTGAATCCAGCTTAGGCGACCTTTGTTGGCCATGAGACTTTCGTCTATTGTAATGTCCCTCTCAGGTATGAAGGTCCGCTGGAAGTTCTGCAGGATCATTTGGTAAATATCCCAAATTTTTTTAAGCTTTGGAGCTGGATGAGAACGTTCGTCAAATTCCTTGTTATTTGCAAAGTGCAAATATTTCATTATAAGTGAAAACCGATATTCGGACATTACTGTTCCAAAAAAAGGTGTGGCCAATAATTTATTTGTGGTCCAGTACCACTTTTGGAGTGGTTTTCCCACCACTCCCTGTAAAATTAGGAGGCCAAGGAATTTCCATATATCCTCGCTGGTCACAGGCTCCCATTTTCTGCGCCTTGAAAATAACTGCTGGGTAGCAGATTGCTGTTCTTCTTCATACCGATTTGTCTCCAAAACAATTTTGTCGATCACCTCATCGGTCAAAAAAAGTCAGAGGTATTCTAAGGGATTGTCATCCTCCATGTCCACTTTTATTCCAGGTGATCCTGTGAACGGAAACCTAGGGGGCGCTACGTGCTCCGTAGCGCAATCAATTGCGCACCAGGTCCGCACGTCGCTGGGCACAGGTGCAGGATCGTGAACCACATCGCTTTCTGCATCCGACGACGAACTTTCCCACACATCGCTGTCGCTCAGCTCCTCCGCAATGGATTCGGCATCGCTGTCGCTGTTTGGCAGCAGGTCGCATAATGAGTTTGATGTAGAGGCGCGCTTTGCCATTATTGCTGTGCAGTATACAGACACTGGTACAGTAATGGTACAGTAATTCTGCAGACAGGGCACTGTAAAGCACTGGGGGGGGGGGGGGCAATCAAAGGTCACTGTATTTTTTATTTTATTTTATCCAATAATATCAGTGTGTTTTACTGTGTTTTACATTGTTGCTACTTATAGGATTTCAATTTTGCGCCGCCCCCCCCTCCTTCCGCCCCCCTGCGTCGCGACGCTCGCAGGGAAGGGAATCAGGGGAACACACAGCATCGGGCGGACATCCGCCCGCCGTACACTGCGAGGATTCAACGCTGGACCGCGGAGAAAAGGTAAGAAAACCTTCTTTCTGCATCCAGCGAGGCAAGCCCGAGTGTGACTCGGGGTTACCGTTCGCAGCCTGAAAATCTCACCCCGAGTCACACTCGGGAATACCGCTAGGCAGGTTAAAGCGACGCAGTGCCGAATTTCAAAAAGTGCTCTGGTATTTGGCCAGCGAAATGGTCAAGGGCTGAAGTGGTTAACCCCCCCTGGCGGTATTCCCGAGCCTGACTCAGGGTTACATTTTTGTGCTAGGATCGGTAACCCCTAGTCAGACTCGGGCTCGCCTCGCAGCATCCATAGGCAGGGTTTACTTACCTTGTTCCTGGATCCAGCGACGCCACCGCGCTGTGTGAGTGCTCTGTGTGCCGCCGATCTCCATTCCCATTCCATTATGACGCACGGGGGCGGAGAACGGTGCCGAATTCAAAAACGTAAACAAACACATTACATACAGTATACTGTAATCTTATAGATGATAGTACTGTATGTAAAAAAATACACACCCCCCTTGTCCCTAGTGGTCTGCCCAGTGTCCTGCATGTACTTTTGTATAATAAAAACGGTTCTTTCTGCCTGCAAACTGTAGATTGTCCATAGCAACCAAAAGTATCCCTTTATGTCAAAAATGGTTTTAGAGCAGCTAGAAAACAGCGATAATACATTATAATCACTTGCAGAATTGAGCGATAGCGATTTGTGGGGAAATTCGTCATAAAAAAATAAAAGTAATGACAGCGACAATTCTGCAACTGAGCAAATTTTAGTGATTTTGAGTTAATTACATTATTGAATAATTTTTATTATAATTATATTATTATTTGTTATAATTATTTATTATATTATAATTTTGTTTTTAACCACTTCTCTACTTTGGGTGTTTTTCAGATTTGGTGTTTACAAGACTAAAACAGTTTTTTTTGCTAGAAAATTACTTAAAACCCACAAACATTATATATTTATTTTTTTCTAATACCCTAGAGAATAAAATGGCGATCATTGCAATACTTTTTGTCACACCATATTTGCGCAGCGGTCCTACAAGCGCACTTTTTTTGGAAAAAAATCACTTTTTTGAATTAAAAAATAAGACAGCAATAAATTTGGCCCAATTTTTTTATATATTGTGAAAGATAATGTTACGCCGAGTAAAATGGTACCCAACATGTCACGCTTACAAATTGCGCCCGCTCGTGGCATGGCGTCAAACTTTTACCCTTAAAAATCTCGATAGGCGACGTTTAAAAAATTCTATAGGTTGCATTTTTTGAGTTACAGAGTAGGCCTAGGGCTATAATTATTGCTCTCGCTCTAACGATCGCGGTGATACCTCACTTGTGTCGTTTGAACACCGTTTTCATATGCGGGCGCTACTCACGTATGCGTTCGCTTCTGCGCACGAGCTCGTCGGGGCGGGGCGCTTTAACATTTTTTTTTTTTTTCTTATTTATTTTAATTTATTTTATTTTTTTTTACAACGAAAAAAAAAAAAAAAATGATCACTTTTATTCCTATTATAAGGAATGTAAACATCCCTTGTAATAGAAAAAAGCATGACAGGTCCTCTTAAATATGAGATCTGGGGTCAAAAAGACCTCAGATCTTATATTTAGACTAAAATGCAAAAAAAAATAAAAATTGGAAAATGTCATTTTTTCAAATGACAAAAAAAAAAAATGTTTCTTTAAGAGGCTGGGCGGGACTGACGTTTTGACGTCACTTCCGCCCAGCCGAGCTATGGGGACGGGCGAAGGAGATTTTTCCTTCAGTCTCGTCCCCGCTCAGCTTCCGAACGGTCGTGATCTCCTCCGCCGCTACCGACGGCTCCGGTAAGCGGCGGAGGGCGCGGGAGAGCGGCGGGAGGGGGGGGGGGCCCTCTCCCGCCACCGATAACGGCGATCTTGCGGCGAATCCGCCGCGGAGACCCCCGTTATCGTTACCAGAACCGCTGACAGTAAAGATCGATACCTCGGTTGTGGCAGCAGCTGCTGCCGTTACCGAGATATGTATCTTTAAAGTTAGGCCGTATATAGTCGTACAGCGGTCTGGAAGTGGTTAAAAAAATGTCATACCCGGGATGCCTACTAGACTCTTGTTTGGTCAGATTTAAAGGGTCACTAAAGGATTTTTTTTTTTAGCTAAATAGCTTCCTTTACCTTACTGCAGTCCTGGTTTCATGTCCTCATTGGTCGTTTTTGCTTTGAAGTAGCTGTAATCCTTCTCTGATCTCCACACTTCCTGCTTGTCTGGCTCCTTATGAAAAAACTCATGCAAGCTTCTCACTGTGGTCCATGATCAAGAAGGTGTGATTACTGTGGGCCAGATCCTCATAGCGAGTACGCCGGCATATCTACTGATACGCCGGCGTACTTTCAAATTACCTGCGTCGTATCTTTAGTTTGAATCCTCAAACCAAGATACGACAGCATCTGGGTTCGATCCGACAGGCGTACGGCTTCGTACGCCTTCGGATCGTAGATGCAATACTTCCGCGTCCGCTGGGTGTAGTTCGCGTCGTTTACAAAGTTGGGTATGCAAATTAGCTTTTTCCGACGATCCACGAACGTACGCGCGGCCGTTGCATTCTGTTACGTCGTCTCTAGTCGGCTTTTTCCGGCGTATAGTTAAAGCTGGTATTTTGCGGCGTATAGATAGACTTGCCATGTTAAGTATGGCCGTCGTTCCCGCATTGAAATTTGAATTTTTTTTTTGCGTAAGTCGTCCGTGAATAGGGATGGACGTAATTCACGTCTAAGTTAAAAAAATGACGTCATTTCGTGCAATGCACGGCGGGAAATTTCTAAACGGAGCATGCGCAGTTCATTCGGCGTGGGGACGCGCTTCATTTAAATAAATCACGCCCCCTACCCGCCGATTTTTCAATTACGCGCCGAGAGATACACTACGCCGCCGTAACTTACGGTGCAAATTCTTTGTGGATTCAAAGAATGAAAAAGTAAGTTACAGCGGCGTAGCGTATCTCTGATACGCTGCGCCTATCTAAATGTATGTGAATCTGCCCCTGTGTGTCTAAAACTCCTCAGAACCAATCAGATTCAGTTTAAAAACAAACACTGCCCTGTGTTTGTTTGTTTTTGTTCTGTGTGTCTCTGTACTCCACAGAAACATGAAACTAGTTTAAAAACTAAACTAAACTGCAGGCACATTATATGATTGATTTGTATCTATTTTTAATAATTTTTAAAAGGAATCAGTTAACTATTATGTCTCTATACCCTGTAAACAGTCATTTCAGCAAAAAAAAATGTTTTCCTTTACTGCTCCTTTAAGTGAGTTATTCCTAAGAATTACAGGCCTACAGTATAAAACGCCAAATTTACTTGCAAATAATGGTACAGTGTCAGCACCTAAAATCTGAAATAATCATACTGCTAGGGAGGTTAAAGGAATTTTTTTGTCAAGGGAGGAGAGAGAGATCTGCTGTTCCAAGTGATTAGGAACAGCGATCTGTCTCCTCTTCCAGTCACTTCACTGCCCCCACAGTTAGAAACACATCCATAGGAAACACTTAACCCCTTGATCGCCCCCTAGTATTAATCCCTTCCCTGCCAGTGACATTTATACAGTAATCAGTGGCTATTTTTAGCTCTGTTCGCTGTATAAATGTCAATTGTCCCAAAAAAGAGTCAAAAGTGTCTGATCTGTCTGCTGCTGTCCCGCTAAAAATCGCTGATCATCACCATTACTAGTAAAAAAAAAATGCTATAAATCTATCCCCTATTTTGTAGATGCTAGAACTTTTGCGCAAACCAATCAATATATGCTTAGTGGGATTTTTTTTACCAAAAATTTGTAGAAGAATACATATCAGCCTAAATTGATGAAGACATTTTTTTTTTAATTTTTGGGGGTATTTATTATAGCACAAAGTTAAAAATATATTTTTTTGTTTCAAAATTGACGTTCTTTTTTTGTTTATAGCGCAACAAAAAACAAAAACACAGAGGTGATCAAATACCATGAAAAGAAAGCTTTATTTGTGGGAAAAAAAATGACATCAATTTTGTTTGGGTACAGCGTCACAATTACCAGCTAAAACGACGCAGTGCCGTGTCACAAAAAATGGCCTGGTCATTAAGGGGGGAAAGCTTCCGGTCCTTAAGTTGTTAAATCCCATGACTATCTAAGTCAGGGGTGGCCAACCAGTGGCCCGGGGACCACATGTGGCCCACGGAGCCCTCTGATGTGGCCCGCGACCTCCTGCTCTGGAATGGTGGGTTGGCAAGCCCAGATCGCAGGTTGCCGATTTGCCATACCACAGCATCAGTGTTGTGAATGAAGCTGGTGGTAGAGGAAGAAAGCGGCTGCGGACCAGAGCCCCATAAGCTGATGTTTCCTCTACAGCGTCGGCTTTGCCACAGAGGGAGTCTATGGAAAAGTCCAGCTAACCCGCAGGATATACACAGGTGCACTACGCTGCACCCGCAGTGTGGGCAAACCGCAGCACATCAGTTGAAAGCAGTCTTAGGCCCTTTTCACATGATCAGCCCAACCAAATGGGACCCTCAATTTACCTCTACAGAGCGACAGATGTCCATTTACGCTCGCCTACCTCCAATCCAAAAAAACAGAAGGGAATTTGTCTCCTTCCATCTGGGCAGATCAGAGGGCCCATAGAGTAGCCGTGACCTGTCATCCGCACGCCCTCGTTTATTGTGGCCCACGACTGGTTACCAAGTTGCTTAAGTGGCTCTCACTATTCAAAAGGTTGGGCACCCTTAATCTAAGTTATAGAAATATAGCTAAGATATTGGCACTTATCAGTGACAGTTGTGTGAAGCAATACTGTAAACATTTATTATATTGCTATATAAAAGAAATTGTATCATGTGAAGATATGCAATTTCTTACTGAGATCATTTCAATGAACTTTATATAGAAATCTCATTTTCTAGACATTGAAAAATATGACCCTTTCAAAGTCTGTAGTAAAAAAACTAAAATCTTTACACCTAACCTTATACTAGTCTACAGAGAGACTGTCATTTTATTGCGCTATAACAAAATGAAGGCATGACGATGCTAATGCATGACCAACTCTCAAACTAAATTGAATGAATTATTACAAAATGTATTTACTGCTTAGAAAAAATATACACCTGTTAATCCTATATGTCAGAGAAATATCTAAAGAAGACTGAGTGTTACCTGAATGTTTTTTTACAGTGTGAAGCAAGCATTTGTAATTTGTTTGACTCAATCAAATAATCATTGTTTGCTTGTGCAGCGACATTGCAAATAATAATCTCAGACCTCCAATGGGCTCTAAGATTCCAAAACCATGCAATGCTATCAGCAGTAACATGGTTAGCTAACTGCTGTGACTAAATGGATATTGTGAATCACTGCAGGCAATGGATGAAAAGCGATGCCCTCCCAGCACACAATGCTTCTGTGCAGAATTGGTCAAAACAACACAACTTCACAGACAGAGCAGCAGAAGGCACTGGCTCCTCTCTCTATTACCTGGAGCAATGTGCAGAGAGGGGAGATAATGAAGTACTTGACTAATTCAGTGTGATCCAGCTGACTAAGCCAGGGGGCTTTGCAGAGCATGCAAAGCTACAGAACCCAGTGTTATCCATTCCCCCCTGGTACCTGCACAGCCAAAACAAAGAGCAACAGAGATCAAAAACTGAGAAACGTAAATAGAATAAAAAAACACAGGCAGCCACCCTTTATACTGTTGCTTCTAAAACATTATATCATTATCAATGTGCCCTGAATTTTAAATCAGTTTTTACTACTACGCCAATCAGCCAGAAAGTGTGAAAAACTATTTTCAGCATTACAAAATATATATATTTCCTTTTTTGGACTGTGTGATTGTGTTCACTAAAATGCTAAGCCATTGGTGATGAGCCATAATGCTCAGTTTAGATTCGATTGGCCTTCAGTACCTAATCACCTAGTCACCTGCATCAAACACACAGCAGCTGTACACAACTCTAAGCTAGCTTCTAAACAAGAATGATGTGGAATAATGCAACTGTTTAGGGATTTTAGATAAACACGATAAAAAAAATCAGCTTTTTGCCTAAGGAAACTTCCATGATTAGGCAATCCTCCCTAAACTTTCTATGCATGCTGCTTCTGTATTTTACCATTGTATGGTAATAAAGTTGTGGTTTCTGAATTATATTTATATCCCTTTCATGACTAAGCCTATTTCTGACATTTGGTGTTTGCAAGTTAAAATCCATATTTTTTGCTAGAAAATTACTTAGAACCCCAAAATATTATATATAGATTTTTAACAGAGAATTTACAGAATAAAATGGCGATTGTTGCAATATTTTATGTCACACGGTATTTGTGCAGCGGTGTTTTAAACTGAACTTTTTGTGAAAAAATACAATTTTATGAATTTTAAAGAAAACGAAAATGTAAAGTTAGCTAAATTTTTTTGTATAATGTGAAAGATGATGTTACGTCGAGTAAATAAATACCAAACATGTCACGCTTTATAATTGCACGCACTCGTGGAATGGCGACAAACTACGGTACCCAAAAATCTCCATAGGCGATGCGTTCAATTTACTAGGTTAGAGTTGCAGAGGAGGTCTAGTGCTATAATTATTGCTCTCACATACCCACACATGTGTGATTTGAACACTGTTTACATATGCAGGTTCAACTTCCCTAAGGCCCCTTACACTAGGGGGGGAGGCGCGGTGGCAGTATAGCGCCGCTAAAAATAGCAGCGCTATACCGTCGGATTTGCCGCAGGATTCGGCCGCTAGCGGTGCGGTATTAACCCCCGCTAGCAGCCGATAAAGGGTTAATATCGCCCGCAACGCGCCTCTGCCCCGGTTTTACATTGTTTTAAATGGGAAGGAGTGGTGAATACACGCCACTCCTCTCACCGCTCTAAAGATGCTGCTGGCAGGAGATTTTTTTCTCTCCCGCCAGCGCATCGCCTCAGTGTGAAAGCCCTCGGGCTTTTACATTGAGTATGCTGTGCAGGAGTTTTTCAGGCGGTATAGCAGCGCTATTTTTAGCGCTGTACCGCCTGAAAAAATCCTCAGTGTGAAAGGGGTCTAAGTGTTTTCTTTGCTGCGCAAGCTCGCAAGGACAGGGGTGCTTTGAAAAAAAATGTCTTATTTATTTTTACATTATTATAATATGTTTATTGCTGTCACAAGGAATGTAAACACTAGGGATGAGTCGAACACCCCCCTGTTCAGTTCGCACCAGAACTTATGAACACACCAAATGTTCACGTGAACTTTAGAACCCCGTTAAAGTCTATGGGTCTAGGAAATCTAAAGTGCTAATTTTAAAGGCTAATATGCAAGTTATTGTCCTAAAAAGTGTTTGGGTACCTGGGTCCTGCCCCAGGGGACATGTATCAATGCAAAAAAAAGTTCGGAAACAGACAATGTTGGAGCAGGGAGCCGGACCGAGTGGATTACCACCGCTGGATTTATTTTTTATTTTTTTATTAATAAGGACTTTTTTCTACGGTGTGTGTGTGTGTGTTTTACAACTATTTACATTTCCTTTGTGAAATGGTAGGGGTACCAATGTACCCCATTACCAATTCACATAGGGGGGGGCAGGATCTGGGGGTCCCCTTTGTTAAAGGGATCTTCCAGATTCTGATAAGCCCCCCGCACGCAGACCCCCACAACCACCGGGCAAGGGTTGTGGGGATGAGGCCCTTGTCCCCATCAACATGGGGACATCCTCCCCATGTTGAGGGCATGTGGCCTGGTACGGTTCAGGAGAGGGGGGTGGCGAACTCTGCCCCCCCTAATTTCTGCGGCCGGACAGGTTAACATGCTCGGATAAGGGGTCTGGGGTGGATTTTTTGGGGAACTCCACACCATTTTTTAAAAAAAATTGGGGTGGAGTTCCCCTTAAAATCCACACCAGGCCTGAAGGGTCTGGAATGGATATTTGGGGGGAACCCCTCGTAATTTTTTTTTTAAATTGACGGCAGGGTTCCCCTTAATATCCATACCAGACCTGAAGGGCCTGGTAATTGAATTTGGGGGGACCCCCACGCTTTTTTTCTTTTTTTTAATGAATGAATCCTCTCTGAATGGCCGGGAGCCGACAATTCATTATAGCCGCAAGTCCAGTTTTTAATGACTTTTTTTCTTTCAGAAATGACACTTTGTGCAGTGACAGTTCTAAGTACTGGAAACATGCGCTATTTCACATGCTAACTTTACACCTTCCCAGGTACGAAATTTAAAGGAATATTTCACTTTTATTATTTCACTCTAAGCATTATTAAATTCACTGCTCCCGAAAAAACGTCTGTTTTTAAAACTTTTTTTTGCATTGATACATGTCCCCTTGGGCAGGACCCAGGTCCCCAAACACTTTTTAGGACAATAACTTGCATATTAGCCTTTAAAATTAGTACTTTAGATTTCTCCCATAGACTTTAACAGGGTTAAAGTCTATGGGAGAAAGGCGAACAGGCAATGTTCGAGTCGAATATGAGTTTGACTCGAACTCGAAGCTCATCCCTAGTAAACACCTGTAACCTTGTGACAGTAATAAGTGGTGACAGGTATTCTTCATGGAGGGATAAGGGGTTTAAAAGACCCTAAATCCCTCCTTTACACTTCAAAGTATTCAGATCGCTGAAAATGGCAATTCTGAATACTGTTTATTTTTTTTAAATCCGGCGCCATTGGCAGCCGAGTAAACCGGAAGTGACATGGCCTGGTCAGAGAGGCGGGAGGCCGCGGGAGGGGGGAAGGACCCCTCCTGCTCCTCTGGGATAACAACCGAGCGGCTTTTAGCCTCATCAGTTGTTATGCCTGGAAAGTTGACCACTGGCTCTAAACAACGGTACCAGGATGATGCGGCCATCATCCCAGTATAACCCCTGAAAGCTGAGGACAT
Organism: Rana temporaria; assembly: GCF_905171775.1. Taxonomy (NCBI): domain Eukaryota; kingdom Metazoa; phylum Chordata; class Amphibia; order Anura; family Ranidae; genus Rana; species Rana temporaria. Next base: position 249,722,738 of record NC_053493.1, on the reverse strand, counting down.
ATATGCGTACATTCAGCGCGAAGGGGATATTCTTGTTTTTGGGTTACTAATAGGGATGAGCTTTGGGTTCAGCTTTGGGTTCAGGTTGAGGGAAATAAGTAAAAAAATAATCCAGTGTGGTGGGCTACATATTAACCTCTTGACCACCGCCCCATGTCAAAAAGACGTCCTGTTTTTAAAGTTGAATATCTCGATAACGGCAGCAGCTGCTGCCACAACCAAGATATTCATCTTTTCAGGGGGCGGTGGTGTACACGATAACGGCGGTCTCCGCGGCGGATTCGCCGCGAGATCGCCGTTATCGGTGGTGGGAGAGGGGCCCCCCCCCCTCCCGCCGCTCTCCCGCGCCCTCCGCCGCTTACCGGAGCCGTCGGTAGCGGCGGAGGGGATCGGATGTGTCCGGCAGCTGAGCGGGGACGGGACTGAAGGAGAAATCTCCTTCACCCGTCCTCATAGCTCTGCTGGGCTAAAGTGACGTCAAAACGTCAGTCCCGCCCAGCCTCTTAAAGAAACATTTTTTTTTTTGTCATTTGAAAAAATGACATTTTTTTATTTTTTTTTATTTTTTTGCATTTAAGTCTATTTATGAGATCTGAGGTCTTTTTGACCCCAGATCTCATATTTAAGAGGACCTGTCATGCTTTTTTCTATTACAAGGGATGTTTACATTCCTTGTAATAGGAATAAAAGTGATCATTTTTTTTTTTTTATTTCAGTGTAAAAAATTATAAAACTAAATAAAAATAAATAAGAAAACCAAAAAATTTTTTTTTAAAGCGCCCCATCCCGACGAGCTCGCGCGCAGAAGCAAACGCATACGCGAGTAGCGCCCGCATATGAAAACGGTATTCAAACCACACAAGTGAGGTATCGCCGCGATCGTTAGAGTGAGAGCACTAATTCTAGCCCTAGACCTACTCTGCAACTCAAAAAATGCAACCTGTAGAATTTTTTAAACGTCGCCTATCGAGATTTTTAAGGGTAAAAGTTTGACGCCATGCCACGAGCGGGCGCAATTTTTAAGCGTGACATGTTGGGTATCATTTTACTCGGCGTAACATTATCTTTCACAATATATAAAAAAATTGGGCAAAATGTATTGTTGTCTTATTTTTTAATTCAAAAAAGTGATTTTTATCCAAAAAAAGTGCGCTTGTAAGACCGCTGCGCAAATACGGTATGACAAAAAGTATTGCAATGACTGCCATTTTATTCCCTAGGATGTCTGCTAAAAAAAAATATATAATGTTTGGGGGTTCTGATTAATTTTCTAGCAAAAAAATTGTGATTTTCACATGAAGGAGAGAAGTGCCAGTATTAACCCGGTGGGCAAGTGGTTAATTCCTGTGCAAGGACCCCAGTCTTTGGGCCATGAAGGAAAGGGACCATTGGTCAGAGTTTGTGCAGTAAGCAGTGAAGTTACCAACAAAAATGTTTCTTGTAATACCAATATCAGCTCCTGCTGCTGTCTTATAACCAATACTAGATCCTGCTGACCTGCCCTCATTATCAACTCCTGTATTCTCTCCTGGTCTGCCACCATTAACAGCTCCTGCCACATCTGAGAGCCTTCTCTGTTTGCCTGCTGCCATTATGAACTTCTGCCATCTCCACTGGACTGGCACCATTTCCAGCTCCAGCTACCTTTGCTGGCCTACTACCACTACCATATCCTGTCATCTCTGCTTGACTACCACCATCACCCACATCTGGCACCTTTGTTGGCCTGTGATCATTACTTCTGCAATCTCTACTGGTCTGCCAGTCTACTGGTCTGCTGGTCTCTCCTGGCCTGCTGCTGCCACCATTACCAGATCCTGTCACCTCGTCTGGTCTGCCGGCTGCCACCTTTGATTGCCTGCCACCATTACCAACACCTGCAATGTCTGCTGGCCTGCTACAATTACCAGCTCCTGCAGCCTCTGCTGTCCTATTCCTTTGAAAGGTGCCACACATAGGGGGCGATTTATTAAAACTGGTGTACACAGAATCTGGTACAGATGTGCATAGCTTCTAAGTTCAGCTTGTTCAAATAAGCTTTGACAATAAACCCTAGAGGCTGATTGGTTACTATGCACAGCTACACCAGATTCTGTGTGCAGCAGCTTTAGTAAATCACCTCTGTAGTGTTTCCCTAGGTGAGCCTAAGATGCGCCTCAATTTTCTTGCTTATTCTAGTTCTCAGGTATTCTATAGGTACCACACATAATGTTTTCATAGCTGGGCTTCTGTTAAAAAAATTCTAATATTTTACAAAATTAGTTTACCTGCACCTTACTTTATCTTACAGCTGCTTCTGCTTATAAACACTTAAAGTTTACTAAATATATATAGAATTACTATGCAGCACTCCAATGCCAATAATGTAATAAAGTGCTCCTAATACCTGTGCAAATGAATAGTAATTATATTATTAAAATGTCTAATGTTTGCTGCAGGGTAAATCATGCGCTGTGTGTCCTTGATTGTAGTCTATTCCAGTGTTCCTGCATTAAAAAATATTTGGCTGTTGCCTCTCTAAAATAATACACCTAATATATTACACAGTGTTTATTTCAAGAAAACCCACCTCATCTCTGTCTCCTGGATTTCGACTTAAAGAATCTGCTTACATATTCTCCAGCAGATGTGCAATAATTCTGGATCTTGTCCCTAAATTAATACACTTAAATTCGTTTTTCATGGTTAAACCTGCTTTGTTTCTCCTACTTATATTGCATCCTAAAGAGGTTGCTTATATGCTGTGAATTAACTGTAGAATATTTGTAGCTAATAACTGTGAAATAATACACTGTAATTTTTAATCAAGGAAAAAACCTGCCTCATCTCTACATTTTATATTACAACCTAGTCATTCTGCTTACATACTGTCCAGCCACAGGAAAATTATTGTTGTCATTGTTTTTTAGAAAATACACTCTAATTCTAACTTCAAGACAAAACCTGCCTTGTCTCATTCAGTTTTCTTCTTGTCCAGATGTTTGCACACTGTCCTTACTCCTGACACTAGCCAATTTCTGCCAAACACATTTGTACGTGAGATCTTTAGTTTTATTTTCCTAAAAGTACAATTTTATATTGCTCTGCTGTTGTGGCTTATACTGCCACCGGTCATTTCAGCCTGATTACTGCTGGACAAAAAAGCTTCTTTCTGTCAAGTTGTAAAAAATCAGATTGGGGTGTTGTTTTTGTATTCATGCCAAACAATAATGTAAAAGTAAAAAAAAAAAACTAAAAAACGATTACACATGAAAAATTTGACGCGAGAATACGGTGTTGCTGATGGTGTCTGTGACAATCGTTCTATTCTGTAACTCCACATACAAGTTAAAGGCATCTCCCAAGCATGTAATTGAAAGGGTTGGTGTTAGCTCATGTCCCCCATGGCAGTGACCAGCTTCCCATGCCTTTTGTTTGATAATTATTTACCTATTAGTCTTGAAAATAGCCAGAAATTCCCTCACAGACTTTAATGGAGTTGCAATTTTACAAATTCACAATGGGTTTGACAGTACACCACAAACGAAACTCAGATACATTCGCTTATTCCTATTCACTACATATGCACTCTAAAACCAGTATTTCTTAAAGGCCTGTACTAGCAAAAGTTTATTTTGTTATAGCATGGAAGGATTAGCTACTCTGTCCAGTTTTTAAACTATCTTTGTCAAGACAGGAAGTGATAGGAAATTTCTTCAACAGGCACTAAGATAAAAAAAAAATGTATAGTTGGTGAGGATAAGACAGTACACAAAAAAACAAAGGGACTATAAATATGTAATCTGGGAGATCAAACATAATTGCAGAAACTTAGACACAAATATATATCCATAAAATATAATAGTTTATTATTGTACCATTTCCTCAAGAAAGGATTATTGGATTCAACCAGCTCCCAATTAGGGATGAGGTTTATGTTCGAGTCGAACATGAGTCTGACTCGAACATTGGCTGTTCGCCCGTTCGCCGAACAGCGAACAATTTGGGGTGTTCACGGCAAATTCGAAAAGCCGCGGAACACCCTTTAAAAGTCTATAGGAGAAATCAAAAGTGCTAATTTTAAAGGTTAATATGCAAGTTATTGTAATAAAAAGTGTTTGGGGACCTGGGTCCTGCCCCAGGGGACATGTATCGATGCAAAAAAAGTTTAAAAACTGCAGTTTTTTCGAGAGCAGTGATTTAAATAATGCTTAATCCAGTAATCCAGCAGTCACAAAGCGGCAGTGGACATCTTGTTGCATCCAGCCCATATAGTTCACTAACTATATGGGCTGGGTGTAGCGAGATGTCCGCTGCTGACTTCTAACTGCTGGCTTACTGAGGCTGAGTGCATGGTGTACCAAGATGGGCATAGCTGCACTTGTATACTCGAGAAAGTTGTAAAGTCATTTAAAACTACTCGCAGCTATAATGAATTGTCGGGTCCCAGCAATACAGATCAAAGTCATTGATAGAAAATGGCATGAGCTCCCCCTTAGTCCATTACCAGGCATTTGGGTCTGGTATGGATTTTTGGGGGGAACCCCATGCCATTTTTTTTATTTGGTTCGGGGTTCTGCTTAAAGGTGATGTAAACCCACATTTTTTTTGATGTCACAATGTACAGTATAAGATTTCCTATCATCTGTGCCCAGTCTTGCCACTCAGAGTTAATCCTGCTCTGAGCAATGCTCTTTTATTGTTCAGTGTAATAAAAACACTTACAGAGAAAAACCTTAGTCCGTTCCACCCCCTTGCTGTGAGTGACAGGTTATTTACATATCTCATGCACTAGCCTGGGGACAGGCATTATTTTTTAATTCCCACACACACTCCTTTTCTGAAGTCATGTGGTTACTTTTCTGGATTTTGACTGGATGTTAGTGATCATTGACAAGGGGAGTGTAGAGGAGGGCGGGGAGTCTACTGACATCACGACTCCACCCACAGACCTCCAGACAACAGATCCACCCACAGAATCTGTAGTTTTTCAGTTCTTATAACAGACAGAGGGGAGACATTTGACAGGTAAGGATACATGCAGGAGGCATGTATATCCTTATAGAACAGCACTATGGCAGTAGTTTAGAAAGGATGAGAGTTGGTTTACATCCACTTTAATCTTCTTAACAGACCCAAAGGGCCTGGTAATGGACCAAGGTGGAACCCATGCCATTTTTTTTCAATGACTTTTATCTGTATTGCTGGGACCCGACAATTCATTATAGCCGCGAGTAGTTTTAAATTACTTGTCATTTTGTGCAGTGACTGTTATAAACACGGGAAACATGCGCTACTTTACAGGCATACTATAGACATCCCCCAGTTATGAAATGTAAAGGAATATTTCACTTTTATTGTTTCACTTTAAGCATTATTAAAATTACTGCACCCGTAAAAATGGCCATTTTAAAAAAAAAATTGCATTGATACATGTCCCCTGGGGCAGGACCCAGGTCCCCAAAACACTTTTTATGACAATAACTTGCATATTAACCTTTAAAATTAGCATTTTTGATTTCTCCCATAGAATTTTAAAGGGTGTTTTGCGGCTTTCCAATTTGCCGCGAACACCCCAAATTCTTCGCTATTCAGCGAACGGGCAAACAGACTAATGTTCGAGTCAAACTCATCTTTGACTCGAACATAAAGCTCATCCTTAATTCCCACTGAAGTTTCCTGATTCTTCGCCGTCCCTGGTTGGGGAGAATACTGCTTCGGTACTTGCTTCAGTTACTCACTGTGGTCCCTGGTACTTAGGCATATAGTACCTTACTGGCGACCGCTTCCCCTCTACCTCCGACCACTGAAAGGTTCTCCTGCCAGCAGAACTGTCACTTCTGGTTGGACTGCAAGTCACAATTCCAACCCTGCATTCCTCTCTTGGTTCTGGATAGGCCCCCAGATGTGCCCGGGATAGGCCGAATCTCCGGCCTAGCAGTCCGAGGCAACACGACACACGTCCACCCAGACAGCCGTCCAGGTGGTACAGAACACAGATCACCTGACTCCACCCAAATATATAGGCTCTCCCATCAGGCCAAGGGATTTAAGAAAACCCCTGCCCATTGGCTGAGATAACCCATATACCCATACCCTGTCCTTGAGTTGCCCTTCTCATATCTTGTACCACCAAGTGCCTGGCCACCTAGTGGTAGAAGAGAAAAGTGCAACAAGACCAAACTTAGGGAGGAATCAATAGATCACTAAAAATCAACCAGGATAACTACTCTTGGCAAGTAAATTTGCGAGGAGCATCCCTGCCTAAACTCCACGGTTCTACATTTAAAAACAGTAATCCCCACCCCCCAGTCTTTACCAGACCCTTTGGTAGGCCAAAATCCCTCCTGTGCTTACCAATAAGGGTTTCTTCACCAAGTACTAAGTCATATTTTGCTTGGGGGGTCAAATACTTATTTTACTCACTGAACTGCAACTTAAATTATAACATTTGTTTTATGTGTTTTTATGGATTTTTGGTTGATATTTTGTCTCTATCATTTAAAATACACCTATGATAAAAAATTATAAACCCTTAATTTCTTTGTAAGTGGATAAACATTTACAAAGTCTGCAGGGGATCAAATAATTATATCCCTCACTGTATATAAGAACTGTCAAAAGGCAGAGCCTGCAGTAGGCAGCCAGTCTTCATGTCGGCGGGAGCGTTCTTATTTTTTGGGTGCGCTGGGTGGCGTAATTGGATTTACATGGGGGACACTGTTTTTTGTTTTTTATTAAAGGTATTTTCAAAAACTGTGTATGTGTTTTTATAATTTTTTGACACCTTTTTGGTGAATGGGTAGGGATACTATGTACCCCTACTAATTCACATGGGGGCAGGATCTGGGGGCCCCTTTTTAAAAGGGGCTTCCAAATTCCGATAAACCCCCTACCTGCAGACCCCCACAATCACCAGCCACAGTTGTGTGGATGAGGCTGAGGCCCTTGTTCCCATCAACATGCTTTGGGGTGGGGGTGCCCAAAGCACCCACCCCCCATGTTGAGGGTATGTGGCCTGGTATGGTTCAGAAGGGGGGTGCTTTCCTGGTCTGCCAGGCTGCTTGCTTGGATAAGGATCTGGTATAGATTTTGGGTGGACCCCGTGCCATTTTTTTTACATTTTGGCATTGAGTTCCCCTAAAATCCATACCAGACTGCGAGTCATTTTAAATGTGATTTGACTATGCGACAGAAAGATGCGCCACATTACAGGCAGACTAAAGGGGAACCCCCAGGCACTATATTTAAAGGAATTTTTCATTGTTATTGTTGCACTTTAAGCACTTTAAGCATCATTAAAAACACTGCTCCTTAAAAAACGATCGTTTTTAAAAAATACATTTCCATTGAAACATGTCCTCCAGGGCAGTACCCAGACCCATATACCCCTTTTATGACAAATTATTTTCATATGAGCCTTCAAAAGGGCACTTTTGATTTCTCCTGTTCGGTTACTATAGACTTCAATGGGGTTTGTTGTTTGGGTTACAACTTTTGCCCTGTTCGGGAGTTCTGCTTTGAACCAAACTGGGGGGGGGGTGTTCGGCCCAACTATTCCACTTTCTGGTTCCCTTTTTTACTTACAGGTTTAGCACAATATACTGTTTGGGGAGGGTCGTTTATTCCATCCACAAAATGGTTTAGGCTATACAACTAAACCACTACCGACGAGTTGCTATTATTATGACATTATTTGCCCTTCTAAGTAATAACTCTGCAAGGTTTTAATGTTTATTAAAACAAACATAACTCTACAATTTGAAAAACATTTCTTTGTTGTGTTCATTTATTACTTACTGCCACTGGGGAAATGTGGACATAGGGAATGATGTGTATGTGAAACCATTCATGGAGAACTATTGATAATTATAGGTAGCTGTCTACACTTCTATGATTACAAGCAACATCTGAACTTTTCAAAGTGAATTTAGCATATACAAAAACATGTACAAGGATATAAGGACATGATAGGTCTTAATTACAGTTTGAAAAGTTGTTCATTTTTGCCTAACCACAAAAACGCACTCCAGATCCATCCTGGAAGCTTTTCTGGATGCACGTTTTTAACACATTTCTGACATTTTCCTGTGCGTTTTACTAGGGTATGGTTTATTTTATGCATTTTTGATGCATTACAGTACATTCCTGTGCATTTTAGATGTGCTCTACCCCTTTCCAGTACAGTCCAGTGACGGAAAATTGCAGCATCTTCTACTTTTTTCTGGAACTAGAACATACTGAAACTAACCGCACTGGTTTGGACTATGCCATTGGAAACCATATAACCTGCATTTTTGATGCAGAAATAAAGATGCATCAGACTGCAAGGGCTTATTTTTTTTTTGCTTGCTACATTATTTCTTTAAAAGTTCCAAACATTCCTGCATTAGTAAACAGGGTGTTTAAAAGAGAAGTATGGGTTTTTTATTTATTCTTACCTAGACCGATGCTGCATCTGTCCCCCGCCATCTCTGCACTGAGAACCGAGCCACCGAACATTGCTGATGGCTCGGTTCTCATTGATCCCTGGGGGGAGAGCTGCTGACTGTCAGTCAGCGTCTCTCTTCTCTGCTTCTCCACGTTCATTGGGGAGCTGAGCTGTGGAGGGGTGGGGAACGGCCGTCCCAGTGTCTCAGCAGCTTGCTGCCATCAATCAAGGCAACTGGTGGATCCAGACTTGGGAAGTCGGGATAACACACTGCCTCGACTGATGGCAGTGACGTCAGCGGAAAGCGGACTTCAGACTACTCTCTGCTGAAAACGGGTCACAGGAGTGCAAAACGAATTGCAATCCTGTGACTCAGAGGAGAAGCCCAACCTAAAAAGCTCAGACTGGACTTCTCCCTTAAAATTGATCCCCAGGCAGATATGAAAATAAAAAAAACAAAAGGTTAATTAAGCACACTCCGGATATAGATATAAAAAATAATACTATAAAAGGGACAGTGGATAAAATAGATATTATGGGGAAGCTATATATATGTATCTATATACACAAATATGTATATATGTATATATATATATATACACACACACATATAATCATATGTACTATATGACCTATCCCTGCCATTTATAACATGTTGATGTGTTCCTTTAATTGTTTTATTAAATTACTGCCCAAAATATATTGAACAGATGTTGAATTATAATAATTTCTCGATGCTCATAAATTCCTTATTTAATGTAGCCTAATAAAACAGTTAAATAGAAAAGTGTATGCACATTATTTTAGAAAATAACATGTATCTTTTTTAATCTAGAAAAATACAGCTAAACCCAATAATAACATTAGACACCAGAGCAAATAATATATGTGCTCAAAGTATACTCTTTCTAATAACCAAAATATTGTACATCCTTTAGACGCTGTATATTGCACCTTTGCTTAATAAACTTTCTTTTATGGAAAAAATATATATATATATATATATATATATATATATATATATATATATATATTTGCTACAGCACAATAAAAAAAAAAGAGTTTCTCTTAAAAAAAAAAAAGAAAAAGACCAGAGCTTTGAATATTAAATGCATTTTATTATCTCTTGAACTGGCGTCATTAAAAATCACTGAAAGAGACATACCAGTTTTGATTGCCCGAGGACTTGGTACAGTTTCTAACACATCAATCAGATAAAGCATGTATATGTTGCCTGTGTTTTCTTTTTTATGTTACACTCATGTTTAAATAACTCACAGGTCAGTTGTTTTCTATTTTCAGTGTGCAGCAAGGCAAGCGAAAACTGCCTGTAAAACGAATGACTAATTTCCATTGCTTTCTGCCATTCACCCTGAAGGTGGTCACAATCTGGGTCTCCCACTGCACATGGAAAACAAATTGAGAATGGAAGAGGAAATGCATAATTTCTGCCTGTAAGGGAACAGTTTAGACTGTTGCAACAGCAGGTTTTTGCTGTGCTCATAATCTAGTGAACACGATGTTCAGCCTAGCACACCTTTTCATTAGGGAAAGTCATGGAACAAGACCAGAAAAAAAAGCCTTGGGTCAGGCAGCCACTGGAACTATCAGCAGCAATAAAACCTTCTGGGACTTAGAAGAGGTGACAGCAGGTGGAAAAGCATTTAGCAAACCAGGTCAGGCTGCTGGGGCTTTAGTAGCAAGTTTGCCATTGCAGCGGCTGACTGGCAAGTTTTATCTACTGATCAGCACAACGTGCCAACGGGCTGTTGGGACACCCCTTCCATAGCTTCCAGTTGTATCTAACAACAGTATAACAGAAGGCAAAAAGAAACATTAGCAGGGTCGATTCCTCAGTGTAGACACAGCGGTAGTCCTAAACCTTTTTTCTGCTCTTCCTCAACCTCTGTCTTGCAGCTCTGGCGGCCTGCCTGCACTAATTATTTCATTCCCCAGATGAAAGCATTCTAAACTACCTTTAGCAATCTGAGTACAGTAGCAAGCTGACCAAGGTTCAAAGCAATTAAGAAAGAGGTTAGTTTAAATTAACAGCCACATTTGCCAGCTGTCCGGCATTGTATGTTACATATAGTGTATTTTTTTTATGAAATATCAGGAAACAAATTCACTTCATTTAATATATTACATTTCTTGTTAGTACTTTTTAGCTTTTAAGCTAAGTTTTATTTTTAGGACAAATTTTGCTGATCCTTTTTTGACTTTTTTTAAAGTGTTTGTATAAAACTTGCAATAATTAAATTAGTGTTCATGAAGATGAAGCTACTTTTTTCGTTTTAAATAGAGTAGGGAATAGCTAAGGAAAAGAAGGGACTGGTCGGTGGGTGTGTTCTACCAGATCTTATGCCACATCCAGTAATGATTTGCAAAAAAGGAATTTCCCCTGAGTGGACTTTAAGAGCATAGATCTCGAAAAATTGTATGACACACTGAGGTGTAAGTAAGTATTGCAAAATGTATATATAACAAAATTTAAAAACCGAAATTGGAATGTATACAGATCTGAAAATGCAACTTGCGTGAACATTGAAGTTGCATTTTCAGATCTGTATACATTCTAATCTCTGTTTTTAAATTTTGTTATAAATACAATTTGCAACACTTATGCTGCGTACACACGATAATTTTTCGGCATGAAAAAAACAACTTTTAAAAAAATGTAATTTAAAATGATCGTGTGTGGGCTTCATATCATTTTTCGGGTTCTGAAAAACGACAATTTTTTTTTTTTCGAACATGCTGCATTTTTTAATTCAATCTTATTTTATTTTATTTAGAAAAAAAGAAGAGAAACAGAAAGACAAATAACGTCTCAAACATTACATACAGTAAAAACAGTTACAGCAACAGTAAGCATCGTGTTTGACATAATGAAATCATGTCTAAATTACGTAAGAAAAGGGAAAAAAAAAAAAAGAGCGGGAATAGGAGCATGTGTATGTGGACCACCATATGGCCGTACTATTGAGCATTCCCCCTGTATATGAAATAATCAGTATTTGTATCTACCAACCTCACATTAGTGAGGGGTGCAGAGTTACATCACACGTGGTATAATGGGCGAGATTACACATGAATCTGGAAGTAAAATAGGACCCATGGGGTCTCGCAACGGGTAGATAGCCATAGGCGGGTCGGGGCCATGATACGTTAGCTCTATGAAGTCTTAAGGAAATATTTAGAGATCAAGAAAAGAACAAGAACCAGGGGCAGATAAAAGGGGGGCAAATAAACAGGGGACAAGGATCAAGGGACAAGGGTCACTCCATCATGGCGCCAGGGTCACATCATCCACGCCATGCTCGGCCCAAGATATAAACTCAGAAGAGTATCGAAACATGGACCACGAAGTCCAGATGATAGAAAACTGCTCACTTTTACCGCCCTCCTCTGCCAACAGACGCTCAAGGTCCCTTATGCGGTCCACTTCCACAGCCCAGTCCCCCAGGGAAGGCATGGCTGCCGATCTCCAATGATGGGGGATCACCACTCTGGCCGCCGCCAGGAAGTGTCGTAGTACATCATTTCTGATGGATTTGAACGTGCCAGGAAGTATAGATAAGAGGGCCATCTCAGGAGAAGGGTGAATAGAGGTCGCCATCAGTTTGCAGTATAGTTTGAAAATCCGCTGCCAGAATACCTGCACAGGAGGGCATTCCCACCAGATGTGGAGCATGGTTCCCCGGGATTTAAGACACCGCCAGCAGGTATCCTGCACTGCCGAATTGAAATGATGGATAGTTGTTGGGCATCTGTACCATCTCGTTAGCAACTTGAACCCCTTCTCTTGGGTCTTAGTGGCCAAGGATAGCTTGTGTGTCAGGACAAAACACTTCTTCCAGTCAATAAGGGAGATAGAGTGACAAAGGTCCGTCTCCCAGGCCGCTGTAAACGGCGGGGGGTCAGGGGAGAAGATACTGAGCAACAGGGAGTAGAGCTGAGATACCACATGTGTTGGAGGATCCGCCTGCAGAAGCAGCGCCTCAAACTCTGTTGGTTCAGCTAGGATGTCCGGAATGGATGGGAAAGTTCGAATGTAAGAAGTAATCTGTTGCCTCAAAAGCCACCACGTGGGGTGTCGGGAGCATGCTGCATTTTTTAATGACGTTTTAAACAATGTCGTTTTTCAGGTTGTAAAAAATTATTGTGTGTGGGCTAAAACGATGTTGAAAACCTGCACATGCTCAGAAGCAAGTTATGAGAAGGGAGCGCTCGTTCTGGTAAAAATACCGTTCATAATGGAGTAATCATCACGTTGTAGCAGACAGAAAAGGGTGAATCGTCTTTTACTAACAAAAAATCAGCTAAAGCAGCCCCAAGGGTGGCGTCATCTGCATGGAACTTCCCCTTTATAGTGCCTTTGTACGTGTTGTACGTCACCGCGCTTTGCTAGAGCATTTTTTAAAAACTATCGTGTTTGGGCAACGTCGTTTTAATGATGAAGTTGGAAAAAAAAAAGTTTTTTCCAGATGCTGAAAAACTTTGTTTTTTACATGCCGAAAAAATGATTGTGTGTACGCGGCATTACACCTCAGTGTGTCATACAATTTTTCTAGATCTATGCTCTTAAAGTCCACTCAGGGGAAATTTCTTTTTTGCAGAGGAATAGCTAAGACTATTTTTTTTCTTTGTTTTGCTTTCTGTGTCCGGTTATAGTGATTTCTCTCTACTTTCTGTCTTGGACTGGGTAATAATATAAAAGTCAGTCAGTTAATTGTTGTAAATGTTGATAGATCTGCATTTTCATGAAGGACTTTTAAATGTAATTTTATTAAAGGATTTTTTCACAATGTCAATGTGTTTATTCACATTTTCAATTTTTGGGGGGAATGAATAATCAGGGGTATTTGCGTGACCCTTTATTATTCTCCTGGAAGGGGGCAGACACAGTATCTGGGGGCCCCTTTATTCTAAATTGAGCTTCTGGATTACTATAGGTCCCTCTACAAACCCCTCCTTTTTTTTTGGGGAAGGGGGCCATGTCCTCCAATATTGGGATAAGATGCCTTGGGGGTGTGGGGGAGGTCTTTGCCAGTCAGTCACTGCAGTGTGAGCAGCACAATCAACAACTGAAACAATTGCCCACAGGCCATGGGCTAGAACAAATGGATTACCTCAAACAAATAAAGAGACAATATACCAACCAATAATTTTCAAATATTTATTTGTTTTGGCAAAATTTTAACATTGGCCACAGTGTTATTCAAGGGGTAACCTGATAAAATAAATTTTAATGAAACATGAAGCCATGTTGGCTATATAATAACTCATAACAAAATTCTAGACACAATGTCCATCCAGAAAGTGCTGGATGACCAATCCCCCACTAAATAACACCATGACATTATAGAAACAAAGGAGAGTGGTGGGAGTCACAATCCAGTCCTGAGGGGCAGCAATTAACACCAGGTGCGCTCCTTTTATCTGCTACTGCGGTGTCGGATTTCAACGCCCGCCATCTCTGCCCAATCCACTTCCTGTTGCTGTGCAGCCCAACCCTTGCTGTAGCCAGTAGCAACCTGCATTTTGAAACAAGGGAAGGGGAGAGAGAGAGACATGTGGTTCCTTTGAGCTATCCCATGGGGTCCATGCATATTGCTAAGGGGTCCAACAGCAAATGCATATGCATATTGAATTTGAATACCTTGATGCTGTCTTAAGCTGACCATTAGGAAAAACATTTTGTCAGGTCACCTGTGGTCGGGAGACAAATGCACCCCGTTGGAGACAGGGGTGCACCACAAAATAGCCGACTGCTGCAGATGGACAGGAAACATGAGCCAAAGATTCCCTAGGGTGCAGAGTCTAAGGTCCAGCAGGTGTTCACCAGAGCCTCTAGTGGTGAGGATGGCCTTCGCTGCAACTGAATTCAGGTCGCGGCCCCTGCGGTCCCCCAGGTCACGCTCCGTAGGGAGAGAGGGGAAGCAGCCACTGAGGACACAAAGGAAAGTGATGGGCAACAGGGAGACGAGGGTAACCAAGGGACAGGCCAAAGGTCAGGGTCACAGGCAAACAGGAATAGTGAGAGACAAGCCAAATCCGGTACACAGAAAGGTAAACGTAGCACACAGCAGACCGGAACATAAGCAAACAAACAAAGTTGAACAGCAAAGCAGACCTGCAGTGCAACAGTTAATATAGAATTCCTGGGATGGCCTTGGGTGGGGCCATAAAGGGAGGAGAGATGATAAAAAGGCAGCCAGAAGAGAGTCAGGCCTCTAATGGACACATGAGGAAAAGGTAAGCTGTCAGACATTATTGCATGTCCATGACACATTCATAAAGACTATAGAGAAGATTTTAAAATAATTCCAAGGTGCAACAACACTCAGGTAAAGAATCAAGTGCTTCAAGGTTGAAATAAGATGAAAATTTACTTCTGAAAATAAAGCTTTTTTAACCACTCCAGTTTCGGAAGATTTTACTCCCTTCCTGAGCAGAGCACGTTTCACAATTTGGCACTGCTTTGCTTTAACTGATCATTGTACGGCCATTCAACATTGTACCCAAACAACATTTGCATCTTTTTTTTTGCCACAAATAGAGCTAGTGGTGTGGGCTAGTGACAGACTCAAACAGGCACCAGCATCCATGGATAGAACATATATACAGGAAGTTTTTAGTTGGATTTTAACAGTGTCATTAAAGGGTTTGTAAAGGAATTTTTTTTTATCTTAATAGCTTCCTTTACCTTAATGCAGTGCTGTTTTCATGTCCTCATTGTTCGTTTTTGCTCTCAAGTTGCTGTAATTCTTCTCTGATCTCCACACTTCCTGGTTGTCTGTTTCCTGATGACCACAGTACTGGGAGCTTTCTCTCTGTGGTCACTAATCAAGGAGGTGTGATTACTGTGTGTCTAAAACCCCACAGCACCAATCAGTTTAGTTTTCCAAACCATCACTGCCCTGTATTGGCTCTGTATGCTCTGTACAGCAGAAAAGCAGGAAACATGCAAAATCGAAACTAGAAACTACAGGTACATTATATGATTGATTTTTTATCTATTTTTAATCGTTTTTAAAAGGAATCAGTTAACTATTATGTCTCTATACCCTGTAAACAGTAATTTCAGCAAAAAAAAAAAATGTTTTATTTACAACTCCTTTAACAAAATAGTAGCAAAAGGTTTTTTATAAAAATAACACATTTTATTAATACATCATTAAAATGAGTTTGGCAAAAAAATGAGTTAGCAAATTGTCATTTAATCAGGTCACAGAAGATATTTTCAAAGTTGGTGATGATGTGATGTTTTATGCCAACATGTTTTGCCACTAAGTGAATTTATTAAATGGTCACTGTTCAAAAGAGACAAAATATGCCATAATAATATAAAGCAATACAAACCTAATCATATATAAAAAAAAAGGCAATAACAAAGGTCAAAAAATATTTATGTTTATATTCACCATGTCCAGCCATTCAATATCTTACCCAGACAAAGTCTCCCAGTGTTGCCAACCCAGAGCCACCAAGGCAATGCAGAGGACACAAAGGGCACACTAAGACCAAGCTCCAATATATAATTAATTGTAAATTGGTTAATTATCTCCAAAAGGCGGACACCGAGAAATATTAGTGGCAGACCAAGACATATAGCTTTGGGTATACTCACAAAATATATTGCTAACATAGAGGTAATTGAGGGTGGCAAAAGTAAGACATTGATTGTCACACCCAGCCAGAGAGAAGCTGAAATAATGAAAAAGGCATATATCGTATCAGTCAAAAGTTCAGGGCTGTATAATCCCCAGCACAGCACCAACTCTGCATAGAGCACTTTAACATCTATATTGAGTTTTATGAAAAAAATGAGAAGCTAATTTATTCTTGCTAAATGTCAGTGATTAAACAAATCACTGATATAAACTGCTGCAAAACGACTGAGTGCCAAAAGGAGACATCCAGTCGGCAGCAGTAGAATATCCAAGAATATAAATGCATATGGTCAAAATAGCAGCCCCAATGATATCAAGCAGCTAGAGATAATTTACAATAGGCACAATAGATAATCACTGGAAGAAAGGGAGAAGAGAACAGTCATTATAAGTTCAAGTATTTATCTTGGCAATGTTATAAAGTTTAATGGTCACCCTCGAGCTTTCATCAAGATGTATGCTTGAAGCGCCGGCTTCTACAATTTTGGAACATATACAATATTGCGCCATCCCCTTAAGAAAACTTCAGCAAGGTGCAAAATTACAATATCAACAAAATCAATCTCAGAAAAAAATATAAAATATAAAGCATCAAAAAACTGTCATTAAAAGTGCATATTAAATTGCTAGTGCAAAATAAATAACATGAATTCTCATATTCAAAAAAAAATAGCTACCAGTAATTATATATATTGGTTGAGTCATTAATTTACATTAACTTATTAAAAATCCACAATCATGTACACAAAAATGCTTGTGCAATAAATTAAGCCCAGAAATGTAATTTCATAGACAAAAAGTCCTTTACAAAACATGAAAAGCATGCTTGTGCAAATCCACTGCAAACTGTTTGTCCCCCCTTCACCGCACCAACACTTTATAGGAGCATACACAATCTGCTTACCAGATAAAATAGACCCCTGATTATATGAGGTAGTAAAAAAAAAAAAGCATGAGTTTCCCCTCTACTCGGAGAACTGAGCAATCAAACACTGCTGATCACTCAGTTCTCCCCTCTGCTCTGAGCATTGACTGTCAGTCACCAGCTCTCTACTCTCACCCTCCGGTGCTCACTGGAGCGTTTGGCTGGGAGGGGCTGGTTCAGGCTCTAAGCGGCTTGCTACCAGTTAAGGCTGCTGAGTGATGAGTGATGTCAGCCAACAACAGGCTAGCCTGTTCTAGCCTGTTTTATCGACTGAAAACAGGTCACAGGAGTGCAGAAAGAACTGCTTTTACTGCAATTCATAGAAAAAGTAGAGACAAAAAAGCTTCTTCTCACACTCTGAATGAGTGCAGGTGTTTGACCCCTCCTCTCTGAAATGTTTTGCCCAGTATGTTATCATCCCTTATATTTATGACATGGTATGTGGTCCTATGTGTCCACCATATCACCATATGATACATTTTGTTTTTTGAACTTTACTTATTAGAACTTCAAATAATGGTATCTATGTCATAATGACATGAATCATGTAGATAGTATGATAAGTAGAGATTTTGCTTTCCGTTTGGTCCATGATGAAACAGTAGCGTGTGGATTTCTAAAGAGAACATGGTTGGGCTGATAGTCTACTGTTGTTATCTGCAGCTGAGAACAGTTTATTACATCAAGTGAATCTCTGAATGAAGCAGGATAGGGGTTGGACCTCTCACCATCAGCTTGTCCTCTATTCAAAGCTCCTGTTTCATTTATTAAAGCTGTAGCATGGCTTCTTTGAAAGAAGAAGTTTGGCAGAAAGGGGGGGCATAGTCTGGCTCTTTTGATGAGAGCCTGTGACAGCCCCTCAGTTCTATTAACCCCTGCCACATCGTAATATTATGGCAGCAGAGGTGGGGGTAAGGCATGGATGGAAGAAGATTTCACCTAAAAGAAGAGGCATCATCACAAGGGACACGTCCTATTGACTCTAGGCTATGTCCCTGATTTTTCTGGTTTTTATTTACACTGCACCTGGATTTTATCATATTCACTCAATGCCTAAACACTGAACAAATTAGAATGTGATTGTTAGTTCACCCTATTCAAATCTTTTAGTTGTTTTAACTAGCTATTAGTATAGTTATAGCCCCTGTGTTGTTTGTTTGCCTTACCTTGTAATGATGAGTTCACATGTTGTGGCTGCAGTTTGTAGTGCCACCGCTGCTTGCTTCCCATATGCCCATGTATTATTTAACCTAGCTTTTCCCTGGCGACACACAACTTCTTTCTCCAAATCACACATTATACAGTTTATGTCTTGCCATTTCCTCTGTGTTGCATCACAAATGTGGGAGTGCTATTGTGCTAAAAACATTTTGGGCTCTCCTTAATTGCTCTGCCTGTTTGTGTCTATTTCGGATCAAAGTACTGTTTATCCCTCACCTGCAAAGCACTAGCCTGAGAGACCTTGAAACTGTGGAATATGTAATTTCATAACGGGAAATGTTAGTTCTCAAACTACAGACATAAGTCATGCATTAACCTGTACAGTGCCATGCTGTATGCTTCATGTTTGAACACAAACTTCTGACACAGAAACGTGAAGATTTACTTCACTATAGGCTGTGCTTCAAAGGCAATAAATGACACCATAAAACAATATGATCAGTGCACATTTTATGCAAGTGAAAAAAACAAGGTGCAAGTGAGAAGGTTTAAAACGTCTTTGACTTTGCAAAAAAAATCTTATATAATTTGTGAAGCGTGATGAAGTAACTATAATGGTGTTAACAACTTCACTGCTTGAGACTCTACATGGTTTGCATTCCTAGTTATATCAGGTTATTTTGGTACTTTTTTAGCAGATACATTTTTATTGTAAAGTTTTTGCCATTTTACAAACACATAGGGACGTGAAGAACAAACTAAAGCAAAAGTCAGATATTTACAAAAAAAATGTCTAATAGGGAAAGCAGGGGGTTAAAACATAACCATATTGCAACCATATAGACAATTACAGTAGTTGCATAGCAAGGTGCTTGCTTCCACGATTTTGATATGTTAGTGACAGGAGGCTGTGATTGATAATTTTTGACACAGGGCTTTTAATGACAAAATCAATTGAGGATTCTAAAGTTCCCTAAACTATTAAAATTATCATTTCCATGACAGCCTGCTTACCCACAGTAGTGGGTAGTATTAGTAAAGTAGTAGTAAAAGAGCCCTGTGTAATTTTCTGGTCACTCTAACCTTAAAGTTAATGACTCTGTCTGCCTGCATTGAATCTTGCTTTCATTTGACAGCACTCGAGTCTAGTGACTGGTTGCTCCAGGACCAAGTTTCTCCATCTATTCCCCTAACACACATTCTGAGGGGAATAGATGTGAATATTAGCTTATCATATAACTAATCACTCATGGTTAAAGTGTAAGTAAACCCTCCTATCGTTTTCAGCCAAGGAAGCTGACATCTTTGCCTCTGTTTAATCTACAACTGCCATGATGCTGCACATGTGATCAGTTATGACACCAGCCATTGGATGGTTTGACAGTGAGAGCACAACCAATGGGAGTGTTACATTTCCGGCATGTGTCGGAAATCAAACTGTTTTATGGATGGGTTTACTTCAGCTTCAAGCTGGCCATACATGAATCAAAACTTGCTGGTTCTGCAGGGGTTTGCTGAATTTTGATCCATGTATGGATACTCTGGTTGTACAGAAATCGATCAACTTGTGCACAATCAGCCTGTAACGGTCACCACCGTTTATGATTTCCATTCCATCAACGACAGCTTATCCGTCAGTCCGACAAGCCAGGAGACCCGATCCATTCCATAAGAATTCCCCCAGAATTACGATACATACGCTCTGTGTTCTCAGTCAAATGAATGAACCAATGCTTTAATGGTTAGCTCTCTTATATACAGTACAGGCATGTTACAGTTAATCAAAGGAACAAAGAAACTCTCCACCCACACATCACACAATGGGAGGCTAAAGAGTCTACAATACACATCCCTCAGACTTTTAGATAATGACATTCAGGTGAGTTAATTACTACTCATTATCCAGACAGCCTGTCTCCGCATACAGCTTGACAAGTACATTTCACACAAAACAGTGTTATTAGCATACATAATGAAAGGTCTTAGGCCTCGTACACACGACCGAACATGTCTGCTGAAACTGGTCCGCTGACCAGTTTCAGCAGACATGTTCGGTCGTGTGTACGGCCGACCGGACAAATGTCCGGCGGATCGGACAGGTTTCCAGCAGGCAGATGTTTCTTAGCATGCTAAGAAACATGTCCGCTGGAAGCCTGTCCACCGAACATGTTCGGTTGTCTGTACGACTTACCGGACATGTCCGCTGGGCAGCCATCCCTCGCATGCGTCGAAGTGATTCGACACATGCGTGGAAGCATTGACCTTCCAGGGTCGCGCACGTCGCCGCGTCATCGTCGTGGCGACGGCGCGGCCACGTCACCGCGCGGATTTCGGTTTGATGGTGTGTACAACCATCAGACTGAAATCTCTGAGCGGACATGTCCAATGAAAACGGTCCGGCGGACCGTTTTCATTGGACTGTCCGCTTGTCTGTATGGGGCCTTAGGAGCAGACCTAATTAGCACAATGGACACAAAACAGTATTAGCATCACACAATGGAATGTCTAGGAGCAGACACAATTAACACCTCAAAAGCATGTGTCCCCACATTGAATGAAAACACTCCATTTGGAGTCAGACTTTAACAACTTGTAATATTCCAAGATATCCTGCAAAACATGAATTATCAGTAATGTCCCATCTCATGTAATTTATAATTATTATTTCTCAGTCATCCTATGCCCAAAAGGGGCACAGGATGGCCCTAGACCCAAGAGTCATTAGTGACGCTGGCAGAGGAGTACCCCCCATCCTTCAAAGGTCTCTGGGTGTCCCGGGCCATTCTGTTACACAGCCTGTTGGGTTTTTCCCAAAATTATTAATGCTGCCAGCCAGCTATAGTCTGCAACACTAATCATTGCATTCTGCCAAAAGGGGAAGGCTCCCCACCGGCAAAATACAATAGTGCTGCATGAGGAAGTCCCCCACTGACTGTGGTGAAAGAAAAACTAATTGCATAATCTATGGCCTGCCTTATATTTATTCCTACTTACATATCATTACCATTTTGAATCCCCTCCTATATAGAGATATCCAACCTGAGACACACAATTTATAGAAATTTATCAAACTCTTTATTTGACAAGAATACCCCAACACATGCATTTAAAACCACTTAAAGGTCATCTATACATTCCCAGCAAGGATGATATTGCATACATTACTTTTAAACCTTAACCATGTATACATACTTGTTGTGCCCACCATATTGTCTTATTCCACTTTAATGGAGGTCACAATACAAGAGTTTCACCAGTATCTGTAGGACCTTTTGATTAGATATATTCAAGGAATAATAATACCAGCTTGATTACAACTTATATGGTATTTTGTAGCTAATTTCACAAACCTCTTTCTGTGCAGGGCATAAACCGTTTGTACATAGTATATGCTTCAACACACTCTATATAGCAGTGTTTACCTTAACATCCACATTCAATAGATATATGGGTCATCCCAGCATTCACAATAATGACAGTGCTTATGGTAAGTGTAAAAGCCAGAGAGGTTATCCAGCAGGCAATTAATTCAGTGTTGTAGCATAAACTTGGCTGAAGTTAGAAGCAACAGGGCCAATAAAGCATGCATTAGTAGATAACACGCATAGTAGCTAGAATGTGAAGGCATGCCGCTAAAGCAAGCAGCCATGCATATAGTCAGCACATTTAGCATGTAGTGTTTATAAAGACAATTCAGTTTGCAGTAGAACATCAGATAAAATATGCACTGCAGCATAGATCTGCCTAATTCATTCATGCCAGATAGGGCATATAAAGATGCAATCATCATTGCATGCATTCCGACCTTGCAGCCAGAAAGTGACTGAAGCATCTACTAGAGCAGGGCTCAAAATTTCAAGTCCTGAGCTACTAGCCAGGCCTCAAGGCTTACTCACCACCAGTTGCCCCACCCAACCCCTACCATGTCCCGCCCCCAATCCCGCCCCTAGACACACCCTCATAAATCTCATGAAATGGCACTTAAATTTTTTATGCATAATTAAGTATTAACAACAACTTTATCCATGCCCAAAAATGCAGCCTGCCCATGTCTACCAATGCAGCATGTGTCCCCAGTGCAGCAAAATGTCCCCATTTTGCAGCCAGAGTTCCCCCACCACATTGCAGCCAGAGTTCCCCCACAATTGCAGCCAGGAGTCCCCCCCACATTACAGCCAAATGTCCCTCCACATTGCAGCCAAAAGTCCCCCCACATTGCAGCCAAAAGTTCCCCCACAATTGCAGCCAGGAGTCCCCCCCACACTACAGCCAAAAGTCCCCCCACATTGCAGCCAAATGTCCCCCCACATTGCAGCCAAAAGTTCCCCCACAATTTCAGCCAGGAGTCCCCCCACATCACAGCCAGGAGTTCCCCCACATCACAGCCAGGAGTTCCCCCACATTACAGCCAGGAGTTCCCCCACATTACAGCCAGGAGTCCCCCCACATTACAGCCAGGAGTCCCCCCACATTGCAGCCAGAAGTCCCCCCGCATTGCAGCCAGGAGTTCCCCCCACATTGCAGCCAGGAGTTCCCCCCACATTACAGCCAGGAGTTCCCCATACATTACAGCCAGGAGTCCCCCCACATTACAGCCAGGAGTTCCGACCAACATTGCAGCCAGGAGTCCGCCCACATTACAGCCAGGAGTTCCACCCACATTGCAGCAAGGAGTCCACCCACATTGCAGCCAGGAATCCCCCCACATTACAGCCAGGAGTTCCCCCCACATTGCAGCCAGGAGTCCCCCCACATTACAGCCATGAGTTCCCCCCACATTGCAGCAAAGGAGTTCGTCCTACATTGCAGCCAGGAGTCCCCCCACATTGCAGCCAGGAGTTCTCCCCACATTGCAGCCAGGAGTTCCCCCCACATTGCAGCCAGGAGTTCCCCCCACATTGCAGCCAGGAGTTCACCCCACATTACAGCCAGGAGTCCCCCCACATCACAGCCTACCTGTGCTGAGTAAGAGAGGAGCCGGAGCCGAGCCGCCGCCGCCGCCTGTTTGTTAATAGCGCAGGGAACATTACAGCTTTCAAATCAATAGCTGCTGCCGCCACGAGCGTCATATACAACCCCTCCCCCCTTGTCCGGGAAACTTTAATAGACAGATCACCCATCCAATCCTGGGATGGGTGATCTCTCTATGAAAAAAGTGCCCGGAAAAAGGGGGAGGCGCTGTATATGACATGCACGGCGGGGAACACAGCTATTGAATTGATGGTGTAATGTTCCCCTCGCTATTAACAAACAGGCGGCGTCGCGACTCTCCTCTGCTTGCTTGCCCCCCCTGCTCCCAGGCAGCCCACACTCGCCAGCCCTCAAAATTTACTCGCAAAATGCGAGCAGGCGAGTTAAATTTTGAGGGCTGTACTAGAGTGTAGGTATGTTTGAATCATTCATAACATGGGCAATATATAAGACTGTCATTTTCTGGCGGTAAATTGGTAAGTAATGATCTGTGACTCTCCCACTTAAATGGTATACATATCATAGCTTGATTCAGCATAATTCCCTCATTTTTCTGTTGCCCCTGCGGAGTACATTCATGCGCACTCAGATAGCTATCTACATCTATAGAACGTTTATGCACACATTTCCGTTGATAAGTCTATGTCCTAATAAACCACTGTTTCTGTAACTGCATACAGAGAACCAGCTGCTTATTTCATTACAAGCATCATACTGTGTCCCTCAACTTTTTCTCACTTTTCCTCCATTTATCATTCAAAACTGCCATCACATAAGCGCCTTCAATCAACCATGCTGGAGCTATGTCTGTCACGTATCTCTCTGATGTATTTCCTACTGTTAAGGGACTTCCTCAGAAGACAAGGTCCCAAAAATATATATTAACTAGAACAGTAGCGCTAAAATAGTTCCAAACCACAAAGCAGGTTCAATGAGCAACTAGAAAACATGTTTCTTTTTGATTGCTGCCAATTAAAAAAGATTCAAAAAACTTTTGTTTCTAAATATAGGAATCATATATATTTTAATAAATTGCAGTGACTGTTTAAACTATTTATAAAAGGTACAGCATTGCAAAATGTTGTGTCTATCCCATATACTGTATTATTGTAGCTAAAATAAAGATCCGATCACATAGATGGGGATCTCCAATAGATAATGGGGTTCACACAATTTTTCTTCGTAGCTGTAGTAGAAGCAGGGAAATGAAAAGTGATAATTTCATTTCAGAAAATGGACATTTTTTTGACAACTGTTATGTTGAACAGACTTTTTAATGCGCCCTAGTGAGTACAGGTTGACTGTAATTTGCTGATGGAAGTAATATTAAAGGTGCACATTGACATACTAAATCTCACTATTCGCAGGAATGTGCAAATTACACTGAGTTGCTTTTTAGTAGCCAGAAGCAAATTTCTAATACTTAATTATAGTTTACTTATTAATATTATTTCCCTGTTTGACGGAGATCGCTGCTTAATTTTGAAATATGCAAATTGAAGTGAATTGCAGTGGCAAAAAGTAGTAGAATTTGATACCCACAGGTAAAAGGCAGCCATCCCAATGTCTAATTATGTTCCTCCTGCAGGATTGATCACGCTTCTGAAGTGATAACCCTCATCTTAGCACCACACCTGTGAGCCAAAACTGACAATTAACGCCTTCCGCCTCAGTGACTTTCAAGACACAGAATCTTTCATTGACATTTACATATCTTCCACTTAATAGCTATTTTTTTCAATGTAATACCAAAAACACAATATACAAAATGTTGATATGCAAGCAACACAAATGTTCAGTGTTAATGTAACAAACAGAGAATATATAATAATCATTATTAAGGAAAATCCTTAGTTTTCTAAAATCACTCCACAAATATTTTTTGGAAATTCTTTTATTTGTAAGTATTTAATGATTAGGCTGCTTAAAAATGATTATTGTTATTTATAAATTCATATTTAACCAATTGCTTAAACAACTAAAATAATAAAAAAATACATTTTCAAATAGTAATGAATTTGTGTAACCAAAGTTTGGTATCAACTCAATCTGCGTCATTCCCCTATTTCCACTAAAATAAAAAACAGCCTTGTTTCAAGTCAGGATTTTGAAATGCTTCACAGAAAATGTGCTTCTTACATCCTGACATGGTGCAGGAGGGTGAAGAGCTTAGTTAATTGTTAATTGTTTATATAAAGGAACAATGAATGTAGTGGGGAGGAAATTTAAATAAAATAACCCCAATTGTACATCACAATTAGATACATCTGGAGCAAAAGGATGTAAAGAAAAAGTTGACTTTGATATAGATGACCTAATTAGATGTGCAACTACTAGTATTACTAGTACTATAAGTTATGTGATGACTCAGTGACTTGAAGTTAAAGACAGACGCCGATAGGACACAAATAAAAGCCAGGACTATATTGCTAGATAAATAATGAACGATTTACAGATATTCAGAGAACAGCAATTACAATATATTTCCCCTTTTCAAGAGTTTGTTAGATGTACCATATTGGTTACATATACAAAAAACTCAGTCTCCAAACTTGTTTTAAACAGTGTAACTAAACTTTACAGTGAAAAATAGAATCTATTGCAGGTTACTTTAACTTATCTTTATCTTTTTGTTCTTTATTTTCACCGGTTGATCCTACCATCAAACACACTGCCTGTCCCAAGTTGACAACACTCACTCACTGTAATGCCTCTATGGGGAGCAGTATTGTCATCCTAGGCCAGGGGTGCCCAACCTTTTGAAGAGCAAGGGCCACTTAAGCGATAAGGTAACCGGTCGTGGCCACAATGAGCGGAGCGGGTGGAGGGCATGTCTGTGTCTGCTCTGCATATGCAAAGCGGACACGGACACAGCCCACTATACTTTTTAGCGGATTGTATTGGAGGTAGGGCACAAGTCGGTTTATGTCTGCCACTACTTATAGGTGAATGGAGGGTCCAATTGGTCGTGCTGTCGAACTGACCACGTGAAAAGGGGCCAAAGTTTGCTTTCACACTTATGAGCTACGGTTTACCCGCATCAGTGTACCTTTGGCTTTCCTGCACTTTGCAATATACTTCTATTATATTCTGCAGGTTTGGTGCACTTTCAGAAAGCTCACAAAACTTGCAGGTAATAACAGAAGTCTATGGCTCAGTGAAGATAACCCGCAGGTAAACTGCTCTGCACCTGCAGATCAGTTTGAAAGCAGCCCAGTAACCACTGCAGAAAATATATGCCCATATATACACTGCAATTTTAGTAATAAACTGACCTTTAATAACATTATTCTATTCCATCTCAGAGCAGGAGGGCTCCGCGGGCTACTGGTTGGGCACCCCTGTCCTAGGCTGTTCTCCTGATTTGGAATACAAACGCCTCCTCCTTTATCCATTTCTGTTACATAAGAAAGAGGTGCTCTGCAGGATAAGCTCCAACATATACTTTTTTGTTCTTATTTTTAGATAGTTACATTGTTACATATAGTTACATAGTTAGTCAGGTTGAAAAAAGACACACATCCATCTAGTTCAACCCACAGTTCATTCACATTGCTTGGTATATCTGTTGCTTCTCCCCTTTTTTGGGTCTTCTGATGCTACCCACCAGTATTAGAGAGAAATATATGAGGTATTGTCTAGGCATGTGAACTTGATGTGAGTCCCTTATAGCCGTTACACCATTCATTTTATGTAAGGCATATATGTGATTATGATGGCATTTACTCACCTTTGTGGTGAATTGGCTATGCGTTAGCCCCCTTGCCTCCCGTGTAGAATATAAGGGGGTATAGGAGGCATAGAGGGAATTTTAATGTGCTGTTATCTTTCCCCCTTTTTTTTTCCTTCTCGCTTTATCCCTACTTTGCGTCCAGTTGTGGGCTGCAGGTGGGTGATATTTTATTATGCACCAAGTAGATTTACATGGGTGAATCGATATTCCCTATGTGGACTATTACATACAAAGTATGTTGGTATAGGCGGGCTGTTTATAAGAATATATATGATGCACTTAATTTTTTTTTTAGTCTATTTATAATTAATTCTTAGCTTAGCTTAGCTTTTTTTCTGTATCTGATGCCGGTGGGCATGTTGATGCCTGTAAACTACGGATGTCTATTAGATATTATTGATACATTTTTTCTTTGCCCTTTGTCTACAGCAATGTAACCAATGGAGTATGCATTTAAAAAGGTGTATTTTTTCCATCAGTTAAAATGGTGCTGGTGCGGCCGTTTCGGGACTCACAACGAGGCTGCACTATACTGTTTGTGTACAAATGCGGTGAGTCGGGATGCCGCCTGTATCCCGTGACCACGTCCCCATCAAAACGAAACATTGGGAGGCGACGTTCTGACGTCACCGCGTCAAAGGGATCAGACCCGGAAGAGATGGGCTGCGTGTTTGTGGAGCCGGCCGGCTTATGTTTTTGCTGTTTTTACGTCCATTTGATGTAAGTGTGCATCTTTTTATTTAATATTAAAACCTGAGGATTTTACGCTATGCAAGTTCTTCTTTCTTCATGTCATATCCTGCATTAGTATAACATATGAAGCAATACCGTATGGTCCCTTCTCTGAAGACACCTATGAAGACACCATTTGCTATATGCCGTTTATGATCTCCTATAACTAAGAGATCACGGCCTTTCGGTAAGAGGCAGTGTGTGATTGTGGTGGAGGCTTTTATCGTCACCCTTTCTTGGATGTGGTGGATTATTAAGCACCTGGGAGATCATTGGAATTGAATATTTTTCTATTGGGACTTTTACTGTGGAGTGTGAGCAAGTCTATGATTGCCTTGGACACTTATTATTTATCACGAGTAGCTCTCCGGTTTGTTATCACATTCCTTTATTTCTGCACTTGTTGTGCTGCCCTCAGTGCAGTCTATATCATGTTTATTAGCGCAACTTTTTCTTTTTATCTACTGTGACACGACACCTTGTTTACAATGGCATCCCCCGTCCTGCCGCTCTGTGTCATGATCGTGGCACAACAGCGGACATCGAGTCTGTGGGTCCCGCGGGCACGGTCATGGAGCTTGTGGCAGCCGCACGCCCTGAATTTCAAAGCAACGTACCTGTACATTGCTTTGCGCACACCAGCCATTCTGCCGACGTGTATTTACTGACAGCGGTCGGCAAGTGGTTAACGTGAACTCAACGCCAAGTTCACTATATGGACCCATTATGTATTTGTACATGTTGATCATATCCTCCTTAATCTTCTCTTCTCAAGAGAGAATAAATTCAGTTCCTCTAATCTTTCCTCACCCTGAGCTCCTCCATGCCTCTTATCAGTTTGGTTGCTCTTCTCTGCTTTATCTCTAGTCCCTCGATATCCTTTTTGAGAACTGGTGCCCAAACCTGAACTGCATATTCCAGATGAGGTCTTACTAATTATTTGTAAGGAAGATATCCTTTTATTTAAGGAATTTCACATTTTAATAATAGAAAACACAAAGACTTCAAAAAGAACAAAGCCATCACATTGATTACATATAGAAGTAGCTTCTTTCTGTAATTGTATACATTTCATTACAGCAGACTACATAGCGTTGAACATTTCAGTACAGTATATAGTATACAAAAGTATATATACTATAGCATACTAAAAAAAAAAAAAAAGTTTATCAAAATTAGGAACACCACACAAAAGTTCAGGTCACTATCTCATAATTATTCTTACAGTATTACCAGCATCAACAGATGTGGAGATTAAACATGGAAGCTTGGAAAGAACTAAACTGTACTACCAGCTGTTGAATGAGATGCTGATTAGATGTAAAAGGCTATTGGAGTAGAGTGATATTCTAACCATGGACTCATCAACCAGAGTGCTTACAGGAGTTCCTCTTGTAAAATGCAACTTTCCTTGTGAACAACCTATTTGCCTTTAGTAAATCAAACCCATTTAGCCTCTTTACCATAGGTATCCAGAGCTGCACTATGTACATGAATTGCAGAGTAAATGCATTACAAATGTGAAAGTGATGCTTTGAAGGCTTACAATTTTAGATGTACTTAATGTCACTAATAATGTGGCATGATGGTCTCTCATGGTCTACTATAGCAAAAGTTCTGCTATATTTTATAACAGTATCCTTCTTTATAATATCCCTATTTGACCTTTAGATCTTAATTTTAAAAATGTACATGTTAAAACTGAATATGATTTATACATTTTTTATCAAAGCTGCCGATCTGACAAAACGCTACTTAAAACTTTTAGCAGTATCTTTACATTTACATTTACATTTCACTGAATTCACTGAATGCCCCAGTATTTTATGTTTTTCTTCACTGCAAAAAATAGAAAATAAAACAAAATTTAGATTTTTGTCTTGCAGTTTTTACATTGACCTTTGCAGAATCTATGAAAAGAGAAAGGCTAAAGTAACTTTTCTGTGTGTATAAGATTGTTTTTATTTACATTGTCTCCTTTTGTGCTAATGTATCCCTGTGAGTTATAAATTGAAGAATATTTTTTTAGAGAGGATTTTCAGAGAGTTCAAATTAAACCCCTTTGACCCATGAATGACCTTCTAAGATAGATATATGTCCTTGTACCTAAGTAGCCTTAGATGTCCTTTTCATGGCTGTTGAGATTCTTTGTTTCAGAATAAAAAAATAATTCTGTGCAATTGCTTCTCTCCCTTGCTGGCCATAAAAGAGCATCTCTAGGCAAATCGCATTTTGTAGGTATTAGGGTTAGACCTCTATCAAGTTTTTAATGTTCTGTGTCACCGTTGGGTATATTCACCTCTCTATTGTTAATGGTTACCGTTTTCAATGAGATAGATTTTTGAGGGAAAGCCAAACTTTTAGAGCTGACCCCAGAGCAAGAGGTAAAGGGCAATCTTCCAATGGAAACACCTGTTCTGAGGACAACTCCTATCACTTTGGAAGATTTCCTCTCACTTCATGTTATGTCGGAACTGAGGGGAAGATGTGGGCTGAGGTGTTGAATATAAAGCTTCTATATACATATTGTTGGAATATACATAAAACCTTCTTATCGATTTTCTTGGTAGGCCAGACCTAACAACATTTTTAACACAAGTAAAATTCTATATTTTACTTGTGTCAAATATGTTGTTAGGTCTGGCCTACCAAGAAAATCGATGGTATATTTCTATAAATATTGTTATTGTCTTTGTTTGAGAAGCACACATCAAATAACAATGTAATATAAAGTATTGTGCATTTTCTGTATGAAATTTCTATTTTATATAAACATTTGATATATTTTTTATTGTATGGCAGGCCCTCAACGCTAGATCACCAAGTAGCCCTTGCCCGAGTCCAACACTGAAAAAGCGTTATTCTTTAACTTTTGTAGTGATTGATTAATTCAGAATGTGATTTTGCATCATATATTACCTTGAATTTGCCTATATCAGCTGGAACTAATGTACTGTAGACATTACAGCAATATCTTTCCTTTGATATTAAGCAACTATTTGTATGCCTCAACAAGCCTATTCCAAAAACCTGAAATTAGAAATAAAGCTCTTATTTATGGGATTTGTTAAGGAAGTTATGACATTTCAATAGCTTTTTTAACCACCTCCTGCCCGCCGTATAGACAAATGATGGCAGCAGGGTGGCTCTCTTGTTCTGGGACAACGAGATATGACTACTCTCGCTGTGTTCGTCGCTGTGCAGCCCCAACAGTGCCCAGCAGTGATGCCAGTCAGTGCCCAGCAGTAATGCCAGTCAGTGTCCATCAGTGATGCCAATCAGTACCTATTAGTGATGCCAGTCAGTGCTGTCTTTCAATGCCCATCAGTGCTGCCTATCTGTGCCACCTTTCAGTGCCCATAAGTGTCACCTATCAGTGCCAATCAGTGCCACATATCAGTGCCGCCTATCAGAGCCTATCAGTGCACATCAGTGAAGGAGAAAAATTACTTATTTACAACATTTTATAACAGAAACTAATAAAACCTTATTTTTTAAAAAAATTTGGCCATTTTTCCTTATTTTTAGCATAGAATATAAAAAAGCACAGCGGTGATAAAATACCACAAAAAAAAGCTCTATCTGTCTTAAAAAAAATATAATGATGTAATTTAGTTACAGGGTTGCATGACCACTCAATTGTCATTGAAAGTGTGACAGCTCTGAAAGCTGAAAATTGGACTGGGCAGGAAGGTTGTGAAAGTGCCCAATATTGAAGTTGTTATGGGTCTGCTCTGTTCATTAAGTAAACTATGTTACACTTGTTTTTGATAGTACAAATATGTTTTGCATAAACTAATTCTGTTTCCACATTTCAAAAGAATTAGTAACAAAAATTATAGGTATTCCAAACAAAGCAAAAAGCTAAAGCTTAATATACCCCTATCAAGTTAACAGCCCGTGTACGTGCCTTTTCTAGAAAGCTTTACTTTGTAATTTGGATCGTTTGCATTGCCTAGATAAATTATCTTAAAACATTTGCTGCAGATATTGCAGGAAGAGTGTTAAATAAATGATGTAATCGATTGGCATGTTTCCCAAGCAAACAATAACATAGGATTATTTTAACTTGTTATGAAATCCAAACACTTCCGTTTATGTTGATGTAAAGTTGCTTAACACTCCAGCTTGAACAATCAACAGTGAGACTAAAAATCCATATACACACCTAATCTAAATGTAGGCTTCCTTTATGAATCATTGCAACTTTCTTGGCTCTCAATAATGCCACAGGGGACCTGCCAAAAAAAAGCAAGGTTTACCTATTTCATCAGGCACCCCCACCCCATGACAAAATATTCACCATAGCATAGCTGTATCATTGGCGTGATTCCCCTTTACTTTATATGCTGTGGTGTCCCCACCAAAAAAATGGGATTCGGAGTTTGGTCTCTAATGGGACACCAAAGCATGAGACTGACATAACAGGTGTCAAAATACACCTTCCCTTGGATTTCAAAAGCCTATACATACACTATACTTGCTCTAATTAATTTACTTCAATCTGTCCCCAGTAAATGTATACCCAATGTCATGCCTTTGGCCTACAAGGAAATACACTAATATCTTCTGGACTTGTAATTCAAATATTGTCCACTAGATGTCACTCTTAACAAAGGACCGTTGATGGGCAAGTTTTATGGTAATGTACATTTCCTGTCCCGTTACTGAAAACTGTCTTCACTTCCTATCACCACTCTTTCATCTCATTTCCACTGGACAGTCCACATGGAGTCAGCTAAGCCTGCACCACATGTTTCCTAAGTCTTGATCCTCCTGGGACAGCATCGCTGGTATGATAAAGACTGTTTATCTATATGCCTAGTATACATTTGTTTGTGTTCATAGAATTCTTATATGTTCATTTATTTGTTTATCTCTAGTTTCACTATTATTCATATGCATCTTGTATGGCCACCACCTTTTCATAGTAATAAACATCCAAAGTTACAGACAGTCTGGTTATTTAGGATGCAAAGTTTAGGCTGTATGTTGAGCTACATATACGCCAGGGGCAAACATGTAGCGAGAACAGAACACCCAATCTTATTGTACTTGATGAAGCACTTACAATTGGAAGATATTTGCTGTTTATGCCTCACATTTTCTAAACAAAAACATTGAAGTTTGACCCCTTTTCATCCTGCTATTTTCTTTTTGTCTGGACAATTTACGCTTCATTCCCAGTCTACATAGGTGAAATCTCCATAATAGGGGTGCATACAATATTACCCTTCATTGGACGATTTACCCCTTCATTTCCAGTCTACATAGGTGAAATCTCCATAATAGGGGTGCATACTATATATATATATATATATATATATATATATATATATATATAAACTGAAAGAGGCAATATCTCTCCAATGCTCTATCCAAAACAAAATTAAATGTTTAGGCTG
The DNA here is from genome assembly GCF_905171775.1 of Rana temporaria. NCBI lineage: Eukaryota > Metazoa > Chordata > Amphibia > Anura > Ranidae > Rana > Rana temporaria. Next base: position 249,689,725 of record NC_053493.1, on the reverse strand, counting down.
GAGGATAAGGCTGGAGGTAAAATTATCCAGCTTTTGCCTAAAGAAGGTAACCGATTTGTTTTTCTGCTTTTTGCTGTCTGTGTCCCATTGGTTGGATTTCCCTTCACATACTGTCTTTGTGACAATGTTCCCACTGTAGCATAAAGTGTGGGGAAATGTTCAATGGAAACACAGACAGCAATATAATGCTAAGAAAGGTTCTTGCCTTTCCCAACCCTGTTCATAAAAAGATTTTTTATTGCAATTGTATCCCTGTTAGAGAGAATTCTCCTTTACTTCAGTTTCTGGTGGAAAAGTAGTCACTGGTACAGAAAGTGAGAGAACATTTTTCAAATTGGGACACAACGAGCAAATAACTGCAATAACGACTGATACCCGTTATATGGGTCACTGCTCTCATCGCCTTGTTATTATTCTGCTGTATATCTGATCCATAAGTTTTGTTATACTTTATGTGATTTAATCTCTTGAGATCTTTGTTATTACTTACTTTTAGCAAACATATTTATTTTGCTGATCTTTGTACAGGTATTCTTATAACTTAATATAAACTTTAAAAATAATAATAATAATAATAATAATGAAAAAAAAATATTCCCTACTCTATCCAAAGCAAAATAAAATAAAAATAACATATGGCTAGAGATAAAATGTAATGAAGTCTAATTATCTCAGATCATATATATTATACAATATGAGCACAAGGATTTAACAAAAAAAAGTTGACCATAGAAGCAAGAGGATATTCAGCAGATGTTATGCCGCGTACACACGATCATTTTTCAGCATGAAAAAATGTTGTTTTAAAAAAACGGCATTTAAAATGATCGTGTGTGGGCTGCACATCGTTTTTCATGTTCTGAAAAACAATTTTTTTTTTTTTAACAAGCTGCATTTTTTAACGTCGTTTTAAACTATGACGTTTTTCGGGTTGTAAAAAATGATCGTGTGTGGGCAAAAACAACGTTAAAAACTTGCGAATGCTCAGAGGCAAGTTATGAGACGGGAGCGCTCGTTCTGGTAAAACTACCGTTCATAATGGAGTAAGCACATTCATCATGCTGTAACAGACAGAAAAGCGTGAATCGTCTTTTATTAACACGGAATCAGCTAAAGCAGCCCAAAGGCGAATTGAACTTCCCCTTTAAAGTGCCGTTGTACGTGTTGTACGTCACCATGCTTTGCTAGATAATTTTTTAAAAATGATGGTGTGTGGGCAACGTCGTTTTAATGATGAAGTTGGGAAAACTTCGTTTTTTAGACATGCTGAAAAACAATGTTTTCTTTCATGCTGAAAAATTATCGTGTGTACGCAGCATTACACTCTTATTTCTTCCTATTACAGCTCATCCCTATGCTCAAAAACAACTGTTTGACTCAAAAAACAAGGAAAGTTTGTCTACATTCAGTTTTTTTTTTTTTGCATCATCAAAAATTGATCTATTCTGATAAAATCTTTTTTTTTTAATTGAAATTGTTATTTAATGCAAACTGTTTTTTGTTTTGTTTTACCAGAGCAACTGTATCAAATAATAATAATTTTTTTGTGTATTGTCAGAATTACCAAGATATGCTGAGCTTAGTTACCTATCCAGGAATACGCGGACTCAAGTGAATGATATAGAAACACTAGAAATATATGCTACAGTGGTTTTATTGCTCCATCTATTGCCTAGGTAATATCATTCACTTGTGTTTTGCAATTTTTTATTGTTTTTTTTTGCTGAAATCCTTCTTGCTGCTGGACTCCGCCCAGTGACAAGAGAGGATATAAGTAAAAGGTTACACTCATTGGCTAGATGTTTCCCGCCAAAAGATTTGTCACCAATGCAGTGCTCTGCAGCTGAGGTAAATCTTCCTAGCAACAGCAGGCAGCTTGTCACCTGAAACACAAAACAAAACAAACCAGCAAAACAGCCAAAGAGAGACATGTACTTAGCAATTACCATAGCCCTCTATTAAGAGTAAAATGTATTTATTAAACAAATGGGTGTTAGGGGTGACAATGCCATGGGGCCACTTCTCTATTTTATTATTTTGTGGCACTGACATTTTAATCCTCCTGAAATACAACACACTCATTTCCACCTGAAATCTACCCTCTTCAATCGAAGGAGCTTCATATGCAGATATTTTATCAACTAATATACTCTGACTTAATTGTAAAAACTGGATCAGTTTTGGCACTTCAAGAAAAAAGGCCTTGAAAAAACTCATAGAAGACAAATAAATGATAATTAAAAGAGTGGATAAGGGAGGAGGCATAGTTCTACTAGACACATTTAAATACATACAGTAAGCATAAGCAGAGAGGCTTTTAGGGAACACTTTATTATATTTACAGTAGGTGTTTGTGATATTGTGTTTTTAGCACGACAGCGTCGCGCTGATACTCGGCGACATGGTGCCGAGATCTCGCCAACATCTCGCACTCACTGGAATAGTGACAGCACATCCCAGCAAGCGCGTCATAGAAGCGACTGGAGATCCGGGAGATCCGACTTGGATTCCCGCCAATTCTACACGTGTGCGGCGTTTGTTATGAATCCTGAGGGGGAAGTCCCCGCCGGATTTTAAATAAAAATCCGGCATGGGTCCCCCCCTCAGGAGCATAACCAGGGCCCTTAGGTCTGTTATGGGTTGGAAGGAGAGCCCCCCTACGCCGAAAAAATCGGCGTAGGGGGTCCCCCTACAATCCATACCAGACCCGTATCCAAAGCACGCTACCCGGCCAGCCAGGAAGGGAGTGGGGACGAGCGAACGCCCCCCCCCCCTCCTGAGCCGTACCAGGCTGCATGCCCTCAACATGGGGGGGTTGGGTGCTCTGGGGCAGGGGGCGCACTGCGGGCCCCCCCACCCCAGAGCACCCTGTCCCCATGTTGATGAGGACAGGGCCCCTTCCCGACAACCCTGGCCGTTGGTTGTCGAGGTATGCCGGCGGGAGGCTTATCGGAATCTGGTAGCCCCCTTTAATAAGGGGGCCCCCAGATACCGGCCCCCCACCCTAAGTGAATGAGTATGGGGTACATCGTACCCCTACCCATTCACCTGCAAGAAAAGTGGTAAAAACACAAATAAACCACACAGGGTATTAAAATATTTTATTAGTCTGCTCCGGAGGCCGCCCCCTGTCTTCTTTATTAGCTCTTTTACCAGGGGGAGCTTCTTCTTTGACGTCTTCGGGTGGGTGGGGGCCGCCGTCTGGTTCTCTTCCACCGCCGGGGGGGGTGGCTTTTAAAAAAGCCCCCACCCCCCCGGCGGGTTTCCTCCGGCGTCTTCGGCGGGGCTCTTCTTCTTCCGCTATCCCGACGGGTCTTCTCCGCTATCCGGGGGGTCTCCTTCTATGTTCGCCGCTCTCCGCTGTTGACTCGTCGCACCCCGGTTCTTTGTCTCGCAGTCCGGTCCCTTCTTCCGTGCTGTACGTCTTCTTCCGTGCTGTGAGTTCTTCTTCCGTGCTGTGACGTCATGTTCTTCACTTCTCTTCTCCTCCCGATGTTGACACGCCGGCTCTTCTCGCTGAAATGACGGATGCGCGCCTTGCATCGGACCTATATAGGCCTCACAGTCCCATCATGCTCTGTACCTACCCATGTGATACCTACCACGTGGGTAGGTATCACATGGGTAGGTACAGAGCATGATGGGGACATGCTGGGGGGTGCGCAGTGCGCCCCCCCGCCCCAGAGCACCCAACCCCCCCATGTTGAGGGCATGCAGCCTGGTACGGCTCAGGAGGGGGGGGGGGGGCGCTCGCTCGTCCCCACTCCCTTCCTGGCCGGCCGGGTAGCGTGCTTTGGATACGGGTCTGGTATGGATTGTAGGGGGACCCCCTACGCCGTTTTTTTCGGCGTAGGGGGGCTCTCCTTACAACCCATAACAGACCTAAGGGCCCGGTATGCTCCTGAGGGGGGGACCCATGCCGGATTTTTATTTAAAATCCGGCGGGGACTTCCCCCTCAGGATTCATAACAAACGCCGCACACGTGTAGAATTGGCGGGAATCCAAGTCGGATCTCCCGTCGCTTCTATGACGGCTCTGTCTCCATCGCGGCAAGCCAGCTCGGCGCTGGCTCCCGCGATGGGGCTCGTAGGTGCTCAATCTCGCCGAGAAAGAGAGCGAGATTGACACAAAATCGGGTTCACCTACTGTAACACTGCTTGGAGGTACTGTTATTGATTATAAAAAAAAAACCCTAAAGAAATTAGTGGATGAAGTTTATCTTAATGGAGTATTAACAATAACAAAATAAACCCTTTGGGCCAGATTCACATAGAATTGCGCCACCGTATCTTACCTGGCGCATTTTCAAATCCAGGAAGATTTTGCGCCGTAAGTTACGGCGGCGTAGTGTATCTCTCGGCGCGTATTTCAAATTGGGCGGGTAGGGGGCGTGATTCATTTAAATGAAGCGCGTCCCCGCGCCGATTGAACTGCGCATGCTCCGTTTTGAAATTTCCCGCCGTGCTTTGCGCGAAATGACGTCGCACCGACGTCATTTTTTGAACTTTGAGGTGAGTTACGTCCTTTCCTATTCACGGACGACTTACGCAAAAAAAAAAAATGTAATTCGACGCGGGAACGACGGCCATACTTTAACATGGCAAGTCTATCTATACGCCACATAATAGCAGCTTGGAAAAGCCGACTAGCGAAGACGTAAGAGAATGTGACGACCGCGCGTACCTTCGTGGATCAACGGAAAAAGCTGATTTGCATACCCGGTGCGGAAAACGATGCAAACTCCACCCAGCGGGCGCCAAAGTATTGCACCTACGATCCGAAGGCGTACGAAGCCGTACGCCTGTCGGATCGAAGCCAGAAGCCGTCGTATCTTGGTTTGAGGATTCAAACTAAAGATACAACGCGGCAAATTTGAAAGTACGCCGGTGTATTAATAGATACGCCGGCGTACTTGCTCTTAGAGTCTGTCCTTTTGTGTTGAGAGAAATTAACAATACTTGACAACATCTTACTTTTATAAGGTCCCCAAGATTCACAAGTATCAGGCAAATTCTCGTGGCTACCCAATTGTGGCTGGTATACTGCGGGTGGTATAGGACATTTAACTAGTGGCCTTATAGATTATGTAGGTCATTTTAAAAACCTTTTGTTTTAATACTAAAGGCCTACTTAAGAGATTTCATACATGTATTAAATATTTGGCTGTTGGTTAAGACCATTACCTCAAGCTGATGAAGGGAGTGTAAGTAGACTCCTTACCTAATCTTGGATGCTTTCCCGGAAGGTGGAGCTGGTAGTAGTTGGTATTCCACCAGGGGATCCCTCATGGATGTTTGGGCTTAGCTGCAAGTGACCCCAATCACCTAACATGTACTTACTGATGCAGAGGTGGATTGGTGCCTGGCTGACTACATGGAGCAGGGACCAGGTAGTGCTGGCAGCGGTGCTGTATTGTAGCTGATCAAACTGCAGCAGACTGCACTATAGTGGAATAGACTGTATCAGACTGGACAGCAGCCTATTGGACTGTAGCAGACTTGACTGTAGCATACTAGACTATAGCAGACTGGACAGCAGTGGACTAAACCTATGACAGACTGGACTTATGGCAGGCTGGATTGGTAGGTAGCAGACAATAGCAGGGGAAAACTGCTAGACTGTAACAGGGCAACAAACTGGTAGACTTAAATGGTATCAAGGCTGACTGGTAGATTGCAGCCGGGCTGACTGACAGGAGAACATATGTGGGGAATTAAATAAAGAAGTGCTGACCATTGTGTTCTTAGACTCTTCAAGGAATGTCACAATGGCAATATAGCATTTAAGCCATCAGCACAATATTATCAAAAAGTGAGACTGATTCACAGCCCCATCTTAATACAATACCCATGCTGGTGGTTGCAACAGTGTATAGCGCTACCCCCGCAGGAGCCGCTGTTTGATTCAGGGTCGGCTTTCTAGGTTACCTTCTTGACTTGGTCTAGGGGTGAATACTGTGAGTGTGAATAGAGAGAGAGCAAATGTCCAGACACAAGTTCAGTTTCAAAGCTTTATTCCAAGGCCCAAACTGGCCAACATCAACAGGGCACACGACAGGAAAAAGGCTGATGAGTGTAGAGGAACTTAGTATCAGGCCTTCAGATGTTTAGGAGAGACCAAGCTTGCTCTCAGCAATGATGCAGATCAATTCGTCGCCACCCAATCAGGGTGGGTAAAGTGCCCCCAGACAGGCAGTTATCTCAGGCCTGGCAACCGGAGCGCGACTTGCAAAAAATCACTGGGAGGATACAGACCTCTGCCACAGGCCTGCCTCAGGGCCTCTGCCACAGGCTGAACAATTTAGGATTTAGGAAATCAGTTTGAGTAAATCCTCCCAGTTAGTTCAATCAATGTCACCCACTGACAGCTTAAGCATACCTGTCATACAGTGCGGTGACTGGATCCCCGGTGGTTCATCTAGGCCTTTCCGGACAACCTCTGGTTCTAGGTTCTCCGGAGCCAATTCCCACCACACAGCTCCCAGCTTGGGATACTCTCAGCAACAGTTTGGGACCCAGCAAGCCGCTGGGGTCCCTCTCTAGTTAAGGTGCATGATGCACGACCTCCACATGGCATGACGCGGTGGCGGGGCCCATGGATGTGCATACCCTGAAGGTGGGTACCGCACCTGGAACTCGGGCCCCGCAAGAACAACCCGCCAAAAGCGGCCGCCACAGATATATCCCCCCCTCCCAGCATGCCCAACGAGGGAAGAAACCCCCTGATTGGCTGCTGAAAGGAGGTGGATCCCCCAGAACACACCCCTGGCGTGCAGACTGACCTACAGAACAGATTCTGGAATTGGTAGCAGCCTGAATTTCCACAATTCGTGAATGGGAGTGATTAAGCCTCCCATTCCCCACTAATTTTAGTGTAACGCCTGTACTGAAAGTAGGGGGGCGCTACAAGTGATTCCTAGTTATTCGGGTCTTCCTTTTCAAAGCCACTACACAAGGATTTTAATGTGCACAATGCCAAAACTTTGCCACTTGCTTGTATCCATTTCTGATCCTCCTAGAAAACATCAATAAGTAGCAGAGAACGGGAACTTCCCAGTGGAGCATTAATGTCTATCTTAGTAGGTTTGATGCTATAAAGCAGTGATGGCGAACCTTGGCACCCCATATATTTTGGAACTACATTTTCCATTATGCTCAACTACACAGCAGAGTGCATTAACATCATGGGAAATGTAGTTGCAAAACATCTGGGGTGCAAAGGTTCGCCATCACTGCTATAGAGCATCACTTTGCACTCTGACTGGGAAGTGTCAACTACCCAGTCAGAGTCCTAAACACCTGAAGCTCATCTGCCAACACAAACATAATTTCAAACTTTCCTGCCAGAGTTTTTCTTATTCCTACATAGGCTTTTGCTATATAATTATCATTCATAGTTTCTGTGGCATGGTAAGCAGAGACTTGATACCTGTTAGGATCTGTTCTTTCAGAAACGTTGTGTGCATACTGAATTATGCACTCCAGCTGTGGAATCTGTGCTTACAACAGAACTGCCTGTCTAAGGACCCCCCTCATCATTGTACATATGGTTGGATGTAAGCTTGTGTATCTGGTACTTCAATCGTCTGTTGTATCTCTTAACCTCCCTAGCGGTAATCCCGAGGGTGGCTTGGGTGAAATTTCAGTACCAAAAGTGGTGACCCCGAGCTACACTCTGGATCGCATCGTAGGATCCATGTACAGCTTCCTTACCTTGTCCCCTGGATCCTGCAATGTCTCCCCACTGTGTGTTGGAGCCGCCGTGTCTCTGTTGTGTCTGGCTCGATTCACAGTGCCGAGCTCCGTTCCCTGCGAGCGTTGCGACGCACGGGGACGGAGATCAGCGCCAAATTCAAAAAGTGAAAATCTTAGGCCGCGTACACACGACCGGTCCATCCAATGAGAATGGTCCAATTGACCGTTTTCATCGGTTCACCACTGAAGCAGACTGATGGTCTGATGTGCGTACACACCATCAGTTCAAAAACCGATCGGGTCAGAACGCGGTGACGTAAAACACACAGCGGCCTGAAAAAAACGAAGTTCAATGCTTCCAAGCATGTGTCGACTTGATTCTGAGCATGCACAGGTTTTGAACCGATGCTTTTGTGTACTAACCATCGGTTTGGACCGATGGTCAGCCGTCCATCGGTTCGATTTTAAAGCAAGTTCTCTAATTTTTGTCCGAAGGACAACAGACCAATGGGCCGTACACACGGTCGGTTTGGACCGATGAAACTGAACTTCAGTCCGTTTTCATCGGTTTGGACCGGTCGTGTGTACGCGGCCTAACAGATTACAGTACTGTATCAAATAATTACACACCCCCTTTGTCCCTAGTGGTTTGTCCAGTGTCCTGCATGCAGTTTTATCTTATAAATACTAAAAATAAATTGTACTGCAGCGCTGCTAAATAATTAATTATATGACACCAAAAAAATTACTAAATAATAATCGCAGCATATAAAGTAGGTGACCAACCAAAAAAAATGTGAATGAATAATAATGTAATATGCGCTGAATATTAACTCCTGTGGTGTAAACCTTTAAACAACGATACAAATGGTGGTGCAATTATATATAGACAAAACCATAATAATATTAGTCCCAATAGGTGCTGGGTGTGTGCTCAATCACTGCACTCCCTGTGTAGTAAACCAAGCACAATGCTGTTTAAGACTTGAATAGTGTTGGGTGCGATCAACCTCCCTACTCTCAGTTAGCTGCCTCACATGCAGGTGTCAGATCTTCCACATAGTGTAGCTCATGCAAGACAAAGAGAGAAAAAAGAGATCCTCATAGCGCAATCATGTAAACCATTAGGAGACAGATAATATGCTTGAGATAAGGGCGCACTCACGAATCCCCCGGACACAACAGGCAACAACAATCCTCCTTTAGCCCCTCAGGTTTAGATGTTCTCCTCATTCGGATGTGCGATCCGTCATTCCTGTTTGTAGCTCCTCCCCCACGCGTTACATCACTGGACACGTGACTTAGTCATGGGTTACAATGGTTTTACATGAGCAAGGCTTACAGCAGATTCATTTTTAACCACTTCCATACCATAGGACGTCATATGATGTCCTGGACTTTAGTGGGGGATATCTGAATGATGCCTGCAGCTACAGGCATCATTCAGATATCCTTCTTTTCAGGTTCCTTCGATTCTGCGCATCATAAGAATGATCATAGCGGTGGTTTCGCCGCTTGATCGTTCTTATAGGCGGTGGGAGGGGGAGGATGTCCCCTCCTGCTGCCATCTGGTGTTTCTCCGGGCTGAAGAGCATAGAGATGACCAGTGACAGTCTCTATGACTGTCTTTATGACTGTCGGAGGCCCGGTCTTATTGACCCCGCATCTCTCCATAAAGAGGATCTATCACACAATATTCCTATTACAAGGGATGTTTACATTCCTTGTAATAGGAATAAAAGTGATCATTTTTTTTTTTAAAGTGTAAAAAAAAAAATAAAAAAAAAAAATTAAGTAAAAGAAAAAAAATGAATAATAAAAAAATTAAAACGCCCCTGTCCCCAGTAACTCGCGTCCAGAAGCGAACTTGCACGCAAGTCCCGCCCACATATGTAAATGTCATTCAAGCCACACATGTGAGGTATCTCCACGTGCGTTAGAGCGAGAGCAATAATTCTAGCACTAGACCTCCTCTGTAACTCTAAACTGGTAACCTGTAAAAAAAAAAAAAACTTTGCCTATGGAAATTTGTAAGTACCGAAATTTTGCGCCATTCCATGAGTGTGCGCAATTTTAAAGCATGACATGTTAGGTATCTATTTACTCAGGGTAACATCATCTTTCACATTATATAAAAAAATTGTGCTAACTTTTCCCTTTTTTTTTATTTTTTAATTCATGAAACCGTTTTTTATTTAAAAAAAAAGGCGTTTTAAATATTATTGCAAAAATACAGTGTGAGATAAAATTTGCAATGACCACCACTTTATTCCCTAGGGTGTCTGCTAAAAATATATACAGTATATAATGTTTGGGGGTTCTGAGTAATTTTCTAGCAAAAAAATTATGATTTTTACATGACGGAGAGAAGTGCCAGAATAGGCATGGTATGGAAGTGGTTAAATTTTAACTGAACAAGCTCTAGATAGAAACTGATTGGTTACCATGCACAACTGCTTCAGATTCTATCTGGTTGATATTCTCAGTACTCTTATTTAGAAGACCCAGATAACACTGTACATTTTTATAGGAAGCCAGTTGTCCAATATCCTTGAATTTTGTTGTATTAACCAGTATAAAATTCTTCAGATTCAAAAACATTGTCATGAAAGTTGTAAAGTTTAAACTGAATTGCAGACCTGGCACTTTTCTAGGTGTGAAAACCAAGTTATGCCGCGCACACACGACCGTTTTCCGGGATGTAAAAAATGTCATTTTTAATGGTATAGAAAAAACTACGTTTTTTTCAACCCGATCGTTAAAACGGCCTTGCCTACACACGATCGTGAAAATAAAATGCTTTAGCAAAGCGCTGTGACGTACAACACGTACGATGGCACTATAAAGGGGAAGTTCCATGTTAGTAAAAGACGATTTGCGCTTTTCATTCTGTTACAGCGTGATGAATGTGCTTACTCCATTACTCCATTATGAACGCTAGTTTTACCAGAACGAGCGCTCCCGTCTCATAACTTGCTTCTGAGCATGCGCGTTTTTTCACGTCATTAAATCCCCCTACGACGTTAAAAATGACAACGTTAAAAACGTTGTGAAAAATTAGAGCATGTTCGAAATTTTTAATGGCCATTTTTTACATCACACACACACACGATCGTTTTTAATGACATAAAAAAAAACTTGATTTTTACAACCCCAAAAACGGTTGCGTGTACGCGGCATTAGAGTAGGTCATAAGCAACAACTAAATTACTCAACTATTGACCATTTCAAAAAAGTATGGAATACAGTTTATGTATTTATTATAAGGAAAAAGCACAGCTACATCAGGGTAGCAATACACAATCAATAAAAATCAGATATGGCTTTTTATTTTAATACATAATGCACATGCCAGGTAGGGTGATATAGTAGAAAATCCAAACCTAGTTAGTGACCATAAATAATAACTGCATTATTCCTTTGTCTTGCCCTTTGCACACACTAATGCAGTCTGACAGCTAGCTTTGCTCTTTTATTAGCTCCCCGTCAGCTGTGATCACTGATGGTGAAGTCAGGCAGCAACATTTACAAGTGCCAACCCTCACCAGCACCTTTTGGAGTATAGCTATCTTAATTCTGAGAGGGAGAATGACTTATTTAGGAAACGATGTGATTTTTTTTGCTAGGTGTTTTAAATACATGTTAAAATTAATTCAATTTTTTAGCAGGAGATTACTGTGTCGGTGTCTTTTTTTATCTCCTGTTCTTGGAAACTTTCAGGCTGATATTCCTATGGCTCATTGTGGCAGACAAGTTCAGTTTTCTTAGCAAATCACATAATTGAATGAATTATAGTAGGGCTTTTCTTTTATCTCACAACTTTTCTGATTTTCATTTATGGTATGCTCCATGTTAACAGCAGGTACAGTTGCTACACAGAGAACAAAATTTTTCCATGCTGTCCAATGCTTCATTGTGTCCCTGACCCATGCATTTCATAATTTGTCATTAATATTTTTTTAGTGGCAAGAGATGGATGGCATAATAATCATGTGTATGGCACAGTGCTGTTCAGCTCAGTCTTTCAGGGGCCAGCCTATAGTTCTAGGATTTCTAGATGAATAACCAGCAATAAAGTATGGTTTAGTAAAAAAAAATCAGATTGTGTCCACTGTAAGCTCTAAAATCTTAGTCCTGGCACTTGAGAACTAGTACTGGATGGCAAGGAAAACCTATATACTATTTTTTCAGAATAAACATAAATATGATTATTATTATTATTATTCATTGTATTAATACTAATAATAATAATAATACTACTACTAATAATAATAATAATAATAGAAATATGTAACTTATCGTACGACAGATCGTACAACATTTTTCGCTTAATAGTCGCATGTAGAAATTTAATAGGCTATTAAAGTCACGAATATTCTCGTACGACAGAAAAAAAAAATCGGAAGTGATGTCATGTGTTGTAATGTATTTGTATTATATACAAATACATCTGGCATCGTATGAGGAAAAGTTCCGTGCTTGTCCAATCGAATAATATCGGATGAACTGTTGTGATCGGCTCTCGAAAGTAGTGTACACACGATCTGGAAATCGTAAGATCCTTCCTCAGACGATCGTTTTTGTCCGATATTCGCATCTTGTTAACGGGCCATGAGAAAGTTTTTTTTTTTTTTTCTAGCATAACATTTGTTAATTTTAAAACAATTAGGGGCAGATCCACAAAGCGAGTACGCTGGCGTATCTACTGATAGGCCGGCGTATTTTCAAATTTTCCGCGTCGTATCTTTGTTTTGAATCCTCAAAACAAGATACGACGGCATCTGGGTTAGATCCGACAGGTGTACGTCTTCGTACGCCTTCGGATCTAAGATGCAATTCTTCGGCGTCCGCTGGGTGGCGTTCACGTCGTTTTCCGCGTCGGGTATGCAAATTAGCTATTTCCGACGATCCACGAACGTACGAGTGGCCGTCGCATTCTTTTACGTCGTCTCTAGTCGGCTTTTTCCGGCGTATAGTTAAAGCTGTTGTTTGGTGGCGTACTCAATGTTAAGTTGAGTACATCTGGCATCGTATGAGGAAAAGTTCCGTGCTTGTCCAATCGAATAATATCGGATGAACTGTTGTGATTGGCTCTCGAAAGTAGTGTACACACGATCTGGAAATCGTAAAAACTTCCTCAGACGATCGTTTTCGTCCGATATTCGCATCTTGTTAATGGGCCATAAGAAAGTGTTTTTTTTTTTTTTTCTAGCATAACATTTGTTAATTTTAAAACAATTAGGGGCAGATCCACAAAGCGAGTACGCTGGCGTATCTACTGATAGGCCGGCATACTTTCAAATTTTCCGCGTCGTATCTTTGTTTTGAATCATCAAAACAAGATACGACGGCATCTGGGTTAGATCCGACAGGTGTACGTCTTTGTACGCCTTCGGATCTAAGATGCAATTCTTCGGCGTCCGCTGGGTGGCGTTCACGTCGTTTTCCGCGTCGGGTATGCAAATTAGCTATTTCCGACGATCCACGAACGTACGAGCGGCCGTCGCATTCTTTTACGTCGTCTCTAGTCGGCTTTTTCCGGCGTATAGTTAAAGCTGTTGTTTGGTGGCGTACTCAATGTTAAGTATGGCCGTCGTTTCCGCGTATAATTTAATTATTTTTTTTCGTTTGCGTAAGTCGTCCGTGAATCGGGCTGGACGTAATTTACGTCCACGTCAAAACAATGACGTCCTTGCGACGTCATTTAGCGCAATGCACGGCAGGAAATTTAGGGACGGCGCATGCACAGTTCGTTCGGCGCGGGGACACGCTTCATTTAAATGAAACACGCCCCCTTACTCGCCGATTTGAATTAGGCGCTGTTGCGCCGCGAGAAATACACTACGCCGCCGTAACTTACGGCGCAAATTCTTTCAGGATTCAAACCAAAAAAAGTAAGTTACGGCGGCGTAGCGTATACGCTGCGCCGGGGCAGATCTTTGTGGATCTGCCCCTTAGTATTGTTTTGCTGTAGATAAAAAAGTGTGATTTTTTTTATGTGATTTGTTCTATTTATAATAAAGAAAATAATCTGTGCTGAGGTGATTTATAAAATACAGTATAAAGCTGCTACCATGCAACTGTAATACCAGTTAGACAAATCAAAATACTTTAAAGCAGTGCTAAATTCTTAAGTAAACATTATAAATAAACACCATTCATATGTATAAAGTGCTAGAAATATGTGTAAATATACCATATGAAATGTACAGTAAATGCAAGTGCATAACATTTAACAAACCAAAGTGCAATTGCTTTGTGCCAAAAGTTCATAAAATTTCCCCATGAAAAGGAAAAACTGTATGGACCTTGTGTGGATGAACACCTAAGCGGTAATACAAATTTGGAAGTTTTATTCTTTTGGGGCAATTGACGTATTTAAGATTAAGGGCTGAGTTCATACTTGCTTCACGATGGGTCCATACCATTTTTGCTTCAAAGGGTGATGCTTCATGGTGGCATAGGGGGTCTATGTTGAAGATGCAATTCATATCAGGAGGCCTTGAGATGTGGATTGAGTTTGAGCATTACTGACCATTTATAATATAATGGTCTATTTCATCTGGAAAGAGGCTCCTTGAATTGGTGATGGAAGAACTGGTTTCACATTTGGAGGCAGAAGTGCAGAGACACCTCAAGTCAATTTATGAACTGTCAGATATCACAGATTGTTCATTTAATAAAGTTTTATGAACTTTTGGCACATAGCACTTGCACTTTGGTTTCATATAGTATATTTACTATCTTTTCTAGCACTTTATGCACACGAATGGTGTTTATTTATAATGTTTATTTGAGAATTTAGTGCTGCTTTAAAGTATTTTGAGTTGTCCTATGTATGATTACATTTTATTTCAGTTTCTGGTACAAAGCATGAGAATATTTAAGAATGAAATATTGCCTTAAAATGGCAGCAATTGTTTATATTAATTTGTTTATTGTTAACATGAATGCACAAAACAAAGTTTAAATATGAATGTTAGCTTGGATTGAGTAACTTTAATTAGCAATAATATTGTATTTATGAATGAAGCCTGCAAACACTAGCTGCTTGCTACCAGTACCTGACTGTCAGATAGCCAGCTTCAGTAGTTTTACAGAACTGAGCTCCTGAAATGGTCAAAGAAGCCCTAGACATATGAGGTAAAGATTTAGGGCCAGATCCACAAAGAGCCGGCGTAATGTAAAAATTCCCATTTAAAGCGGGGGTTCACCCTTAGAGGGCACTTTTTCCCCTTAGATTCCTGCTCGTTTTCTCTAGGGGAATCGGCAATTTGTTTTAAAATATGTGCAGTACTTACCCGTTTACGAGATGCATCCTCTCCGTCGCTTCCGGGTATGGGCTGCGGGAATGGGCGTTCCTTCTTGATTGACAGTCTTCCGAGAGGCTTCCGACGGTCGCATCCATCGCGTCACGATTTTCCGAAAGATGGCGAACGTCGGTGCACAGGCGCAGTATAGAGCCGCACCGACGTTCGGCTTCTTTCGGCTATGAGTGACGCGATGGATGCGACCGTCGGAAGCCTCTCGGAAGACTGTCAAACAAGAAGGAACGCTCGCTCCCGAAGACCCATACCCGGAAGCGACGGAAGAAGATGCAGCTCGAAAACGGGTAAGTACTGCTCATATTTTAATACAAATAGCCGATTCCCCTAGACCGAACGAGCAGGAATCTAAGGGGAGAAAAAAAAAAATTTAATAAATGGGTGAACTCCCGCTTTAAGTTACATTGCCTTAAAATTTCTACCTAAGTGCCTGATCCACAAAGCACTTACCTAGAAATTTTCGGCTGTGTAACTTAAATTCCACCGGCGCAAGGCGTTCCTCTTCAAATGGGGGTGATTCCCATTTAAATTAGGCGCGCTCCCGCGCCGGCCGTACTGCGCATGCTTGTGACGTCATTTTCCCGACGTGCATATCGCGAAATTACGTTAGGCCAAGCTTTGTGGATCGCGCCGGGTCAATAAAGTTGCGTCGGGAAAAAAAAAAGATACGGCGAAAAAAAAAAAATTTAAAACAAAAAAAAAAAACGCGTCGCTGGACAGAAGGGTCTGCTTTTACAAGGTGTAAACAGTTTACACTTTGTAAAAGCAGCCCTAATTTTACGATTGCAAACTAAAACTTACGGAGAAAAAACTAAGCTGAAAAGCTTTGTGGATCTCCGTAAGTGCTAATTTGCATACCCGAGGCAGCATTTCGACGCAAAATGCCCCCAGCGGCAGATGCGGTACTGCATCCTAAGATCCGGCAGTGTAAGTCCCTTACACATGTCGGATCTTCTGTCTATCTCTTGGAAACTGATTCTGTGGATCAGTTCCAAAGATAGAAACAGGGATACGACGGCGTATCAGTAGATACGCCGGCGTATCCCTTTTGAGGATCTGGCCCTTAGAACCTTAAAATTTAAGTCTGTCACAAACACATCCAATTAAAACTGTTCAAACTTAAAGGATCACTAAAGGATTTTTTTTTAGCTAAATAGCTTACTTTACCTTACTGCAGTATTGGTTTCATGTCCTCATTGTTCGTTTTTGCTTTGAAGTTGCTGTAATTCTGCTGTGATCTCCACACTTCCTGCTTGTCTGGCTCCTTATGAAATTATCAGATTCATTTTAAAAACAAAACACTGCCCTGGATTTGTTTGTTTTTGTTCTGTGGGTCTCTCTACTTCACAGAAACATGAAACCAGTTTAAAAACGAAAGTGAAACTGCAGGTACATTATATGATTGAATGTAATCTATTTTTAATCATTTTTAAAAGGAATCAGTTAACTTGTATGTCTCTATACCCTGTAAACAGTCATTTCAGCAAAAAAAATGTTTTCCTTTAGTGACCCTTTAAAGCAATGCAAACCCAGAAGTTATCTTTAGTGAAAACTGCATGTAATAAAATGCTATATCTAGATACTGTATAAAAGGTTAAACTAATATGCAAATCTATTTATCTGTGTGAAAAAATGTGAACTTGAACTAATGTAATGGACATTGTCAATGACCAATTGTAAGGCTGATGAGGGTAAGAGAGGTTGAAGGCCAGCTCAGCTTTTACCTAAAAGCTTTAAATATGCATATACAATTTACTGACTTTATTAATGGATCCAGTGATTCGTTTAGTATTAGTTATTTTTTAAAGAAGACTTGTCTTTCAGAATTTTTTCATAATATACTTCAGGTTTTTGACAAGGTTTACATTATACTAAAAGTCCCTCAAAAGTTTAAATTATTTTATCACATGAAACAGATGCACTGGAAGTTAATGCAAACTCAAACCAATTATCCATGGAATTATATTTGGACATAAAGTGATAATTAATATATTCTAATACTCTCACCATTTATAAAAAAAAATGTGCATGACACCTATTTCTGCTAAGGAGAAATGAGCAGTTCCATCAACAGAATCTGTCAGTAAATTCTAATTAAACATAGAGATACCTACTATTTTTTGAAGACAACAGAAAAGTGAGTAATAATAGGTCTGATTTTAATCTGATTCTTAGTGAGACCATATTAGCATAAATTGCAATAAGACTTGCTTTCAAAGCCATTAACACTTGTCTTTAGAGATTAACTGAACTTTGCTTTACTGAATGATAGTTTAATGCTAGGTACACACATCCTGTTATTGTTTTTTGATGATAGGTATGAATTTTATATTAGTAAATGTGAAGTGAGATCATTTTGTTAGGTTGCTTAAAATTAAATTACAAGCATAAAAACATTAATGCAGTTATGTTTTAAAACATATTTTAAAATGCATTTTTAAAGTAAACCAGTGTAATTATCTTCACTCACCCACCTCCTCTTCAAATATTTTAAGAAATGGAAGCAAGACCTGATACATCTAATACCCTCTGAGTAATGGATTAAAATATGGTCCAGGATAGCCAAATGCTCAGCTTATAAGGTCATCCTTAGGTATTAATAGGTCATGCATGGATCATGAAAGTAGTTCTGTCTTACAATGACATACGTTTTAAGGGCTGTGGTCACAAAGGGGGTGTTTTCCATAAATGATCATCTAGTCCAAAACTTCTTTCATTTTGTTCCAGAATCTTTGGTCATATGCAAACTCCATATTACTGTGCCAAAAGATCCCAGGATAGTACTCCTACACCACTCAATCTCAAGTTTCCCCACTTCCCATAAAAAAAAAATCTCACCACTTTTCTTTTTAATGCAGCTAAAAAGACTATTGCCAATTGCGTTTACTGGCAGGGGCACTTGAACATACTGACCAAGCTTAAAATTCAACTTGCTATCTGCAAAACACATATTAAACATTATGACTTGTGTAGCAATTTAAAAAAAAATGATATAAGGTAAGGATTAAAATGAATTAAGACATGTGTGAGAGAGCGCCAACTATCAGACTGAGATATGACTACAAAACATGATACAACTTTTTACTTTGACCTCTAATTGATTAGCAAATCAAACTCCAGGAATAGGGATGAGCTTTGGGTTTGGGTCAACCATTCGTTCATCCAAAAAAAGCAAATCACCTTATTGTTAAGTGTACAAAACTACAATTTTCTCAATCTCCCTTTTGCCATTGTTGCTAAAAAGGAAGTTAGGCAATCTACTATATTCCTTATGCCTGGGAGGTTCAAAGGGAGAGGCACAGATTCTTTATGTGCAGTTGGTAGGTGGGATTTTCTGTATAATTAGGACAAAGCAAATATCAGGCAAATACCTTTTGAGAGGCAGTTCATGTCTTATTTTTCTTTTTGGCAGCAGGTGTGCTATATGACCAGAGCATGTGGAGAAGGTTGTGGAGATGATAACCAAGCCTTTTTTTATACATCTACTGTTGGCCGCAACCGTCATGATTTGCAGCTTCTGTCTACAGCATATCAAGTGTGATAAATATACCAATCATTTGGGTACAGACTGCATGGGAAGACACATGATCCTTCACCTAAAAAGTTAATGAATGATACTGTTCAGCAGCAGAACTCCTGCAACCTCCTACTTCTTTCCACCTCATCCCAGCACAAGAGCTCAATCAGAACACAAGAATCTCTATCTGCATCTATCTGCATCCTCTGCAACATCTGCTATCTCAAGCAATAGGAGTTGGGGTCTGACAAGATGTTTCAGAGTCTTACCTTGCAATACAACAAATAGAGAAAATGGTCAGCATGGGACCAGGCAGAGTAGGGCCAAATGTATGTTTGAACTTTGCTGAAAAAATATTTTGCTACTCCTTCTCTGTATGACGATACCACATGTGTGATATTTTTTTACAGTCTACTCACATAGGGGCCTGAAATCCAAGGAGCACCTTCAGGCATTCTAGGGGCATAAATTATGCATCTAATTTCCTGACTATCTATCACATTTTTGGGAGCCCTGTAGCACCAGGACAGTAGAAACACTCACAAAACCACCTTTTTGAAAAATTAACACCCCAAAGTATTTTTAAGAGCCATGAGTCTTTTGAAGACTTTATTGTTGCCACATGTTTTTGGAAAATGCAGAAAGATAATGAAAACATTATTTTTTACACAAACTTGTCAATTCAAACAGATATTTCTCACACGAAGCATAGGTATACTTAGCATGACAGGAATCAGGGACAATATGACTGGTGCGTCAGTGATCAGGGACAATATGATTGGTGTGGCAGTGATTAGGAAGAATATGACAGATGTCTTAGTGATCAGGGACTTTGTAACTGGTGTGGCGGTTAATTAGGTACAATAAGACTGATGTGGCAAGTATTAGGAAAATATACATATATAGAAAACAAGTGAACGTGAAAATATAAAAAAAAACAATATAACCATGTAGGTGAATGCATATAAGGTCGATATTCCTGATATCATAACACAAAACAGGTATCCCTATTTGCAATAAATTCTAATGTGTCCAAATACAAAGTGAACAAGTAAAGGTTCTATTTTAAAAAAAAAAACACATCAGATGATGATCAAAAAAAGGCTAAAGATGTACAGTCCTCCTATAGGTGAGTTGGTGACTTCAAACCAGAGCAAACCAAGGAAAAGTGATGTAATAGGAAAGAAATCCTCCACCTTCTATATAACTGCCTCTTACCGAAGATGAAGATACCAACTAGAGATCTTCTGTAGATGTATGGTCTATAACCCGGCCTAAGGGTCTATGCGACTGGATGTTGTTTCTTCGGCAGTAAATCGTTCCCCAAGCAGTCATGTATGATCATAACCAGGTGAGGAAGGAAAAGGTGAGGAAGGAAAATATGACTGGTATGGAGGTGATCAAGGAAATTGCAACTAGTGTGTTGGTGATCAGGGACAATATAACGGTAATTAAGGAAAAAAATCACCAGTATAGCAGTTGATCAGGAACACTGGGAACTGGTGTGGTGGTGATCAGGTACAATATGACTGGTGTGGTGGTGATCAGGGACACTATGAATGGTGTGGTGGTGATTGGGAACACTGCAAGTGGGTGGTGGTGATTGGGGACAATGACTGGTGTGGCAGTGATTAGGGTCACTGACTGACAGCACTGGTTTGGTGACATTGTACTGCTGTGGCAGTGATTAGAGGTAATGGCGGATGACACTGAAATATTGCCTGTGCCATGTGCAACACAGGAAAGGCAGGGGAGATTAAAGAGCTGAATGCATGGCTAAAGACATGGAGTAGGAATGAGGGATTTGGGTTTCTAGAGCACTGGGCTGACTTTTCATTGGGGTGCCACCTATAAGCCAAAAACGGCTTGCACTTGAATGGAAGGGGGTCTGCTGTGCTGGGAGAGAGGTTTATGGGAAGGCTGGAGGAGTATTTAAACTAGGATTAAGGGGGAGGGTGAACTAGAATTACATAGGGTACACAGGTCAGTTAGGGGTCAGACATTAATGGAGAGTGGAATGGGTAAAGATGGGGGGAGGAATATGGCAGGTGACAAGAAAGTTCCCATGTTGCAAACAGCCATTGGAAACAATAGTGTCCTTTGTACTACTAAAATGTATATGAAAAACACCAAAGAAAAATGTAATAATATGTTAAAGTGTTTGTTCACTAATGCCAGAAGTCTGGTGATAAGTAAAATCATGCAGGTGCTGTAGCGTGGAATAAAGCAGAAACACCTCCACCGATGGTAGCAATGGCCGCTCACCTCACAGATATGACCCTCTGTTAGATTAGGTCATATACAGCAATCCCATAAGGGTATCTCCAATAGCAAGGAAAATCCAGCAGTGATAAAGAGGTCTCCAAAAGGATGGTCAGCAGTAAAGCATCCAATCCAAATATAAAAGAAAAAAGCACATAGTGTTTCTCCGTGGAGACAAGGCAATAAAATTTAATGGGTAAAAGAATGCACTTACAGAGCAGGGCACTTAATCCAGTGCCAAGAATAACAGGCGTGTGTGTGACTGTGATGGCGGGTGACGTCACGCTCTCCCTACCGAACGTTGCGTCCCAGGGGCGGGACCGCCCCTGGGACGCAACGTTCGGTAGGGAGAGCGTGACGTCACCCGCCATCACAGTCACACACACGCCTGTTATTCTTGGCACTGGATTAAGTGCCCTGCTCTGTAAGTGCATTCTTTTACCCATTAAATTTTATTGCCTTGTCTCCACGGAGAAACACTATGTGCTTTTTTCTTTTATATTTGGATTGGATGCTTTACTGCTGACCATCCTTTTGGAGACCTCTTTATCACTGCTGGATTTTCCTTGCTATTGGAGATACCCTTATGGGATTGCTGTATATGACCTAATCTAACAGAGGGTCATATCTGTGAGGTGAGCGGCCATTGCTACCATCGGTGGAGGTGTTTCTGCTTTATTCCACGCTACAGCACCTGCATGATTTTACTTATCACCAGTCACTTTAGAGAAGATTCTTTTATGGACTTTCTAATATTGGACTTTTAGCGCTGCACTATCTACTTGTATTTACTTTCAGGAATTTTATCAATTGAATCCTAGTGTTCAGCTGCTTGCTTTATGTGTGTTTTATTGCGCTGATTATACTTTTTACATATAAATGCCAGAAGTCTGCCAAGCAAAATAGGTGAGTTGGAAGCTCTGGTGCATGAGGAGAGCTATGATGTAATCGGTATTGCTGAAACTTGGCTTCAGTCCTCACATGACTGGGATATTAATATTCCTGGCTATGCACTCTTTCGGAGAGACAGGGTAAAAAGGAAAGGTGGCGGGGTCTGTCTCTATGTGAGAAGTAATATCAAAGCAAGCATGAAAGAGGACCTGGTTGATGGAGAGTGTGATTAGGCTCAAGCATTATGGGTGGAACCTCATAAGTTAATCATTGGAGTTTACTATAGACCACCCAATGTTAATGAGGAGGTGGAGAGTCAGCTCCTTGCACAGATGAAAATGGCTGCAAGGGGTGAGACGGTGATAATAATGGGGGATTTTTTACAACCCAGAAATTGACTGGAGTAATGGCACTGCTGGGACAGTTAAAGGGCAAAAATTTGCAAACCTATTACAGGACAACTTTATGGTCCAGTTTTTTGAGGCCCCAACTAGGAATAATGCTCTGTTGGACACGGTAATCTCAAACCATGCAGAGCTTATTACTAATGTTCAGATAAAGGAACAGGTAGCAGTGATCATAACATGATTTCATTTGATGTTAGCTGTAAGCAAGAAATACATACAGGAAAGATAAAAACACCTAATTTCAAGAGAGCAAATTTTACAAGGATGAGGGCTGCTCCCCAGGAATTATGCCGCGTACACACGATCGTTTTTCATGTCATGGAAAAAAACGAAGTTTTTCTTGACGTGATCCCTCTCAAGCCTGCCTTGCATACACGTGATAAAAAATGCTCGAGCAAAGCGTAACTTACTTTTTTTGGTTTGAATCCTGGAAGAATTTGCGCCGTAAGTTACGGTGGCGTAGTGTATCTCTCGCGGCGTAACGGCGCCTAATTCAAATCGGCGAGTAGGAGGGCGTGTTTCATTTAAATGAAGCGTGTCCCCGCGCCGAACGAACTGCGCATGCGCGGTCCCTAAATTTCCCGCCGTGCATTGCGCTAAATGACGTGTTTTGACGTGGACGTAAATTACCTCCAGCCCGATTCACGGACGACTTACGCAAACACATTTTTTTTTTAAATGATACGCGGGAACGACGGCCATACTTAACATTGAGTACGCCACCAAACAGCAGCTTTAACTATACGCCGAAAAAAGCTGACTAGAGACGACGTAAAAGAATGCGACGGCCGCTCGTACGTTCGTGGATCGTCGGAAATAGCTAATTTGCATACTCGACACGGAAAACGACGGGAACGCCACCCAGCGGACACCGAAGAATTGCATCTTAGATCCGAAGGCGTACGCCTGTCGGATCTAACCCAGATGCCGTTGTATCTTGTTTTGAGGATTCAAAACAAAGATACGACGCGGGAAATTTGAAAGTACGCCGGCGTATCAGTAGATACGCCGGCGTACTCACTTTGTGGATCTGCCCCGATGGTTTTTAATGACCAATTAAAAAAATGAACATTTTCGCGTCATGAAAATCGGTCGTGTGTATGCGGCATTAGACTGGGAGAGAATATTGGCGTAGATAAACTCAGAACAGAAATGGGAATTCTTCAAAAAGACTGTTTCTGAACTCACTGCAAAGTATATTCCCATGGGCAATAAGTTTAAAAGGCTAAAAATAAAACCTATGTGGCTCACGGTCAAAGTTAAAAAAGCTATAAACAATAAGAAAAGAGCTTTTAAAAAATATAAAAATGAAGGAACACTAGTGTCGTTTAAATGTTACAAAGAATATAACAGAATACGTAAAAAGGAAATCAAGGATGCAAAAATTCACAATGAACGACAGATTGCAAAAGATAGTAAGACAAACCCCCAAAAATTCTTCAAATATATTAATAGTAAAAAGGTCAGGTCTGAGCATGTAAGCCCTTTACAAAATAATCTAGAGTGGGTGACTGGGGACAAAGAGAAGGCTAATTTATTAAATACTTTCTTCAGCTCTGTGTATACAATGGAGCATGGGGGAGCTCATGTCCATAATGGGGGTGGTAGTGACACAGCCCCAAATCCACAATGGCTCAAAAGTGATATGATCCAGAAATATTTAGACAGAATAAAGGTGGATAAAGCACCTGGACCAGATGGCATACACCCACGGATCCTAAATGAATTGAGCTCTGTAATTTCTAAGCCATTGTATCAAATTTTTAGGGACTCATTAATGACAAGAATAGTACCACCGGATTGGCGCAGGGCCAATGTGGTGCTTATATTTAAAAAGGGAACAAAGTCTTTACCAAGTAACCATAGACCTGTTAATTTAACTTCTATAGTTGGGAAGATACTGGAACGTTTAATAAAAGACCACATAGATGAGTTCTTGCTGGAAAAAAAATATTTATGCAACAGACTGCATGGATTCATGAAAGACAGAAGTTGTCAGACAAACCTGATTTCTTTTTATGAAGAGGTAAGTAAAACCTTGGACAGAGTATTGGCGGAAGATGCTATACTTGGATTTTGCAAAAGCATTTGATACAGTTCCCCACACACGGCTAATGTGTAAGGTAAAGTCTACAGGATTGAAAACATCAGTTTGTAAATGGATAGAAAACTGACTAAAAGACAGAATTCATAGAGTAGTGGTTAATGACTCTTACTCTGAATGGTCCAAGGTTATCAGTGGTGTACCCCAAGGTTCAGTGCTGGGACCCTTACTTTTTTATATCTTTATAAATGATATTGGGTCTGGGATCAAAAGTAAAATTTCTGTCTTTGCAGATGACACCAAGCTATGCAGTGGAACAACGTCCTTACAGGATGTCGCCAATTTACAAGCCAACCTCAATGCTCTGTCTAATAGGGCAACTATGTGGCGGATGAGGTTTAATGTTGATAAATGTAAAGTTATGCACTTGGGGGCTAAGAATATGCATGCATCATACATACTAGGGGGAGTACAACTGGGGAGATCCATAGTGGAGAAGGATCTGGGGGTTTTGGTAGATCATAAGCTCAATAATAGCATGCAATGCCAAGCTGCGGTTTCCAAAGCCAGCAAAGTCCTTTCTTGTGTTAAGAGAGGTATGGACTCCAGAGAGAGAGATATAATTTTGCCCCTGTCATTAGTAAGACCTCTTATCTGGAATATGCAGTTCAGTTTTGGGCACCAGTTCTCAAAAAGGATATTGGGGAACTGGAGAAAGTGCAGAGAAGGGTAACCAAACTGATAAGAGGGCATGAAGGAGCTCAGCTATGAGGAAAGATTAGAGGAACTGAGTTTATTCACTTTTGAGAAGAGGAGAATAAGGGGGGATATGATCAACATGTTCAAATATATAAGGGGTCCATGTAGTAAACTTGGTGTTGAGTTATTCACTTTACGGTCAACACAAAAGACAAGGGGGCAATCTTTACGTCTAGAGGAAAAAAGATTTCATCTCCAAATACGTAAAGGTTTCTTCACAGTAAGAGCTGTGGAAATGTGGAACATACTCCCTCCAGAGGTGGTTCTGGCCAGCTCAGTAGATTGCTTTAAGAAAGGCCTGGATACTTTCCTAAATGTACATAATATAACTGGGTACTAACATTTATAGGTAAAGTTGATCCAGGGTAAATCCGATTGCCTCTCGGGGGATCAGGAAAGATTTTTTCCCCTGCTGTAGCAAATTGGATCATGCTCTGCTGGGGTTTTTGCCTTCCTCTGGATCAACTGTGGGTATAGAATTGGATATACAGTGCCTTGCGAAAGTATTCGGCCCCCTTGAACTTTGCGACCTTTTGCCGCATTTCAGGCTTCAAACATAAAGATATAAAACTGTAATTTTTTTTGAAGAATCAACAACAAGTGGGACACAATCATGAAGTGGATTGAAATTTATTGGATATTTCAAACTTTTTTAACAAATAAAAAACAGAAAAATTGGGCGTGCAAAATTATTCAGCCCCCTTAAGTTAATACTTTGTAGCGTCACCTTTTGCTGCGATTACAGCTGTAAGTCGCTTGGGGTATGTCTCTATCAGTTTTGCACATCGAGACATTTTTGCCCATTCCTCCTTGCAAAACCGCTCAAGCTCAGTGAGCTTGGATGGAGAGCATGTGAAATTGTGAACAGCGGTTTTCAGTTCTTTCCACAGATTCTCGATTGGATTCAGGTCTGGACTTTGACTTGGCCTTTCTAACACCTAGATATGTTTATTTGTGAACCATTCCATTGTAGATTTTGCTTTATGTTTTGGATCATTGTCTTGTTGGAAGACAAATCTCCGTCAAAGTATCAGGTCTTTTGCAGACTCCGTCAGGTTTTCTTCCAGAATGGTCCTGTATTTGGCTCCATCCATCTTCCCATCAATTTTAACCATCTTCCCTGTCCCTGCTGAAGAAAAGCAGGCCCAAACCATGATGCTGCCACCACCATGTTTGACAGTGGGGATGGTGTGTTCAGGGTGATGAGCTGTGTTGCTTTTACGCCAAACATAACGTTTTGCATTGTTGCCAAAAAGTTCGATTTTGGTTTCATCTGACCAGAGCACCTTCTTCCACATGTTTGGTGTGTCTCCCAGGTGGCTTGTGGCAAACTTTAAATGACACATTTTATGGATATCTTTAAGAAATGGCTTTCTTCTTGCCACTCTTCCATAAAGGCCAGATTTGTGCAGTATATGACTGATTGTTGTCCTATGGACAGAGTCTCCCACCTCAGCTGTAGATCTCTGCAGTTCATCCAGAGTGATCATGGGCCTCTTGGCTGCATCTCTGATCAGTCTTCTCCTTGTATGAGCTGAAAGTTTAGAGGGACGGCCAGGTCTTCGTAGATTTGCAGTGGTCTGATACTCCTTCCATTTCAATATTATCGCTTGCACAGTGCTCCTTGGGATGTTTAAAGCTTGGGAAATATTTTTGTATCCAAATCTGGCTTTAAACTTCTCCACAACAGTATCTCAGACCTGCCTGGTGTGTTCCTTGTTCTTCATGATGCCCTCTGCGCTTTAAATGGACCTCTGAGACTATCACAGTGCAGGTGCATTTATACGGAGACTTGATTACACACAAGTGGATTCTATTTATCCTCATTAGTCATTTAGGTCAACATTAGATCATTCAGAGATCCTCACTGAACTTCTGGAGAGAGTTTGCTGCACTGAAAGTAAAGGGGCTGAATAATTTTGCACGCCCAATTTTTCAGTTTTTTATTTGTTAAAAAAGTTTGAAATATCCAATAAATTTCGTTCCACTTCATGATTGTGTCCCACTTGTTGATTCTTCAAAAAAAATTACAGTTTTATATCTTTATGTTTGAAGCCTGAAATGTGGCAAAAGGTCGCAAAGTTCAAGGGGGGCCGAATACTTTCGCAAGGCACTGTATGGGATTGTACGATATTTTTTTTTATGGTTGAACTGGATGGACTTGTGTCTTTTTTCAACCTGACTAAGGGCCGGATTCTCGTCCAGCGGCGTATCTCTGCGGCGGCGTAACGTATCCGATTTACGTTACGCCGCCGCAACTTAGACGGGCAAGTGCTGTATTCTCAAAGCACTTGCTCCGTAAGTTGCGGCGGTGTATCGTAAATCGGCAGCGTAAGCCCGCCTAATTCAAATCTGGATCAGGGGGGCGTGTTTTATGTAAATGTACTGTGACCCGACGTGATTGATGTTTTTCCCGAAACGGCATATGCGCTGTCCGTGGAATTTCCCAGTGTGCATTGCTCCAAAGTATGCCGCAAGGACGTCATTGGTTTCGACGTGAACGTAAATGACATCCAGCCCCATTCACGGATAATTTTCAAATTTTGACGCGGGAACGACGGCCATACTTAACATTGGTACGCCGCAGTTATGCCTCATATAGCAGGGGCAACATTACGACGGGAAAAGCCTAACGTAAACGGCGTATCTATTCACGTATCTAGCTAATTTACATATTTTGACGCGTAAATCAGCTTACACGCCCCTAGCGGCCAGCGTAAAAATACAGTTAGACTCCGACGGCCTAAGAGAGTTACGCCAGTCGGATGTAATAGACATCTATGCGTAACTGATTCTAAGAATCAGGCGCATAGATACGACGGCTCGGATTCGGACTTACGACGGCGTACATGGTGCTACGCCGTCGTAAGTCCTCTGAGAATCCAGGCAACATTATGTAACTAGTGATATCAAAGCAGCCAGCCATTGTACATTATCACTGCCACAGTGGCATAGTGTAAATATATATAACAATCATAGTGCAAAAAAACAATACCAATCACTATGGTAACACTGCACTGCTCTGGTGACAGGATGTAATATATATATATATATATATATATATATATATATATATATATATATATATATATATATATATATATATATATATTGCTGTAGCAAATTGGATCACTCTGCTGGGGTTTTTGCCTTCCTCTGGATCAACTGTGGGTATAGAATTGGATATATGGGATTGTACGATATTTTTTTTTTATGGTTGAACTGGATGGACTTTTTTCAACCTGACTAATTATGTAACTAGTGATATCAGAGCAGCCAGCCATTGTACATTATCACTGCCACAGTGGTATAGTGTATATATATATATATATATATATATATATATATATATATATATATATATATATATATATATATATTACATCCTGTCAGCAGAGCAGTGCAGTGTTACCATAGTGATTGGTATTTTTTTTTTGCACTATGATTGTTTATACATGATGGCTGTATAAGCAATCCTTTCTGGCAGTTCTCAGCTGCATTCCTGCAGCCATTGTGAATGACTGTGATAAGTTGTGGTTGGCTACAGATATCACACGGTACAGGGAGGTAGTGCTTGGCCCTGTACCATGTGATCACTGTGACCAATGGCTGTATGAATATCAGCCATCTTTACTACTGGATGTGTGATCGCTGTGATTAGTCATGGTGCAGTGGTCACATGATTGTGCCAATGTTTGCCCCAGGGGCAGCCCACAGAGTGCAGGTGTGGGAGGATATATACGGGTACGTCCCCTCAGATCAAGGCTTGTTCCACCCAGCCATTTATATGTAGTGGCTGGGCAACACACGGTTAAAGGATTGGTGTTTGGCCTTTTTCCCATATGGTCCTCAAAGTCACATTAAAAGGTGACCCTCTCCTCTTTGTGTGGTATTTTTAAAGTGGTTATAAACCCTTAGGGCTCATTCACACAAGGCGGACTCCGTCACACTCTGTCGCTACGGAGCCCGCCTCCTCCCGCCAGCTCAGCGGGAGATCAGTCCGCAGATCTCCGCTGAGCCAATGGAAGACAAGCTCCTCTCTGCTCACTGAGCGGGGAGGGGCTTGTCGGGCACCACTGTCTTCTATGGAGCGATCTGATGAAAAAGGACAGCATGTCCGTTTTCATCAGATCTTACCCGATCCGATCCGCATGGATGGATGGGGATGTGGCCCCCATACGTCTGTTTTTATCGGATAGGGTCGGATGTCAGCGGACATGTCTCTGCTGACATCCGACGCTCCATAGGGATGCATGGAGCGGTCGTTCAGGTCCGCTGTCAAAACTGACAGGCGGACCCGAACGTCCTCCGTGTGAATGAGGCCTTACATGTACACAGTGAAGTGACTAGCATTAGATGATATGAAGAGATTAAACAAATCCTCCTACATAAGTTGTATCTGTAGCTTAAAGGCGTTGTAAAGGTTCATTTTTTATTTTCTAAATAGGTTCCTTTAAGCTAGTGCATTGTTGGTTCACTTACCTTTTCCTTTGATTTCCCTTCTAAATATTTTTTTTTCTTTGTTTTCTTTGTCTGAATTTATCACTTCCTGTTCCTCCTCAGTAAGGTGTTCAGTAAGCTGTTCTAAATGACTTTCCACCGCTCGGATGATGGTGGAAAGCTTACTGAGGAGAAACAGGAAGTGAGAAATTCAAACAAAGAAAATAAACATTTAGAAGGGAAATTGAAGGAAAAGGTAAGTGAACCAACAATGCACGAGCTTAAAGAAACCTATTTAGAAAATAAAAGACAAACCTTTACAACCCCTTTAATGGAAAGCTTTGATATGTTTGCAAAAGAAGTACATTAATGCTATATGGGTACATAGGGGAGCCGGAATTAAGAAGAAAAAAAAAGGTGAACAAAGGGGAACTTAGCCTTTAAGACTTGTACTCACTGTGCCTTGGGTACTTTAATGCTCCTTTGTAGTACCAGTAATCCTCTGTACTGGATGCTACCAAGTCAGATCCTCTTTGGACTTCCTGCACTGCTTTCAGGGATTCTACATGTGGGTCCCTGAACTCTAGCTGGGGCCCAGATAGATTTCCTTTAATCTACAGCTAGCAGCCCAGAGGGCCTCAACCCTCAGGTTGGGTCATCTCCCATAGGAATACGGCCTTGCTGTTCTAGGCCCCAGACTATTTATGCACACCTAAGCCCCTTGCTGGTAACCCCACGACCAGAGATTGGCTGAGGCTGCATGAATGTGCATGGTTTCTGCCTCTCCCTCCCCCACTATACTGGAACTTACTAGAATGCAGGGGGAGGTAATTAAATCGACCCTCGGTAGAACCTAGAACAGCCAAAAGCAATTGAACTCTGTTCCTCTTTTACAGGGGAGCCAAAAACTAAATTTTCCTCAACTATACCAACCTAGCTAGGAGGGTGCTACAATAAAATGTTACATCAAGAAACATGAACTCTGAATGAATATACTATATATTGCTACCACACAAATATGATACATTGTGAGAGCAAATCAGCATGTATTAGCTTGTGTGAATGTATGAGTATGAGTGTATATGTGTGCATAATTTCACATAATTTCAAATATCTTCCCTTTTCAGCAAAACTAGATTATTGTCTGTTTCAGCATGTTATGCAATGTTTTCATTTAAAATGGGTGCTGTAAAAGCTTTTCTTTGTGCGGAACGAATTCCCTAAGATAACAAGCTTACTTTCTGCATTTTAGTAGGTATGCATGATGATTAATATGCTTAGAACTTTTAACAGTTTTTGTTCTTCCTATATGACTCGGGCTCCATGTATTGGAGTAAAAGCAGAGGGTATTGTAGGGGAAATGATTAGCAGTATGTACAGCAGCTTAGTCACTCTATATACAAGGAGGGGATTTCAGATATCAGATGAAGCATGACTGCTATGATCACACTGCAGTTAGTGTTTGTTTATCTAGAACAATGAAGTGACCTGCCAATTACTGGAAGAACATTCCTCAATCTTTTATGCAATGCCAAGCTTAAGCTTGAAGCTGCCTCATGAGAGAGAAACCAGATCAACTTGTATTTCAATGAAGCAGGTGTAATAAAATCATATACTTTTCTAACTTCTAATGCCTTCACACCACAAAGGCAACTAAAGCCCTGTACACACGGGCCAGAATCTCGTCAGGAAAAAACCTTAGTTTTTCCTGACGAGATTCTTGGCAAGAATCTCTTGCCCCCCCAGTGTACAGACTCTCCTTTCAAAAGAACCGTGGTTCTCTTGAAAGGCAAGAACGCGGTAATGTCATTGCATACGACGAGCATGTGCTCATCACATTCGATGCCGTCGCCGCCATCTTGCTGCACCCTACCTATGCCTGGGAAGCTACCACGCATGCGTCAAAGTCATTTCGAGCATGCGCTGGTTTCCACGGCGACAGGTAAGTATACACACTCTTGGGTTTCTCGTCAGGAAAACTACCGAGAATCTCACGATGAGAAAATAGAGAACATGTTCTCTATTTTTCTTGTCTAGATTCTGGGCAGTTTTCTTGTCGAGAAACCTGAAAGCCTCATAAACATAAGCGGTATACTCGGCAAGAAAGCTCTGCCAGCAGTTTTCTTGCTGGTTCTTGCCGAGTAAACCAAGCGTGTGTACGAAACTTTAGACCTTTGTTTCAAAGCAAAATATCTTAACAATATCTATTAAAATGGCTTAATTAGTGCATAAATAAATTTTAAAGTGAATGTCAGGAGGAGCTCTGTGAAATGGAAGCCTGATCACAGAGCTCTGTCCTGCTCCGTTCATCCGGCGCTCCCTGCAGCGGGTAACTTTGCCCCAGCGAGACCAGCTGGGGACCGGAACATCCAGGAAGCCCGTGGGTAACGATTTATGCTGGTGGGGTCAGCTAAACGTGGCTTCGCAGCACTTCCAGGACAGATCGTGGAATCCAAGATGATGGTGGAACAGCCACCACACAAAGTAGCTCACACAGGGATCCTGGTCTCATCTCCCTGGCATTACATTACAAGAGGAGGTATGTGGAGGGGCCCCCATCCTCACATCAATTGGGGGCCAACATCACCAACTACCACTGTGTCTCTCCTGAACCAGACCCTGGATGACATGCTCATGTCCCCCTTAGTTACAGCCTCGCCGAGGCCCAATGTGAATTATCAGGAGATGGGCAGAACTTCACACAGCCCCATGACATCTCCCTCATGTTCACTAGATTTTCAGAGATGCTGGGCAGGGGCCTAGCTCAGACTGCAGCCAGAATTACTGCTGACATTAAATCGGATCTCCAACTTTTGGGCTCCCGCATTGAGACCATTGAAAATAGAGTGGACGCCACAATAGATCGGGTTAACCAGATCACTGATCGTTTCCAAGAATTGCATAACCAATTAGAGGGGGCCATGGCCAAAATTAACGACCTTGAAAATAGGCCAAGAAGGTTTAACTTTAGAATCAGAGGACTGCCTCAGACAGTTACAGATATACCAGAAGCAGTAAACGCCCTCATTAAAAGCCTCATTCCAGACATCTGAGCCCACAAACCGGAGCTTGATCGGGCCCTGGGACCCCCCCCCCCAACCTGATGGACTGCCCAGTGACATTGTGGTCAAGCCACACTACTATAATGTTAAAGAGGAAGTTATGAGAAGGGCTGGTGCCACTCTGCCAGATTATGAGACATTTAATCCAAATCTTTGCTGATATTTCCCCCTTCATCATTCAGAGAAGGTAAGCACTCAAGCCCCTTCTGACGGTACTGACGCAGAAGAACATCAAATATTGGTGGCTTTTCCCTTCCAGCCTGAACTTCGAGTTTAATAGCAAGCCCTTCAGATTCTCTACATTTCCAGAAGGAAAGAACCTTCTGTAGAAACTGGGCATAATCCCCAGAAATCCACTTTCTCTAATGCAGCCCTCCACCTCCAGCCTGTCCAAAAGACCACCTCTGTCTAGCCCACTCACCTCTCTGTGGCAGAAGCCTAAAATTTAAAAAGCCAAATAAGGAATACCCCCTGATCTGGAGAACTTCTATCATCCCCCTTTTTGGGGCTGGGCACATTAGGCCACCTCGGCATTAATGCCCACCTGGATTTACAAACCAATTGACCTCAAGGAGCTTCTGTTGCCCCTTCTGCTCAAGCCCATCTCTTATAATTTATCACACTACTTATATCCACTTCAGCCCCAGACCATTTTGCTGGTCAATGAATGGGCCACTTTTTGCGATTAGGCACTGCGTCACTTTAACTGACAATTGCGCGGTTGTGCGACGTAGCTCCCAAACAAAACTGGCGTCCTTTTTTCCCCACAAATAGAGATTTCTTTTGGTGGTATTTGATCACCTCTGCGGTTTTTATTTTTTGTGCTATAAACAAAAATAGAGCGACAATTTTGAAAAAATAAATAAAAAATTTTACTTTTTGCTGTAATAAATATCCCCCAAAAATATATAAAAAAGCAATTGTTTTACTCAGTTTAGGCTGATACGTATTCTTCTACATATTTTTCATTAAAAAAATCACAATAAGCATTTATTGATTGGTTTGCTCAAAAGTTGTAGCGTTACAAAATAGGGGATAGATTTATGGCATTTTTATTACCGGTAATATTTTTTTTACTAGTAATGGCGGCGATCTGTGATTTTTTATCGGTACTGCGACCTTACAGCGGACAATTCAGACACTTTTGACACATTTATGGGACCATTGGCATTTTTATAGCGAACAGTGCTATAAAAATGCATTGATTACTGTAAAAATGTCACTGGCAGGAAAGGGGTTAACACTAGGGGGCGAGGAAGGGGTTAATTATGTTCCCTTATTGTGTTCTAACTGAAGGGGGTGGGACTGACTAGGGGAAATTACAGATCACTGTTCATACATTGTATGAACATGCGATCAGTCATTTCGCCCCCTGAAAGGACTGGGAGCTGTATGTTTACACACACAGCTCCCGGTTCTTACTCTCTAACAAACGATCGCGGGTGCCCGACGGGGGCGAGCAGGGGGCGCGCACGCGCCTCCGGTGGCGCGCACACGGCCGTAGTGGCTGCAATGCAAAATCACGTTATATATCATGATTTTGCGCAGCCGAGCCGACCTGCCGCCGTAAAACTACGGTGGGCGGTCGGCAAGAGGATATACTGTCTGGTTATAACTAGCCCCTCTACTGGCTTCCTTCTACCCTGGACACAGACTTTCTCAAGACTCACCTGGATTTACAACATTGCATCTCGGACCATTCACTATGGAGCAAATTACCCTCTATATTGTTCTGGCTCTCCAGGAATCAACGGACTATGTGCCAAATAGGGATCTTAGACCCAGTTTTCTCCTAGTCTTGTTTGCTGTTATCACAATTTTCCATAGTCCTTGTCCCCTCTAACAGTAAACAGGCAGTAGATTAGTTATTAGGCCCCATAACCGTTTTGCTCGAGAGCTCCCTCTGTTTCCACCCTAATTCCTTCCCTGGAAGTCTGATCTCTATATCCCCCTTCGTAGGTATCATCCCCATAACATCTTATCCTGCTCTTACTGAATCACCAGCAGTTATCACGCCTACCTTAGCCTAACGTTCATTGAATGTTACCATGTTACAGTTACTGAGGGTGATGCACCCTAGTTTGCTCAAGTTTATACTTTTGCTATATATTAGTGTGTGCTGTGGACAAAGCAGTACAAATGTACCTCCTCCTGTACTAGGAGCTGCAGAATGTTCTCGCTCCTCGTCGGGATCTCCCCCACTGGTTGGTGGGTACCATGTTTGTCTCTCAGGGTATAGTGGTTATATTCCTCCCCTACCCTTGGAGCTTTCTCTTACTCCTTATCTCTCTGGTCTTTCTGTTCTTTCTCTACCAGATTTTTTTGTTTTGGGTTTACAGTGTTTGGGCACCAACAACACCTATCATCAAAATTTGGACAGTAGCACAAAATATACAATGTTTAGCTAGATCGATACTCTTCTCTGCAAGAAATTTTGCGTTGTGGCACTTTGTCTCTACATGAAATATGCAAAACCTACTTTTTAAAAAGTTTCCGCTTTGGAATACACACTCTTTAAAGTAATGTGGCCTAACAATGATACCTTACATGAAAACTGTCTGGTCTCAATCTTTACATCCCTTAAATATGGTCTAAGCGTGTGCAGATGATTCCTCCAAAAATGTGCTCATTTGTCAGAAGGAAAACAATAATGTGAAACAAAATATCTTTTGCATATCTAGGTAAACTATTGAAGTGCCATCAAGGGCTTGTTGGCATGACACATACAATAACTGCAATTAAACATCATGCACTACATTGAAAGAAGATGTTAACTGTCTTCTGCACAGTGGCCTATTTGTAACGATAACTATAAACCAATAGAAGGGAATATGAAAGGTCTACTATAAAAAGGAGGGTCCTTATAAGATTGATGAGGACTTTTTTGATCTGTGCAGAAAATCAATATGATTTCTACATTATGTCTCAGAAAAATAAAAGTCTGCTGGATGAATAAGGACGAATTTCTCTTTCTGAAACTGTTACAATATTTATGTAATATCTCCACAAAAATACAATCTAATTTAACTATTTAAAGTTAAATATGAATGCTCAGTTCCTCAGAGATAGTGGCTGCTTCAAGAAGAATAAAGGCGGTGCTGCCAAGTAAAAAAAAAACGTAGTGCCCTGTACATATGATCGGAATCCAATGGAATTTTCCATCAGAATTTAGTTCAAGCTGTCTTGCATACACACTCCCAGACCAAATTCCGACCGTCCAAAACGCGGTGATGTAAAACACTACAACGAGCCGAGAAAAATTAAGTTAATGCTTTCAAGCATGCGTCGACTTGATTCTGAGCATGCATGTTTTTTTCTCCGTCGGAGTTCCACACAGACGTTCGGAATTTCCGATAGGATTTTTTTCCATCGAGAAAAAAGTCAGAAAAAAGTCAGATGGGGCCCACACACGGTCGGAATATCCGATCAAAAAAAATCCGTCTGACTTTTTCATCTGAAATTCCGTTCATTTGTACAAGGCATAAGGTGGAATCTACTTGTTCTCTCACTATCACAAATATTCTGAACTGTTTTAAAAAGGTGTGTATAAAATTTGTAAAATGTGTCCTCCCTCACACCATTTTTTGGGGGGTGGGGGATTCAAATATGGTTACTCTCTCTCTCATAAAATGTGACTTTAACAATGAAGACTTCATTGTTCATTGCACAAAACAAAGGCCAAGATTTGAAATTTTCTTGTGTAAATTGCCTGCCTGCTCTATAACTCTGAATTTCAAATGCTTCACACTGCTTTGTTTGCTGTGTTGCTAAGCTGTATGTTTTTTCGCTCCTAAATTTAATTGTTGATTACCTGATGGTAAGTGCTACATAGCTGTGGAGCCCAAAAATACAGCTTTTATCCTAATGCTAAATGCCTGGTCAAGCTCTCATTAATTGGGGCCTGTCAACACAGGCTTTTTAGCTGAGGTTCCATCCTCAGTATCCAAAAAATACACTAATATTTATTTTTCATGGATGCTAACCCTAACTCTGGTGCAAACCCGTATACTAGTTCTTTCATTGGTGTTCAAAAATACACTTTTTTTTTCAGATGCTAAATGCCAGCTCAAGCAATCAGAAATTGGCACTTGTCCAAATATTCAAAACTTTTAAAAAGTGGGGGGATAGGGGTGGGACTTTAAATGAGGCATATAGAGATACCACCATAGGCCTCCATCCCTGTAAATAGATATAAAATGGGGGAGGTTGGGACTTTATATGAGATGCGATTTTAGCAATATGCAATTAAATATAAACATGGAAAAAAAAATGTTACCATGTAGCCAGGCTCAAAGTTGTCAACCAAAAAGCACTAAACCAAATTAATCTGTCTAACTGATGTAAGTAAAAACAGAGTTTAGTTGCAAGCATTTGCAAATACCTGGGAAGACGCAGCGCCAGCAACACGGCACTCTGTCTAGTTGCAGTCCTATCTGTGAATTTAAGGTCTCCTGAAAGGGAGCCCAGGTGTGCTAATCAATAGGCAGAGGACAAGTGATATCCTAAAGCCCGCTCCTACCTATAGTTGGTGGGCAAAAGAGAGCACTGGAAAACAAAAGAAAAATAGGAGTGGAGCAAAAACCTAAAATCTATTTACAGGGATGGAGGCCTATGGTAGTATCTCTATATGCCTCATTTAGAGTCCCACCCCTATCCCCCCTCTTTTTGAACATTATTCAGGGATGGAGATGCGATGTAGGAGAGAAGTGAAGAACATGACGTCACAGCACGGAAGAAGAACTCATCACAGCACGGAAGGAGAAGACGTACAGCACGGAAGAAGGGACCGGACAGCGAGACGAAGAACCGGGGTGCGACGAGTCAACAGCGGAGAGCGGCGAGACCCCCCGGATAGCGGAGAAGACCCGTCGGGATAGCGGAAGAAGAAGAGCCCCGCCGAAGACGCCGGAGGAAACCCGCCGGGGGGGTGGGGGCTTTTTTAAAAGCCACCCCCCCCCCCGGCGGTGGAAGAGAACCAGACGGCGGCCCCCACCCACCGGAAGACGTCAAAGAAGAAGCCCCCCCTGGTAAAAGAGCTAATAAAGAAGACAGGGGGCGGCCTCCGGAGCAGAAAAATAAAATATTTTAATACACTGTGTGGTTTATTTGTGTTTTTACTACTTTTCTTGCAGGTGACTGGGTAGGGGTACGATGTACCCCATACTCATTCACTTAGGGTGGGGGGGCCGGTATCTGGGGGCCCCCTTATTAAAGGGGGCTCCCAGATTCCGATAAGCCTCCCGCCCGCATACCCCGACAACCAACGGCCAGGGTTGTCGGGAAGGGGCCCTGTCCTCATCAACATGGGGACAGGGTGCTCTGAGGTGGGGGGGGGCCGCAGTGCGCCCCCCTGCCCCAGAGCACCCAACCCCCCCATGTTGAGGGCATGCAGCCTGGTACGGCTCAGGAGGGGGGGGGGGGCGCTCGCTCGTCCCCACTCCCTTCCTGGCTGGCCGGGTAGCGTGCTTTGGATACGGGTCTGGTATGGATTGTAGGGGGACCCCCTACGCCGTTTTTTTCGGCGTAGGGGGGCTCTCCTTACAACCCATAACAGACCTAAGGGCCCGGTATGCTCCTGAGGGGGGGACCCATGCCGGATTTTTATTTAAAATCCGGCGGGGACTTCCCCCTCAGGATTCATAACAAACGCCGCACACGTGTAGAATTGGCGGGAATCCAAGTCGGATCTCCCGTCGCTTCTATGACGCGCTTGCTGGGATGTGCTGTCACTATTCCAGTGAGTGTGAGATGTCGGCGAGATCTCGGCACCCTGTCGCCGAGTATCAGCGCGACGCTGTCGTGCTAAAAGCACAATATCACAAACACCTACTGTAGCATCTCTATCGGGAAAATCATATTTATGCCTAAACCACCAGAAAACTAGGGTATAAATCTCACTACTATTATGATATAGGTGAGCAGGACCAATACATGAGACAATAATACCCAGAACGACCAGCAGGGTTAACCCCCATCTCAACCCACCCCTAACGGGAGCTTAACTGTGGGCAAGGTGGGGGGGAAACTGAAAAGTACATATCTAAGGAAATGTAAGAAGATGCCTGGTCTGTTCAGGTAGCAAATTCTAACAGTCCAATTCATAACATAAAGGACATGGATCCTGAGATTGTCCCATATACTGGGTAGTGCTACACATGTGAGGGGCGGGAGGTGAGGGGAAAACACCCCCCAGGTTATCAGTCAAATGATGAAGTGCACTTATTAGGCCATCGCAGTTGAGACCAGAAGCATTTGGGAAAGGAGGGGGAGGGAAGGTCAAACAGAAGTAGGAAGGAAGGGGACCAGAGATTGAAAGCACAGAAGGTAAAGAGAACAGTCACGTATGATCAGTCATGGTGGTCAGAGGAAGCCGTCAGTGAGTCAGTAGGAAGAGATTCTCTGTAATGTATCCAGCAACCCCAGGTGAGTCTAAATTTATCAGCTGCATCTCTCGCTTGGTGGATTAGCCTCTCCATCAGCTCAATTTTATTAACTCTGGCATGCCATTCCTGTACGGTGGGTGGAAGAGGGTCCTTCCAACGTAGTGGGATGCATTAGGAAGCCGCATTAATCAGATGAAGCATTAGGGACTTTCGGTAAGTCGACTGTGGAAAAGAGGTATGGTGCAGAAGATATTGCTCAGGGGTGAAATGAGGCGTGAATGAGGTTATGCGGGCAATGAGTGAGTGGATAGATTCCCAAAACAATTGGAGTTTCGGACAGCTCCACCAAGTATGTAAGAGCGTACCCTCTGCCTCATTGCATCTCCAGCAGGTAGAAGGGACTCTTGGGTAAAATGTATGTAGTTTACTAGGGGTTCTGTACCATCGGGAGTATATCTTATACCTGTTTTCTTGTGCAGATACGTTAATCGAACCCTTGTGAATATGTGTCCGGATAGAGTTCCAATCGTCATCAGAAAGGGAGATCTGCAGGTCAGTTTCCCATTTGTCATGAATAGAGGACATTGAGGTAGCTGTGGGAGTGAGCATGGAGTACAACACCGAGATTAAATGCCGTTGCGGAGCAGAGGAAACACATAAATTTTCAAGGGGTGTGAGATCTCTGCTCCACAAGGCCGGTGCAGGTGAGTTCTGAAGAAAATGTCTGATTTGAAAGAATTTAAAGCATGGAATTTGAAAAGTAGGAAATTTCAATACCATATCCGACTGGGATAAAAGTGTTCCATTATTAAAAAATTGGTGTGCCCGTAGGGAAGGCTCGGTTTGAGCTGTCTGCGGGTCTGTGGTACTGATACCATCTGGGAAACCTGGGTTATGCGTAAGTGGGGTTAGGGGACCTGGAAAAGGTGCCGAGCCCGGCTCTTTAAATATCGTCCTGAGACAAGAAAGGGTTGGGCCGATCAAGGGGTGTGAAGTGCATTTCCTGGGGGTGAGCGGTCGGTCTATCCAGGGAAGGTGAGAAATTTGAAAGCCAACAAAGGCTTCTTCTAAGTCGACCCAACCTTTATTCCTTCCATGGATGTGCCAGTCCACTATTCGTGAGAGAAGACAGGCCCGATGATATCTAGAGAGATCAGGGATACCTATGCCTCCCTTCGATTTAGGCAAAGATAATCTGTCCCAACTCAACCTGGCTGGACGACCACCCCAGAGAAAGGTTCTACAAACTGATTTAAAGGAAGTCAGGAATGCGGCGGGGAGTCTAATTGGGATCGCCTGTAACAAATACAAAAGTCTTGGAAGGACATTCATCTTTAGAACAGCTGTACGTCCAAACCAAGAAAATGTGCCCTTGGTCCAAGTCTCTAAGTCGGCTTTAATTGATTGCATTGCAGGTGGGAAGTTACGGGTAAATAGATCAGAAAGTTTTGCAGGGAGCTTAATCCCTAGGTTATATCGTTAGGGTCCCATCTAAAGGGAACATTTTTTTTACACAGGTCCACAGTCTCCAACGGTAAAGATACATTTAGTGCCACCGACTTACAAAAGTTAATACGCAGGTTAGAGAGTGTATGAAATCATTTAAAATCTTTAAGTAGGTTGGGCAAGGTGATCAGGGGATTCGTTAGAAACAATAGGACGTCATCCGCGTATGCGGCTACTTTATATTGACGATGCTTGATGTCAATGCCACGTATATCTGGATTGTCCCTCAAACAGTTCAATAGTGGTTCTAATGTTAGAATGAAAATTAAAGGTGAAAGGGGGCAACCCTGTCTGGTCCCATTGCGCACCAAGAAGGCATCCAACAGTCGACCATTGACCTTAACACAGGCCGAAGGGACCGAATAGAGTGTCAAAACCATTTGCATAAATCGAGAAGGCAAACCTAGTTTGCGAAGAGCTGCTTCCATATAGTCCCAGGCCAACCTGTCGAATGCCTTCTCGGCATCAAGGGACAACAGAAATCCCTTGGTCTTAGATGTTGATAACCAGTGGTGGATATTTATCGCCTTTATGGTGTTGTCCCTGGCCTCTCTGCCAGGGACAAAGCCCACTTGGTCCGTCGAAACTAGAGTCGGAAGATTATTGAGCAATCTATTGGCTAATATTTTTGCGAATAGCTTTAAGTCAACATTAAGTAATGATATAGGCCGGTAGTTAGGAACCAGTGTGCTGTCTTTCCCCGGCTTCGGCACTAGAGCAATGTGAGCCTCCAAGAGGTCAGAACCAGTCGTGGGCAAAAAAGGTATGTCATTAAATGCCCTAACAAAATGGGGGATCAATAGTGGGGCAAAGTACTTGTAATAGCCCGAACCCAGGCCATCACGACCAGGGCTTTTGCCCGATTTTACTTGTTTTAGGGCAGACAGTGCCTCCTCCACCGATATTGGTAAATCCAAGTTATCTAAATTGGGGATCTGGGCAGAGGGTAGACCGTATTTGGAAAGGAAGTCGTCAATCAGTTGGCCTCTATGAGCGGGAGTCCCTGACCCTGGTGGTGTAGGTAAATTATATAATGATGAGAGGAAGGATGTGAACTGTTTGGCAATCAAATCAGATCTATGTAAGACTTCACCTGTTGGGGTAGTTATAGAGTGTATTGTATTGACCTCCCTCTTTTTCTGCAGTGCGTGAGCTAATAATTTACTTGATTTGTTTCCAAACTCATAGTATAGCTTGTGGGTTAAGGCAAATTTATATTTTAAACGTGCGTGAAGTTCAGTCTGAAGATCTCTTCTGGCTTCCAACAAAGCTGTAAGAGAATCTGCAGCCAGGGAGCGTTTGTGAGCCCCTTCAAGGGTCCTGATTTTAGCAAAAAGTTCCTCAAGCTGAGCAGCTCGCAGTTTGCGACGCCTGGACATAATGGAGATAATCTTCCCTCTGAGAACACATTTGTGTGCTGCCCATACAGAAGCGGGAGTAATCTCTGGAGATGAATTGTCAGAGAAGTATTGCGTTAAAGTGTCAGACAATTCAGCTACACAACCCTGATCTAGGAGAACAGAATCGTCCATCCGCCACACAGGTCGACCAGGGATCCGACCCTTCCAGGTAAGTGTCATAGCGATCGGGTGGTGATCTGATAACACCATGGGTTCAATGGATGCACTTGTGAGTCGAATAAGGTCCTCCTGGGTGATTAAGAAATAATCGATACATGAATACCTGGCGTGCAAAGGTGAGTAATAGGTGTAATCTTTGGTTGTAGGGTATAATGAACGCCAGGTATCATGCAGAGTAAGCAGATCTAATTGGGTTTTAACAGCACGTAGTGTGCGATAGGTCAGGCAGGAGGAGCCATTCGAAGCGTCAAGGAGGGGGGTCAGTGGAACATTAAAGTCCCCACCCATGATCAGCATCCCAGATCGAAAAACCGTGAGGCGTTGGACAATGTCTCGGAAGAAACTGACGTGTTGTGAGTTAGGAGCGTATATATTCGCGATTGTAATAGGAGAATTGTATATTCTGCCTTTAAGAAAAATAAATCTACCATTAGGATCACGTTCAACATCTTCAACCTTTAGTGGGCAGTGTTTGGACAGTAGTATGGACACCCCTCTAGCTTTCGAAACATCGTTTGTGGCATGGAATACAATTGGGAAATGACAACTCCGAAGGACGGGAACACTATCCGTCCTAAAGTGGGTTTCTTGTAGCAATACAATTTGGGGTTTCTCTTTACGTAAAGAAGAGAGCAGTAAAGAACGCTTTTCGGGTGTGTTTAATCCTCTGACATTTAGGGAATACAACTTAAGATTTAAAAAAGGTACATCTTGGTCAGTAGGTTGCGAGGATGGGGTAGAAAAGTCAGTCATTGTCGTAGGGGAAGAGGGAAACGAGAAATGAAAAGGGATTATGAGGTGGGAGAGGTATGGGAGGTAGAAAAGAGAATCCAATCTAGGTCAATCAGAGAGACCTACGGACCCGCAAAGAGGTGAGAATCCGTCTGAAAATGAGGGGTAGGATAACTACCCAGACAAACAAAAGGGAATGCCGACAGGCGAAGGGTGCGGTGCACCTCAGTTAGAGATACCACAACCAGCGGGTATAGGGGCTACCAGGCCCGACCGTATGGGGGTTGGTCTGTCCAAGACTGAAGAACAGAGACGATATAGGTGTAATCAATAACTTATACTCTAAACACTAACAAAAAGTAAAAACAGTGAAAGCATCACACGCCACCCCAGAACAACCTTTCGATATAATGGGCAAATTGCCAGCCATATTTGGAGGATATGATATGGCCCAGTTACTGAGGAAGAACAAGTCCCCCGAACAGGTAAGGAGTCACCTATTGTCCGATGAGACTTGCCCATACAACCCAGAATCCGAACCCATCAGTAAAGATCTCTCTCTTCCCACCCCCCCACCACAAGAGGGAACCTTACCAACCCATATAGTCCAAGAATACTGGGACCTCCACACCTCCCTCTAACCGGGGAACTAACCCCAGCCCAGAACCCAGGGACAGTCAACCTATCAGAAAAGACCTACGAGCAGTGTTACTGAGAGTATATACAACTGTATCATAGCTCTAAAACACCATCAGCAAGTATATTAAACATCTAATTTAAATCAATAACCAAAATTAAAGTGATACAAATTTAACCATCCCCACAGGCGAGTATTGGTGTTATCAACCCGTACGCTGAAGTATGAAGAACCGGAACGTGCACTGTCTGTCGGCGGTCCCATGTTCAGACTCAACGTGCGGCAGGTGATGACTTTCAGTTTCTTCATCGCAAAGTGTCCTGTTGGAGATCAATAAGTTCCTCATATTCGACAAAGTGATGAGATCTCTAATGAGCTTGGAAAGTGACTGGTGTCGAGTATTGCTCAACTGTGGTTGTGTTATAATAGTCAGACCACGAAAACAAGGGGTGTAGTATAGCAACACAAAAGGAGGAACAGTATCAAGGTAGAAGAGATTACAGCATAGCGTCCCGGGTTTTTAGATATATCGGACACAGGTACCGAAATGACTGCAGCGAACAGTTAGTGAGTCGTACATACTGCCAGATGAGAGCATCAAGTAGGGTCAGTTCCAAGTAACATGGCAGAAAAACATCTTCAGACCTATTGCTAGTTAGTTTACTGTGCCGTGATAGTGAAACAGCTGATGTGTGGATAGCAATAGTCAGGCAACCCAATCCAGTACCTTTCTCCATAGGCAGTCATTTGAATGACAGGGGTTTCAAGGAGGGGGTCTG
Source organism: Rana temporaria (assembly GCF_905171775.1). Taxonomy (NCBI): domain Eukaryota; kingdom Metazoa; phylum Chordata; class Amphibia; order Anura; family Ranidae; genus Rana; species Rana temporaria. The sequence continues at coordinate 249,645,706 of NC_053493.1, read as the reverse complement.
CTTCTCCTCCCTTATCTGCCGTGCCTCCCAGTGTATAGCAAACCGAGCATTGTATGTCCAGGTAAGAAGTGCAGTGCACTCTGTAGGATTGGCTTGTCTATAGACCCAGTGCAGGGTCATCCTGAGTATAGCATGAGTACAGAAAGTAGAAGAGTGCATCTCAGTAAAAATATGTATATTAGTAAACCATCAGCAAACTGAAAGGACATAAAGAAAAAGGTAAACTTCTTGCTCTTTCCTGGTATCCAGAACGAACTTCAAATCATGTTCAAAGTAATACCGCAAACAGAGCGGAACAAGTAAACAGGGCTTACAAGACCTCAGCGATCCCTCCGTTCCTGGTGATCCATATCGGGGGTTTGCGGATCCCGTATGCTTCTGGATTCCGACGGAGAGCGTCGGCGGCGGAAACCAGTGGTTTGTGTCTCCATTGGTTCTGTACGTTGAGATGGCCATCGATTCACCGACTGGCGATAAATCGCGTACCACTTTGGTACCGCCACAATGGGGATCCCCAGTGTGTCACAGAAGCGTGGCAGGTCTTCTGGGACCTTAAGCAGTGCAGTTCGGCCTTGATGTGTAGCGGAAAGACAGAAGGGAAACTTCCACTTGTAACCTATGTTTTTCTCCCTTAACACATCTAGCAGAGGCCTAAGGTCTCGGCGATGCTTAAGTGTAATGCCGGATAGGTCCTGGTAGAGCTGTATTGGGGTTCCATCGTGCGATAATCGTTTGCCCCTCGCCTTTCTCAATATGTCCTCCTTTAATCTGAAATCTGCCAGACAGCACACAATGTCTCTAGGTGGGTCTGATTCTCTGCCTTTTGGGCGCAGTGCACGGTGAATTCTGACTATATCAATCACCGTTTGAGGGGGTCTTTCCAGAATAGAGTTGAAAATGGCCGTCACAGAGTTTAGAATGAGGTCCCCCTCAACCGACTCTGGCATACCTCGAACCCGCAGGTTCTGGCGTCTTCCTCGGTTGTCAAGGTCCTCCATGTGGCGATTAATGTCCCTTAACTGAAGGGTGTGATCATCAACCTTTCTGGTGGACCGTCTAAGGACCGTTTCTTGATCCTCCAGAGCGATTTCAGTCTGTGCGACCCTGTTTGTGAGGGAGCGAAACTCCAGGCGCAGTTCAGAGATGGCTGCCGCCAAAGTTTCCTTAATGTCCAATGCGACACTTTTAAGGTCGTCTATAGTTAGGGTCCGTTGCGAAGCGGGATCATGTGTTTCCGTTATGGCCGGTCCTCTGGGAGCTGTGGAAGGAGATGGCGCCGGGCTTAAGATAATCTCTGTAGCCTCTGAGTGTGACGACTGTGTCATTTCTGAGGAGAGTCTCTGGCGGGAAGACGCCATGTTGCCCCTCGGCGCTCGGAATACCTCCAGTGTATTTTGTGACCCAGCGCCGGTATTTTCCCTAGGCGAACGGGACCGGGAGGCAGAGGCAGGTCTAGAGGCTGTACCCATACCGAAAGAACGGGTGATATCAGGCTGGGTGATCCGTATGTAGATCGAGTTGCTCTGAGGCGGCAGGAGCTGTGTAATTAAGCATCCATTCTCCTCACGGTCCAGGCCACGCCCCCCATCACCACTAATAATGTTAATACTCATGATACTTGAAATAATACTACTACTAATAATAATAATAATAATAATAATAATATTAACTCTAATGTCAATATGCTTTAATCAAAAAACATGTTAATTCATAGTCAGATGATACAGAAATGAAACATTGATAAAAAAACAGGGAGCATGTGTAAAATCACATAGACATGATCAACAACGCAAATCCATAGTAACATATTACATCCAATGTACACCTCAGTATATAACATTATGATAAAAATACATTAAATTAAAATCCATAATTGAAACAAGCTTGATGGGGCACCCTTATTGTAGACTCTACGCATTTCGTAGCCTGAAGCTACTCATCAGGAGTATGATGCCAAGATAAAACTGTGATTGAGAAGAAAAAAAAGGAGAGAGAGATGGCGAACCATTAACATAGAATGCCCTGTAGGGGGACACAGCTATGAAAAAGCTATGAAAAAGGGGCCACATTAATTAATCAAAAACTTACGATGAGGTTCATGGACTAAGTCCGGACAGACCCTTGGCCCCTTTTTCATAGCTGTGCCCCCCTACAGGGCATCCTATGTTAGCAGTTCCCCCTCTCTCTCTCCCATTCAAGAAATCAGAAATTGTGACCTTTACAAACAGAATTTTTAGCTGTGGTGCAAACCTGTATACTATTTTTTATCTATGGTGTAAAAAAAGACCCTCTTTAATGGAATGCTAAATGCCTGCTCAAATTCTCAAAAACTGTACCTGGTCACAGGCTAAAGTGCTGAGTGGGCTTCCCTTTCGGCTGAGTGCAGAGCTTCCCTGAGGGTGGTAATGGGAAGTGCTATGCTCAAAGAAGCAGGGTTGCCAGCTGCGTAATTGCGCATTAGTCCTTTGCATTGGCGAACACCTGTATGCCAATAGGCGATTCCATTGAGCATTAACAAATCTGCCAGTTCTTCTGCCAACCGTTCTCTCGCACCTGTCCAAATGCTGTAAACTTTTATATATCATATATCTGATAATTATAAGTGGTGACATTGCTTACCAACAGAAACTTAATGTGTAATCAAAACAAAAATTGCCAAACTGAAATAAAATGAATCATCCAATTAAAAGTTCTTACTTATTCAATAATCTACATGTGTATCTGCTCAGTGCTCATAACATTGCATAATCAGTTTTGTGCCAAAGAAGTGCTGGTAAACTGATGTTCCCAGGTGGGATAGCTGCAGATAGAGGAAACATCCTGACATTAAGGATAACGCACCACACTCATTGGATTTTATTTACCCCTTGTTTTACCAAGGATTGGGGGAGACCGCCTAAGGAGGAGCAGAGCTGCACCTAACCTTGGTAAAACACAGGGGCAATACAATCTATGCAGTGCAGTAAGTTATCCTTAACCTCGGGATTCTTCCTCTGTCTGTAGCAATCTCACTACGAGTAAGCATCACATGATGCTTACTCGTATGTGAGCCACTTTTTTCCTGTTGTTCACTTTATTTTGACTGCATCGCTTTGGTTGTTTTTTTGATTCTATTTGTACAATAAAGACATCGTTTTAAGGAGTTGATTCTGCGCATGCATGGATTTTTGACCGATGTACTTCCACACAGACGATAATTTTTTTCTATAGTTTTTTATCCATAGGAAAAATTTAAAACGTGTTCTATTTTTTTCACCGATGGAAAACAAACCGATGGGGCCCACATATGATTGGTTTGACAAATGAAAACCGTCCATCGGTCTGTTTTCATCGGACAAACCGATCATGTGTACAGGGCTTTAGGCTCCATCCGCTCAACATCTAAGCTCCATAGCCACTGTGCCATCTCTGGTATGAACACTGTGACCTCAGTGCTGGCCCCCATGCAACATATTCCTTTACCTGTTTTCAACTGTCTACACCACTCTTTATACATTCTAGGATAGACAGTATATTTGCTTATTTCCTCAACAAACAACAGAATTTAATTATTAGGATTGTGCAAATATGCATTTCTATTACTGTCATTCCAGCAAGGGAAAACTACTGTTAGCATGACAAAACATTTATCCAATGGGTATGTATGACAAAGCAGTTATACAAAGCAAAGAATTCAAGGAATTCAGCAATCCTTAACTTCCCTCATGGAAAGTGCTGTCTAGTCATCTTTTGATGAGTCATTTATAAACACACAGATGGAGCAATACATCACTGTGTGATGAAAACAGTGGGAACATTTCCTTATGAAATAAAAAATAACTTTTTCATCCTTAAAGTAGAATTCCATTTATACAATGTTGCTTTTTTCACATTACAAAAAGCTAGTTGTTATATATTTTGATGCACAAATAGACATTACAACATCTACAGTAAATTACACAACAGTGATCTACTCGTTCTGTCATCTTTAATCTTGGAACTGGAATTCCTTGCTTGTGTTTTGTGTGCAACTTTGCCACCTAGAAGATCTCCATATGAACTCCTCCTTCTTGTATGATTTTACAGCAGCTTTTCAAGTTCACCTAGACCATTTGACAAAAAGGGAAAATATTTTCTTAAGATGTTATACATTTTTTATGACTCAGCTATCTAAAAATTTGCATGTAAGAAAATCAATTTTACCCAGGCAGGGTAATAAAAAACCCACATTTTCAGAATGGATAATACTTAGTATACAGTAACAACATCATCTGACAGTGGGAGAAACTCATCTTAAAGCGGAGGTCCACAGACAGTTCTTTTTTTTTCCAAACATTAAAACAATCACATAATCAAAATGTCACACTCACTGTTTTGGTGAATTATATCCCCCCGATGTCTGGTTTCTTTGTAAAGAAGAAGTTATAAAAAATGTGGACAGCCATTTTAATCTTGCTTGTGGGCATTTGAAGCCCACAAGCATTAACTTCCTGGTTCCAGTGAATGCTGAGCTACCAGCATTCCTTGCTCGTTCCTGCGCATGCTCAATTGTAACGGCGCAGAGCACCATAAACTTCCTGGTTGCCATCACAACGGGCGGGGTCGTAGGAAGTTCCCACCCCTTTGTGATGGCAAATAAAGTATACACAACAAAATCCTGCGAGAATACACAGCGGTCCTTCGCAATGACTCCTGGGAACAATGACACAAGCTCCCAGGAGACAGTGCGGCGGACATTACGTACATAGCCGCAAAATACCCGCCCAAAGCCACAGGGGTCATATACCGGAAAATAGGATGAAAAGCACAAATACACAGGTACACACTATTGTTCAGTTTAACAATTAATACATTCATGTAATTTGATTGAGCTAAACTTATAAAATTGTGTGGACCGCCGCTTTAATACATAGAGATTTCCCAAACTGTTTTAAGAAATGGGAAGGGAGGCATTATACCATGTGCTCTCTTTGCTTTCTAGCTCATTTTCTGTCATCCTCAAGAATACATCTGCTCATTTATAGCAAACCTGTATCTCTGTCTAAATATACGGTAATATAGACATTTTTTAAAAGATGTAAAATAAAAAATAACAAAGTTGGCAATAAATATATTTAGTTAGACTGATTATCCAGCATCAATAGGTATTAGTATGTTCAAACCACAACTTCATAATTGTCCATCAACATTTATTTTTGTTGAGCTCAACACTAACAAATTATAAGTATATATAACTAAGGACACTACCATATGTTGTTGTATCCTTAATTTTACATTTACTGTGTGTTGTTGCTAGGCTGTAACCCGGCTGGGCTGTTATCTACTTTTTCTGGGCTCTGCAAGTCTTCCCTAAGTTTAGGGTGGTCGATTGGTTCTGTATTATGCTGGAATAGGGGTTCCAGTAAGCAATTCAGGAGGGTCAGCTCCTTGTGTTTTGAATATTTATCTGAACCAGCCAATCCCCGAAGAGCTGTATTTAATGGTAAGGCTTGGAGAGATGATAAATATTTAGGAGCACTTTTTCCCAGGGGCTCTCCCTAGGAGGATGACTCTGTAATGGATTTCTGCTTGGGCCTTGCCTCAGTTTAGGGCATGTGCTGAGGGCCTAAAACTTGAACTGAAGCTGAAATTATTATTTTTTTAGAGCTGGTCTCACAAATAATCTTATTGCAGAGGATCTGGGTAGAAGCTAATGCTTTCAGAGGGTCGAGAGACAGACTCATTAGAGAGATCCATTGCAAAGAAAGAAAGACTGTGACTGCTGTTATTGGATCAAAGATATGTTTGGCTACTCCACTACTCCCAGCATTTACTAATTGGCCTTCTCTTAAAGTGTCTACCACTATTACTATTGCTAGTATTATTCACCCCTCAACCCCTCACCCCTCAACCCTCTTCTCTGTTTTTGAGTTCAGCAATAAAAGATGAAAAGACTAAAGTTACTGGAGCCTATCAATGCCCACTAAAGTATCACTAATTTTGAGCTTGGTTACAGGGTGGTTAGTGAAAGCAAGAGATACGCCGTTCCAGATGAGTGAATCCAGATGAAATTAATTCAATAATGAGGACACCTCTTACGGGTTCATGCCTCGGCTCGCCTGCCATAGAGATACATGTGAGAAAAGAAATGGCTGCACACCGAAATATTGAAAGTCCCTTTACTGCATCTTCCCATAAAAGTGCAAGACAAACACCACAGGATAGTAGCAGGTCAGGTTGATGCATTTCACACAGTTACATTACAGGTTGGTTACACACCAGGAGAAACCCACACATTCTAGTAACTCCATAAAGTGGTTTAGGAGATATCCTCTGTATCAGCATGTGCCGACATCATCGGAAAATGCACACTGAAGCAATGGCTAGTGGTCAATACACAGATACAACTTATGCTAGAAGCTCTCTCTGTTTTTACTTCTCCCCCTCTCTTTTACTTTTGAAATTGCTCTATTCGCTAGCCTTAATAACATTTATATTTGTTAGTTTTTAATAACATCTCACACCACCCCATAACATCTATCATGCATACTGTATGGTCTATGTGCTTTTAAACATTGACATAAACTATTTTTCTACTTTTGTCATGCAATTGTCTCTTGCCTTTTATGTGTATTCAATTTTACAGATATATATTTTATTTTGTTAAGCGCTGCGCAAAACTGTTGGCGCTATATAAACAATGTATAATAATAATAATAATAATATTCTGGGCGGGATAGTCCCATTTAACTTCAAGTATACGCATTATGTAGCAGAGATGGTGGGTGCCAAAATGTATTTGTAAAATAATACAAAAATACATGGTTCACTTATGTATTTAGCTATTCTCCACTAAATTTCCAACTGTAATAAAAGCTTTATCTGGTGAATATAAAAATGCCTACAAATCATGTTTATGTGTTCAAGAACATTACTGTAGCATTACTTTTATTTGCTATAGTTTATGTGTGTAAATAATATGTCATACTGCTTTTTAGCATTCATAGCAAGTCCATGCATGAACAATTATTCAACAATGTCTTTGAACAATTTAAAGGGCACGGTTCAAGGCCAAGACTTTGAAATTTAAAACACAGGTGTCGCACCTCTGGAATTTTCAAGAAGACTTTGTGTGATAGAGGTGTGGATATCCATATTACAACTATACATTTGGATCCTAGGCCCCCTAGGTGAATGAGTATGTGAATGAGTATGTGAATGGGTAAGGGACATGGTACCCCTATCCATTTGCCCAAAAAGTGTACAAAAAATTAAAAACAAGAGACAAGTTTTTGACAAATCCTTTATTAAGAAAAAAAAAAGTGACTCTTGATATAAATTCATCATCAATCACGCCGCCCGCCGCACCGGAAAAATAAACGCTCCGCCTTCTAAGATGGCTGCCCGCCAAATGCCTCCTCTGTGCTTTAACAGTTAAATATATGTAAGTGCGGGGCTACCGAGCAACGTCACCTGGTGGCCCCATAACGTCATGGACTGGTGCATGCTGCGCCGGTGACGTTACCTATATAAGAGGAGGCATTTGGTGGGCACCTGTCCCAGAAGGCGGAGAGTTTATTTATTTATTTTGGGGGAGAAGGTGCGGCGTGATTGACAATGGTTTTACATCGAGGGACACTATTTTTATTTATTTTTAAATAAAGGATTTGTCAAAAACTTGTCTCCTGTTTCCATTTTTTGTACATTTTTTTGGTAAATGGTTAGGGTGGGGCCATGAACTGCTGCTATGCCCTTGCTATACACCCTTGCTATACACCTGCACAGTAAAATCCATCTCCGCCATCAGGAGCTTTGGTGAATACAGATTACTACTTAGATTCCGCACCTCAGGTGAGCCTGCATTATCTGGCAGGGTGATATGCTTGTGTATTTATCCTGCTGATCAGTAGGAGCTTTTCAGATGCTATAGCTACTGGTCTCCGAGCCTGACCCTGGACAATGACAACAGTATATATAAATATGTATATATATATATATATATATATATATATATTAGGGCTGTGGAAATTAACTATTAATTCATCGATTAATCTTTAATTTTTTTGATCGATCAAAATTTTTTTGATCGATCAAAATTATTTTGATTAGTACTCACCTCTCCGCCGGCTTCCGGGCCTTCAGGGAGTTCCGTCAGAGATCCGGTGATGTCACGGACACCGGCGGGCTTGCCATGTCCATCTGAAGGGCTCCTTTGCTGTGCCTTCATATCTGCATGCCGGCGGGACCTTACTATCTGCCACACACAAGGGCTGTTACACTTCCCTCTATCAACCTGGGATTCTACATCCATCCACTGGGAGTTGTTATGGTTCCCTTCACGGGACATCTAAATGCCGACGGACTGATGTTAACCCCTCCTCATCTGGATTCAGCAGTGGTATCGTTGTACACATTTTTATACCAGTATCATACTTAGCTACATGTTTTTATGACTGCTTTTGCTACCGTTTGGTATTACTCGCACCATTTTTACAGTTTATGTAGCTACATCGATTTTATCTCCAGTGCAATATTTATTTGGTTACCTACTTGAAGACTATAAACGTTTTAATGCTATTCCCATCGAGCGCTGCCTTTGTGTGTTTTTTGTATTCTGCTATCTATTTTTCCAGTGGTTGGTAGCTGCACTGGGAATCAGCCTGCAAGGAGGAGATCAGCTAAAACTAGTTGGATCTGTTTGTGCGTTATAATTAATCGAAATTAGTCGATTAATCGATTAAAATAAAAATCGATTAATCGAACACAAACATTTTGATCAGTAACAGCCCTAATATATATATATATATATATATATATATATATATATATATATATATATATATATATATATATATATATATATATATCCAGCACATTCTCCTGTAGCAAGTTAATGATGGTGTGCTCAAATAATTAATTTCACTCCTCCATGCAGCTGCAATACTCTGCACCTAAGAGAGGAAGGATAATGCTGGAAGTTTGGTTATCCATTCCCCCACCAGAAAGGAAACGCATGTGTGCTGTGCCTGTCAAATGGTCCAAACACCAATTTGGCTTGAGGCTGCAGAATCTACCTATACCATTCTTCTTCCATTCACTTTAGGCCTCGCAGGCATGATGAAAACAGAACATTTCCTAATTTTATAAGCAGCTATGCAAATAGGGGAGGCTGGCTTTGGTGTATTTCACAATGTGGTGATTTTGTGCAGTAAGCTGGACTGCAGTAGTAGGGAAGGAAAGCTTTGCTTCTGTCAGCAACAAATCCATGCTGCTGACACCAAAATAAAAATTAAAATACCCTATAAAAATGAATTCAGAGCTATCTTTCCTTGAAATGTATCTGCTGTCCCTATCCCATCCAACTCCAACACATATGGATGCAAGGTTATTGGGAGATCTGGCCTTTATAAGGAAGAGGATTGAACTTTTACAAACTTTCATTACTGTTCATACTATGAGTTCATGATTAATTCAATAGTTTGCTGTTTTCTAGAATAGTAGACATGCAATGTTCATGTTAAACTCTTCATCAGCCTGAACTCAAATCTCATTCCGGGTGGGCAGTGGGGGCGTGGGGGAGGACTGAGGCGGTGCTTGCAGGGAGGAGGAGGAGGGAGCAGAGGAGGAGGACACCACCTCTATGGATGGCACAGACCAGGGACTGTGAGACCCCCTCCACCCACTACAGTGAGCCAGGTGGAAGTACAAGTCCCTGCTCCCTTTCAGAGGATTACAAGGGGGCGTGTCAGACTGCTGGCTGAGGTTACTAGAGGGATAGCAGCCAGCAGTCTTATAAACAGGAAATCACCAGGCATCAATGTTTTTTCAGCAAGTTCAGTAGGCTATTGCAGAGAAACTACAGAGCTCAGAAGGACATGGCTGATATAGTTGGTGAAGTAAGGACATCAGCAACAAGAACATGGAAAACGTTTTTTTCCCGGAGTTCTGCTTTAAAGGATACACCTTGTATGGGAAGTGTTTTGAACACCTTTTTGCCGCCGTGGAGAGGGTGAAGGCCAAATGATATTTTGAATTGTGGGTTATACATTTTTTGCACATTTTGAACATCATGGGGTTGATTTACTAAAAATGGAGAGTGCCAATCTGGTGCAGCTCTGCAAAGAAAACAATTAGCTGGCTTCCATTTTTTTTTTGTCAAAGCTTAATTGAACAAGCTGAAGTTAAAAGCTTGTTGTCTACCATGCACAGCTGCACCAGATTTTGCACTCTCCTGTTTTAGTAAATCAAACCCTATATGTTTTTTGGATGCTCTTGTGGCACAGCTGGCATTTGGAAATTGGATGATTATTTAGAATTCTGCACGAAAATGAACATTTCTTGTATTACACATGAAACAAATGAACATTATTGTTCTGTAGCACTTAAATACATATTATACAGTATACATTGCTTTATTAATGATATTGATTAATTGATGGTTTGTTGATTAGCATATTCATGGTTTATATTTTATTTTATTATTTTGTGCTATATAGATTATTTCTACACTATTTCCATAATAGTGTTTTAATTGGGGTTAATTTCAGTATAAAACACTTTGTATACAAAATGTTGTACAATATATTTAATGTTTTTTATCTAACATGGAATTTTTTATGGAATATATAGATAGAAAGGTATCTAGAAATTATCCATGACCTTTAAAGTGATTGTAAAGACATTTTTTTTTTAAATAACACATATATCTATACTTTCCTGCTCTGTGCACAGAGCTGCCCCGATCTTCCTCTTCTCTGGTTTCCCACCGGCATTCCTGGATCCTCCTCTCTTGCTGGTGCCCCCAATAGGAAATCGCTTTCCATGGGGGAACCTATGCAGACTCACTTCCGAACCCTGCTGCTATGTTCAATGACACAGAGCTTTGACAGAAGTGGGAGCCAATGGCCCAATGAGGTGGGAAACAGCGACGAGAGTCACTGCTCTCGTGCACTTTGCTGGATAAGATCAGGCTCAGGTAAGAATAATAGGGGCTGTGGGGAGACTTCAGCAGAGAAGGTTGTTTGCCGTAATGCATAGAATGTATTAAGGTAGAGCACCTTGAGGCTTTAGAACCACTTCAAAGCTACACCCAGTAACTACAAAGCACACCACCATGTTTTCTCCAAATAACAGCAGTCCTGGGATTTCGATGAAATGTTGGAATCTATGGCTATACTGTAAGGGCTCACTAGACCAGATCAGTACTCTCCAAGGAGCAGATTTCTGATTTACCAAAGACTGTACAATGCTTTCAAAATACAGGGAACAAAACACTCATTCTAAAGTCTGCCATGCAAAAATGGCATTTAGTCAGATGTCCGTTGATTGTATGTAGTTTTATAAAACTTCACAAAATTAATTTGTGTGTTATCTAGGAAGCAAGCAAAGTCCAGAAATAAGACTTATGGGATTCAGGGCTACAACACATTTTTTTTTACAGTCTCTAGCTCTTTTTAATCAGGTTACATTGTATTTGCATACTTACTGTCTCTGAAGTACTAAGAATCTAAAGTGAAATTGATGAAACATATGGATTAGTAGACAATAGTTTTTCTTATGCACATGTAATAATGACTGTAATGGCTTTCATTTACAAGTGGTGTGTACAAACATTACTCAGTGTCCTTCACTGCTAAAGGAAAGTGACAAGGCAGAATGCTCTGGGCCATCCGAGCAGGAATGTCTGTGGGAGACCCCTGCCACATTAAATGATTCAGGTGGGGAACCATACTTTTTCAATGAAAAGAGAAAGATTTGGGTGAATGGATTTCAGTTCAAGCCTGATGTATCACAAGTGTCAGTACTAAAATATGATGTTTCTTCTTCACATTTACAAATCAAATTTAAACCTAAAACTTAATTCCTATTGTTGTTTTTGTTTTATGGGAAACTAACTCTTGTTCTTAATATGTACACATCAATATGCTTCTTTCTATCTGTTTGATATTTTTTTTTTAGATTTCAAATTGTTTTGACTACATTCCAATATTCAGATTTTCTAAGCTATCATTGCTTTGTATTAATGTCTTCACATTTATGATTGCTGATATTAATAAATGCGCTTCATTAATTTTCTCATGTTGTTATTAAATAACTTCAATAATTGTATTTAATTAAATAAGTGACATAACAAGAAACAGAAGGGACACACACTAATGATGTCACCAGGCCACAATTAATGTGTTTCTAAAGGCATATGCATTACGGTAAAAAAAAACTTCTGTGTGCAGCCCCCATCCCTTATACTTACCTGAGCCCCATCTTGATCCAGTGATGTGCATGAGAGCAGCAGCTCATCTGGGTTTCTCTCTCCTCATTGGCTCACACAGCCGCAGAAGCCGTTGGCTTTTGCTTCTGTCAATTACAGCCAGTAAGCCAGTGAGGAAAATGTGGGGGACAAGGCTGGGCTGTGCTCCATGTGTAAACAGACAATGTCCATTCACAGGAGCGGCGCTTTGGCGCAAGCCTGCTTGAGTATCCCCAAGCAAAAGTCTTGCTATTGGGGCCACTCGGCAATGGAGGGGGGGGGAGTAATGCCGTTAGGGGACCCAAAAAGATGAGGAGCAGGTAAGCATAACATATTTGTTACTTAAAAAAAATGTCAATCTTTAAAATCACTTTTTAGCCTGTGAGGGTGAAATGTGTCAGGGCGGTTTTACATAGTTACATAGTTAGTCAGGTTGAAAAAATACACAAGTCCATCCAGTTCAACCATAAAAAATAAACAAACAAAATAAAAAACACAGTACAATCCCATACACCCAACTTCATACCCACAGTTGATCCAGAGGAAGGCAAAAAACCCCAGCAGAGCATGATCCAATTTGCTACAGCAGGGGAAAAAATTCCTTCCTGATCCCCCGAGAGGCAATCGGATTTACCCTGGATCAACTTTACCTACAAATCTTAGTACTCAGTTATATTCTGTACATTAAAGAAAAAAATCCAGGCCTTTCTTAAAGCAATCTACTGAGCTGGCCAGAACCACCTCTGGAGGGAGTCTGTTCCACATTTTCACAGCTCTTACTGTGAAAAAAACCTTTCCATTTTAGATGCAGGACTCAGCAGGGTGTATCTGCATCCTGAATGAAGTTATATTTAGCCTGGTAATGTAATTGGTTTGCTACCCTTCTGTTGTTTGATAACACAATGCATGGAGCGGTCACCCAATTCACCCATGGCCGGAGTAGAGATGGAAGTTTGGAGATGCATTACTTATCTTTGATTCAAGCAGCTTGATGGTTGATTAGATAACAGATGAAAAATGCAACAAGCTGCATTTTCTGTTTATTTCTTAACTGCTGACTCAGTGTCAGTTCGTGATGGGGGTACCGATAGATGTCAACCATCTGCAGCTTGAGCTCAAACGTTTATTTTCCCTAGAAAAATAATAATAATATACATCTAACACTGTCTGAAACATTTTATGATGTTTGGAATGAATACAAAATTATGTAAATAGAAAAAAATCAATATGAACACATATGTAATGTTTGTATTAATACTGTATATGAAACAATATAAGACTTAAATTTCAAAATCACTTATGGAAATAACTAGAACCAGAATAAACAGTTAAACTAAAACTTACACACAGAAGACAATCGCCATGCACAATATCAAAAATGTGTTAAATCAACTAACATTGATATAACTTCAAGCAATTAGGAGCATGCTGATAATGATATGAGTCTTCAGCTGTAAATAATTATGTTGCCTCAAGGCTACACTTTAATTCTTGGCTTGCTGTATCTATAAACAATAATCAAACTGCAAAACCAGTTGTGTTGTTTTTGTTCACAGTTTGTGAAATTATTTCAGTGCCCTGTAGTGATGCTGATGGCTATTTTGACCTTCGAATCTCAGGTCTATAAGGTTAGGTGCTAATATGTAGTTTCATCGATCTAAGTTGGAACGCTCAGCATGTTCTGTTGCCTGTTATAAATAAGTACAAAAGCTGCTATGCTTAGTCAGTGTGTGTTGTGAAAAAAAGGGCTTGCTGCTGAGACTCAATAAATGAGACATTAGGAGGAAACGTTATAATTGTTGCTACCCACATCTTGTTAATGAGTAATGTACAGTTAGACGCCATGCAATTGAAGCTAAACTGTTTGTACAATTATTCTTGTGTTGCAACTAACATTTAACATAATGAAGTATCATAATTGAAGCCATTAAAACAGGGTTAAGATTTGTTTAATTAGAAACAAGAAAATGTAAAATGAGAAGTCACTTTAAGATCTGTACCAGCTAGATCTATATTATGTGAGATGGCGAGAGCATATGTCTAGATTTGCTGGTTCAAATTATAATTTTTATTAACTTGTTGAACAATCTGAAAGAAAAATAATCAATGCATGTGGCTGATGAATGTCACTGCGCTCTATGATGGAGTGAATCATCATTCAGCAAATCCACAGGGTTTCTCTGGCTAGTAAGGAGGCTGGCAGAATCTGAAGCTGTTATGCAGTGAACTCGCTTTTAAAAGGGCTCAGCAGCATAAAATAGTGACTGATGAAAGGATGCTACAGAACAGTGAACCCAACCAGAGTTTAAGATTTTTTAAGAAAATAAAAAAAATATGGTTTTCACTGCAGCCAAAATGGAAATAAAGCCTAGAAATCCATAGGGACACAGCTAAGGCTATTACTTTGATCCAGGCATACTTCTAATGCACCAGGCTCTAGTCCATAGCCTGCTACTCTTAGCAGCAGTTAGCAGGCTGTTCAGCCAGCATTACAGGCCTCCCAGGGAGAGTTCCACTCCCAACGATAACCATCCAGAGCAGAGAGACCTGTAAGTGTGTACCTTACAATTACAGGCCTTCCCTCAGACCACTGTCTGTCCAGAGCACTGTGTGTGCATTACAGGTCTCCTCTGACCACTGGTATCCAGAGCACTGTGCATTACAGGCCATCCCTCAGAACTGAGGCCACCATCCAGCACTGTGCAGTAGGGATGAGCCCGGGGTTCGAGTCGAACTTACATTTGACTCGAACATCGGGTGTTGGTTTGCTCAAAAAAAAAAAACCGAGCACCACGGGACGCCCCATAATGTACTGTGAGATCAGAGTGCATTGACACCTGATGATTGGCAGGTTAGTTAGTGGCATGCATGCAGTGTGTTTTATATATATATATATATATATATATATATATATATATATATACAGTCTTGTGTGTGTGTATATATATATCAGACCATTTGCATTTGTCATCTGTTATCAGACCATCATAATCTCAACTGGTTTTGAATGCGTTGAGCTTAACATTTGGATAAATGTCAGTTATCCTCAAAGGTAGGTTTAATGAGATAGAGGATACTTTAACACAATATTTCAATGTTTCACTTTTTTAATGATATTTGTATTTTTTACTTATTGTTCAATATTTTGTTTTGTCAGTAATGTCTCAAGTCCCATTTGTTCTGTTTCTCTCCATATATTTAAGCAATGTAGTGCCATTTTTGTCTCCCCTCAATCCCCCTTAATTTCTACATTTGTTTCTGTAGAACTGATGGTGTGCATTCATCAGATGCCACTCTTGACACTTTCAATCTTGATTTATAATTCAGTATAGAATTTGCCATGGTGTGGGTGGGGTGTCGGGCCTGTTGTTGATGAGCCTTAAGCTCTGTACACGCGATCGGTTCATCTGATAAAAAGGAAACGTTTTCATGGGACGAACCGATCGTATGTGGGCCCCATCAGTTTTGTATCCATCGGTGAAAAAAATAGAACCTGTTTTAAATTTTTCTTATGGTTAAAAAATCGATAGAAAAAAATGATCGTCGGTGGGGAAATTGATCGGTCAAGAATCCACACATGCTCAGAATCAAGTCGACGCATGCTCGGAAGCATTGAACTACATTTTTCTCAGCACGTCATAGTGTTTTTTGTCACCGCGTTGGACACGATCAGATTTTTAACCGATGGTGTGTATGAAAGACTGATGAAAGTCAGCTTCATCGGATATCCAATGAAAAAATCCATCGGATTAGCTTCCATCAGATATCCGATTGTGTGTACAGGGCTTTAGAGTTTTGGACAATTACTCAGTTTTGTGTTTATTCTATTTGCTAGATCAAGCTGTAAAAAATGTAATAAATGTAATTGTTGCTGTGAACAGTCTATGTTTAGTTGGTTATTATTATCTTAATAAAATTACTTTATATGATAGCCTTTAAAAAACAGCAAAAAAGCAAGCAAAAAAAATAGTTTTTATTCTTAGATAGTTTATCTAGTTTTGCCTACACTCCCATGTGAATATTGTGTATCGAAGAAAGTGATAATGTATTGCAAATCAAAGGCAGCTAATAAAAGTCCAGACAATCCACAACTTGTGGCAGGTGACGTGGCCAGGTGATTTGGCAAGTGCATAATCCACTTGTGGCAGGTGACGTGGCAAGTGGACAATCCACAACTTGTGGCAGGTGTCGTGGTCAGGTGATGTGGCAAGTGGACAATCCACAACTTGTGGCAGGTGACGTGGCCGGGTGACGTGGCAGGTGATGTGGCCAGGTGACGTGGCAGGTGACGTGGCCAGGTGACATGACAAGTGGACAATCCACAACTTGTGGCAGGTGACGTGGCCAGGTGACGTGGCCAGTGGACAATCCACAACTTGTGGCAGGTGGCGTGGCCAGGTGACGTGGCAGATGACGTGGCAAGTGGACAATTCACAACTTGAGGCAGGTGACGTGGCAAGTGACACGCTAAATACATGTACACTGCTGCTCTCTCAGCTGCTCTGGTCTCACAAAATGGCTGAAATGGTTAAATAATACTGTTTTTTGAGCTTAGGGAGGGTCTTATGATGTTTCTTAAGCAAGCGCTTATAAACGCAAACACGGTAAAACGCGGTAAAACGCTGCAAAATTCACTGCAAAAACGGGCATTTTAAACGCCGTTTTTTGCGTTTGAAAACTTATGTTTAGATGAGTTTGCATTTGCGTCTCGTGTGCATGGGGCCTTACAGCAGCATTATCTTTTTTGACAAAAGGACTAACCATATTTTGCAACTTTAAGACAAATAACAATTCCTCAATATTATTAAACATTGCTGTTTTTAATAAAAATGTTCAAAGATCAACTTAATCTTGCTTTCTAGAAAAACGAACAAGCTATTGCGATGTTCCAGGATACTAACAATACTTTTCCAATACTGTGAATCTGAATTTTTTGATGCAGGACACAGTTTTTTCTTTTTTTTTAAGATTAATGGTGTTACCTTAATTTCTATTAGGGATGAGCCAACGATACAGTCCAAACCTACTTTTGCTTGTCCGATCCCTGTTCAATGAAAACCGAGCATCATACGGTATATAAAAGCTGTATTCTACTGCTTCTATATATGGTAGCTTCCCACTGTCACTTGTTCCTAAGGAAGCAGCCGGTACTTGCACTTGCTCTGTCTCCACGAACCAATGATGTTAAAAAACATTGCCTTACCTGGCCAGGATTTCTCGGCCACAAAAGCAAAGGGGTGGGCAAAGTCAGGGATGTCACTGCTCAAAAATGGCCATCACTATCCTGCCCCTTCTATTATATAGCTTATGGCAGCTCAGAGAGATGTCATTCGGCTAGTGATACTGCTGGGATTAGTTGTGCAAGCTGGGTGATTGAGGGTTTTTTTCGGCTATTTGTGAGTGAAAGGCATCAATTTATTTTAAATTAGGGACATTAAGGAAGTTTTACGTTTTTAAATAAAGGACTTTAAAGAAAATAAAAGTTTGGTGTCTATTTCTAGGTTATTTTTTTTTGTGAATGAGTAGGTTGGTGGCCCTCTTATTATTCAAGATGACTTTTAATAAGTACCCTACCCAATAACCCTCAGAACCATCTGACAGAGTTGATGTTAAGAGACCCTTGCTCTGATCTAGATTTCCTGGGGGATCTGACACATTTTTTTTGTTCGATTCTGTCAGAAAAAAGGTGCTGAAAGCGGTACCATTATTTGCAAGGAAATTTGGTGTTTTATATTGTAGGTCTGTAATTTTTAGAAATAACTCACTTAAATCTGACCAAACAAGATTCTAATAGGCATCCCGGGTATGACATTTTTTTAAAAACAAAATTATAAATTATAATATAATAAATAATTATAAATAATTATAACAAATAATAATATAATTATAATAAAAATTATTCAATAATGTAATCAAATTAAAATCACTGAAATTTGCTCAGTTGCAGAATTGTTGCTGTCATTATTTTTTTTTTTTTATGACGAATTTCCCCACAAATCGCTATCGCACAATTCTGCAAGTGATTATAATTTATTATCGCTGTTTTTTAGCTGATCTAAAACTATTTTTGACATAAAGGGACACTTTTGGTTGCTATGGACAATCTACAGTTTGCAGGGAGAAAGAAACGTTTTTATTATATAAAATGACATGCATGACACAGGACAGACCACTAGGGACAAGGGGGGTGTGTTTTTTTTTACATACAGTACTGTAATCTATAAGATTACAGTATACTGTATGTAAAGTGTTTGTTTACGTTTTTAAATTTGGCGCCGTTCTCCGTCCCCGTGCGTCGTAACGTCGCAGGGAACGGAGATCGGCGTCACACGGAAGCACTATGTGAATCGAGCGAGGTCCCGCTCGCTCACACAGCGCGGTGGCATCGCTGGATCCAGGGACAAGGTAAGTAAAAAGTGCCTGTGGATTCAGCGAGGCGAGCCCGAGACTGACTCGGGGTTACCGATCGTAGCAGGAAAATCAAACCCCGAGTCAGTCTCGGGAAGACCGCCAGGGAGGTTAAAATCCATACCAGACTCAAAGGGGTTGATTTACTAAAACTGTAGACTGCACACGCTGGTGCAGCTCTGCATAGAAACCAATCAGCTTCCAGTTTATTTTTTTGTTAAAGCTTAATTGAACAAGTTGAAGTTAGAAACTTACTTGAGTACCATACACAGCTGCACCAGAATTTGCACTGCTGCAACACTTTCTATATATCAAAAAGATACTTCTTGGCAAAAAGGATTAAGGTCTCATTAGGCATGTTATTTAACCACAGCGGCAGGTCGGCACAATCTCGGCTGTACCGTGTTTCCCCGAAAATAAGCCCGGGTCTTATATTAATTATGCCAACAAAAGACACAGTAGGGCTTATTTTCAGGGTAGGTCTTACTATGTAATGTGATGTCTTCTCCCCCCCTCTCCCTCCCTGCGTGAACTGAGTTAAAATGCTTGTAAAATCCTATAATCTACTCTATTACAGTATTATATAATGTACAATGTGTGTGTTTCTGTAATATAATTGTGCCAAATACCTTTGTTATAGAGCCGCTCTCTGCTTCCCTTACCCGCCGGAGCTCTCTTCCCCCGCAATTATATTACAGAAACACACACATTGTACATTATATACTACTATAACAGAGTGGATTATAGGATTTTACAAGCATTTTTAACTAGTTTTCAGGGTAGGGCTTATATTGCAGCCATCCTGAAAAATAACGCTAGGTCTTATTTTCAGGGTAGGTCTTATTTTTGGGGAAACAGGGTATGTCGGTCCCTTTAAAGGGGTTGTAAAGGAAAACAATGTTTTCCCTAAATAGCTTCCTTTACCTTAGTGCAGTCCTCCTTCACTTACCTCAAATTTTCCATAACAACCACCTTTAAGTGGGATAGCAGGCGCGAGCATGCCGCTGCATCGTGGGTGTGCCGATGCTTGTGACCGAGGGTCGCAATGACCGTCGGCCACGTGCGATAGTGGGCATGAGAGGCAGAACAGGAACGTGTGTGTGTAAACGCACACACCCCTGTTCTGTTCTCTGAGGAGTGACAGATCATGAGTTTCTAATAGCTAGGAATCACAATCTGTTATTTCCTCTAGGTCACTCCCATCCCCCATCAGTTAGAAACACACGACGAAACACAATTAACCCCTTGATTGCCCCCTGGTGTTAACCCATTCCCTGCCAGTGAAATTTTTACAGTAATCAGTGCATTTTTATAGCACTGACGCTGTATAAGTGCCAATGGTCCCAAAAATGTGTCAAAAGTGTCCGATATGTCCGCCATAATGAAGAAAAGTATACCGCTCTAAAAACAATTAATCCCCATTGCTTCCGTCCCAACAAACCAAGAGGGTGCTGGCTGTGCTCAATTACCATGAGATGAAAGAATAATCCTGGATCGCCACACTCCTCAAAAAACGATGTCAGCTACGAGTAAGCATCACAGGATGCGAAACATGTCAGCTCTTTTTTCCTAATCCACTTCTTGTTTGACTGCATGAATTTTGGCTGTTTTTTCCATTTGAATTTTTGTTGTGTTTTCATGTTTTGAATAAAGACATCAATTTTTGAGGAGTGCGGCGATCCAGGATTTTTCTTTCATCTCATGTCCACCATAATGTCACAGTCTCGATAAAAATCGCAGATCTCCACCATTAATAGTAAAAAATAAATAATACAAATGCTATAAATCTATCCCCTATATTATAGACGCTATAACTTTTGCACAAATCAATCAATATACGCTTATTGTGATTTTTATTACCAAAAATATGTAGAAGAATACATATCAGCCTAAACTGAGAATTTTTTTTTTAATTGGGGATATTTATTATAGCAATAAGTACAAAATATTGTGGGTTTTTTTCTAAATTGTCACGTTTTTTGCTTATAGCGCAAAAAAATAAAAACTGCAGAGATGATCAAGTACCACCAAAAGAAAGCTCTATTTGTAAGAAAAAAGGACGTACATTTTGTTTGGGAGCCATGCCGCACGACCGCGCAATTGTCAGTTAAAATTACGCAGTGCCGAATCGCAAAAAGGGGCCTGGTCCTTTAGCAACAAAATGGTTCGGGGCTTAAGTGGTTAATAAAAAGAACATAACAATTGATAATAACAAGAAAGGCTAATATTGTAAATCATATAAAGAGCTGTTGTATCAATATCTAAATGCTTGAAGGAATAAAAATAGGGGTGGTGTTCATGCGGTTATGCCAAATCTAAAAGTACAGTGGTATATATTGGTGTTAGATCACATTAAACATGTGCATTTGATGTGCATTATTGTTCCTGTTTATGTTTCCCATGTTTTGTGTTATATATCAAAGTTAAAGAAAGACAGGCTACTAACTTGAGCATAATGGATCTAACAATTCCCAGCAGCCACACAACTTATTTGTTAGTGATTAATTATAATGTATAGCAATATAAATATTTCCAGACCTTATGTGTGTGCTTTTTAGGATGTCTCTCTAAGGAGTATATTTACAGTATTAAATGATGCAAATGTAGATTACAACAATATGTTTCATACATAGTTTCTGTTCAGCACAAATGAAGACAAAACAGTTTACTAAGAATAAATCATCATAATCTTGGAAATGTTTTCATTTACACTGGCTTGTGTGCGGTTCACTTACAGCTTAGGTAGCCCGTTGTATAGCATATAAAAAAGATTGAGTTTATTATGGGTTTTGTTGCTATGAATGTCTAAATTGACTTTATCACTTGTAACAGCAAAGAATTCATTATGTGCTCATGACAGTGCTAAGACTTAGGCTCCATGCACACAGAAGCTAAAAAAGCTATAAAAAAAACGCCAGTAGCTTTGCAGGGAGCCTTTCAATGTTTTTTAGTGTTTTTGCAATAGCGTTTATTATCGTTTTTCAGTGTAGCGTTTTTTAGCTTTTTTTTTTCAATGGTAAAAAAAACGATAAAAAACGCTGGCGCCATCGAAAAACTGCACTTTGAACGCAAATTTCAGGCTTTCAGAAAAAAGCCAATATACTCCAAAGGTCGTTAACACAAAACAAAAAAAACAAACATGTGTGCATGGGCTAACATAGAGTTCAGTTTATGAGCTTTTTAAAAAAACACCAAAACGCCAATAAACTGCAGTTTTTCAGCTTCTGTGTGCATGGAGCCTTATAGTCTGAAACATGCCAGCGTTCCTGTGTTGCTCATATGTGATTTCACATAATGCAATATTTTACTGCTACATTTTCTTAAAAATAAAAGAAAAAAACAACAACATTTGTGTATCTTATTTAGTGTTATGTAAGCTATGGGTTAATACAGTATACAGTGTGTACTGTATACAGTATATGTGAAATTACCAAACCCTATACTGGTACCTAACAATACTTTGTAATATACTGCACCATGGACTGTTCACAGTGCCTCACTATTCATGTCTTTGTACTTTGCCAGGTTCGCGGAAGATCTAGGAATTGATTTTCTAAAGGCAAATAGACTTTTCACTTTTATATGGTAGTTGCACTTTGCAAGGGTATTTTCCTCAGAGATTAGTAAATCAGCTGAGGCGCTGCAGACTTTCATCATCCAATCATATATAAACAAAAATGCCTTTTTTTTTGTTCGTCTTGCACATGATTGGGTATTGTTTGTGTAGCACCCTGCTCCCAATGAGTGGGTGCTATGTGTTAAAATTATAGTTGCCTGAGCAATAGTTTGGCTAAGAAAGATTGTATTCAAATTATGGTTCTGTTTCAGTTCAGCTGGGCTGCACATTTTTCCACTTGACAGTAGGTGTCACTGTCACCACTGGTCAAGGTTGGAAATGCAACAGGTTGCATGTATTGGGTATTCATTTTTCAGAAGTGGCTCAGGGAGTGTGGTCAACCCTCTGTGCAATCTGGGAGAGGGTACTTAAGGGCAGACACCATTTTGTGGGGTCGGTTTTGCCTGATCCGGACCTGAGGGCTTCAGGGATGTGTTGGCGGTTCCCACCTCGGGGCCACGATGGCCCGAGGCTCCGTTACTGAGATGTAGGCCCAGGAGCTGCTGGGGCCTACTGATCCAGGGATGATCATGTGTCGCCTTGCCTGCTGGAAGGGACTGAGCAATTGAGGACTCAATTGGAGGATGCACCTGGATAAAAATCTACCTTACGGTGCTGCCGGAACGGCTGAGAGATCCTGGCACTGTGAGCTGTGTTCTTTTCTTCAGAAGTTAACCCAGTGTGTGGTTACATAAGTCTGTGGCAGAGATTGTTGAACCAATTCTACTTTCACCAAGTCTGTGGCAGAGACTATCTTTGATCGAGCTTCGCACTGGCTGCTAGGCCAGTGAGAGTGAGCCTATCCGGTGGTCGCTGAGTCCAGCGTGGAGACAGTTGTTCCTCTGGACCTAGGTGAATATTTGTGATTCGCAAGTAAGATGCCTGAATCTCCCCTAAACCTCCATCCCTCTTTTCTGAAGTTTTCTTTAATAAAAACCCTCTCTGAAGGAGGGAGAAAAACTTGGTGTTTGGCGCAGACATTTCTTTCTTTAACCACTTAAGGACCGGACCAATATGCAGCTAAATGACAATTCGACACTGCGTCGCTTTAACAGACAATTGCGCGGTCGTGCGACATGGCTCCCAAACAAAATTGGCGTCCTTTTTTCCCCACAAATAGAGCTTTCTTTTGGTGGTATTTGATAACATCTGCGGTTTTTATTTTTTGCGCTATAAACAAAAATAGAGCGACAATTTTGAAAAAAAATGCAATATTTTTTACTTTTTGCTATAATAAATATCCCCCAAAAACATATCTAACATTTTTTTTCCTCAGTTTAGGCCGATACGTATTCGTTTACCTATTTTTGGTAAAACAAATCGCAATAAGCGTTTATCGATTGGTTTGCGCAAAATTTATAGCGTTTACAAAATAGGGGATAGTTTTATTGCATCTTTATTAATTTTTTTTTTTTACTACTAATGGCGGTGATCAGCGATTTTTTTCATGACTGCGACATTATGGCGGACACTTCGGACAATTTTGACACGTTTTTGGGACCACTGTCATTTTCACAGCAAAAAATGCATTTAAATTGCATTGTTTATTGTGAAAATGACAGTTGCAGTTTGGGAGTTAACCACAGGGGGCGCTGTAGGAGTTAGTGTTCACTTTGTGTGTGTTTACAACTGTAGGGGGGTGTGGCTGTAGGACTGACGCCATCGATCGAGTCTCCCTTATATAAGGGATCACTCGATCGATAGGCCACCACAGTGAAGCACGGGGAAGCCGTGTTTACATACGGCTCTCCCCGTTCTTCAGCTCCGGGGAGCGATCGCGACGGAGCGGCTATAAACGAATAGCCGCGCCGTCATCCTGGATCGCTCCCCGAGGGGATCCGACCGCCGCATGTAGCAAAATTATAAATTATAATATAATAAATAATTATAAATAATTATAACAAATAATAACATAATTATAATAAAAATTATTCAATAATGTAATCAACTCAAAATCACTGAAATTTGCTCAGTTGCAGAATTGTCTCTGTCATTACTTTTATTTTTTTATGACAAATTTCCCCACAAATCGCTATCGCACAATTCTGCAAGTGATTCTAATTTATTATCGCTGTTTTCTAGCTGCTCTAAAACCATTTTTGACATAAAGGGACACTTTTGGTTGCTATGGACAATCTACAGTTTGCAGGCAGAAAGAACAGTTTTTATTATATAAAAGTACATGTAGAGCACTGGGCTGACCACTAGGGGCAAGGGGGGGGGGGTGTGTGTATTTTTTACATACAGTACTGTAATCTATAAGATCACAGTATACTGTATGTATTGTGTTTGTTTACCTTTTTGAATTTGGCGCCGTTCTCCGCTCCCGTGCGTCGTAACATCACAGGGAACGGAGATCGGCGGCACAGGAGGACACTGTGTGAATCGAGCGAGGTCCCGCTCGCTCACACAGCGCGGTGGCATTGCTGGATCCAGGGACAAGGTAAGTAAACACTGCCTGTGGATTCAGCGAGGCGAGCCCGAGTCTGACTCGGGGTTACCGATCGTAGCCAAAAAATCTCACCCCGAGTCAGACTCGGGAATACCGCCAGGGGGGTTAAGGAGAACCCCTGAGACGAGTGCATGGAACAGTGAGGAAATCTAAACCAGCAGCTCCTTCAGGGGTAGTGCTACATTTGCAAACTTAAACTTCACCTCATTCACTAAGCTCTGGGGCTAATCCCCCTGCAAAGTACAAACTGACTTGCAAATAAACAGCCTGTTTAGTAAATCTTGCGTTGTACCTAAATTGCCAAAAGGTATCTTGTATTTCTTATCCTCATTTGTCTTGATGAAGTTGCTCTGTGTCAGGGGTAGGCAAACTTAAAGAGGTAGAGATCTACCTGAACAACATGGCACAAGTCAAATTTCACCGGACACAGTGTCACCTCTTCACACCTGATTTAACCACTTCAATACCAGGCACTTTCGCCCATCCTGCCCAGGACAATTTTCAGTTTTCAGAACCGTCACACTTTGAATGACAATTGCGCGGTCATACTAGACTGTACCCCAACAAAATTTTTATAATTTTCTTCCTACAAATATAGCTTTATTTTGATGATATTTTATCACCACTGGGGTTTTAATTGTTTGCTAAACTAACTAAAAAAGACAGAATATTTTGAAAAAAAAAGTATTCTTTGTTTCTGTTATAAAATGTTGTTTTCTTCTTCAATGATGGGCACCGATGAGGCTGCACTAATGGGCACTGATGAGGCTGCGCTGATGGGCACTGATGAGGTGGCACTGATATGTAGAATTGATGGGCACTGATAGGCAGCACTGATGGACACCGATAGGCTAGACTGATATGCAGCACTGATGGGCACTGATAGACGGCACTGATGGTCCCTGATAGGTGGCACTTTTGGGCACTGATAGGTGGCACTGATTGGCACTGATAGGCAGCACTGATGGGCAACAATAGATGGCACTGATAGGTGGCACTGATAGGCACTAATAGGTGGCACTGATGGGCACTGATAGATGACACTGGATATGCAGCACTGATAAGGGGCTACTGACAGGCATTACTGATTGGCATCTGAAGCGCACTGACAGGCATTAATTATGGGGCGCTGATTGGCACATTTATGGGTATTGATTGGCCCTGTTCTGGGCACTGATTGGCTTTTTGATGGGAACTGACAGGTGTTCTTGATTGGGCACAGACTGACAGCTGATGGAGACTGATTGGCAGCTGATGGGCACATCTGACAGGGGCTGTGCTGATAATCTATGCACTGATTATTAGCACAGATCCCCCTCTCTGACAGGAAGAGCTGCCGATCCCTTTCCCTGTCAGGGCAAACCGACGAAAACCATTTAGCGGCACTTCCTGGTTCACACGATGATTAGCTGTGATTGGTCACAGCTGATCATGTGGTAAGGAGCTGACACACAGCACCACGATCACTGGCATGTCATCCTGCTGGATGTCATATGATGCCCAGTCAGGATAACTAAACCACTGCTCGGCCATCGTTCTGCTATAGGCCCGGCAGAAAGTGGTTAAACTTCTAATTGCTGTACTACCGCGTCGCAATCACATTCATTGCATGGCAATTATGGGTTTAAATCATGTGGTGAGCTGGCAACATATCGCCTCCTCACCACCTGTCAAATACATTCAGATCGCTTTTCAGAGGAGAAGCCGTGCCTGCTGCACTTGTGAATCAGCCCTTAGTTGCATTTCAGCAGTGGCACCCCTACCAGTTGGGGGGTGGTTAATACCTGCGGTTCAGTGTCAAAGCAGCCTTATACTATTATGCCCAGTGTATTGTTTCACACTGACCTGAAGATCTCTGCTTTCCTGCTGCTGGCGCCACTCTGGAGACCGCTAGCTGGGATAAGAGGTGGAGTCCAGTTGGTATCACTCTGCATGAGACAGGAGCCAGCACTACAGAGGAGGCATTGGCTTATGCAGCTCTTACTATCTACTACAGCTCCAACTTTACAAGTAGTTTCTCTGCATTGCACTTGGTTTGATACTCTGGAATGGTGGGTCAGCAAGCCCAGACCATGATCTACCAGTCCCCTGGCTATGATCTACAGGTTGCTAACCACTGCTTTGTGTGTCATTGAAATGTCACCTTTCTATGGGATTTTGACATTATTAAATAATAGAAGTTATCTGTTAAATTGAAAAGAGTGATGATGACTTATACTATATATATTTTGGATTACTGTAAGAAAAGCATCATCTGTAATGTTGTTTTAAAGTAGTATTAAAGCTTTGTTTTGTAATAAATATGTTATTAGACAAGTAAAAAAGGCGCAAAGCACAAGTACCTCAAGTAGTGGTACCCAATAGTCCAAGGGCAAAGGTAAGAAGGTGTGTATATACACATATATATGTACACATAGAACTATATGGCAGGGTATCAGTCAGGGCAGCCACCAAGAATACCAAAAGCCAGTTCCGGTATACTAGGAAAAAAACAAGAAGAGGGGCGCCTCTGAGTATGTATCATAAGAATAATTTAATAAACAACAACATTCACTCACATGGAGAACAGGTAAGTTGCATTCAAATCCGGTTGCTGGGCTGAAGAGATGAAAGTGGGACTGCAAGTCACAGCAAGTCCTGTAAAACTGGCACCACATCAGATCTGTGCAGGATGGAGTGGGATGGCTGAGCACAGCATGGTTTTCTTCAGTGATCCAGGTTTGGGCATATCTTAGTCTATCAGGAAAAATCCATCTGATAAGAACACGGGTTCCAGGTAAAAGATGTAGTGGAGAGTGACAAAAGTCAGTGGTTATGGCAAGCCCCGCTGTGGCTTTGGTGTGCACTCTGTCTCTGTAGATTGAAAAGTAAACACGGCCGTGTATTGAGAGTGAGACAAGAGGAGCATCACAGCATGGCGCCTGGCAATGACATCACACACATGCGACATGTTTCGAAGCTAGCAAGCCATTGATGGAAAAAAGGCTGCACCTCTTTTTCAAGCATCAGAGGTTTTGCACAGAGCAGCTCCGATCCTCTTCTTTTCAGGTCCCCGCCGGCACTCCTGGCTCCTCCCTCTCAAACAGTGCCCCCAGAGAAAGCCACTTGCCCTGGGGGTATCGCTGCAGGCTTGCTCCCGAGTTGCCGATCAATGTGTTTATTAGACACATAGAGCCAACGCTCAGCTTCGCCCCCGCTCTTTCTTCATTGGCTCATTGGCTGTGTTTGACAGCAATGGGAACCAATTGGCTCCCGCTGCTGTCTCAGCCAATTAGGAGGAAGAGTCCCAGGACAGGTGAGGCTATCGCGAACATCATTGGGGGGCTGGGGGGGGGGCTGCATACAGAAGGTTTTTTACATAGAATGCATGAAGCTAAAAACCTTCAGCATTTAGGAGCACTTTAAGCAACCATAAGGTATGCTATTAAAATATGGATTTTAAAGTTACCTATATCTGTGTGACACCTTTACCAAAGAAGTTAAAAGAGAACATACATTAAACTACATCAACAAGAACTCCAAAAAGTGAGAAACCTACAGCATCTTAAAGCAGCATAAAAATGTCTATATGACTGCTTGATTACTAGAGTGGAAAGTTTGCACAGCATAACCTATATACAACAATTATACATGGGACCAGTAACTGTGGGGGTACTGTACAAAAAACACTACACAACCACTATAAAAAATATATTTTTCTTTATCTCAATGTTTATCTTTTACATACACCACCACAAACTTGCTTATCCATGTCTATATGGACCTTGTTTTGTGCACTGGTGTGCAGTCATGTTGAAACAGGAGGGGGCCACCCGCAAACTATTCCCACAAAGTTTAGAGCATAAAATTGTCCAAAATATCTTGATTTACTGACATCTTAAGCACAAAGCAAAGTCCATAATGACATGGATGAGCGAGTTTAGGGTGGAGGAACTTGACTGGCCTACACAGAGTCCTGACCTGAACACCTTTGGGGTGAATTAGAGTGGAGACTGCTGTTATAGCTGCAAAGGGTGGGCCAACTCAATATTGAACCCTACGGACTAAGACTGGGGTGCCATTAAAATTCATGTGTGTTTATAGGCAGGTATCCCAATACTCAGTTCCCAGTCGATGCTTCTTACAGGGAAACGTGTCGGGTGGAGCAGTAATCTGTGATGTCACAGCGTTCCAGGCTGAAGGGAAAGTTACGCAGCTGTGTTTATTTGGATACTCTACGTTATTTGTTAAGTGCAATAATATTTGGAAAATAAAACTTTAATTTTCTACTGCATCGTGAAGTTTCTCCCCTTCTTGGATTCCATACATGCTTTATATGCTGGAGAGCATTGAATACATATATTGGTGGAGCTGGAATCATTTGGATATTATTCCTGAAATCCTAGATGGAGCGATCATCACTGGGGAAGGAAGCTTTTTTGCAGCTGAGCCAACAGAGGAGGATGTCGCAGGTGGTTACTTTGATAACAAGTGTGTTAGATCCCTATAACTTGGGATCCATCCTGTCTGGTAAGAGGCTATTATAATCTTTACCTCTCTGATGTAAGAAAATACAGCACTGTACATCACGGATATCCATACTTGGCATTGATTACACATAGCCATTTAATTATTTATTCACATATAATTTTTTATTATTGATGTGGACTTTATTATTGGTTCCTCTATTTTTTCACTGTTTATCATTATGTTATATATTTATGGTTGCACACTTTATTTTGTATACATATAGCTGAATTGAGTACAGTTGAACCTCGGATTATGAGCATAATCCGTTCCAGGAGTATGCTCGTAATCCAAAGTACTCACATATCAAAGCGAGTTTTCCCATCGAAGTCGAAAGGAAACAAAAATAATTTGTTTTGCATTGACTTCAATGGGATGCAATACTGAATGCGGGCAGAGGTGGGGGGGAGCCAGAGAGCGCCGAAAATGGCTGAAAAGGCCCGTGGACACTTCGGCTTGTTTCCTGCGCCCCCGTACCTCATGCCAAATGAGGTACTGCAGGCCAATGTTTGGCTTTTCTTGGCTCCTGCACCCCCGTACCTCAGGCCAAATGAGGTACTGCAGGCCTGTTTTCGGCTCTGCTCGGCTTCTGCGCCCCCATACCTCAGGCCAAATGAGGCCTATTTAGCTTGAATTTTGCTTGTCTTGTGAGTCAACACTCACAAACCGAGTCAGAATAAAAAAAAAGTTGTTCGCAAATCAAAACGCCCTCAAACCAAGTTACTCCTAAACCGAGGTTCCACTGTATTTCGATTTTTGAAGTTGCAGTACCAACTAATTTGTTTCATTTTTACTTAATTTATACACAGATTATAAATAAATTTACTTTTCCAAATTTAAGGGTAGGCGCAAAATATTTAAACGTATATTCCAATACTTTTGACAATATAGGGCCAGATTCACGTAGGAGAGCGTATGTTTGTGCGGGCGTAGCGTATCCTATTTGCGCTACGCCTCCGCAACTTAGACAGGCAAGTGCAGTATTCACAAAGCACTTGCTCCTTAAGTTGCGGCGGCGTAGTGTAAATCGGCCGGCATAAGCCCGCCTAATTCAAATGTGGAAGAGGTGGGCGTGTTTTATTAAAATGAGCCGTGACCCCATGCAAATGAAGCGCCGATCGTACGGCGCATGCGCGCGCATGCTTAAAATCATGTCAAATTTACTCCCTAAGATACGTCGGCTCAATGCCTGTGACGTGAACGTAACCTACGCACATCCCCATTCACGTATGACTTACGTAAACGACGTAAAAATATACGCTTGTTCCGACGTCCATCCATACTGCATTGACTGCGCCTCATATAGAAGGGGTAACTTTACGCCGGACGTAAGCCTAACGTAAACGGCGTAGCGGGTGCAAGTACGTTTGTGAATCGGTGTATCTAGCTAATTTACATATTCAACTCGTAAATCAACGGAAGCGCCCCTAGCGTCCAGCGTAAATATGCACCCAAGATACGACGGCGTACCAAGACTTACGTCGGTCGGCTGAAGCCAGATTTCAGGCGTATCTACGTTCAAGAATACCGCGCATAGATACGACGGCGCATCTTGTAACTTAAGCGGGGTATCAATAGATACGCCGGCGTAAGCTGTACGTGAATCTGGGCCATAGTGCAGGGCTCTAGTCCTGCGGGAACGTGTGGGAACGGAGTTCCTGCACTTTTTTCACAGCAGGAACGCAGTTCCCTTTGCAGGACTAGAGCAGCCAAGAGTAGCCGAGCCGCCCAAGCCAATCCTTCACTAAGCAGCGATGCCCAGCTCGAGTCACTGTCAGTGGCAGGCGAACCTTAGTAATCCTTTATGTTAAGGCTCGTACACACGGTCGGACATCCAACAAAATTTCCCTTGGATTTTTGACTTAATTGATTTGTCCGATCACACCCATAGCATACACACACTCGGACTTTTTCCTCAACCAACACGAACGTAGTGACGTTTTAACGTACGGCCACGCGATTCAAAGAGGAAGTTCAAGTTTCGTACGTCCCGCGTTGCGTTCCATCAGCTACTATATAGTTAGTTTACGTTTCGTGTGAGTGCTTTCCCGATTTCCATTTTCGTGCCTTTTTGCTCGTTACTTTGCGTGCGTTCGCTCGATAACGAGATGTTGCGGAATCCAGCGAGAGAACGGGCTATTTATGGTCTTGGAGTTCTGGCTATTGCTCAAGCCCGGACCAGGACCAGGAAGAGGAGGACTGTTTGGACCAAAAATTGGTTGCTTCATCGGGACCAATTTTCACATATGGCATTGCTGAGGGAGCTGCAGGAAAATAATCCGAATGATTTTCGGAACTATCTTCGGATGTCCGATGCCTGCTTCCAGCGTCTTCTAAACTTGCTGTCCCCATATATTAGCAAGAAGGACACCTGTATGAGGCCTGCTATTCCTGCAGAGCAACGGCTCATAGCCACTTTGCGATATTTGGCGACAGGGAGAAATCTACAGGACATAAAGTTTACTACTGGGATCTCTCCCCAGGCTCTGGGACACATAATTCCGGACACTTGCTGTGCCATTATTCAAGTCCTGCAGAAGGACTATATTCGGGTAAGTTTTTTTCTTTGTTTTCACATTTGATACACTTCATGATTTCTCCAAAATATTTTATTAGTACTTTGTCTTATTTGTATATATTATGTTATTGTCTACCCTCTGGTGTGACAGTCACAAAACCCCAAGTCGGTTGCAACCTGATCCTTCCTTGGTTCACCATATTGGTCCCATGGCAAAGGAGAGAGTTCTTACCACTTGCCAAGCTTTAAGCATTTAACATTATCTACACAAAATGTATTTAATCTGCCACCAGAGGGAGTCATGAAGCATATTATTTGCTCTGCTTCTTAATTGTTATTCCACAAATGTTTTGATATATTTTAGTGTTCTCTTGCCCCTATAATGTATGTTTTCAAAATGCTGATAATATTTTCTGCTCAAGTCTTAACTAATTTTTCTTTGCTTCACTCCACAGTTTCCTTCAAACCGTGAGGAATGGCAGGATGTTGCAGCCCAGTTTGCCAATCAGTGGAATTTTCCCAACTGTGGGGGTGCCATTGATGGCAAACATGTCCGAATTGTTCCTCCACCGGCCTCAGGCTCTTTTTTTTATAATTATAAGGGCTTTAACAGCATAGTTCTGCTTGCTATTGTTTCAGCAAATTATGAGTTTTTATATGTTGATGTCGGTATGAATGGTCGTCATTCTGATGGAGGTGTCATGGCTCATACCGAATTTTATCAGCGTCTTACGTCTGGCACCTTACATTTGCCACCTGCGCAGGACAACGTGGAGGGCCTCAACTTTGTATTTGTGGCAGATGAGGCGTTTGCTCTTGGGGAACATCTTTTGAAGCCCTTTCCAATGAGGAACCTCACTCGTGAGCAACGGATATATAACTACAGACTATCTCGTGCCAGAAGGGTGGTTGAAAACGCCTTTGGCATTTTGTCATGTCGTTTTAGGCTTTTTCTGACTGCCATTCACTTGGCGGAATACAAACTAAATCATGTTGTTTTGTGCTGCTGCATCCTCCATAATTTTCTACGGAGGAATGCTGCTAACTACATAGGTTCCGGGCATACTGATGACCCCTCAGGTGGACGTCCAGCTGAAGATGCAGTGATGCCAGCCCTGCAACAAACTCGACCTGCTGTCTCCTCCCAGAATGCCCGTCTGGTGCGGGAGCAATATATGGAGTATTTTGTGGGTAGAGGGGCAGTGCCTTGGCAGCAAGATGTCCTTTAGTTTTTTGTGAACCTTTAGGATGTTCCTTTTGAAAACATTAAATTTGTTTACAAGATGCTGTTATGTTTGTTTATTACTATTATTTTACTGATTAATGAAATGTTGCTGTGATTACCATTAAATATTTTAGAACAACCAAATGTTTAATTAGCCTTTCTAAAGTTACAAACAGCTATGTGTATTATTATTATGCCTTTTTGTTTCTGATACACACCTTTTCCATATGCAAATATACTGGTAGTAGTGATCAGATAAATAATAATCCACAAAATGTTTCAAAAAATATATTTGTTCAATCCTGCACAATCCAATGTCACTTTTTGGCAGTTTACAAAATCAAAAAACATTGTTAGTTCAGGAATAACACAATTGTGTATTATTTGGGTAAAATGCTAAACATGCATCTTTTCAAACTCAGCCCTAGACATAGCAAACTTTTTTACCTCAAAATTTTTCCTTTTTCAGCTTTCTTCACGCAACAAATAAAAAATTAGCAATGTAAATGTCTGTCCAGATGCACTTTTGTTCATTCTGTGTTCCATTTTTGGGTGTGGCAAAAATGCATGCACAGTGGTCTCCATGCGCCCCGTGGGTTGTGGTTGGCTGTAGCTCACAACATGTAGTTAGCCTTATCACCGGAAACGGACTACCATGTTGTGAGCTAGAGCCAACCGGAACCATAATGGAGTGCATGTCAAACCCTGTGCCTGCATCTTTGTCGCATACAAAAATGCACACCAAAATGAATGGAACTGCGTCTGATGTGAACTGACCCTTAGCACAGTCTTTACCAACTCTCATTCTCCTGGTGCAATCCCAGGGTCAGAATGACAAGTTTTTCCACTTTTGGCCTCGATACATTGGGCATTTCTATATGTGCATTTTTGTATGATTTTAAGGTCAAGCCCTTAAAATATAACAAAATGACATTTGTAGGCACCAGGAGAAGAAGAGTGGATAAACACTCAGCTGAGACCCTGAAATCACACATAAAGATAGTCATTTTGTGGTAATGACCTACCATGAACACTTTTTTTTGGAGAAAAAACTCAGATTTTACAAAATGTGCGTAGTGCAAATAGAATTAGTGCAAATTCTTTCATTTATCACAAACTGAGCATGTGCAAACAAGGCTAATTACAAATATTTCCATGATAAAACCTTGAACACGAGGGAACATTTGTAATTATAAAACAACGATAGAAAAAAACTAAAATTTTGCTAACAGGTCGTAATAATCCCGGATTCGTCTCTGAACACCAGTGGCAGCCTCCTTGAGATTTTCCAGCTCTGTCATTGCCTGCAGCATATCAGCACTGATCCGACCAATAGTGCATCCTGGTAGTTGGTGGCCTTGGAAAAAGACAAAAATTTAGTATGTGTTTGATGGTGAAGTGACTGAGGCAATCCCAAAATAAACCAAAATGTTACAATGGGGTCTATTTTCTTGAAATACTTACCTAAACCTAGACACTCAATTAGTCCTAACAACCTTTTTCATCTTCATAATACACCTACACTACTAGTGAATGTACACACTACAGATAATACTCTGTAAATCTTGGGCCAGGTGCATATCCATGTGTCTTCAAATGCATCTACCTAAACACCACTGCCACCTCTCCCTTCTACATGCTCAAATTTTGAATACACTCAATAATTTGCTATTGTGGTGTAGGCGTGTGTGGTGTGGACCTAGAAAAAAAAAACAGGTGTTGATTTTGCAAGGCACATGTTCCAAAAACTTACTGGGGCAAACAACAACCTCCGAAGGCTCATCTTGCATTTCTTGCACTCCTTCACCCTCAGCATATCTGGTGTCTGGGGATGTGCTGTCGACTGGTGGCTCTTTGCTGGGTCCGGCACTATCCTCCAAATCCTGCAAAGGTTGGTGTTGAGCACACTCACAATCCTCTAAAATGAAAGAATAAATCATCTATGAATCGTTGCCAAAATTACATTATATTAACATAATCACATGTGCTGCTTTTAAAGTCCACCAACCTTGCCCTGGTGAACCAGTTTGCGCCACACTAGTGTACTACACTATGCATTATTACAATAAACGCTATGCTAGGGAACAGGAGTATGATGTCATATAAAATCTATGAAGACATGTCTATATCTAGGCCACATTAAACAACTCAGGCAGATGGCACCCATCACTCTTGTTTGCTATGGCAATATGGTTTATATGATGTGAAATCTAGCAGGCGTGACTCTGTGTGACTCTGATCCCCAGGGACTCTCCTCTACCCATCTCTACCCTGTAAATGCGTCATTAATGGTCAGTGATGAGCCACGCATCTAACATAAAGTGTAATGTACCCCTTAAGTTCAGTCCTGACACCATGGCGTTTGTCCTATCTCTAAACACCCCTGTCACTGGCAAAAGCACATAAGCATTTTTATTAACTTACGTTTTGGGGCAGATTTGGGGCCTGTTGTCTCCCCTGTTCTCTCCCCTGTTGGAGCCCGGCCAAGGGAAGCCTCCCTTTGTCCCCTGTGGTGTCTTTCTCTGTGCCTTTGTCCTGTTGAAAAAATTAGAATACAGTATATTAAGGATTTGCCAAAAGTAGCCAAGACATAATAAAAACTTTACAATTTTAATGAACTGCTTTTAAACTTCCATTAACTTCTTCTGTAGGCCCCACCAGAAAACTAAATCATTAAATTTCATCCATCTATAATGTACAGACAAATAATTCTCAAATTACATTTACTTACTTCTTTTGATAATGGTGCGGTGAATGGCTTCTAAATTTTCTTGCTCTCTGTGCTTCAAATCTGACCATCGTTTGCGGATTTGGTCTTTCGTTCGTTGTACCCCATAATCTCCTTCCAACACCGCGAGGACCTTCTCCAGAACCCAGTCTTTATGGCTGTTGGGCCTATCATAATTTTCAAGTTTACAATCGTAATCGTACTTCTCAAAGATGCGAACCATCTCCACCATCTCCCCCTTGCTCATGGGGGTGGCCTTGTGTTTTCTATAAACGCCTCCACTGCGGGGCCTATTCGTTTTCGTGGGTTCCGCCATCACATTCTCCCTCACACATCCCAGAATGTCGCATGAAGAAAAAGGATTGTGGTCCCGCCCCAGCGTCATGACGCACGTAGAGCGAAGCTTCACGCATGCGTAGGCTATATAAATCAAGAACGAGCGCTCGATGTCACGGACGCATGCACGAACCTAACGGAACGACTCTACGTGCAGCCGAAGGTCTACGCGGAACGAAGGTAGGTGAATACATTGGGACACTAGTGGTTACTGCATGATTTAGCTTAGAGCAAACAGAGATTGTATAAGCAGGTTAGGAAGTTACAGCAAGCACTTATTGGTCGTATTGTATCCTTTATTGCAGATATCTCATCCAAATAATGCCGAAAGCAAAGGGTGGAAAGCTTAATTCCAAAGCATTCATCACTGCTTTTATTGATCTCTATAGATCACACACATGTCTGTGGCAGGTCACCAATAAAGACTACTCCAATAAAAATAAAAGGCAGGCAGCAATTGATGAACTGGTGGCAGAAGCAAAGACTGTGTACCCCAGGGCCAACGAGACCCAAATAAAAGCAAAAATTGGGGGCCTGAGGAGCACTTTTAAGAGGGAGCTCAAGAAGATTGAGTGTTCAAAAAGATCGGGAGCGGCAGCAGATGATGTTTATGTGCCCAAGCTATGGTACTTCAGCAGCCTGATGTTTTTAAAGGACCAAACAGAGCCAAGAAAACATCTGTCCACACTTGCATCCGCATCAGCAGAGGCCACAGATACTGAGGCTGAACCAACTCAGGATGAGGAGGAGGAGGAGGAGGAGGAGGAGGAGGAGGAGGAGCTCAGCTTGACACAGGTATAGTATTCCTGTAAATATGTGCATTCAGATATACTATGATCAGTGGCGTTGCTAGGGGGGTGACATGACCAGAGGTGTAGGGTGCTGGGTAATGTAAAGGGGTCCAGACGTGCAGTTGTGGAGAGGGGTACACAGTAGTAACAAAATGATATTGAAGGATGCAGAGGTATGCAGGGGGCACAGTGGGGTGTTTGTACATTTTAACGTGTGGGGGGGGGGGGCCAGATATTGGATCTGCCCCGGGTGCAAAATGCTCTAGGTACGCCCCTGACTATGATGTTAATGTGTTGTTATGATGGCAAGAAAATAAAATGATGCTCCTTTTTCAGACACAGGACGTTGCCAGCCAAGAAGAGGCTGGGCCCAGCAGACAGTCCACACAATGTAGAATCCCTACACTGAACCCTCCTAGGAAAAGGGCCAAGAAGAGGCAACATCTGGATGATGCCACGGCTGATTTTCTAAGTAGGGCCACATCGGTCATCACCACAGCACCCGATAGTGCAGAAGGGTTTGGCTGTTTTATAGCAAACAAACTACGGGAGATTGATGCCGATCAAAGGGAGCTATGTGAGGGGATCATGGTCCAGCTCCTTAGCAAGGCCAGGAAACGGGAGCTAACCCCTATTTCACATGTCTGTGATATAGATCACACACCTCCAGCCAATGTACAACAGGCCTACCAACAACAGACAAGCTTCCAAGCACACCCAGCCTACCCACACCAGCCAACCTACCCACACCAGCCTGCCTACCCACACCAGCCAACCTACCCACCCCAGCCAACCTACCCACACCAGCCAACCTACCCACCCCAGCAAGCCGAGCCACACCAGCCAACCTACCCACCCCAGCAATCCCACCCACCCCAGCAAGCCGAGCCACACCAGCCAACCTACCCACCCCAGCCAACCTACCCACCCCAGCCAACCTACCCACCCCAGCAAGCCGAGCCACACCAGCCAAACTACCCACCCCAGCCAACCTACCCACCCCAGCAAGCCGAGCCACACCAGCCAACCTACCCACCCCAGCCAACCTACCCACCCCAGCCAACCTACCCACCCCAGCAAGCCCACCCACCCCAGCAAGCCAACCCACCCCAGCAAGCCAACCCACCCCAGCAAGCCAACCCACCCCAGCAAGCCAACCCACCACAGCAGCATGGGGGTCAGTGGCCAACTCAGAGCCCCGATTTTAGGGGATACTAATTTATCTTTAAATATCTATGATTTTGAACATATTTTTGCTATTATTTGTAGTTGAGTATGTTTTGTTTGGTTTGGCTTAAGAAAAAATGCTCGAATTATGGCATAAAATCTTTATTTTTTAGATATTATTGTTTTTGGTATTGTGGTGTGAGTGTTAAAAATTATAACGCTTCAGCTGATGAGGTGTGAAGTGTGGAGAGTGTTGGCCAGTTTGGTATGCTGAAATATCAGCCTGTTGAAGTACCACAGCCTGGGCACAAATATGTCTGCTGCTGCTGCTCCCCATCTTTTGGAGACCACAATCTTCTTGGGCTCCTTATATTTTAGTTAATGCTTAGGTCCCCAAGTTTGGAGATTATAACCTAATTTATGTATGCCCTGGGGTACAGAGGCTTTGCCAACTCAACCAGTTCTTCAATTGCTGCCTTCCTGTTGTTTTGTATTTGGATCTGTTATTATTTTTCCCATTTTTTGCTAAATAAAATGATGATGCGAAAAACTTGTGGATTATGTGTGGAAAGTCAAATGTAAGTTTGTGAGTAGGCAGGCCCTTTGCTAAAATTGAAGGGACATAAATAGGGTAGTTATTACTTTGCCCAGCATAAAGAATTGGGGATATTTATTGGTTTTGCATTTCAAATAAATAAGAAAAAAAAGGCTGGATTCATATCCAGAAAATACACTAATCCAAAGTAAATACATTTGTTTTTAATCCGTCCGTATCACCAGTTGAGCAGATGTACATATTAGGACATTCTAAAGAAAAATAGAATATGCGCTGCTATTTGAGATTTCGAAACTTGCCGCGTGACGAATGAGCATTTTCAAATACGAACGCTAGTTTTACTAGACAGCTGGCTTCCGGGTGCTCTTTATTTCGGGGCATGCGCATTTAGCTTTTTTTGAAAAATCCGATGGTTTTCTGTACACACGGTCGCACTTTGCACAATCGGACTTTTCAGAACAGAAAGTTGGTCCGTTCACAGACCCAACTTTTTGTCCGATTGAAGCCTAAAAAGTTGGTCCGATGGAACGTACACACGGTCGGAGAAATTAGAAAAGTGCCGGATTTTGAAGTTGGTTGGCCGAAAATCCGACCGTGTGTACGGGGCTTTACTGGCCGCTTCCTGTATATGGATTAATCAGATAGTGTGCGGGTATTCCTTCACTTCCTCGATGCCGCAATGTCTCCTGGGAGCTTTTGTCATTGTTCCCAGGAGACATTCCAGAGGTCTGCCGCGAGTTATCGCGGGATTTAGAAAGAACTTGCTTAAAAAAAAAAACATTTTTTTTTTTTTTTTGGTGGGGGAGCGGATCTTGGGTGGGAGTTCCCACACTTTTTTCCCCAGGACTTGACCCCTGCCATAGTGTATGTAAAAGATAAACATAGAGATAAGGAAAAATATATATTTTTTTATAGTAGTTGGTCATTTATGTGTTAGTGTAAATTATAAACTGGGACAGATATACAGTATATTACAATGTCCCTGATTGTCATGGTCGTCACACTCTAACTCCATCCTTTCATGAGGCTGTTGTTACTGTTTCATCCAATTATCAAGTTGCAGGAATCTCACCCATTAATCTTTCCTGACAAAGTCAAGCTCAATATCCAGTAATGGTAAGGAAAAATCCACATGCATTTTCATCCACTACACAATTTCTAGTCATCCTGCCCACACAGAATATTTAGCTATCTCTCTCTAGTAATCCAGACAGATTTCTAGCAGCTGTTTCTTTGCTCTAGACACATACAGATTTGCTGTAGTTGGACATGCTTTTCAAAACTCAACATCCAAGTTATTCATGGTTATAACTGTAGCATAGAGCAGTTTCAAAACCCCTTATGTTTGTCCTTCAAATTTATTTCACCTTTCCCTCGTGCAGTAATAAATCAATCTTTCAAACATTTACACCTCACACAACATGCAGAATCACTCAACATTGCTGGTTTATTCTGACGACAATTCACTCAGAAATAGATCTTCCCTATTAGACAGCTTTTGACTGCTGAGGTACACACACACTCAACAGCTGACTCTGGACACTGAACAGATTCATCACTTATGACAATTTAATATTTTAAGTGCACAAACAAATTTTAAGTTAGAAGTGTAATGAGCTGGCTTGTGCTTGTTAGATCGCAGCACATTTGTAAGCACATTAGCTGCATTAACGATAGCGAGCGCATGGTTAGAACGCCATTGACAGTCGCTGTGATGCAAACCAGACTCCTAATTCTCAGCATATGGATTTTCTTTGGCTGACTATCGTTAATGATTTCCACAACACAGCTTTAAAATTTTACTCATTTCTCCTATGATTCATATTATGTCTCATTTACTCCCTAGTAAATCAATTCCCTTTCAGCAAATAAAGTTAATCAATTTGTAATGATTGGATTGTAGCAGATTCTTGTTCTTTATGTCAACTAAATCTTTAAACCTCCCTCTAAAAAAGATTGTATAATCACTCGGCATTCACTTCACAGGCATATAACTTGTTACAGATAAGATTGTACTTGCTGAACACTTTAGAGTTGTGTTTAAGTCTTGACAATAAAAGTAACTGGAACAATACGTTAATACGTTAATTTAATTGTGGTTGAAAAAAAAAAAAAAAAAACATTACAGCTATGACATCAGTACTTTACTTCTTTTGATATTTTCAGGTAAGTTATTAATGTGGTTTTTAAAGTATATCAAAAGCTAAAACATTTTGTATGTAGTTTTGGATAGAATGGGGAGGAGTTAGAACCATGGGCACATTTTTCTTACTATCTGTTGGGTAGATTCAGGTACGGGCGCACAATTTTAAGACGGCGTAGCCTAGCGTGTTTACACTACGCTGCCTTAAGTAATAGAGGCAAGTATATGATTCTCAAGGCACTTACCTCCTTACTTAGGGCGGCGTAGTGTAAACGCGGCGGGCGTAAGGGCGCCTAATTCACATGGGTTGGAGGGTGGGCGTGTTTAATGGTAATGAGGCTTGACCTCATGTTTTTGATGTCTTTTGGCTACTGCGCATGCGCCGGGCGCCTACATCTCCCAGTGCGCATTGCGGCTAAGTACGCCGTACGGGCCTATTGATTTCGACGTGGACGTAAACGACGTAAATCCCGATTCGCGGACGACTTACGCAAACAACGTTAAAATTTCGAATTTCGCGGCAGGAACGGCGGCCATACTTGACATTACTATTCCACTAGAGCCTAGCTCTAACTTTACGTGGCCTATCTCTTACGTAAACGGCGTAAAAGTACTGCGTCGGCCTGGCGTACGTTCGTGAATCGGCATATCCCCTCATTTACATATTCTACGCCGACCGCAATGGAAGCGCCACCTAGCGGCCATCCAAAATATTGCAATCTAAGATAGGACGGCGCAAGCCGTCGTATCTTAGATAGGTTTAAGCGTATCTCTGTTTGAGCATACGCTTGCGCCGTCCTATCTTAGATTGCAAGGGCTTCCTGACTTTCCTGTTCACCTCCTCCCCCCTCAAGGGAGGGGGCGAGCACGACACTCCACACCAGGGAGAAAGCCTTGCATTACCGTGTGGAGTTACAGGCAGAAGAACAGGAAGTGAGGATTTCTCAGAAGAAATAAGGACATTTAAAAGCAAAATCGAAGGATGAGGTAAGTGAAGGAGGACTGCACCAAGGTAAAGGAAGCTATTTAGGATTTTTTTTTACCTTTACAACGCCTTTAAGGGAAGAAGAAAACATATAGCTAGATTCAGTAAGAGTTAGGCCGGCGTATCAGTAGATACGCCGACCTAACTCGGAATCTGCGCCGACCTAAGTTTAAGTGTATTCTCAAACAGAGATACACTTAAACCTATCTAAGATACGACGGCTTGCGCCGTCCTATCTTAGGGTGCAATATTTAGGCTCGCCGCTAGTTGGCGCTTCCATTGCGGTCGGCGTACAATTTGTAAATCACTAGATACGCCTATTCGCAAACGTATGCCCGCCCGACGCAGTACAGATACGCCGTTTACGTAACGCTTTAGCAGGCCTAAAGTTATTCCATCAAATAGTTGGAATAGTAATGTTAAAGTATGGCCGCCGTTCCCGCGTCAAAATTCGAAAATTTTACGTTGTTTGCGTAAGTCGTCCGTGAATAGGGATTTACGTAATTTACGTTCACGTCGAAACCAATAGGCCCTTGCGGCGTACGTTGCCGCAATGCACACTGGGATATGTAGGCGGACGGCGCATGCGCCGTTCCAAAAAAACGTCAATCACGTCAGGTCAAGCCCCATTAACATAAAACACGCCCCCTCAGCTAAATTTTAATTAGGCGCCATTACGCCCGCCCGATTTATGCTACGCCCCCGTAACTTAGCAGGCAAGTACTTTGTGAATCATGTACTTGCCTCGCTAACTTACGGCGGCGTAGTGTAAACAGGATACGCTGCGCCGCCGCAAAGTTAGGACGCCCTCTCTGAATCTAGCTAATAATCTCTGTATCAACAAATTTAAGGCACCCACAAATGGAACTTTTTGATATATAAGACTTTCTGAGAAATGTAACAGTTATTGGAAAGGTGAAGACATTGAAGAAGAGAGGAGAGCATTGCTGGTTTTAGTGACAATTGATGGTAAAATGATTATTAAGGTTTCTACAAACACTAAATGGCATATGGACATGCGTACATGATTAAGCCAGCAAATGATTGCTTTCACAAACATGCATGGTCCATTTTATGTCTGAGCTATTTCCTGCGGCAAATTCAAAGTAGTTCATGTACTACTTTGGTCCGACTTTTATGCAACTTGAGGGCCATAGACTACAATGTAAACCCTCCAAAATCTGCATGAAAGTTGCACCTGAATGTTATACAATGGAACAGTTGTCCATTATCACTGGCCAAAGCCAAAGTTGTGTCAAAGTTGCACGAAAGTTGCATCAAAGTTGCACCAAAGTTGCAGTCCAAAGTCGGCGCAACTTTGGGGTCATACAAGTGTGAATGGAGCCTAACCTGAGAGGTGGTTCAGCCTGAAAAAAGAAATGATCACTTTGAGATCATTTGTCAGTGATATTTACCTCCTCTATATCTATGACGGAGCGATCACTTGTAAACAAACCGGCATCATGTGATGACGCCGGTTCCTCCCTCCCCTCTCTGTACCGATCGGTACAGAGTGAGAGGAGAGGGGGAGAGAGCGGAGGCAGCAGCAGTGCTGTGGGCTGGATCTGTGACAATTGCAGTCACAGATCCAGCCATCCATCCATGCTTAGCCATCCCTGTGCAATACTCTGCAATACCCTGTGCAATACCTTGTGCAATACTCTGCAATACCCTGTGCAATACTTTGCAATACCCTGTGCAATACTCTGTAATTCCCTGTGCAATACCCTGTGCAATACTCTGCAATACCTTGTGCAATACTCTGCAATACCCTGTGCAATACTCTGCCATACCCTGTGCAATACTCTGCCATACCCTGTGCAATACTCTGCAATACCTTGTGCAATACTCCGCAATACCTTGTGCAATACTCCGCAATACCCTGTGCAATACTCTGCAATACCCTGGGAAATACTCCGCAATACCCTGGGCAATACACCGCAATACCCTGTGCAATACTCTGCAATACCTTGTGCAATACTCCGCAATACCTTGTGCAATACTTTGCAATACCCTGGGCAATACTCCACAATACCCTGTGCAATACTCCGCAATACCCTGGGCAATACTCCGCCATACCCTGGGCAATACTCTGCCATACCCTGGGCAATACACCGCAATACCCTGTGCAATACTCCACAATACCTTGTGCAATACTCCCCAATACCTTGTGCAATACTCCGCAATACCATGGGCAATAATCCACAATACCCTGTGCAATACTCCGCAATACCCTGTGCAATACACTGCAATATCCTGTGCAATACTCCACACAAACCCTGTGCAATATACCAAAATACCCTGTGCAATACTCCACAATACCCTGTGCAATACACCACAATACCCTATGAAATACTCCGCAATACCCTGCCAATACACTGCAATACCCTGGGCAATACATCGCAATATCCTGTGCAATACACTGCAATACCCTGTGCAATACACCGCAATACCCTGTGCAATACTCCGCACAAACCCTGTGCAATACACCATAATACCCTGTGCAATACTCCGCAATACCCTGTGCAATACTCCACAATACCCTGTGCAATACTCCACAATACTCTGCAATACCCCGCAATACGCCCCCCCCTCTCGCCACCCTCCGGTGCTTTTACCGACTCACCGCTACGATAAAAGCCAGGATCATTTTTTTATTTTTTATTTCAGGCTTCCCAGCTTAGAGGTGAAATTTGGGGTCTTATTGACCCCATATCTCACTGTAAAGAGGACCTGCCATGCTATATTCCTATTACAAGGGATGTTTAGGAATCAAAGTGATCAAAAAATGTATTTTTGTGGAAAAAAGTGTCAAACTAAAATAAATAAAGTAAAATGAACAATACATTTTTATTTATTTTTTAAAGTGCCCATGTCCCCGTGTGCTCGCATTCAGAAGCGAACGCATATGTAATTCCTGCCAACATATGAAAACGGTGTTCAAGCTACACATGTGAGGTATCGCTGTGAACGTTAGAGCGAGAGCAATAATTTTAGCCATAGACCTCCTCTGTAACTAAAAACATGTAACCTGTAAAAATATTTAAAGTGTCGCCTATGGGGATTTTTAAGTAGCAAAGTTTTGCATACGAGCGTGTTCAATTTTGAAGGGTGACTTGTTAGGTATATATTTACTCGACGTAACTTCATCTTTCATATTATGCAAAAACATTGGGCTAACTTACTGTTTTTTTTTTAAGCACAAAAATTGCTGCGCAAATACCGTGCGAGATACAAAGTTGTAATGACCGCCATTGTATTCTCTAGGGTCTTTGCTAAAAAAGCATATATAATGTTTTGGCGTTCTATGTAATTTTCTAGCAAATAAAT
Organism: Rana temporaria; assembly: GCF_905171775.1. NCBI lineage: Eukaryota > Metazoa > Chordata > Amphibia > Anura > Ranidae > Rana > Rana temporaria. The sequence goes on along the minus strand of NC_053493.1, from coordinate 249,600,740 downwards.
GATGGTTTTTACATGTAGGAGAGAAATGTCAGAATTGGCCTAGGTTCTCCAGAACGCCTGATAGTGCTCCCAGCATGTTGGGCCTCTGTATGTGGCCACGCTGTGTAAAAGTCTCACACATGTGGTATCGCCATACTCGGGAGGAATAGAAGAATGTGTTGTGGGGTGTAATTTGTGGTATGCATATGCTGTGTGTGAGAAATAACCTGCTAATATGACAATTTTGTGAAAAAAATTAAGAAAAAAAATCTTAATTTTTGCAAAGAATTGTGGGAAAAAAATTACAACTTCAAAAAACTCACAATGCCTCTTTCTAAATACATTGGAATGTCTTATTTCCAAAAAGGGGTTATTTGGGGGCTATTTGTACTTTTCTGGCATGTTAGGGTCTCAAGAAATGAGATAGGCCATCAGTACTTTAGGTGTGATCAATTTTCAGATATTGACACCATAGCTTGTGGACTCTATAACTTTCACAAAGACCAAATAATATACACAAATTTGGGTTATTTTTACCAAAGATATGTAGCAGTATACATTTTGGCCAAAATTTATGAACAAAAATTACTTATTTTGTAAATTTTATAACAGAAACGAGAAAAAATCATTTTTTTTTACAGAATTTTCAGTCTTTTTTCTTTTATAGCGCAAAAAAAAACAAAAAACAACAGTGATTAAATACCACCAAAAGAAATCTCTATTTGTGTGAAAAAAAGGACAAAAATTTCATATGGGTACAATGTTGTATGACTGAGTAATTGCCATTCAAATTGTGAGAGCACCGAAAGCTGAAAATTGGTCTGGTTAGGAAGGGGGTTTAAGTGCCCAGTTGTCAATAGGTAAAAAACAATTGTTTTAAAAAACTTTTTTTGCATTGATACATGTTCACCAGGGAAGTAGCCTGGTCCCCATACACATTTTATTGCCATAACTTGCACCTATATACATTTTATTGCAATAACTTGCATATAAGCCTTTAATGAGGACTTTTGATTTTTCATGTTCGTGTCCCATAGACTTTAATAGGGTTTGCATGTTCTCTAGAACTTTTTGCCTGTTCGAGATGTTCTGGTGCAAACCAAGCCTTGAACTACAAAGCTTCCCTTTTTTTAGGCAGGTAACTTTTATTGGAATTATTCTACATTATTAAAAAAAGAGTACAAAAAAGCATAATAAAAATAATAAAAAATTATCTCACAACTCCACCCACATACACTTTAGGGTAATAATATGTTATACTGTAAAAAATAACACTGAGTATAGATGAACAGTATAACATTAATAAAAAAATCTATTTTCTGCATGTTTAATGATTAGAATCTAACCCACTTCATTGCTATATTACAATAAGCAAATTGTAAAGTAATGTACTTTATCCTTGTCTCTTCGCCTGCACATCTAATAAAATATTACATTTCCTCCTATATCTCACAGAGTCAGGTCATTACTCTTGCACATGTATTATTCTGAGCCATCTAACGCATCAGATTAGGATTGGCCAAAGTTAGAGACTGAACATATGTTGGTAACCTCTAACTTAAGTACAGAAAGGTTTGAGGTCCATTTCTGTGCTTTTAACACAAATGATCATCTTTTATTTGATGTTTGGAATGCTTGCATAGTGTTTATTCTGGTAGTACCCCCCAAAATATCAATTTAGGAAACCAAAGATAGTATTATGTAATGAATTGAATTTATAAAATGTGTCACATAATTTATTTATCATTTCAAATATGGAGTTCCAATAACTGAAAAGTTTGCAAACACCTCCATACCAGAGGTATTAACAAGCTCTTATTACCTACAGTGCAGTTAGGAGAACCTGATTGGCCCCACTGAAAAAAATGTTGTGGTGTACAATATACCCTACGAAAGATAAAGAGTAGGGATGGGTGAATATCAGTGTGGGGGGAGGAAGGGTTAGATGAACATAGTTTCAAACTAGTGAAACCCAAACATAGAAGGGAATTCCACTGAAATTTAAAAAAAAAAATCTGTGTAGCAAGGACAGAATCCTTTTAATGCAACTTTAAGAATTCAATGGACAAGACACATTCCTTAAACTACATGCCCACTTCAAAACTGGGCCAATTCTGATATTTACCACACTGTACAGTTTCTTAATTACTTGAAATTTTTAAAAGCAGGGGGCCATATTCTCGTACCTGCGGCGCAGCGTAACGTAACCCGTTTACATTACACCGCAGCAAGTTTTCAGTCTAAGTGCCCGATCCACAAAGCACTTACCTGTAAACTTGTGGCGGTGTATCGTAAACACGTCCGGCGCAAGGCGGCCCAATTCAAATGGGATGGGAACCATTTAAATTAGGCGCGCTCCCGCGCCGGTCGTACCGCGCATGCTCCATTCGCAAATTTCCCGACGTGCTTCACACAAAATTATGACGCGCCGACGTGTTGAGAATCGCGACGTGCGTAACGTACTTACGCCAGGAAAACAAAAAAATTCAAAAGCGACGCGGGAAAGACGGCCATACTTTAACATGGTGGAGTAATTTTACACCATGTTAAAGTACCCCTAACTTTGCGACGGGAAACTAAGACTTGCGCCGACGTAACGACGGGAAAAACCTTTGTGGATCGCGGTAACTGCTAATTTGCATACCCGTCGCTGGTTTACGACGCAAACTCCCCCCAGCGGCGGCCTAAGTATTGCATCCTAGGATCCGACGGTGTAATTCAATTACACCTGTCGGATCTTAGGGCTAGCTATGCGTAACTGATTCTATGAATCAGTCGCATAGTTAGAACGGCCCTAAAACAGAGATACGATGACGTATCAGGAGAATCTTTTGTGAATCTGGCCCAGAGACCCTGTAGAATAAATGTTGGGTGATACAATTTTTTAGGTCGCACAATATTTGCACAGCAAAATGCAAATTTTCAGGAAAAAATACACTTTAATGAATCTGATTGTACAAAAACACTATATAATACCCATTTTTGGTAAAATATAAAAGATGATGTTACACTAAGTAAATAGATACCCTTACCTTTAAAATTCCTCACAACTGTGGAACAGTCACAAACTAGGGTACATTAAATCATCCGCTTTAAAAGCCCTTATCATGAGCAAATGCAGCAAAGATATTCTCAAAGTGTCACATTTTGGGTTTCCATGGAATGATGGCAATAGAACAACCATTGTACACTTGTATTTGGGATCCATTAGGATTGCCATCCAGTAGTGGTTCTTCTCTTTGCTAACCCAAATCCTGAGATTCTTGCAAAGGCATTTGAGCATAAAAGAAACAATTTGCCACAAACTCTGGGAATGACAAAAAATACCCTTGAGTGGGACCCCTGCATTGCAAAGATTAAAGGCTAAGTTCACCTTTTCAGACAGAATTTCAATTTTTTTTTTTATCGATTTCAAAGGTTAAGTACGAAACAAGAGAGCCCAAGGAAATAATGTTGAGCAGAACAAAAGAATGAGTATCAAGCAAATATTTCAGATTGTGTGACTTGAGCATGGAAACCAGTACGCTGGTTAAAAAAACACAATAAAGACCATACAAAATAATATACTGAACCCAAGTAGCCATAAAAGCTGGAACCTTTAGGCCTCCTATTGCCCACGAATTCCCCTGAATAGGCTAAGATCCTACCAGGCCATAGGAGACTATTCCATCCAGGTATACTATTACATAGGCTCTGACTTTGGAAAGATATCTTTTGTCTATTGTAACATAATGTAGAGTTTGAACCAGCCTAGTCAGACCAACCGCCCTATAGGGACAGAGTTTCTGTGCCTGCACCTCCCCCAGGTAACCCAACACTTTGCTCTTCTGGTAGGGGCACAGAAGCTAAAAGTTGCTTACTCAAAAAGAAAAGGATAGAAAAGAGTAAAGAAAAAAAAAAAAGAAAGAATACAAGGAAAACAGACAACCATCTCATCCTCTCTGCTCCCGATTAGAAAACATCATATAGAACTAGGTCCTCCTTAAAAGGTATGTGAACCAGGGCTCCCAAGTCCACTCAAATCATTTAAGATTGCAGAGAGTTTCTCATTGATCTTGATCCAGGATAATTTAGCTTTGAGTAAATCAAACAAAATGGTAAGGGATTTCCATGATCCAGCTATGATTGTCTGGGCTGCTACAAAGATATACACTATTAAACGTCTTGTGTGTTTAAAGGAGAATTTCAGTTTTCATGATAAATAGAAGCCTTTTCTAATGTCTTTTGTGCTCTAGCCATCCCAATTTGCTTATCTCTCACTTACCTCATCCAACGAAGCCTTAAAATTTCACATTTATGTTTGAAAAAATCTTTTTGCTTTTATCACTTTTTCTCTCATACAGTGAGATCTCCTTAGGATGTGCTTTCTGTCCAATTTTAGGGGTTCAGGTATTGGCCTCACCATTATTGGATTAAACACTTGTCTCATTATAGACATTAGATCTTCTTATTGAACTTTCTCTGGTATTCCAGTGATCACTAGATTATTCCATCTATTGCGGTTCTCTTGATCTTCAATTTTATAGAGTACCTGTCTTTTCTTTTGCTAGATGCTTCTTATTTGATCTCTGAGATCATTAACGGTTTGTGTGTTTGTCCAGTCTTTCCTCTGTTTCCTCTACCATGGATAAAATCTGCCCCAGCTCTCCACATATCAACGCCAATTCCTTCTTCAATGATAGTTCTAATTTGGTAAATAGGTCAGCTATTTCAATTTTAGTGGGTAACATAGCAGTCAGGGTTGCCAACTTTCAGTAAATTTACAAACAGTTTGTAAAATCCGTCATTTTTGCATCTGTCCATAAATGTCCATTATTGACTTGTAGGGCCAGATCCACAAAGAAGTTACGCTGGCGTATCTATTGATACGCCGCGTAACTTCTAGGATGCTCCGGCGTATCTTTTTTCTGTATTCAGCATCATTTACGTGGGGTCACAATACATTAACATAAAACACGCCCACATGTTCCATATTTGAATTAGGCAGGTACTCCGGCCTATTTACGCTACGCCGCCGCAACTTTGTTTTGAGAATACTGCACTTTCCTGTCAAAGTAGCGGCGGCATAGCGTAACTACGATACGATACGCCTGCTTAAAATTACGCCGTTCTATGTGGATCTGGCCCGTAGTCTGTATGTCCGTAATGGACATTTATGGACAGATACAAAAATTACGGATTTTACACCCTAATAGCAGTTGGAATTTGCTCTGCTATATCCATACTATCTGGGACCATTGCTACTTCCGTAATTTCTCCTGCTGGTTCAACGGAATTTGACAGTGCTATTGCACCCTCAGATCTTATGGGCTGCTCTTTTATTTCAATCTTGCCTACTTGTTCTTTTTCCACTTCTCGTGATGTCTCCACTGCCATATGTTCTGGACTCCCTTCCTGCGATAAGTCACTTTATTATACTTGTTTTTGGGTTGTGCTTAGTTTTGGGTCAGTTGGCTAAAGGAAAGTTTAGCTGAAAATCACTAAGGTATACTGTGATAGTGCAAAGATGTTCAGAATAGTTTAGCTAAAAAATCACTGTGGTATGCTGTGGTAGCTCAAGGATATTCAGGAGATTCGGATTAAAAATCACTGTGGTATGCTGTGGTAGCTCAAGGATATTCAGGAGATTCGGATGAAAAATCACTGTGGTATGCTGTGGTAGCTCAAGGATATTCAGGAGATTCGGATGAAAAATCACTGTGGTATGCTGTGATAGTTCAAATATGTTCAGGAAGGTTCAGCTAAAAATCACTGTGGTATGCTGAAGTAGCTCCAAACATTTCAGGAAGGTTCAGCTAAAGAATCAATGTGGTGGGCTGTGATTGCTCAAAGATATTCAGGAGGATTCAGCTGAAAAATCACTGTAATATGGTGTGATAGTTCAAAGATGTTTAGAAAGGTTCCGTTTAAAAACCACTGTAATATGCAGTAATAGCTCAAAGATATTCAGGGAGTTCAGTTGAAAAATCACTGTAGTATGTGGTAATAGCTCAATGATATTCAGGAAGTTTCTGCTGAAAAATTGCTGTGTGATGCTGTGATAGTGCAAAGATATTCAGGAGGGTTCAGCTGAAAATCACTGTAGTATACTGTGAAAGTTCAAAGATGTTCAGGAAGGTTCAGCTTAACCACTTCAGCCCTGGAAGAATTTACCCCCTTCCTGACCAGTGCACTTTTTGCGATACGGCACTGCGTCAATTTAACTGACAATTGCGGGGTGGTGTGATGTTGCACCCAAACCAAATTGACGTCCTTTTTTTCCAACAAATAGAGCTTTAATTTGGTGGTATTTGATCACCTCTGCAGTTTTTATTTTTTTTGTGCTATAAACAAAATTGAGTGACAATTTAGAAAAAAAAGCAATATTTTTCACTTTTTGCTATAATAAATATCCCCTATATATATATATATATATATATATATATATATATATATATATATATATATATATATATATATATAATGTATTTCACAAAAGCTATAGTGTCTACAAAACAGGGGATAGATTTTTGTCATTTTTTTTATTGTTTTTTTTTTTATTAGTAATGGCAACGATCTGCAATTTTTATTGTGACTGCGACATTTTGGTGGACACATCGGACACTTTTGACACTATTTTTGGACCATTATAATTTATACAGCGAACAGTGCTATAAAAATGCATTGATTACTGTAAATGACACTGGGGAGTGTTTCTAACTGTGAGATGGGCTACCACTGACATGACAGTGATCACTGCTCCCTATGACAGGGAGCAGTAAATCCCTGTCATGTCACTAGGCAGAACAGGGAATTGCCTTGTTTACATAGGCATCTCCCCATTCTGCCTCTCGGTCTCACGATCACAGGCAGGGTGAATATTGAGTTTGCGGGACCAGCGGGCACGCTCTCACAGCAGGTGCAGGTGCTCTGTCAACGTCGCCTGCGCCAGCAAGTCGGCAAATTCAGAGGGATGTACATGTATGCCTATTTGTCTGCTGTGCCATTCTGCCAAGAAAATATGTGTGTGCAGCGGTTGGCAAGCGGTAAAAAAAAAACACTATGGTATGCTGTGACAGCTCAAATATGCTCAGCTAAAGAGTCCCTATGATATTCTGTGATAGCTCAAGGAGGTTTAGGAAAGTTGTGCTGAAAAGCTACTGTGATGTGCTGTGATAGCACAGGGAGGCTCAGCTAAAAAAAGTCACTATGCTGTGCTATGACTGTGATGTTTCAGAGAGTGAATGCAGCGTGGTATCTTCCATTCCAGGTTTACACAGAAATTTGGTAATTCATCTAGGAACCTAAGTGTCTCCAAACATCTATCTTTCTTTTCAATAAGGTCTGAAGGAAAGACTCAATTATATTCGATATTTTCATCTGCCCCAGCAATGGTCATTCTTCACGCCAGTGTTTCAGGGGCTAAGTCTGCAAAGATTTGAAGAGTGGCTTCTTCGAGCTTTATTGTAGGTGTGTTCCGTAGTTCACCAATATCAGGGCTTTTTCTTCATAATAATAAAAGCATGCCACTACCCTTGCATCAAATTATATCAACAATTCCCTTATAGACAAAGATTTTTTTTTATCAATTTTAGTTACCAAAAACCTGGTGCAACAAATGTATTTCCAGTGTCAGACAATTCTCGAATCCCTCAAATTCTGGGAGTTCTGGGAGTTTGAGTTTGTTCCAGAAGGAGGTTACTGTTAATACCCTCTCCGTTGAATGAAAGTTTTCAACATTAATCACACGTTGTATTGCAGGGTAAGGCCCCGTACACACCATAGAATCCATCCGCTGAAAAATCTCAGCGGATCGGTTTCAGCGGATAGATTCTATGGTGTGTACATTCCTGCGGATATTTATCCGCGGGAATTTCCCAATTCCAGCGGATAAAAATTTGTAGACATGTCTACATACCTATCCGCTTGAATCGATCCCAACGGATTGATCCGCTGGTCTGTACAGACTCACCGGATCAATCCGTCCGAAGGGATCCCCCGCATGCGTCGTAATGATTCGACGCATGCGTGGAATTCCTTATATGGCAGCGTTGCGCTCGTCGCCGCGTCATCATCGTGGCGACGGCGCGACACGTCATCGCGAGGGGATTTCGGCGCGGATTTCGATCCTATGGTGAGTACACTCCATCGGATCCAAATCCGCTGAAATCCTCGAGAGGATTTATCCGCGGAAACGGTCCGCTGGACCGTATCCGCGGATAAATCCTCTCATGTGTACTAGGCCTAAGAGTAAGGTAGGTGATTCCTCTCTGAAACTGGCCAGCCTCAACAAGTAAAATACGAGGTTGGTGCAGAAGGACTGCTGAGGTTACCTGTTGTATTGGGTCAGATACTTTGGTCATACCCCTCCCTGCCATTGATTGTGATTAACATGCTATAAATAGTAGACATGTGCACACTGAAATATTTTGCTTTAGATTTTCGCTTTGGTCCGAAAAATACATTTATTTAGTTACTCCCGAAATTCGTTTTTATTTACTTAGTTTTTTCATTGGAAATTGCATTCGTCTGAAAATCCGAACGAATTAAGGTTGAATCTGTCATTGAAGGCTTATGGTGTCTGACTGTCTGTCGAATGTTCAAAGAAGATTCGACAGAGCACCAAAACTGTACGACGCTGCAATCATACTTTTCCGGTCGAATGTTCTGCCTACAAGCAGAATAGTAGAATTCTAATGTTGTATGACTAGTAATAATTATATTTATTAATTATTATTATTATTATTATTATTATTATTATTATTATTATTTATTAATTATTATTACTAGTCAACCAACAATATAATTTTTCTTTAGCCTATGGGCCGAGCATATGTAGAATAATCTTTGACTAATAGAGTTAAGGTTAGGCACATTCGACTGACGAAAACAAAAATAAAGCATTTGTTTATGTCGGATCTTTCGATTTTCGTATTCTGTGCGTTCGTTTGTTAAAACGATAACGAAAATACCTGAAATTCGGACGAAAATGCATTCGGACGAAAACAAATGAACGTGTCTAATAAATAGAAGTTTAGCATTTGGTACTGCAAGGTTGCCTGCATCCTATGGGAGATGTAGGACCTCTATTCTAAATCTGTCTTGATTTCTCTTTCATGAGTTTTCTAAAAAGTAAATCAAGTTTGAATATTTTGCACTACAAAGTTAATAGAAATTGTAAGATCAGAATAAACTGACTAATGTTTAGGAACTGTGGGCCAGATTCACGTAGCCCAGGCGCAATTTAACTTTTCCGATTTAAGTTACACCGCCGCAATTTTTCCAAGTTAGTGCCCGATCCACAAAGCACTTACCTGGAAATTTGCGGCGGTGTATCCTAAATCTGGCCGGCGCAAGGCGGGCCAATTCAAATGGGGCGAGTCCCATTGAAATTAGGCGCGCTCCCACGTCGGACGTACTGCGCATGCTCCCAATGCAAATTTCCCAACGTGCTTTGCGCGAAGTTATGATGCGCCGAGGTTTTGTGAATCGCGTCGGGAAAAAAAGAGTTGCGCCGGGAAAAACATTTTTTTAAAAAAAAAATTGACAGCGACGCGGGAAAGACGGGTACACTTTTACATGGTGTACTAACTTTACACTTTGTAAAAAGTACCCTATCTTTGCGATGGCAAACTAACACTTACGGCGACTTAACGAAGGGAAAAAGCTTTGTGGATCTCCGCAAGTGCTAATTTGCATACCCGACGCTGGCTTACAACCAGAACTCCCCCCAGCGGCGGCCGCGGTACTGCATCCTAAGATCCGACAGTGTAAGTCCATTACTCCTGTCGGATCTTAGGGCTAGCTATGCGTAACTGATTCTATGAATCAGTCGCATAGTTAGAAACAGAGATACGACGGCGTATCAGTAGATACGCCGTCGTATCTCGTTTGTGAATCTGGCCCTGTGTCTCTTTTAAGAACTCTGAAAGATAATACAAATCAGTTTGGTGATAATCAGAAGTATAATGGATTCTGTATATATAGCTGAAAGTTTTTTTTTTTTTACAGGTGGCCAAAAGTGTAAACTGACGCATGATAAAATACCTCCAACTATACCAAGTATTTCTATTTGTAACAGTGTCCCCATACTGCTCTAGCAAGAATATGTGGAAGCAATTTCTTAGGATTTGAGAATGTTATACTATACTTGACCCTCATAAAGCTAGAAACTGGGACTTTTACTCTGAATACACAGTGTACAGCAGAATAGGTTATCAATTATTAAGTTCATTTGAAACTTACCAAATTACTTTTCCCAGCTTTCTAATACATTGTAACTGTGTTAGGGAACTTTGTTTTTGACAGCCTGCTTTATTGTCTACAGCTCAGCATCTATGAGTTGATGTGCTAAGACTAAGATGAAGAACATAATTAAGAGAATGTATGATGGCTGGCTGTAGGTTTTAGATTAATTAGCCACATGCCAATATTTTTATCAATATCCGATTAACAAATGACACATTGTGCAAGGAGAGGTATTGATTCATGAGCTGTCTGTACATAAACTGAAGCTGCTTTGCTAAATGAGAAATCTGACAAAATAATAGCTTCTGAACACTTTCCATCTTGATAAAAACATAAAAGTCAGCCAACATATACTTCATTTTGAAATAGTGCCATTTTATTTATTAGATTTTTGGCTGTGAAAGAGAAGTATTTAATTCACGAATAATTAATGTTAACATAATAACTGATCATGTAGCTGAGAATCATAATATTTAACTCTGTGACAGTGAGCTTCAAAAAGTCTTCGCTGAAAAATGAAGAAATATTGCAATTTATTTCACTAATGATTTTTCTTCTCTTAATAATTTTTTCTTTCCTTTTCACTGCCATATCAGGATTGTCTTATTCAGCCATTTCTTTGGTTAGTGCTTACAAAACTACAGTAAACTCCATAGTGATGATTTAAAATTTAAAAAGTAGGAGTGTTGTTGGAAAAATATTTTTTTTTTAGGATTTATTCTACCAAAGCAGATTTTGAATTAGGCTACACCTGATTGGTTGCTATGAACAACTGTTTTAACAGAAAAAGACAAGGGTGGGACTTTGAATGAAACATGCATCCCAGGAGAAAACACAGAACAATAGAATATGGCCGATATCTAGTCTGATAGAACCAAAAACATTACCTGAGAGCATTGCATGGCAACAATTGACAATCAGTTTTTTAATCGCATAAAAAATATAACAAAAACAATAATGACATAACACACCTAGTATATTAGTCAGAAATTGAATAGTACATAATTCTATAACAATCAATGGTATTAGAGTATAGTAACATCTTTGGTTCATATATAAAAAACAGTAAAAAAGAGGAAGGCCAATTCATTTAAATGTGTCCCCATGGTAAAAAAATATTAAAAACTTACATAAGCTGGCACAGTCCACTTAGTATAGGGACTGGTTGGTAGTAATGGTTTTACCATATATATGCAAAAGGGCATCTAATTGTATCACAAAAGCATATAAGCTTATAAGCATATAGGGATACTTTAGGAATTGTTACGACTCTATTTCTCCCTCCTTCCCCACACACAGATTCAGTTTATTTATATACCCTAAATCTTATTGCTTTGATTGATTTTTTAGACTCCTACATATCTGCTCCTGAAGAGTGGCAGTAGCCACGAAACGCGTTGAGCCAATAAGATGCCTCCTCACATACATACTGCTACTGCATCACCTACTACCTCATACATTGATTGGAATTTACCAACCAATCCCAGTCATAATTACTATGGAGATTTATTTTAAGGCAACTGGTTTTATTCAATAATGTTTACAAAATGTACCCTATATGCTTATTGTGAGCCAATTAGATGCCCTTTTGCATATATATGGTAATACCATGACTACCAACCAGTCCATATACTAAGTGGACTGTGCCAGCTTATGTAAGTTTTTAATATTTTTTACCATGGGGACACATTTCTATGAATTGGCCTTCCTCTTTTTTACTGATTTTTATATATGAACCAAAGATGTTACTATACTCTAATACCATTGAATGTTATAGAATTATGTACTATTCAATTTCTGACTAATATACTAGGTGTGTTATGCCATTATTGTTTTTATTATATTTTTTTATGCGATTAAAAAACTGATTGTCAATTGTTTTCATGCAATGCTCTCATGTAATGTTTTTGGTTCTATCGGACTAGATATCTGCCATATTCTATTGTTCCGTGATTTCTCCTGGGATGCATGTTTCATTCAAATTCCCACCCTTGTCCTTTTCTGTTAAAGTTGCCGGGGATGGAGGTGCTCGGCTAATACCCGACGCCTCATATAAAGCCCCAACCCTTTTTGTTTTCCATATTCATGAGCAACTGTTTGATTTTTTCCAATTTGTATTTTTCATTAAAAAAACACTTGAATGTCTCTTATTACCAATGGAGTGTTGGCCAAAATTAAATTCCATCTCTTCCTGCCTTGATCTAGACAAGGTGTGAAATCAAGGTTCTCATCTTGTCTCATGGCCCCTAAGCTACTATGCTGTTTTGGACATTAAAGTATACCCAAAGCCACTACACTTTTTAAATGTGTCCCCTCCCCTTTGCTGAAACACTGTGCAAAAATATATTATATGTAATCACCTGTAGGAGTAAAAGATCCCAGGGAACGTAAATACTCCAGATCTTCTGCTGATGAAAGCCTATGGAAAGATGAGTAATATTGTAAGTAAACGTTTTTACACTTTTACTTTGCAGGGGGGGGGGGTTTTAAAAAGCGGATCCTGCATCTTAGACGCAAGGTCCAATTTAGGCATCATAAACAGGCATACATGCCTGATGGAAGTGGTAGGAGAATGAAATCTAGAACATGACTGGTTGGTATTTCAGCAGCTCCCCTCAAAAAAATAATTATACTAAAAAAATTGCATAAAGAGAAATTCTTTTTTTTGCCATTTTTAGGGTGCCAGTAATCCATAAAATATATTTATTTGTGGAAAAAGCTTAACAATTTTATTAGAGATTTCCATAAAAATGTAAAACAGTCACCACTTGCCGACCGCCTAACTGTGTGTATATATATATATATATATATATATATATATATATATATATATATATGATGTTTAGGGGTTCTAATTAATTTTACAAGTATGTTGTGTGAAGAAATTATCTCAACATAAATATGGCTTCCTCAGGAGATTATAACACAACAATGCAGAAAAGAACATGAAAAGTATTTAAATACCAACAAGTGTTATATATACACAAAATATTGCAAAATCACAAAATATTTACTTAAAGTGTGATGACCAGCTTCTCATAAATAATTCAGGATAAAATACAATGCAGATATCAAAGTGACTTTGGTACAGACAATTGCAACACCCTTCAGGGGTCCTTAACTGGTATATGTGAGCTATAGGAGAGGCACTGGGAATAGCCTTAATAAAGGTATGAAAAAATCTCTGCAAAATATACAAAAGAAAAGAAAAAGGAAATAATATTAGAAGGCCAATATATTCAACTGTAATCCAGCTATGAACAGAGCCAAAAACTATGAAAAATACCTGGCCAGTGGCCAATAAGTGACAGGGAGAGGAGAAAACTCAACCCTCATCCCATAAGCATTGGGCAGGTCACATTCAACAACTGGGACCAGCTATAACAAGCACAGAAAAAAAAAAAAGCTTAAAATTGGGAGTAATGAAGTAACATATTTAATGGTTGTACTCTATAGCTGTGTTCCAGAGAAAGGTCACCAAGCTCGCCTATGATCAGGATGTAATACAAAAGCTACTGGAATGATGGACCATGTGAGCCTGCAAAATGGGTAATTGTGCATGTGCCCTAAATACCTTTACCACCCCACCAGGATGCAAATATAAAGGGGTGTCATCCACGCATGTGCAGATCCACTTCCATTTCCCCTGGCATTGTCCATAATCCTAATGCCTTCGGAAACCCATCACAAACATAAAGGCCAAGCCGCTAGGAGGGATAGGGGATAGATGGCATAGAATCAATTCCCGCCACCTAACTGAGACCAGTTAAAAGGACAACCTAATGGTACATTAGGACATTGGACATTGACTTGTATATTGACAGTTCAAGTAATCCAAACAAAGATGTTAGCAGCTTCCTTAAGCATATGGACACTTGTAACTAGCAGACATTGGCTTGTTTGGTAGCAGGGTAGAAGAAACAGCAATATTAGAAATATATATCTCTTATTTAATGTTGTTTCTCTTCTAGAAAATAACAACAATATTTTTTTGTGTTTAAAAATAACAAACATGTCATACTTACTTGCTCTGTGCAGTGGTTTTGCACAGAGCAGCCCAGATCCTCCTATTCTCAGGTGCCTCTTCTGCGCTCCTGGCCCCTCCCTCATGTTGAGTGCCCCCACAGTTTGCTATGGGGGCACTCGAGCCAAGCCACAGCTCCTGTGTCTATTAAGACATAGAGGCCGGCCCACCCTCTCTCACCCCTCATTTGCTTACTGACTTTGATTGACAGCAGTGGGAGCCAATGACACTTTGCTGCTGTCTCAGCCAATGAGAAGGGAGGGTCTCCGACAGCCAAGTATCTTGTGCAACATCACTGAATCGAGATAGGGCTCAGTTAAGTATTATGAGGGCTGAGGGGGGCTGCTTAACACAGAAGGCTTTGTATCTTAATGCATAGAATAATACAAAATATAAGATAAAAAAGATTACTATTAAAAATCTTCTGCCTTTACAACCACTTGAAGTGTGCATATTTTCTCTACACTCAAAGGCATAGTAGCCTGTCTGAAATCAAGTGGAAGGGGTCCAGACCGATCACTGCCATCCCAAATTTTCTGGTATCTGGAGTTGGGTTTTAAGACACAATAAAGTCTTTGAGAATGCTTCACACCAGGGCTAACCATTCTCGAGGTACTATTGTAATAGATAAGATATACAAACATAATATATATATATATATTAGTGCTGTCAAGCGATTAAAATTTCTAATCACGATTAATCGCATTAATGTCATAGTTAACTCACGATTAATCGCGCGATTAAGGAGGTTCACCCTTTAAAACATTTTTTTTTTTGTTTTCTTATTTATTTATTTATTTTTTATAATATTAAATTGTGTTTTTTTTTTTTTTTACATTTTGATCACTTTTATTGCTGTCACAAGGAATGTAAACATCCCTTGTGACAGTAATAGGTGGTGACAGGTACTCTTTATGGAGGGATCGGGGGTCTAAAAGACCTCCGAGCCCTCCTTTGCACTTTAAAGTATTCAGATCGCCGAAAACGGCGATTCTGAATACTGTGTACTTTTTTAAATCCGGCGCCATTGGCAACCGAGAAACCCGGAAGTGACGTCATGACGCCGCTTCCGTGGTTTCAATGCGGAGACTGAATCAAAGCCGTTTACGGCTTAGTGTCAGTCTCCGCCTGGACACAGAAGGCGCCGGATGGAGGATCGGGTCTCACCGTGGGACGGGAGGCCCGGTCAGAGCGGCGAAAAGCGGCGGGAGGGGGATGTCCCCTCCCGCTCCTCTGGCATAACAACCGAGCGGCTTTTAGCCGCATCGGTTGCTATGTTTGGATAGCCGATCGCCCGCTCTAAACAACGGTACCGGGATGGTGCCTGACGGCGTTAAAATGGGTCTGCGTTAACGCCGTCAATAACGCGTTTAATTGACAGCACTAATATATATATATATATATATATATATATATATATATATACACACACACCTCTAGGAAACTTCACCCTTTACAAGCCACCTTATTACCCAAAATGTGAATGTAAACCTGCCTCCTACCCTAAAAAATATATACACATATAACACATTACTCTGCTGTTTCATATGAAAGAACACATTGCAGTTGAGCAGTGTGAATTTATCTTGTATCTAGGAGGAAATAATCTCACAGTATGTCTTGTTTGGAAGGACATATGCATTTGACATATTTAAAGTGCTCCTTCAGCTGTTTTGCAAATAGAATTATACAATGTCTATCAGAAATCCTATGGGGCATGCAGCCTCTTCAGAGGTTGAGTACAATAGTTTGTGGTTTTATTTGTAGTGGTTTCAGCATATTTGCTAAATATATCTTTGTTTTAACTTTCTGCAGATGCACCTGCATGTGCTAGGCGTGTGCACTGTACCATGTGCCCTGCATAAACTTGTTCACAATAAATCTCAGTCAGCAGCATCTATCCCATAACAAACACATCTATGTTGGTACTATTGCTTTTAATAAAATTATAGCCCAAAACTTGCCATAAAGGACATAGTTCTTTTAACATTTTAAACAGCAGGAATTGTGTGAGCCACATTTTAAAAGTATATGTATTTTCCACTAACTAATCAGAATGTAGCTAACATTTTTGTAAAATTCCCAAGAAAAATGAATTCTGGGATATGAAATTATTATACTGGGTCTTTGCTTTTGTGTTCGAGTCTCTATTTCTTTTTTTTTTTAAAAAGTAAAAAAAAAAAATACATAAAAAGAAAACTTATTAAAAATGAATGTCATTTTGCAAACACGGGCAGGAATGTGTTCTTATGTAGAATGTTCTGTATGTATTGATAATCTCACATGCATTAAAGTGGTTCTAAAGTCTTTACCCTGCATTAAGGTAAAACAAGTTCAAAGAATCGACCAGTCATACCTTAGGTACCAAATTGAGAGTATACTGTGGGCAGATTTTCCTGCCTAATTTTTGCACAAAATATTGTCCCACCCACTCATAGGTCCTACAACCATAACAATATAGGCCAAACCTCATCCCCAAACCCCTTGACACCATTTTTTAACTTCCCACCTTTCCTAACAGCCTGACAGACCTACAATTCCATAACCTTATAGAGAAAGGCCAAAATAGGTTACTGCACTTCTCCCACGATAAAAGACTGATGACCAAGGTGAGCATTCTGGGATCTAAACAATTAGGCTCATATCCCAGATCAACATCTAGTCTGTCCCAGGGTATTCGTACCATAACCCCTTTTGAAAAATGATGATTACAGCACGCTCCTATACAAGGTTCGCTGTCTCTATCATGGTCAATGTTAATCTCTGGTGATTGTACACAGGATCTTAATTTTCTAATGAAATAGAAGTGAAACTTACACACTACTTTCACTCAGAATCAAAAACATTGTATAATATTTTCACATAAAGCTTAATTGGCAAATAAACAACAAGGAAATGGGTAAAGGATCCTGACACAATGGTACAAAACTCCCCAATTATTACACAAAATTAATGCTCAAATATCACCTCTCTGTTGGAGATGCTAAAAAAGTGTTGAGTTTTTTCGGGGATGTCCAGTATTACAGAGAGAATAAAATCCTCCATAAAAACTCTGACAGATGTGTTTCTTGCAGATATACCAGCAGCTTATTTATTGCATGGTATGTTATCAGTTAAATTTTACATAAATTAAATCTTTAAATATCGTCTAAATGTGGCCAAGGCCTGTATACCAGCCATGTGGAAGAAGACCAAACCTCCAAGCATTTAACGACGGTGTGCTCAAATTTCTGACATACAGCTAATGGTGGAGCTCATTCCAAGATTTAAACATCAATCCCCAAAAAAATATCAAATTTGAATTCCTTGGTTTTTATATAAAAAAAATCCACCAATGACATGACCTAATCTTTGAGAAACACTTACCAAGGATAAATGGCAGTTAAGATCCCCCCCATAACTCCCACCCCATAACCCCCACTCCTTTCTTTCTTTTTTTTTTCTCCTTCCACTATCCTTCACTTATTTTCTTTCTCTTACTGAATGACACTGAATAATACTTTCTACCTTCACCAAGTACATGGGAAATGTAAGGAAGAACAGTGAAAACTAACATTTCGAACAAATTATAATTTATGTATAGGTCTATACCTATTTTCGTTGATTATGAATGTTATGACAATGTGAACTTTTGTATTAACAACTTACAATGGTTCTTCTGTCTGTTATACAGTATTCTGTGGTTGTTTAATTAAACAATTTAAAAAAATGTACCAATACCAGTTTCCCCTCTCTCTCTCTTCTGAGTTCTTTCTTGAACTAGTGCCGTCCCATCTGCAGCACCACTCCCTCCTCTTCCCAGTCTCACAAGAGACTCTGAGAGCAGTTGGAGCCGTAGGCTCCTGCAGCATGCTATAAGTCAAATCCTGTGAGGAGGAAGCAGGGGGTGTGGCTGAGCCATGCTGTGTGTGTCTATGGACTTACACAGCCTGGCTTTGAAGCATGTCCAAATGGATGCCCTCTCAGCAGCTGGCTTGCTGAGGGGGCACTCATAAGTAGAAGGGGTGGAGAGTGCCAGAAGGGGTCTGTAGAAGAGGGGTAAGGGACCGATCTGTAAATTACCATTGCTCAGAGCAGGTAAATATTACATCTTTTTTTTTATGACAAAAGAGACTTTGCAATCACTTTAATAGGTGGATTCAGAAAGACTTAGGCCGGCGTATCAGTAGATACGCCGGCCTAAGTCTGAATGTGCGCCGACGCAAATTTAAGCGTATTCTGGTAACCAGATATGCTTAAATTAGGCTCAGATACGAGCAGCGTAAGTGTCTTACACCGTCGAATCCTAAAGTGTAATTTTTAGGCTGACCGCTAGGTGGTGCTTCCATTGCGGTCAGCCTAGAATATGTAAATGAGTAGTTACGCCAATTCACGAACGTACGCTTGCCCGATGCAGTAAAGATACGCCGTTTACGTAACGCATTTTCAGGCCTAAAGTTATTCCATCAAATAGCTGAAATAGTAATGTTAAGTATGGCCGTCGTTCCCGCGTTGAAATTTGAAAATTTTACGTCATTTGCGTAAGTCGTCTGTGAATAGGGCTGGACGTAATTTACGTCCACGTCGAAACCAATAGGACCGTGCGGCGTACTTTGCCGCAACGCACACTGGGATATGTACACGGACGGTGCATGCGCCGTTCGTACAATACGTCAATCACGTCAGGTCACCCTCCATTAACATAAAACACTCCCCCTCAGCCGAATTTGAATTAGGCACGCTTACGCCGGCCAGATTTACGCTACGCCGCCGTAACTTAGCAGGCAAGTACTTTGTGAATCGTGTACTTGCCTCGCTAACTTACGGCGGCGTAGTGTAAACACGATACACTACGCCGCCGCATAGTTAAGGCGGTCTTTCTGAATCCACCTATAAGTATCTAGCCAATGTGGGATCCATAAAGAAAGTTTACAAAAATCAAACTGCTTGCACAAAATATGTACAATAAACTTCACACGCTTGCTTATATATTATATTAACAAATGTACAATTGCATATTTCTTTCAATCGACTTCTATATAAACTAGAGTCAGTGCGAAAAGTGCATGCAAACTCTGAAGATCTCCCCCATTAATGCTTAGGGTTGGATCTTTGTAGTTTAGTTCATTGTATGTATGATGCATCCTACATGTGTTTTAGGTGTTTATTACATGCTTTTCATGTTAATTATAATTGAACTCTATGTAACAAGCGTTTTATTGAAAAGTGTATGAACAGAAGACAGTGCAGCGCAAACCAATAATCAATGTGAATAAATTGATTATACAAACATGTGAATCAATTACATTAAGCTATATGCAGAAATAATTATAAGTGCACAAGTCCATATAAATAAGAAAGTCCACTGTAAAGAAATCCAAAAGAAGAAATCCACAATAGGGAGCAGATCCAGTGAATGAGACCCTAGAGACCCTAGAGATCCCCCAGGGGGTCAGGAGTCATCATACGTCGCTCGGCGCAGCTCCCAGGAACTCTTTCACCGGCCTTATATGTTTTACACGCTCGTTTGAATTGTGGATATTGTGAGTAGCCTGTATACCTTATAATTAAAAGTTTTATCAATCAAACGGAGGCTCTTAGATACTGTATTTCTCCCCATATGTTTCCCAACCACCACTGTGGCTGCATACTGAGGATTCGAATATACTAACAGCATCCTGGTTCCTATATGCTTTCATGACCATCTGGTAAAACAATGGTCTTTTAACAAGGTGAGCGTACCCAATCACACTGGTGGAGGAACACATGTCAGTTTTGGGTGTTCACTTTTCACATGGTGAAGATCTCTAGGGTCTCATTCACTGGATCTGCTCCCTATTGTGGATTTCTTCTTTTGGATTTCTTTACAGTGGACTTTCTTATTTATATGGACTTGTGCACTTATAATTATTTCTGCATATAGCTTAATGTAATTGATTCACATGTTTGTATAATCAATTTATTCACATTGATTATTGGTTTGCGCTGCACTGTCTTCTGTTTATACATAATTCTTGGATTTTGTGAATGTCCTATTTTCGTGTACAGCTAGCATCCCTGTAGAACTTAATAATTATTAAGTTTGCATTTTTTATGAGTTTACTTGGTGTAGATTACCACTTAAATCCCTTAATCGAGGGTCCTATTTGAATTTATTTTATTTTTTGATCTCTTATTTTTTTGCGCTGATTGCACCCTTTGTTTTAGAGTTTTATTGAAAAGGCATCAGAGATGCTGCAAGTAAGACTTTTATTTACCACACCTTAAAGTGGTTGTAAACCACAAACCACAACTGCGGTTAGCAAAAAGATTTCAATGCACCTCTCTATGTTATGTGAGATTTCAGTATTGGACCCCAGGCGTCACTCCAATCAGAGTACAGGAGTTTGGGGGTTCCCTACATCATCTCTCTCTCACATATAGGAATGCGTTGAGCTACTAAGGGTGGACGTATTACAATATGCGTCCAACCCCTAGCGTTAAAAGGTTACGATGCACGTGATGATTCAAATGCACTTCTGTATGCTAGTGATTATCAGTACCAGACCCCAGGCGTCACTCCAATCAGAGAACAGGAGTTTGGGGGTTCTCTACATCATATCACGTTAACATAAAGAAATGCATTAGGCCACTAAGGGAGCAGGTATGAAATACCTTCAACCCTTAGCATAGAAAAATTAAGGCGAACATGTTCAGTAACTTAGGGCGTGGGCCCATAAACAAGTAACAACTTATGTCAAGCACGTAGTAAATAGGACTAGTGAAGGCAACTAATAGTTGCATAAGAGAGGCAAATATAGCTCAGCTAATTTGAGAGTGTATGTCCCTTTAGGATGCTCCACAGCAAACAGCCAAAGACACAACAGACAGTCCGAAGCAGCATGTTAGTATTTTAGCAAGCCAGAGTTAAATACAGCAATTGTTTAGAAGCAATATATGTAGCAGGTAATTCTAAAGCACTACAAGTGAAACAATTGCTACATATCTGTTTGCAGGGCATGAGTCTTGTTGTATGTTAGCAGCAGTGGGATTCCTTAGTGTAGGGTGTCAGCAAGGAAGATCTCTTTAGGGTGTCCCCAGCAATGGCAGCATGAATGCAGTGAAGGCATTAGTTATATGGCCATAGAGTCCAGCAAGGCAGTTTTGTAGTATGGGGATTGATGGTGCCAGTAGTGTAGCGTGGCCAGCTACGGCTGACAATAATAGAACAGAGTGTGTATTACACGCTGTTCTGTTTATATCTGAGAGGCATGTGTACCGATTGCAGCACTGATTGCGCTCAGCACTTCCGCGTTCCAAGCTGGAAGGCACGTGGTTATGGGCGATGACGTCATTGCCCGGTCACCGCATGCGCTCCAGCGCGGAACTCAGTACGGCAGGCAGACGCTGATTACAGTTTTTCATAATAGAAAATGTAGCGCTAACAAACTCAAAAATATATAGTACCAAGTGAGGTAACAACCCTCATAGAGTAAGAGCATATATGTGGACTACTGACATGAATGAAAGTAGCTCCAACGGTGCTCAATATAAAAGAAAAAGTTGTAAAGTCTATATTTTAAAGATGAATGAACATCAATTGGGTAATTGCAGGAAGACAGGTGAGCTGCTATCCAGTAATTGAGATATGATATCCATGTCATATTTTATTTATGACTTTTATAAATAAACCTTTTTGGTTTTAATTGACCTGCACTATTGGAGTTCCTTTTTCCATTTTATATCATCCACCCTATGACTTCTTTGGAGCTTTAGCTACGTCCTCTGCCTGCACCTCCTGACCGATGGTCCAAGGATCGTATTCAGAGTTTGTGGCATTGACGCAATACACCATTCAAGCACTGCTGGTTCCTGTTGTCCATTCCATTGGAGTTCCAGTCCTGCTCATGGTCTGAGTCCGGTTTCAGTGGTCCCGGTTTCCAAAGACCACAATGTCTGGCTGACTGTTTGCTGTACAGTAGTAGAGTCCAACCCATCTGGTAAGCGTGTTTTACCCACTCCATACCTTGATGTGATTGTGATCTTCATAGAGTTCTACAGACAACTTGTATACCTGTTGTATCTCAATTACTGGATAGCAGCTCACCCGTCTTCCTGCACCAATCACCCAATTGATGTTCATTCATCTTTGAAATATAGACTTTACAACTTTTTCTTCTATATTGAGCACCGTTTGAGCTACTTTCATTCATGTCAGTAGTCCACATATATGCTCTTACACTATGAGGGTTGTTACCTCACTTGGTATTATATATTTTTGAGTTTGTTAGCGCTACATTTTCTGTTTATCATTTTGCTGGCTTTGTTTGTTTGTATGTAGCAGCTTGGCACCCTTTCTCCGAATTAGCACAGTTTTTTCTTTATTTTGTTTTTCATAATAAGCTAGTATGTGATGCATACTAGCTCATTATGCCTTTGGCTTGCAGGTTTTTGTTTTTTATTTTTCTGAGTTTACAACCACTTTAAATATATTGAAGTGAATGGGCTCCTACTGTTTATATTTTTTGTCTTCAAGGGAATCTATGCGTTGCCTATGGAGGGCTAAGCCCCATTACCACTTTAATGGAGGTCTCTAGCTGATTATAATTACCCTTTTTTTTACCCTGTTTTTCCATTTGGTTACCGAGAGGGAGGTGAGGAAGCCCTGAGGAAGCACTGTCACATGGGAGGAAGGGGGTAATTTACATGCTTCCAATATCTAGAAATAGTTCTCTTTCTTCTCAATAAATGATTTAGGTATCAGGAGGAAAGGTTATTGTAAGATCCTAGTGGGAGTCCATTATGGTATATACTGTATGTCTATAATTCTCTGCATAGGTCTTTATACATTTATTTTCTCCAAAACTTGATGGATTGACTACTGTGCTAAAGATAGACTATAAGCTTGCTTAGTAATCCAAACCTTCTTTTTCTATAGAACTTATAGCTTGAATCTGCTCTAGATATGACACGTCTAATGGAATTAATAAACTTAAGAAGACTGGAGTTGATGACATATAGCCAGATTCACGTATGGCGGCGTAACTTTATGCCGGCGTAGCGCATCCCATTTGCACTACGCCGACGTAACATAGTGAGGCAAGTACTGTATTCACAAAGCACTTGCCTCCTAAGTTACGTCGGCATAGCGCAAATGGCCCGGCGTAACCCCGCCTAATTCAAATTAGGCAGGTAGTGGGCGTGCTACATGTAAAGTAGCCAGGACCCCATGTAAATGAGGGCCGTTTGTACGGCGCATGCGAGCGCATGCTCAGAATCATGTCAGAAATACTCAATGTTTTCTACGTGAACGTCACCTACGCCCAGCCCCATTCACGTACGGCTTACGCAAACGACGTAAAATTTGACGGCACTTCCGACTTCCATACCTTGAATGGGCTGCGCCATCTTTTTGGTGGTTTATCTTTACGCCTGAAAAACGCCTTACGTAAACAACGTAGCTTACTGCGATGGGCGTACGTACGTACGTACGTACGTACGTACGTACGTACGTACGTGAAGAGGCGTATCTTGCTCATTTACATATTCTAGGCGTAAATCCACATACACGCCCCTAGCGGGCAGCGTAAATATGCAGCTAAGATACGATGGCGTAGGAGACTTACACCGGTCGTATCTTAGCAACAGTAAAGCGTATCTCAGTTTGAGAATACGCTTAAAGATACGACGGTGCTGATTCAGACTTACGATGGCGTATCTACTGATACGCCGTCGTAAGTCTTACTGAATCCGGCTAATAGTTTGTAATCATTGTAAGCTTGAACTGAGTATAGAAAAGAGGTGAAATGTAAAAGTGAGAGACTAATTTCTCTATTGAAACAAGTTCATGCATACATAATAGTTCTTACAAGGCTCAGGTCTAAGACCTGCTACTGTTTCAGGAGACAGGGTGGAATACATATAGAAAAATAAGTACCAAATGATATCCCACTATTCAAGCTACAGAGCCTATACACAGGGATCCTTACTCATAGGAGAGTTCCAGTGCCATTCTTTTTGTGTTTTTTTTTTTTTTTTGTTACATGTCCTATTGACGCCTGTATTGTTACATACATGAGCTACAGTCATCTTAGTTCATGTGTTTTTAACTTTTGTACGCATGTCTGTTGACATTTTCTATTCTAATGAATATCATTTCTATGTATATCCCAGTGTCTGGCTTTAAAAGTCCCATTCCAGGGGGAATATTGTTTATTCTTTACACAATTAAAAGGTCCCAGTTTTGGCAGCACTGTAGAAATAGTGTAATTTGTTAATTTTCAAAACACAGCTTCTGCAAGGTAAATAAAAAATGATAAATTTCTGCAAAATGTATTTCATAATTATTATTTATTTGCTCATTTTTATTTAATCAACTTTTATTATTTTCTGGTGAGGTCTCATAATGTAATTGGATTAACCAATCATAATTCAATTCCAGAAAGTGAAGAGAGTTACAAAGATGAATACATTTTCTGATTGTTATAACAACCCAGGCTTCTCTAGGCAGCAGTAAGTAGTAAAGATTTGATAGCAAAGTTAATTCATTCTTACAAGATAAGGAAAGGTTAAAAAGATATCTTAACAATTTTCATCTTTCCAGAGCAACATTAAGAATAATGGGCCAGATTCATGTACAAATCCGGCAGTGTAACGTATCCCATTTACGTTACACCGCCGCAAGTTTTCAGCGCAAGTGCTTGATTCACAAAGCTTGCGGCGGCGTAGCGTAAAGCCGTCCGGCGCAAGCCCGCCTAATTCAAATGGGGTGTGTATCATTTAAATTAGGCGCGTTCCCGCACCGAACGTACTGCGCATGCTCCGTTTTGAAATTTCCCGCCGTGCATTGCGCGAAATGACGTCGCACCGACGTTACATCCTTTCCTATTCACGGACGACTTACGCAAAAAAAAAATCAAATTCGACGCGGGAACGACGGCCATACTTACCATGGCTAGTCTAAATATAAGCCATTGAAATAGCACTCGCAACTTTACGATGGGAAAAGTCGACTAGCGACAACGTAAGAGAATGCGACGACCGTGCGTACCTTCGTGGATCGCCGTAAACAGCTAAATAGCATACCAGACGCGCAAAACGATGCAAACTCCACCCAGCGGGCGCCGAAGTATTGCATCCTAAGATCCGAAGGCGTACGAAGCCGTACGCCTGTCGGATCTTAGCCAAATGCCGTTGTATCTTTGTTTGAGAATTCAAAATAAAGATACGACGAGGCAAATTTGAAAGTACGCAGGTGTATCAGTAGATACGCCGGCGTACTCTCACTGTGAATCTGGCCCAAAGTACTAACTGACAAACTTTTGTGAATGCTAAATTGTATGACTTAATTTTTTCTAACTGTTAAATTCAGTAAATAAAACAATAGCTGGACTTTCCAATGCCAAAGTTTGTTTCCTGAGATTTTGCATTAACTTATTTTTACTTAAAAAACCTTTGCATAACACTGTGGCATGGAGACGTGAAGCTGTGGCACGAAGGCAGGGAGATGTGGCTTGGAGCATGACATGGTATGTGAGCCTAAAAGAGCTAAGCACCAAGAGCAAAGAACCCTAAAGTTTTGGGTTGCTAAACCAGTTTGCTAAACTGTAGCTGTTATTAGCTGTTTTAACAATTTGAATTTTTCATTTTATTTCCCATTTTGTGGGCAAAATATTTAGCAAACATGTTCTATACTATTTTGCCCAATTTCCTATATCTTATAATTTGTCTGGCTATGTTTAATCACCTCTTGTTTAAGATATAAAACATATTTTGCAACTGATGATAAGAAGTGCACTAAATTTGAACTTGAATACTGAAAAGAAAAAAACATAGTACGAAGATTTCTCTGCTCTGTGAAACACAAAGCATTACCAAGTTGAAAGCTTTGTAAATATTACATGCACTTCTTATATTTTTGCACCTTTCTGCTTTTATTTTTATTCAGACACCTGTTGCATATCTATCAACAAGAGATAAGATCTCTAACAATGTCTTTAGTGAAGCAGATCTTCAATATGCCATTGGTAGTTTCCTCTAAGACCAAAAGCAAGAAGAGGTGTCATATCTAAACATAGGGGCATTTATCTCCATACAGTCATTTATCAAATGCTGAGTTTCCTTAGTAAGTTTATATGTACATTGTCTGAAAGGTAAAACATTGTGAGCCTTGTAACGTACACCACAAGGCTGATGACTGTTGCTCTGGAAACTATAGCCATACTAGAATTACAGCGGAGGAGAAATGTGAGCGATGATCCTGGAAAAACAGAAGCAATGGATCTCTTTCTAATGGACAGTTAAATATGGAACTGCAGCATTTCTTCTTTACTCACTGGATATTTTGCCTCAACAATAGCATCAAGATGGACAGTTTGTGATGTAAGTGCCATAGTTTCAATGATACAAAGCAAAATAGAATAGAATGCATTTTAAAAGTTAGTACCTTAAAAAAAAAAAAAAAAAAAAGACAGACTATTTTAATTACATATACTTTGCAAAGGAAATGGGATATTTTATAAATGAATGCTAACATAATTTTGAATACTTACTTTTGTTTGGTAAAAAGTAGTGTCATAATTATTCTGTTGTTTGCATTGTTAAAATTTCCTGTAAAGAAATAAGTATGTGTTTTTTTCCTAAACTCATAGAAACATTTGCAGGACTGAAATCAGCATTGAGTTTGTGCATGGTGCAATCTTAAAAACCTATATATATATATATATATATATATATATATATATATATATCATGCAGGTCTGCTGTTTTTTAGATATTTTGTTATCTATTTGACTAAATAGCTAAGGGAGTTGGTCCTTGGGTGGTGGCTGCACTGGTTTTCTGTTCTCGGGTGTTTTACTTCTTTTCATCTAGTGATCCTGCTAGTAATACACTGCCTATTCTATGGTGATTTACAGTGTTGTTATCCTATGGTTGGATTTGTTCGGACTACAAAACATTCATCTTTCACTTCTTCCCCATAACACAGTGATAGGTGTTTTGTAGTTCACAGATAGAAATGGAAGCAATGCCTACTGATAACAGTCAGTAGAGGCAGAGAGCACAAGAAGGTATCTGTTTACAAGATTTCTGACAAAATCAGCAGCTATTTTTATCTAACAGATATATCAAACATAGATAAGCAAAGCATTTATCAAACTGATATAACAATATGCTTTCAATAGTATATTTTAAGACCAAGAGTCAATACGAGAAGTTTATTGCTAGAGTTTACATACATTTTAAGGCTATACAGTGTGTATTTTTTTTATTGCTCTATGCATTGTCAATACATAATTTTGTTTTTACCATTATGAATAAAAATAATACAGCCCCTCACTTCTCTGTGAAAACTTCCAGGACATGACAGTCTCTAGCTGTGAAGACCTCCTTGCCATTCCTAATTATATGTTTTAAAGTTCCCCTTGACTGCACATTCTCCAAAACAAAAAGAAAGATAACTCTTGATGTAAACAGAAAAACGTCACTTGTTGTATAACAGTATGTGGATTTTTTTGGTCACACTGTTGGCAGTCCAAGGAAAGGTTTTTGACCTAACATCTGTTCACTTGTATAATGATGGCTGAACTTTATGGCATCTGAAGAAGGTTCATTTCCTCTATGCATGGTCATTACTTAATTTAGTGTTCACCATTAGGAATTTTAATACATTCCATCACTTCTCAGTGAAAAACCTTCTTAGACCCTTGATGTGAAAAACTTAAAGACCTTTTCTTGCACCCCTAAATTGTATATTTTTAAAATTTGTCCTTGACTGCACATTCTCCAGTAAGGGAAGCTTAATGCTTGGTGCCAAAAGACAAAAAGTATCTCATTGCATTTAGTGGAAAGGCAATAAAGATACTTGCTCTTTCATGCAGAACTGAAATGTAACTCCATAATTGTATTTTCCATCTGTTTTCAATTTTACTGAATGGCAAAGCAGGTGGAGTTAAATGGAAACTATAGTGTCATTTTAATGAGTACATATTTTGAATTATTATTATAACCACTACATGAAACTAATTTTTGGTGTGACATTTACATTTTTACATGCTTGCTAATACATAATTTCATGACTGTGCGCCTATGCAGATTTGTAGCATTTCTCTCACTAGGAACATGTGCAATTTCATTAGATGTAATATTAGAGGAAACTGTTGTAAGATATAAATTGTGAACAATAAAAGTATGTCTTTGTATAGCAATACTTTTCTTCATTTGTGATGTGGCGTAAGTGTTGCTGCACATTCTTCTTTTGTTAGTCAAGTTGGGAGGAGAGACTGAGATAGGGTATACTGGCATGAAAAGACTTGCACATGTGTCTGTCTAAAAGAAAGAGTTCTAAAAATGTATACAATCTTTCAGTAAATTTAAAATAGGAATTACAAACTACTCAGTGAACATTTGGGGAGTTAAAGTTACATGACTCTATCACATCAATGGACTACTACAACCTAAAATTAAAATTAGGCTTTGAGAAGCATACAGGGAAACAGCCTACCCACTTAATACTTGCATTTTTTTATGTTATTGTACTTCACGATTAAATAAGGGCATTAGCCATTGGGTAATAATTTTAAAAGAGCAAACAAAAGTGCAATGTAAAAATGCATATAAAAGCAAAGGAGAAGGCCTTCAAAAAAATACAAGGTTGAGGGATCATCATCAGCATTCAGACTTTATAAAAAATGCAACAAGAAATGTATAGGTGCAATTAGGGTTTGCTAAGATGGAACACGAAAGACACATAGCGGAGGAGAGCAAAAAAAGAGCAAAACAAATCCCAAGAAACCCTTTAAGTATTTAAAAGGTAGGACAGACCATAAAGAATGAGGAAGGACATCTGGTTACAAAGGATGGGGAGATGGCGAAGGTATTGAGTTTATTCTTCTCCTCAGACTTGGGAAACTTAACATTAATAAATCACCGGGACCAGATGGCTTGCATCCGAGGGTACTTAGGAAACTCAGTCAAGTAATTGCCAGACCATTGTTCCTAATTTTTACTGACAGTCTACTGAATGGAATGGTACCAGCTGATTGGAGAAAAGCCAATGTAGCACCAACATTTAAAAAGGGCCCAAAATACATCCCTGGGAATTACAGACCAGTTAGCCTAACATCAAGTATGCAAGCTTTTGGAGGGGATGATAAGGGACTATATACACAAGATTTTAATAATGAGAACAATATCATTAGCAGTATAAAGCATGGATTCACGAAGAATTGTTTTTCTGTAAATGTGGTGTATCTGGATTTTTCAAAAGCATTTGACACAGTTCCCCATAAACATTTACTGTACAAAATAAGGTCTGTTGACATGGACCATAGGGTGAGTACATGGATTGAAAACTGGCTACAAGGAGCGAGATCAGTGGGTGGGGATAAATGGGGAGTACTCGGAATGGTCAGGGGTGGGTAGTGGGGTCCCACAGAGTTCTGTGCTGGGACCAATCTTATTTAATTTGTTCATAAACGACCTGGAGGATGGGGTAAACAGTTTAATCTCTGTATTTGCGGACAAAATAAACAGAATATTGGCATGCATTAAAAAAGGGATTAACTCCAGAGATAAAATGATAATTCTCCCGCTCAACAAGACTCCGGCCGCACCTAGGCCGAAAGCATTGCCAAGAGATGATGTTACATTAACATGCGTGAAGATAAATGGGTCACTTACTGTATATTCCCCCTAATGAGCTATGTTGTGTGTTCTGTTAATTAAATAAATTGCTGCAAACATAGATTAAGGTATATTGACTTACACTTCTGCATTTAGTATAGTTGTAGTTTGCTGGGTACCGTAGTGTTATTTTGTTTGTATTGTTTGCTTTTGTGGTCAGGATACCATCATTCAGTGGAGGATGAGCTTTAAAACATGCCCTCACTGACTTTTGAAGCTTTGGGTATTGCGGAACAATTAATTCTGAAATTTCAAAGCAAAAGCACTGAAGTAATTTTTTCAAGCATACCAGCTTATCTCTTTGGCTCTTCCACAGAACCTGTTCTGTTTTTACATTAGGGACTGGAAGGCTGCCAAACCACTGTTGGGAGGGGGGAAGAACAGCTGTTGAGAGATTTTGAAATACTTTGCGTTTTTGCTGGGTAATTTGAGGATAAATTGTTCCACAGTGCCTAGAGCTACATAGGCCAATGTGAGCTTGTTTAAGCTTATTTACTCCTTGTAATGTATATAAAATAATTGAATGTCCGCAGCTTAGCTACTAATTAATTTTATTACATATTTACATTTTACATTTCTATGTAACCACCACTTTTATTATTTCCTAGCACTCCTTTACACAAAATAAGAATATGGAGAAGGTAGCTGCAAATAATTTTAACCACTTCAGCCCTGGAATCATTTACGCACTTCCTGATCAGGCCATTTTTTGCGATACGGCACTGTGCCACTTTAACTGACAACTGCGCGTGCACTGCTGTACCCAAACAAAGTTCACGTTATTTTTTACCACAAATAGAACTTCCTTTTGGTGGTATTTCATCACCTCTGCCGTTTTTATGTTTTGCACTATAAACAAAAAAAAAACAACAATTTTGAAAAAAAACAAATATATTTTGTACTTTTTGCAAAAAAAAGTCAAAAACAAAAAATAAAAACACATTTCTTCAACAGTTTATGCCAATGTATTCTCCTACATATTTTTGGTAAATAAAAATCACAATAAGCGTATATTGATTGGTTTGCACAAAAGTTATAGCATCTACAAAATAGGGGATATACTTATGTCATTTTTATTATTATTATTATTTTTACTAGTAATTGCAGTGATCAGAGATTTTAAGCAGGACTGCGACATTGCGGTGGACAGATCTGACACTTTCAACACATTTTTGGGACCAGTGACATTTATACAGTGATCAGAGCTAAAAATAGCCACTGATTACTGTATAAATGCCACTGGCAGGGAATGGGTTAAAACTAGGGGGCAATCAAGGGGTTAAGTGTGTCTTAGGGAGGTGTTTCTAACTGTGGGGGGAGTGGACTGCCTGGGAGTAGAGAGAGATCACTGTTCCTGATCACTAGGAACAGCAGATCTCTCTCTACTTCCCTGACAGAATGGGGATCTGCCTCTTTACATTGACAGATCCCTGTTCTGGCTCTGTGAGGAGCGATCGCCGGAGGCTGGCGGACATTGCGGCCGCTGGCCACGCACACCAACTCCGGCGTCGCACTGCGTATAACGATGGTGGCTGGTTGGCAAGTAGTAAAATCTTTCAAATAGTTTCAATGTGCCTGGAGAGCCCCAGGTTCAGACACAGTATACAGTACACGCAATGCAGTCCACTATGTGGTGTGGCAATAAACCTAATCCCGACCAGTGCTTAAGCCTAAATATACAATTCAACAATCCAGTATTAGTGCTTCAGAAGCTAACAACACCTCTGGTATTGGCTTGTTGATTGGGAACTTGGCTCTGGCTCTGAGTGGGACAGAATATTTAGTGAAAGAAATTGTAAAAAAAAATTCTAACAGGCACCTTTGGTAATTTATAAACTTAGCAAAAGGGACTTAGTTTAACAAAAGACTACGTTTTACCTTTAGGTGAACCTGTTCATGTGCAGGAAAAGTTCCTATATTGTTTTTCTCTTGCACACAATTATACACTTTATTGCCAAAAGTATTGGGATGCCTGGGATGCTGGTCAAACATTCCTCCTAAACCTCATGGACAGCCTTCCCAGAAGAGTTGAAGCTGTTATAGCTGCAAAGAGAGGGCACACATCCCAATACTTTGTGTGTGTTAAATAGACACACATTTACTATGATGCATTAAAAAATATTCTTATTAGGTTAAATAAACAAATTGAAAAGTAAACAGTAATTTTGTATCAAAAATAGTAACAGAGGGCCTGATTCTCAAAAGAGATACGCAGACTTAACTGCTGTTCAGCCTGCGTATCCCTGTGCCTAACTTTGGAAACGATTCTCAAAAGGCTTTTTCCAAAGTTAGGCAGAAAATCTGACATGTGTAAGACACTTACACGGTCAGATTTTAGGATGCAGTACCGCATCCGCCACTGGGGACATTTTTAATTGAAATGCAGCTTTGCGTATGCAAATGAGGACTTAAGCAGATTTTCAAAGCATTTCAGCACTGTGATTTCTGCGTAAGTTCCGAATTTGCCTGCGCAAAACTAGGGCTGGTTTTATAATGTGGAAAGTTAGTCACACATTGTAAAGGCCCATTCCAGCGACGGCATTTGGTATGCATTCCTGAGGGAGAACTCCACGGCAATTTTTAAATTCAAAACCGGCATGGGTTCCCGCCCAGGAGCATACCAGGCCCTTAGGTCTGGTATGGGTTGTAAGGAGACCCCCCTCCGCCGAAAATTCGACGTAGGGGGTCCCCCTACAATCCATACCAGACCCGTATCCAAAGCACGCTACCCGGCCAGCCAGGAATGGAGTGGGGACGAGCGAGCGTCCCCCCCCCCTCCTGAGCCGTGCCAGGCCGCATGCCCTCAACATGGGGGGGTTGGGTGCTCTGGGGCAGGGGGGCGCACTGCGGGCCCCCCCACCTCAGAGCACCCTGTCCCCATGTCGATGAGGACAGGACCTCTTCCCGACAACCCTTGCCATTGGTTGTCGGGGTCTGCGGGCGGGGGCTTATCGGAATATGGGAGTCCCCTTTAATAAGGGGGCCCCCAGATACCGGCCCCCCACCCTAAGTGAATGGATATGGGGTACATCGTACCCCTATCCATTCACCTGGAGGCAAAAAGTAAAAGTTAGTAAACACACAACACAAGGCTTTTTAAAATAATTTATTATTCTGCTCCGGATGCCCCCCCTGTCTTCGTTATTAGCTCAATTACCAGGGGGGCTTCTTCTTCCACTCTCCGGGGGTCTTCTTCCACTCTCCGGGGGGGTTTCTTCTTCCGCTCTCCGGGGGGGGCTTCTCCGGACTCCGGGGGGCTTCTTCCATCTTCTCCCCTTTTCCGCTGTTGACTCGGCGAACCCCGGTTCTTCTGCAGCTCTCCGGTGCCTTCTTCTTCAGCGCTGGCTGCCTGCTATGTTTGTGTGTTAGCTCAATTAGTAACAGGCAGCCGGCGCGGTCTTCTGTGACGTCAGGGTCTTCTGTTCTTCTCCCCTCTTCCGATGTTGACTCGTCGCCTGTTGTCGCTGTAATGATGGAAGCGTGCCTTGCATCACATTTATATAGGCATCACCGTCCCATCATGCTCCGGCAGGTACCCACGTGGTGGGTGCACGTGGGTAGGCACCCACCACGTGGGTACCTACTGGAGCATGATGGGACGGTGATGCCTATATAAATGTGATGCAAGGCGCGCTTCCATCATTACAGCGACAACAGGCGACGAGTCAACATCGGAAGAGGGGAGAAGAACAGAAGACCCTGACGTCACAGAAGACCGCGCCGGCTGCCTGTTACTAATTGAGCTAACACACAAACATAGCAGGCAGCCAGCGCTGAAGAAGAAGGCACCGGAGAGCTGCAGAAGAACCGGGGTTTGCCGAGTCAACAGCGGAAGAGGGGAGAAGATGGAAGAAGCCCCCCGGAGTCCAGAGAAGCCCCCCCCCGGAGAGCGGAAGAAGAAACCCCCCCGGAGAGTGGAAGAAGACCCCTGGAGAGTGGAAGAAGAAGCCCCCCCTGGTAATTGAGCTAATAACGAAGACAGGGGGGGCATCCGGAGCAGAATAATAAATTATTTTAAAAAGCCTTGTGTTGTGTGTTTACTAACTTTTACTTTTTGCCTCCAGGTGAATGGATAGGGGTACGATGTACCCCATATCCATTCACTTAGGGTGGGGGGCCGGTATCTGGGGGCCCCCTTATTAAAGGGGACTCCCAGATTCCGATAAGCCCCCGCCCGCAGACCCCGACAACCAATGGCAAGGGTTGTCGGGAAGAGGTCCTGTCCTCATCGACATGGGGACAGGGTGCTCTGGGGTGGGGGGGCCCGCAGTGCGCCCCCCTGCCCCAGAGCACCCAACCCCCCCCATGTTGAGGGCATGCGGCCTGGCACGGCTCAGGAGGGGGGGACGCTCGCTCGTCCCCACTCCCATTCCTGACCGGCCGGGTAGCGTGGTTTGGATACGGGTCTGGTATGGATTGTAGGGGGACCCCCTATGTCAATTTTTCGGCGTGGGGGGGTCTCCTTACAACCCATACCAGACCTAAGGGCCTGGTATGCTCCTGGGGGGGGAACCCATGCCGTTTTTTTCTTTGAAAATTGGCATGGAGTTCTCCCTCTCAGGAATGCATGCTGAGCGACGCTGTCATTTTTTTTTATAATTATTTGTTTTCCCGGCGCGTCTTTTTTTTTCACCCTTTTTTTTTCATCTTTTGCCTGACGAAGAGGTCCTGCGTGGCCTCGAAACGTTGCTCTTTTGGATCAATAGATATGCATTAAATCTTTGGACTTTTTTTTAAGATGATCCCTGGTGTGCTGGCGAATATATATATATATTTTTTTTTCACCCGTCGCAACTTTAGTGTCCCATCTAAATTCTCAAAGCCGCCCGGCGTTAATTACGTTCGCGCGCTGCACGTCGGGAAAATTACGTCACACGCATGCGCAGTACGGCCGGCGCAGGAGCGCGCCTCATTTAAATTTTAAACACCCCCAGGAGAGGAGGACCGCCTTACGACGGCGGCACTTAAGTTACACGGCCTGAAATTTCTACCTGAGTGCTTTGACGATCGGGCACTTAGGTAGAAATTTTAAGTCAGTGTAACTTAACTGCTGAAATTTAAGTTAGGCAGACTTTTTGAGAATTTGGCCCACTAACACTAACAAACATACATAAAAATAAACACAATTAAAGAATAAGTACTGATATGCCTTTGTTTCTGAAAAATTGGCACATATCTTAATACTCCCTTATTTAGCCTTGCTTGTATTATTCCCCTGTATAATTTTGGCATGACTTAATAATAATATGCAAGATAAATGTCACATTGCACAAAATAAACAGGAGCAAACATATCAGTAACAATGACAATGCTACCTGGAAATCAGTTAAGCATCTAAGAATTTGAAAGATGACTCGCAGATGCTTACCTAATACTCTCTAAGAATGATCCAAGCTTGGAGATTGTCCTTAGGCTATATAGAGTAACAACAACTACAATGAAAATCTAACTCTGCCCTATCCATAACCTTCCAATGACCTGGTTTAGTCATGGCTCCAGGGCCATTAACTAACACACTGAGCTTTTTTGACAATAGTATATATTCCAGTAGCTTACTGCAATTTACTTACATTTTTACCTTTTTTTTGCATTAATTGATTATCTGGATATCATTGCACACACTGATTAAAATATTCTACAATAATCATGATGAATATTTTTACAGGACTGTCACTAACTGCATATAGTAAAACAATAAAAAAAAGTTAGGGATAACTATTATTGCTTACTAAACAGCTAGCCATAGAAACTAAAGAAGAGTGAGCAAGCTATAAAAAGACCTTTAAAGTAAACTTGCCACATATAATGCTTAGCATTAGGCCTCAAACACACGACCGAGAAAACTCGTCGGAAAAGACACATCATTTTCCTCGTCGAGTTCCTTGTTAGGCTTGTCGAGAAACTCGACAGGCTTTCTTTGCGTACACACTGTCAAGACCAAATCTCCTCGTTCTCAAACACAGTGACGTACAACACATACAACGGCAGGGGAAGTTTGATTCCACTGGCACAACCCTTGGGCTGCTTTTGCTAATCTCATGTTACTGCGTGTTAAGTAAAAGTTTGGTAAGAGACGATTTGCACTTTTCAGTCTGTTACAGCGTGACAAATGTGCTATCTCCATTACAAACCCATTTTTCCCGAAGGTGCGCTCTCGTCTCATACTTTATTCTGAGCATGCGTGGGTTTCTAAGCATACACACGATCGTGTTTCTCGTTGAAAAACAGCCCGACGAGGAACACGACGAGGAAATTGAGACTCCCGTCGAGGAAAAAGAGAACTTGTTCTCTTTTTTCCTCGTCGAGTTCCTCGACAGTTTCCTCAATGAAAAACATACACACAACCGTTTTCCTTGGCAAAAAAGCTAGTAGAATTGTAATGTTGTATGACTAGTAATGACTAGTAATAATTATATTTATTAATCATTATTACTAGTCAACCAATATTAGAATTCTTCTATAGCCTATGGGCAGAGCATTTAACCATAAATGTTTGCTTGCGGCGATCGTATGTTTTTAGCTGCTTCGTCTAATTTTCATGTCTCTGTAATGTCAAATCTTTTCTCCCTATGTCAAATAATCTTGGACTAATAGAGTTAGGTTAGGCACATTCAACCGCAGATTCGATAGACACAGATCGCTATTGTCACCGTCATGTCGAATCTTCTTTCAATATTGAACTGTTGTCGCATTTTTTTATGTCGGGTGTTTCGGACGAAAATGCATTCGGACTGCACATGTCTACTGATCCCTGCCATTACTAGTATAAACCAAAGATTGTAAGATGATATAACTTTGGCATAAACCAATAAATATACACTTATTGGGATTTTGCCCTAAATTTATAAAGAAATTTGATTTTTAGTTTTTTTAATTGGATACGTTTTATAACAGAAAGTAGAAAATATTGTTAATTTTTCAAACTTTTCTTTTTTTTGTTTATATAAAAAATAAATAAAGATCCAGTGGTGATCAAATACCACCAAAAGAAAGCTCTATTTGTGTAAAACAAATGCTTAAAAATAAGTTTGCGTACAGTGTTGCATGACCACGCAATTGCCTGTTAAAATAGCGCAGTGCTGAATAGTAAAAAATGCTTTGGTCATGAAGACAGTAAAGCCTTCCAGAGCTCAAGTGGCTAAACAAATCACACATTAATATACAAAAAGGTTGATTTACTAAAGGAGCTAAGACTCTTTATGCGATAAATTGTGTAAATGGTCAATTCATTATTTTTTGTTTTTCTGTAAAGATTCCATACATATGTTTCTTATCTATAGATAACAGAAAAAAGAGAATTTGGTCAGCGGGACTTTAAATGACCATGCGGAGTAAGCATATAAGGTATACAGTATTGCTTTATTTGGTTCCAACACAAAAGGGGGGAGTTGGTTGAGGACTTGCAATGAGAGGTGTATAACAAAGAGCAGTCTTAGCAAAGAGCATTTTATTATGCCTTGTGATATAATATAAAGCATACCAAATAACAAAAATTGCATCCACAAAATCGCAATAAACATGCTACAAATTACATATGCATAATAACACCGTACTTTTTTCTGTTCAATATTTTGGGATGGAGGCCATTTACCTATGGTGTCTTGGACCACATTATTTTTTCTTATCTATACAGAACCTCACAGTTGAGGAAAATAGATTATCACAATTAAAGATAGGTGAATCTGTTCAGCTAAATTTGTTCAAATGTGAATCAAATTGAAGTCTATAGATGGTGAACTCAATGTTAAATTCTGACTATATTAGAGATAATAGGGAAACTTCTGTCAAAAAAACATAGGGGGCTAGGCACTACCATGGCAAACATGTACCAAGGCAATATATATATATATATATATATATATATATATATATATATATATATATATATATATATATATATATATATATATATATATATATATATATACACTATATTACCAAAAGTATTGGAATACCTGGCTTTTCACACACATGAACTTTAATGGCATCCCAGTCTTAGTCCGTAGGGTTCAATATTGAGTTGGCCCACCCTTTGGAGCTATAACAGCTTCAATTCTTCTGGAAAGGCTGTCCACAAGGTTTAGGAGTGTGTCTATGGAAATGTTTGACCATTCTTCCAGAAGCTCATTTGTGAGGTCAGACACTGATATAGAGGAGAAGGCCTGGCCCACAGTCTCCGCTCTAATTCATCCCAAAGGTGTTCTAATGGGGTCAGGACTCAATGTGCAGGCCAGTCAAGTTCATTCATGCCTTTATGGACCTTGCTTTGTGCACTGGTCCAAATCATTTGGTGGAGGGGGGATTATTGTGTGGGGTTGTTTTTCAGAGGCTGGGCCCCTTAGTTCCAATGAAGAGACCTCTTAAGTCGTCAGCATACCGAGGATTTTTTTGACAATTTCATGCTCCCAACTTTGTGGGAACAATTTGAGGATGGCCCCTTCCTGTTCCAACATGACTGTGCACCAGTGCATAAAGCAAGGTCCATAAAGACATGGATGAGCCAGTTTGGGATAGAGGAACTTGACTGGCCTGCACAGAGTGGAGACTGCGAGCCAGGCCTTCTCGTTCACATCAGTGCCTGACCTCACATATATGATTCTGGAAGAATGGTCAAACATTCCTATAGACACACTCCTAAACCTTGTGGACAGCCTTCCCAGAAGAGTTGAAGCTGATATAGCTGCAGTGGTTGGGCCAACTCAATATTGAACCTTACGGACATAGACTAAGATGCCAATAAAATTCATGTACGTGTAAAGGCAGTCCTGATACTTTTGATAATATAGTGTATATACTGCACATACAGCTTAGAGGGAAACATTGAAAATACACATATTATTTAAATGCTTGGAGGATGCCCTAAAGCTGTACACAGAGTTACAGAATGGTACATTTTTCACATAGAGAAAAAAACAAAAACAAAAGAGGGAGGGTGCACCGACCTAGTGCATTTATCATAAGAGATTTTTATTTTAATAAAAACAAGTAATTTATACTCACAAAACGAGAGTTAAGATACAGCTTAATCAATTGGTCAGATCAGTCATCTTGGTCCCTGCCAGCAAGATATGATGATACCGAGGATTCAATGGTACCCTTTTAGCGACAGAATGGCTAACGTTTCAGGGGGGCATCCTTTCCTCAGAGCCTAAGAGGTCTGTTGTGACTTTTCACATACAGTCTTGGTGACAGCATTTACTGGCATTTCATATTTGGCTGTGGAATTTCTTTTTTTTTTTCCTGTACAGTTAGCTTGGCTTGCATACAGAAGAACACCCCACTCAAAATAATTTCAGTATGAAAAAATACTTTTTTTCAGTTAGCTTTAGCAGTTTTTTTCCTTTTACAGTTAGCTTGGCTTACATACAGCAGAACACCCCACGATTTTTCTTCGAATGGTAGACCTGCTTTGACCGACATATAGAAATTGGCTAATAGTTTGCTATGTCTGTCCCTCTTATCACTGATGCAAAACTGTCCTACCACTGGCCCATTTCTATCACACCCTCCATATATAATACATTTAGTGTTGTAAAAATATTTTTATTTTGCTTTTTCAGTGCTACTACAATGTGCTTCCCTGAGTGGTGTAAACAAGAAACTAAATATGAATAGTCCAGTAAGTGTTTGTTTAATTTTAAAGTTATACTACATTTGCCTATACACTATATGGTGATCAGTATTTTCTATCGCAAGCAGATACACAATTTTTTTTTTTTTAGCAAACTGAAATTATTAGCTATTGAACTAGCTGACCTAAAGTTCCTTAGGATTTATAAAGGTAGCCAAACATATTTGCATATTTTAGTGTCACTCTAAGCTAAAGTTTCAAGGTTCAATGAATTTCAAAGAAGTGTATTAGCAGAATAAGTAGTCTAATTGTTTTTTGTCTGTAACTTTGAGTATCTCCTGCAGCGAATTACACATGGTTTTACCCTTTGACCCAAGAACACTTAGAAATGCCTGATAGATCACTTAAAGCTGTAGTGAAAGGTTCTATCAGTGATACGTTGGAACAATATCTGTCACATGTGATGTGTGCCAACAAGCATATTAAACTACACTTATTATCAATTTCTGACAAACCTTTCTTCATTTAACCAATTACTATAATGATTTATATTTCAGCAGTATATCTACAACTAAAGCACAGCTTCAGCCTTTCCTATTCTTAAGCTTTGTGCCTTGGTGTAATATTTATGAATAGCTTAAATATTATTTCTACTATTTTTCAACAGTTACAAGGGGGGGTTTAATTTAAATATTTTGATACTTGGGGAAAAAACAAGAGGGGTGCACTTGCACATTGATATTCTACTTGTTTAGCATAAGTATAATAATCTATAAAGTTCAAAGCTTCTAGTGCAGGGGTCTTAAACTGGTGACCCTCCAGTTGTTGCAAAACTACAAGTCCCATGAGGCATTGCAAGACTGACAGTTACAAGCATGACTCCCACAGGCAGAGGCATGATGGAAATTGTAGTTTCGCAACAGCTAGAGGGCCGCCAGTTTGAGACCCCTGTTCTAGTGAGTCAGGTTAATTTATAGATAACAGGTATGCATGATACTTTAAGTGATCCAATTGCTATGCCCCACAAACATGCCATACTTACCTGGTGCAGCCCCAATCCTCCTCTTCTGGGGTCCCCCACTGGCGCTCCTGGCACCTACCCTTTGGCGAGTATCCAAGCTCACGTGGGCTTGCTCCCAAGTCACCCTGCCTGTGCGAATTGACACAGCAGGGCTTTTCTCTCCCTTCCTTGTCACAGAATTTGACTGATAGCAGCAGAAGCCAATGGCCCTACTTTTATCTTTTATTCTGGCCTGTGTCCCACTGCTGCCTCTCTGTCTAATAAGGAGAGAGAGAGCCGGGGGACTTGCTGCCGGCTGCTGATGAGTATAAGGGGGGGGGGCTGTGGGTAGGGAGCTGCTTGCAGAAGGTTTTTTACCTTAACGCATGAATGCATTAACCACTTCAGCCCCAGAGGATTTGGCTGCCAAATGACTGGGCCACTTTTTGCGATTCGGCACTGCATCACTTTGATTGACAATTGCATGGTCGTCCGACGTGGCTCCCAAACAACATTGACGTCCTTTTTTTCCCACAAATAGAGCTTTCTTTTTTTGTGGTATTTGAACACCTCTGCGGTTTTTATTTTTTTGTGCTATAAACAAAAATAGAGTATAGGCTCCTCAGTATAGGCCTATATGTTTTCTTCTACATATTTTTGGTAAAAAAATTGCAATAAGGGTATATTGATTGGTTTTGCGCAAAATTTATAGCGTCTACAAAATAGGCAGTAGTTTTATGGCATTTTTATTATGATATATATTTTTTTATTAGTTAAGGCAGCGATCTGCATTTTTTATTGTGACTGTGACATTATGGCAGACACATTGGACACTTTTGACGTTGTTTTGTGATCATTGTCATTTATACAGCGATCAGTGCTATACAAATGCACTCATTACTGTGTAAATGACACCGGCAATGTAGGGGTTTACCTGTAGGGGGTGGGGAAGGGGTTAAGTGTGTCCTAGGGAGTGATTCTAACTGTGTGTGGGGGTGGGGCTTACTGTGACACGACATTGATCACTGCTCCCGATTAGAGGGAGCAGACGATCAGTGCCCTGTCACTAGGCAGAACAAAGAGTTGGGTTGGGGCAGAACTGCAAATCACTTCCACAGGTATGGGGACTGTCGATCCTCTCTGCAGAGCTGGAGAGTTTTGTGGCCACCGGGAGAGAATGGAGCTGTATGGAGGAGGAGCTGCTGATCAGAGCCGTGCAGAGTATGGGCAGAGAGGAGTGACAGTCCCCGCACCTGTGGAGGTGATTTGCGGTTCTGACCCAACTTAAGATGTGGATGGCGTTCCTTTGGGCATATTAAAGGCTTGTCTTATGCTTATATCTGGTGAGTGAGAACCCCTGAGGGGAGCGTGACGCACATCTTGGAGGATCTTGGTGTGAGGTGCACTATTACTATCCAGCATTAGGACCACAAACTGTGTCTTTTGGACTTTTTCTCATCACCATCTGTCATCTAGATTTTCTCATGTGCAATGTTATCATGTTATCATATGAAAGCCTATCATATAGGGAAATGACAGTAGCGCTGCTTTAATATAAACCAGTACTTATAGAAGTACTTGTGGACTTGATACTACTTGCTGATACAATATTTTAATTTTAAGCAGCTGCTGATTGAATAAAATGTATGTAATACATATGTGTTAGTGCGTCGTTAATAACATTTGAGCTTCGTAGCGCTGAGAGAGTGAAAGGAGGCCCTGTTTTTTCACTTTTTTTAATATAAATTAGAAGTTTTATCTATAAACAAAGTGCAGCACTTCAACCTATTTAGTGTACCCTATGTACAGTACATACCATGTGCAACTTATAAGAACATGGAGGTGTGAGAATTGGGAAATGTATAGGGTACTGCCAACATCCTTATGAATAAGAAAGAAATGTGCAACTAGTACACAGGAGGTTGCCCCATAGGTCTTTATAGGCAGAACGAATATTCAAGAGAGTATTCATATATAAAAAAGCGCACAAAGAGTGCTAGTTTTTTAATAATGAAGAAAATATAAATGCATAGAAAATACGAAAATCATTTAAAATTGAATAAATTAATCGCTCATGTACAAGGTATAGATATCAACCCAAGAGCTTACAGTCCACTGCCTAAATAGCAATTAGGGTCAAGCAGACAGAATTATAGCATAACATCCCAACATGTTTCAGAGTTTCACAGTAATATGTGATGTTCCTTCATCGGGGAGACTTATACAATAGTTGATTTACTTCTTGTTCTGTAATGTAAATATAATAGTGTTAACAGTATTTGTATAAAAAACTATATACTTTGTTACTTTACATAATAAATAATTAGTACTTCCGTTTTAAACATACTTACATACAATTCACTTCAAATTGTGGCAGAGTAAAAACAAACAGCAATAACGATACAAACTGGCTGAGAGGTCCTCAACGATAGGGGTACAGAGACTCAGAGGCAGATACCACAATGCTTTCACAAGAGACACCTGCTTATGTGACTAACAGCGAAAAGGTGTTGTTCAAACTGAAATATGTAAAAGAGGAGTACTTTAAGTTAGTCCAATATACTAATATATAGGTACAAAACAGGAGAGTTATGCCCTGTACACGCGATCGGTTCGTCTGATGAAAACGAATCGATGGATTTTTTCGCCGGATATCCGATGAAGCTGACTTTCATCAGTCTTGCCTACACACCATCGGTTAAAAATCCGATCGTGTCCAACGCGGTGACGTAAAACCGAAGAAAAATGAAGTTCAATGCTTCCGAGGATGCGTCGACTTGATTCGGGGAATGCGTGGATTCTTGACCGATGGATTTCCCCACAGACAATGTTTTTTTTAACCATAAGAAAAATGTAAAACTAGTTCTATTTTTTTTCACGATGGGAAAACAACTGATGGGGCCCACACACGATCGGTTTGTTCTGATGAAAACGGTCCAACGGTCCGTTTTCATCAGACAAACCGATCGTGTGTACAGGGCATAAGGGAAACACACAGACTGAGTGGAAAAAGTAATATCCAGTCAGACAAGGGAATAGTATTTACATTTCAAGCTGTAGTATAGTCATGGGAAGCAGACCTCATGGCGGCAGTCAAAAGACTGACAATCTGCCAACAGAGTGTCTGCTCCTTAAATAGTAAAATAGTCCAATCATGTGAGTGATTGGAACTGCATGGGTCAGCCCCTCAGCACAGCTGAGAAGCCGCCAGCTGATAGGGCTGTTGGGATGTCATGCTGTAATTCTGTCCACTTGACCCTAATTGCTATTCAGGTAGTGGACTGTAAGCTCTTGGGTTGTTATCTATACCTTGTACATGAGCGATTCATTTATTCAATTTTAAATGATTTTTGTATTTTCTATGCATTTATATTTTCTTCATTATTAATAAAACTAGCACTCTTTGTGCGCTTTTTTTATATATGTATCCTCTCTCGAACATTCCTTCTGCCTATACAGTCCTATGGGGCAACCTCCTGTGTACTAGTTGCATATTTCTTTCCTATAAGAAAATGTATATAAGTGCATCTTAAATTAACCTTTCCATATGTAATATGTATCTATAAATATGAAAATAGAATTAGTAAAAAAGCTTAACAATGTGAATCTATTCTAGTGCATAACCATATGTCCATATCTCATTGGTGAAATATGCAATTAAATAAAGTGCAATTAAATTTCTATAGATGGTATTCATAATATACTTTCAGTTTAGTGTTGGCTTCTAGAGATAGAGCACAGATACAATAAACGCAAAATGATCTTGCAAGAGTCTATGCTTACTGCATGTGTCACTTGTAGTTTAGGGAAGAAAATCACGTAATTGGAACTTTATTTGTAAAAAAAAAAATGTAATGGTATATTTTATGCCATGTATGGTGAAGCCTTAAAAAAGGCAATACATGGTT
Source organism: Rana temporaria (assembly GCF_905171775.1). Taxonomy (NCBI): domain Eukaryota; kingdom Metazoa; phylum Chordata; class Amphibia; order Anura; family Ranidae; genus Rana; species Rana temporaria. The sequence continues at coordinate 249,556,389 of NC_053493.1, read as the reverse complement.
TTCTTTATTACCATACAGTGGTGTGGGACACTGATTTTGCTTCTAGAATTAAGCCAGACTGACAAGACAATGCTTTCTTCGAATCTCAACTCAAGCCCAAAGGTGAGACCACAAAAGTAAGACCACAGTTGCTGAGCTAGGTTGCTGATGCTAGGAACAGTTGTTCATATTAAGAAACCCTAATTTCATTTCACAAAGGAGACGTAAAATGCCACTATGTGTATGTATCGGAGGTATGCATTTTCTAAAAGGAACTAAAACTCTGTCACTCCAAAGTTGCTCTTCTCTTTGACTTCCAGCCAGCACAGGGACTGCTGTCTGGAAAGGGTAACTTTAACTTTATCTGTGCGGCTGCTGATGAGGTCTGTCTGTGTGATCCTCATAAATAGATAAGGGTAGAGAGACAGCTCAGAGCACGGCTTGTTTACAGCAGGGCAGAAGAAAACAGCTAGACATAAATGAGGGCTGACGGTTTCATGAAGCACATTTGGTTGATCACAGATTCAATCTGACTGCCCTGAACTGAGCGATGATCCGTACAGTATGCAAAATTCACTTCCTTGCTGGTCTGTGCCCACCAGCCTTGCAGCAGCCCCTCAGCCATGGCTTTGAGAAGAACCAGAACTGAGCACCGCATTGTTTTACCCAATTCCTTTTGACAACAATCACATTCTTTTAAAAACTTCATAGGTTCTACTTGTCACTGGTTATAAATTAGTTATTTTCTTGGTTACAGCTCTTGCTCATCTCATAGAGAATTTTATTCTGTGTTTTGTCAAATCAGTCTCAAATGGTATTTCAGGCAATAATATATCTCTATAAAAATTGAGAAATATTTAATGCTAATGCTGCTACCAAATGGACATTCTTTTTTTTTTTACTTTGCACTTGTCCTCAAATTAACAATAAAGTGAGTAAGTATTAGTAACATGAGCTTTGGAAAACCTTTTGTAGATTTAATAAAAATTGAATATTTGAAGGAAATATGTAAATACATAGTTGTAATTAGGTTAAAATATAGTTACATCTATAAAGCTTAAAGTACATCTATAGATAAGCTGAACAATCCTCTAGTTGACTTCATTCAAAAATCATAAATTAATTTGTAGATTTGGATAGTGCCATACCTGAAAATTATTGTTATACCACACACCAGGTGAAAACTGGAATCAGGCTTCAAGTAGTAGTTCCTAATCTAAAGGATGAGTATGTAGTGGTATTGGAAGAAAATAGCTTGGGGTGGGTATCACAAGTAAGTTTTTAGTTAGTAACAGTGAACGTACTATAGTTTTCAGTATTGTGGATGTTACATTTACTGTCAAACTCCACGCTGGGTGGGGGGGATTTGGTTTACCTAAATAGTATATTTTTTACTTTAAAGTGGATGTAAACCCACTGTCATCATTTCTAAACTACTGCCACAGTGCTGATCTATATGGATATACATGCCTCCTGCATGTATCCTTACCTGTCAAATATGTCCCTCTGTCTGTTATAAGAACTGAAAAACTGCCGATTCTGTGTGTGGATCTGTTGTCTGGAGTTCTGTGGGTGGAGTTGGGATGTCAGTAGACTCCCCACCCTCCTCTACACTCCCCTTACACTAAATTCTGCTATGATCACTAACATCCAGTCAAAATCCAGAAAAGTAACCACATGACTTCAGAAAATGAGTGGGGGTGGGAATTAAAAAATAATGCCTGTCTCCAGGCTAGTGCATGAGATATGTAAATAACCTGTTACTAACAGCAAAGGGGCGGAACGGACCAAGGTTTTTCTCTGTAAGTCTGTTTATTTCACTGAACAATAAAAGAGGATTGATCAAAGCTAGATTAACTCTGTGTAGCAAGACTGGGCACAGATGATAGGAAATCTTATACTGTACATTGTGACATCAAAAAAATAAATACAAATTTTCGGGTTTACATCCACTTTAAGCCCAATTGAAGTTAAATAAAATGTAAAAAGATAAATCAAAAGAGTGGAAACAGATATATCTGTAAATGTCTTACTGCTGTATTGGTTTCGATGATTGTATCTATATTTGTGCACATGCAGCAGAACAATTGAGTACTTTTCATGATACTTTTTATTTGCACACACAGATACATTATCAGGTCCAATATGTAAAGCTTTAGCAAAATGTTAATAGCAATATCTGAAAAAGACACACACACACCTAGAGTAATTAAAGTGAGACAATTAGTAGGGTAAGCAAATGAGTGGACTATGGAATGCGATGAGAAAGTAAAAGTCACATAGGTCTCAAAATTGTGTGATAGTGATTTAGAAATCCAAGGTCCACATTCAGTCCACTATTTCTTGGGTCAAATCAAAATTTCCTTGGCAGTTCAAGGGTTTTCCTTTCCTAAACATTTTTAAAACTCTCCTAAAGAGCAAACATTCATCATGTCTACCATGGTATGGTCTATTTGTGAAATAATGTCCTATAGGTGTGCAGTAATCATCTTTCTTTCTCCTTTTATGGTGGATCTCTGTAAATTCATATTCTGTTTGCAATTTCAGCCCGTTACATCAAATTGGCATCCCTGGTTGCACTTGTTGCATTGAATGAGGAATGCTACCTTATTTTTTATTTATTTTTTGGTCATAATATAGCTTCAGAATAATCAAAGAATCCAAGGCAAAGATAGCAGGCAAAAGAGAATGGCTGCTGCTCTCTCTCTGGAGACAGACACCATCTTTACAACAACCCAACATGCCCTCACTGAGATACAGCTCTCCAATTAGCAAAGCTGCTTGACGAGTTTACAGAAATTTATATGTAGTTTAAACTTCAAGCGTGAGTTAATGAAAGGAATATGTGTGCAATTTTAACACCATATCACGTGAAGATGAATTTTCAATTTTATTAGGTATTTCCTTTGCACGTTTGATGATTAATCTGAATACAGCTTGACTAAGCAAAGTGACAATGTGCTCCTTTAGGAAAGCAGCTTCAGCAAGGGTCTATCTATCATAGTTTAAAATTACTTTTCAAATTCTTTGACAAGTAAAATGGTTCCTCTATACATGTTTAAGCAGATGCTCAAGTTTTTACTTGTGTCGTTATGTAAGTAGATGAATTAGAATTCATGAAAATTTAAGAACTTGATAGCGATAGGAAGAAGTTCACCGATGCTTACATAACTCATGCAGCTATATTTAAAATGTAAAATGTGAAAATACAGATTGTTACTGTTTACTATAGACTTACTTTTAGCATTACTGTTGCTGCATGTCACATATAATGTGTCCCTACACTGGATAATTTTGTGTAAACAGACTCTATTATACAGTCAGAGATGTGAATGAAAACCGCAAATGCTTTAAAGAAAACACTAAATGGAGTCCCTCACATCCTATAGAATATGTTTAAATAGTCCCATTCAGGCACTGAACCACTAGTATTTAATGAACATTCTGAACTGGGAGAAAATGGAGACTACCATTGCTAGTTGTCGTGCAGTCATGCACATTCTTTGAGGTCAACCTTTTTCAAGTCAATGACCCAAAATAAGAATGTATATCAGGTGCTCTGACCCTGATTTCACTTGTTACATGCTGATTCCCTTTAGGGCCTGAAAGCAGTAAAACACATCATCAGCCTGAGGACTAGGCTGCTATAATTTTCAAACAGTGTTCAGCATTGGCAACCCTTGTATTTCTTTCAGCAGAAGCTTCCTTTAAGATGGACACTCTGAAATTGCAATAGTGCACACATGAACACTTGCCCATTGTAAAGCTTTGTGTTTTGGGGCTTTTACCCAGGAAGATCTCCAATATACTGTGCAGGCAGTTTAGGACCTAGGGTTCTCTGTGCTCTCTTGGCTTCAGCTCCACAAGCTTCACAATTCTGAGATCATATGATATCTACACCTCCCTCTTAATATGTCAGTATGTTCCTATAGTTGTAAAAGGGGCAGAAATCATCAATAGACAGAACAGTGTAGCTCCTTTGTTCTCCCTCACAGGTAAAAAAGTGTGGATTTATTATTTGTTTACATTGCAGCCTGTAAAGCAATGCAACCGCCATCAGCAGGTCACGGGTGCAATGCCAGGATCCTGCAGACTCTCATTAACTGTCTGTCCATACCTTCAATATGGGTAGGCAGTTACTGAATGACAAGAAGATTAAATGAACTATAAGAGTACTCACTGCTCACTAGTGCCCTCCCTGCTTGTTGAGAACTACATGCCATCAGATGAAAAGGCTGACAGTATTCATTCACCAGACACTGTGAATGAATGATGCAGCCATGTGGGTGGAGCCCCATATGGCTATGCGGTTTTCAAATTGTGACAGTTGGTGTGAGGAAAAGAACCCCTGTCCACTGTCATAGAGAGAGGAGAGCTTGCAGTGGGAGGTGGGTTCATAGGAGCATGTTAATATGAGTGTAAGGCCTCATACACACGACGGGACATGTCCGATGAAAACAGTCCGCGGACCGTTTTCATCGGACATGTCCGCTGGCGGATTTTGGTCTGATGGCTGTACACACCATCAGACCAAATTTCCCACGGACAGCGAACGCGGTGACGTGGCCGCGCCGTCGCCGAGTGATGATGACGTGGCGACATGCGCGACCCTGGAAGGTCAATGCTTCCACGCATGCGTCGAATCACTTCGACGCATGCGAGGGCTTTCGGCCGAGCGGACATGTCCGGTGAGTCGTACAGACGACCGAACATGTCCGATGGACAGGCTTCCAGCGGACATGTTTCTTAGCATGCTAAGAAACATTTGTCTGCTGGAAACCTGTCCGATCCGCCGGAAAATTGTCCGGTCGGCCGTACAGACGACCGAACATGTCAGCGGAAACAGGTCCGACGGACCAGTTTCAGCAGACATGTTCGGTCGTGTGTACGAGGCCTAACATGTAACATGCTCTTAATGGTGAACCTATAATTTAAAACAAGGGATCGGGGAGATGAAGAAATTGGGTAGAGATAGAACCATCCTTTTACATATCCAGTTCCTGGAAAAAAGTTATTATAGATCAAAACACTTCCCATAACTGGTTTCATCCCATCACTAATTCTCAATATGTGGATGAACAGATTAGGCAAGATAGCATATGGATAATGATAAGTAAGGAAAACACAAAAGGTAGCAAAGATTTGCAGGTATGCAGGCATAAACAAAAATACTTTACATATACTTTTATACATTTGGATGTTTTTTCCCTGTTCTACTAGGCCTATTAAAGGTCAAAGCGTGTAAAGAAACCTGCGCTGGGATATCTGAGGTTAAGAGGCTGCTGCCTTCCTGAAAGACTGTCCCCTAGAGGGCAGAATGGATATAGAATGTGAGAGGGTAGGAATAGTGGCGCTGCCTAAGTGTATTGCTACACCTAAAGGTCCCGGTGTGGGTCTACCTAGACCAACTGTGGTAAACGTGTGCTCCACTTAGTGCAGTATGGACTGAACTGACTAAGGTCTATATTGGTAGGAGTCCCACAGAGTCGGAGGACTGAGGGAGCATGAGCTGAATGGCCAACAGCTACACTTAGAGTGCTAGGGAAAGGGTGTAACTGGGTGTAAACCCAACAACTGTGCACTGGAAGTGTGCTGCTGGTCAGTGAGATGTCTGGGCTAGTATACCTCTGTATTGTGAACACTAACACAGTATGCAGACATCAGTGAATAAACACACACAGATTGCAATAGGTGCTAATGAACAAAAGCAAATAATGTGAGCCCTATATTGGTCCAGCAAACATTGTATGTGCAAATAATCACTGTAAATAACTAAAAAAAACACAATCTAGCAGTAGCCAAAGACAATTGCATAAATAACACATGCATAAATGCTGTGTAATCAACCAACAACACCGGTCCACCCTGTGGTCTACACAGGACAATGCTGGATGGAAATATAAGTGGCTGGCTGGCAGCCTATGTAAGCCAATGGTATACAATGTCTATGAATATCCGAGAGGAGATATTATTAGAATGTGGAGATCTTGATGGAGTCCAGTAAAGGGATCTGGATGGTGGAAAAGGGGTGCTCCTATAACACACTCCGACGTGCTCCCGGTGCTCCCCTCCAGGTTCCCCACTCACCAGAAAGAGGTCCCCTCTTGGGGTAACAGGCACGTATTTAGACGTTCCTCTGCTCCAATTTTTCTCCTTCCTTTCGATGGATTTCAGGCTTCCAGTGTCTCCACTCCTTAGCTGTGTCGATTCCTCAAAGGGAACAAAACCAGGGGCTCCAATGGTATAATAACGTATGGCCAAAAAGTGTTGTCAAAAGTTCAAAAGTATTTATTTAAAATAAACAATAAAACATAACCTGCAATATATCTGGCTGCTGCAGCGGATGTACTTAGACCAAAGTCCACATGTGACTCCGATGCCAGAGTGTGCAGGGAAAACACTAAAGGTGTATATAATATGCAGGTAAAAAATATTAAAAAATATATAAAAAAAGAAAAACAAAAAAGCGGGGCCGTTGTCTGCAATGTGGCAGCTCAAAGGGCTGCTAATAGCCGGTGTTGGGTACCGTCACCTAGCTATAAAGCACGACAGCGTGTGCTGTCTGAGTGTTTGGCTTGCGTTCCAGCCAAACCACCCGACGTTCACCCGGAAGTGACGTAGCACGTGAGGCAGCCTCACGTGCTACGTCACTTCCGGGTGAACGTCGGAACATTCCTCTCCCTCACCTGCACATATTTCCCACTTACCGTCCATACTCCTCCCCTATGTCGCTTACCCACAAAAACAGTTCTTTAAAATTATACTGAATACCCTCAATGTTACCAGCTCTAGAATGGACACACTTTTGATAGTTCAACTAAAGGAAATCTCAGTTCTCATATTTGTTCTGCCCCATTATTAGTACTCATTTAATTTTGTGATTACTACTGTGATGTATAGAGGAACATAGGGGATCTCAGCTACTCTAAATATAGCACTTGTATAAAAAAGTGTCCCTGAAAATATTTTTTAAATGTTGGCAACTATGCACTTAGGCACTGCCCAAGGGCCACCGCCCACTGGGTCAGTAGGTGGCCCCATGAGAGGTTCCTGGGATCCTGTGATGTTAAATCGGTAGTAAACTTTCCTGACATTACTACTTTTTAGAGGCCCTGGGGTAGGTTATGCCACAACGTACAAGGATACACAGCATATTATTAGCACATTAGGGTACACTTACATTTTCAGACTGAGCCCTCCAGTGCTGCACTGTGATGAATCCGGCGGGGCCTGGGCGCTTCCATCTTCACCCGGTCTTCCTTCTGGGTTCTGTGCCTTTGGTCACTTGCCTTGGCCGGGCTGCGTTGATGTCATTCCCACGTATTTATTTATTATTTATAAAAGGCCCCAAAATCCTCAGCACCAGGCCCATGATGTTCTTAATCTGGCCCTGGTCCCTGAGTTTGAACACCTGCTGTTAGGCAAACATTCTCCTCTATCAATATGTAGTGATCAGCTGCCACAGCTACTGCTGGGAGTAACAGGGTGCTATATTGAACACATTGCCACACAAGAGAGCAGCAATATCTCATATGCCGGGTACAGACAAGAGGATTGATCCATGGATACGGTCCGCCGGACCGTATCCGCGGATAAATCCTCTCGAGGATTTCCCCGGATTTGGATCCGATGGAGTGTACTCACCACCAGATCGAAATCCGCGCCGAAATCCCTTCGCGATGACGTGTCGCGCCGTCGCCACGATGATGACCCGGCGACGTGCGCGACGCTGTCATATAAGGATACCCACGCATGCGTCGAATCATTACGACGCATGCGAGGGAGGGAATCGGACGGATCGATCCGGTGAGTCTGTACAGACCACCGGATCGATCCGCTGAAGCCGATTCCAGCGGATAGATTTCTTAGCATGCTAAGAAATTTTTATCTGCTGGAAATCGGTCGGGCAGAAAAAAATCAGCGGAAAAAGATCCGCTGGGATGTACACACCAGCGGATCTATCCGCTGGAACTGATCCGCAGATCAATTCCAGCGGATAGATCCTCTCGTGTGTACGGGGCCATAGAGGGAAGGGCGAGAATAATTGGAGTGACAAGGGCTTGTGAGATAATTTGGCAATAATTAAAGTGACAAGAGCTTGGAAGATTTCAAGTTTCTTCTGTTTTAACCACTTCCCACCCTGCGGCCGACTATATACGGCCGCAGGGTGGCTCTCATCTGCCGGGAGGCCGTCTATATACGGCCTCCGGCCGCTAGCCACTGGGGGTGCGCGCGCATCGCCGGTGGCACGTGCATGGGCCCGCCGCGTCACACAGGTGCCGATGCACGCGCCTGGTGCCCGCGATGTCCGCCAGGCACCCACGGTCGGCAGTCACAGAGCCAGGGACGTGGAGCTCTGTGTGTAAACACAGAGCTCCACGTCCTGTCAGGGAGAGGAGACCAATGGTGTGTCCCTTGTACATAGGGACAACCATCGGTCACCTCCCCCAGTCAGTCCCCCTCCCCCACAGTAAGAATCACTCCCAGGGTAAATATTTAACCCCTTGATGCCTCCTAGTGTTAACCCCTTCCCTGCCAGTCACATTTATACAGTAACCAGTGCATTTTTATAGCACTGTTCGCTGTATAAATGTGAATGGTCCCAAAAATGTGTCAAAAGTGTCCGATGTGTCTGCCGTAATATCGCAGTCGTGACAAAAATAGCAGTAAGAAAAAAATAAAAAATAAATAAAAAGTAATAATTCTATCCCCTATTTAGTAGGCGTTATAAAGGTTTTCGCAAACCAATCACTATACGCTTATTGTGATTTTTTTTTAACCAAAAATATGTAGAATAATACGTATCGGACTAAACTGAAAAAATAAATATATTTTTTTTTTTAAATGGGATATTTATTATAGCAAAAACTAAAAAATATTGTGTTTTTTTCAAAATTGTCGCTCTATTTTTGTTTATAGCGCAGAAAAAAAAACGCACAGGTGATCAAATACCACCAAAAGAAAGCTCTATTTGTGGGAAAAAAAAGCACATCAATTTTGTTTGGGAGCCACGTCGCACGACCGCGCAATTGTCATTCAAAGCGTGACAGTGCCGAAACCTGAAATTTCGCCTGGGCAGGAAGGGGGTATATGTGCCCTGTAAGCAAGTGGTTAAGCAGAAAGAACAACAAATAATTATTTTCATCTGTTCATTTGGCCACTGTTATCTGACTAGGGATAAGCAAAGTGATTTTGTGGCTAAACTACTTTTGCTGCAAAATAAAAAAAAAAAAAATATCTGCAAAATGTTATTAGATGGAAACTCCAAACTTTTTCTCATTTGCTTTAAAAATTACTATTTTTTTTTATTATGAGAGGGTATTTTGAATGTCTCTTTTTTCATGAAACAGTTAAAATGGGTCAAATCATTGGCATCAAGGCTGCATCCACCAGGGGAGTGGACTCTAAATGCTTAACTTCTTCTTTCTTGAAGGGATAACGTTTTAAGATTTTAGATAGCATGGAGCTCTTCTTCTTCAGTTTGCTCCACTCATTGGAGATGACTTCACACAATTCAGTAAGGAAAGGGAAGTTGTGGCACTCCATATTTAGTTGTTTAAAAAATGTCTTCTGTTTAGGAGGGGAAGCCACTGGCTCCTCCCAATTCAGGGCTTCTCTCACTGCCCTCACCAGGGAGGGACCCAAAGCAAAACTTGAAGCCCATCCCAGGATCTTCTACAGCAGATGGGCGACTTGGCTGGGAGGGCTCCCATATGTCCTGGACTTGCGCCTCTCCCATTGGCGAGTGTAACAGCTCCGCAGGAGGGTAATGGGACTAGCCGGTCTCCCTCTCCTTCAGGGATTCTCTCATGACCCACTTCACTAGGGACTCCAGCAGCTGGTCTTTACTAGTGTTGCTCACGAATATTCGCATTGCGAATATTCGACTCGAATATAGCATATTCGAGAAATCGCGCTATATTTCGAAATTCGCGGTGAATATTCGCAATTCCGAATATTCGATTTTTTACAATTTTTTTTTTGAATCAGATCACATCCTAGATATCTCCATCGACGTCTAAAAGCATTGCTGGTATCATTAGAGACCCTGGGCCGAGTAGCTGAAGCGTTCATTGAATTTTCCAGAAAGATCGCAATGCGATTATTCGGCAAACGCAATATCGCGCGATTATTTTCCTCGCCCCGATCTTCCGCATCAGAGCGATTTTTACAGTTTCATTTTTAAAACAGATCACATCCTAGTGATCTCCATAGACGTCTGAAAGCATTGCTGGTATGATTAGAGCCATTGGGCCGAGTAGCTGAAGCGATCATTTTATATTGCCGAATATTCGCAATGCGAATATTCGGCAATAGGAATATTGCGCGATTATTTGCTCCGCCCTTTTGCATCAGAGCCAATCAGAGTTCTCCTTCCACACTCGTCACAGGTTAGCAACCAATAGGAACCTGCCTGCATGGACATTATATAAGCTCACTCCCAGCACCATTTCATTGCAGATTCAGAAGCTTGCTATAGAGTGTGGAGGCTGTTTCTGTGTTCCTGGTTTCCTGGTTTCCTGTGTCTTTGTTCTTGATTGATTTAGATCATCACCAGCATTGCTATTTAGTGATTCCAGTGGATCTTTTCCAGTATATCAACTGCTTTTTTCAAAGCAATAGACCCAAGAGCTTTTTTCAAAGCTACGTTTTGTGCTGTTTTGTGCTGTTTTTTTCATTTGTGTTACTGTTTGATCCTGCAATCCTCCCTGTTCAGTTATATTTGCAAGAGATTTCAGAACACATATTGATCTGAGCTTTATAAAAGAGCTTTTCTAAAAGCTAAGTTTTGTTCATCTTGTGTTACTGTCAGATCTTGCAGGTTCACTGTTCAGTGATATTTGATAGGCATCTCAGTTCAAATTTTGTTTAGTTTTCCCTAAAGAGCTTTTATAAAAGCTAAGTTTTGTGTTCAGTTTAGTTAAATTTTGTGTAGTAAGTGTACACACTGTTAGTGTACATTTATTTCATCTAGCTTAGCTTAGTGTGTGTTTAGTGTCTGTGTTTTGTGTTTAAAAAAAAAAAAAAAAAAAAAAGTTAGTGTTTGTTTAGTGCTTTTTTTTTTTTTCTTTAATTTTGTAGTCCTTGTCTGGTGTACTACTTTTCTTATAGTTTAGTAGCTGTCTGTGTACGTCTTTGTCTGCGTGCCTGTCTTGTAAAAAAAACACAAAAACACATTTTGTTCACATTTTCCCCCCCAATAAAGTTTAACCCCCCCACACACATATCAGCAATTATGAGCGGCATCCGTGGCCGTGGCAGTAGGGGTAGGGGAGTTACTCCCAGTGCTGGATCGCTGCCAGCACGGGGTACCTCTCGTGCCCCTACTAGTGGTAGAGGATCGGGTGCAAGGGGAGTACGCCTGATCCGGGAGTTCTTCCCATCGGGCAGCCGCCCGATATTGCCATCTCAGGCTCAAGTAGTGGTGGACTACATGGGGCACAGCAGTGCCACTGAGTCGTCGGTCCCGACTCACAGTAGTACCACCATTACACCGTTGCCTGTACTACCCCCCCCCAGCCCCCAAGAGTCCAGCATCTTACTGTTCGACAGCGACAGTGATAGGGATCTCTTGGGGGAGGCCATGCATCAGGCAGACCTCCAGCTCTGTCCTGATGGTCAGGACCTTTTTGAAGGGATGGATGAGGAGGATGGGATACCTGCTGGCAGTATCCCAGAGACATCCCTTCAAACTGGTGCTGCTGTTTTGGTGCAGGAAACAGCAGCACCTAGTCAGACCCAGGCGTGGGTGAGGGGACAGCGGAGCCAGGCTAGAGGCTCCATGTCACGTGGTTCCCTCAGACCAACACATCTCAGCCCTTGGTCTGACATCTCTGGGGGCGAAGAGGGTGACCCATCATGGTTGCCATCTGACGCGTCGGCTCACTACGTCAGTGACGACGGGGAAGGTAGGCACCCTGGTGAAACGGTGCGCCAGGTCACCACCAGGGAGACCATCGTCAGGGTCTCCACTGGTGATGGCAGCAGGAGGTGTCAGGAGGAGGAGCAGCAGCAGCAGCAGCAGCAGCAGGCAGCTCCACCTGTGCGCACCGAATCCCAGCAGGTGCAAGTAAGCGTCACCCCATCTGACAGGAGGGCGGTGCTGAAGTCACCTGTCTGGAATTTCTTTACCCTGGTGGCAGACAACCCTACCGTGGCCATCTGCCGGATTTGTAAAGTGAGGGTGAAGAGAGGGAAGTGTTTGGCTCGGGTGGGTACCACAGCCCTGAACCAGCACCTCAGGATAAACCACTGGGCGTTGTATGAGGAGATGAAGCGTGGTGGTGGTAGCAGCGCCACCACCACAAGTGAGCAGGGTACAGCAGCCCCTGCCACATCTTCATCTGTTTCCAGCAGGTCATGCCCCCCCGCTCCCTCTAGTAGAGGTACTGGTACCGGCAGCCAGACCTCTACTTCCACAGCACCCTCCACGTCTGTGTCCCGCACTGCCGTCCGGCGCCAGGCGTCGATTTCAGACGCCTTTGACCGCACCACTCCCTTCCCCCCTGGAGACCGACGTGTGCGTTCCCTCAATGGGCTCCTGGCAAGGGTTATTGCCCAACATCTGCTGCCCTTCAACATAGTTGACAGCAACCCCTTCAGGCAGATGTTGGAGCAGGCCCAACCCCAATGGCGTGTCCCCAGCCGCCATTTCTTTGCCAGGACTGGTGTCCCTGCCCTACACCAGCACATTGTTCAGAATGTAACCCTGTCGCTGGATCACGCTGTCAGCGACAGGGTTCATCTGACAATGGATGGCTGGACCAGCAGGCATGGGCAGGGACGCTACATCAGCTTCACGGCCCATTGGGTTTCCCTCCGAGGCGTCGGTGAGGGATCGTCGGCAACCGATCTTGTGGTGCCGCCCCGGGGTGTCCAGGGGAGAACTGCTGGTCTCCCTCAAGCCACTGTCTCCGCAGCTGCTGAGCCTCCCAGCAAGCGCCCCCGTAGCTACTCAAGTGTGGGGCACGTGCGCTGTCAGGCCGTGCTCCAGCTTGTTAGTTTAGGGGACCGGAGACACACTGCAGAAGAAGTGCTGAAAGCACTTCAAGCTCAGGTCCAGAAGTGGCTGACACCCCGAAGGCTCCAGCCAGGTATGGTTGTCTGCGATAACGGCAGCAACCTACTCGCCGCCCTCCATGCTGGCAGTCTGACGCACGTGCCCTGTCTGGCACATGTCCTCAACCTGGTGGTGCAGAAGTTCCTGCGCACTTATCCAGGGTTGAGTGACATTGTGGCAAAGGCGCGTAGGATTGCCAGCCACTTCAGGCGCTCCCCAACCGCTACCGCGTCCCTGTCCAAATTGCAGCGGAAGTACAATCTGCCCCTTCACAGGCTGATTGTGGACAGTGTGACGCGGTGGAACTCCACCCTCCACATGCTGAAGAGGTTGTGGGAGCAGCAAAGGGCGGTGAGGGAGTACCTGATGGAACTAGGCACTCAGAGGGCTTCACCACAACTCCCTTTCATCGCCTGTGCGGAGTGGGGGCAGATAAACCAGGTCTGCCAAGTGTTGTCCTCCTTCGAGCAGGCGACCAAGATGGTCAGCAGTGAGCAAATTGGCCTCAATAGCGTGCTGCCAATACTGTTCATGCTGGAGAGGACACTAGATCGCCTGCTCGAGGCTGGGGAGAGTGCCTTGGTGGAGCAGGAGGAGTCAGCAATGCTCCACCGAGACCAGGGCCAGGACCAGGAGGAGGAGGAGGAGGAGGAGGATGATGATGAAGAGGAGGAGGAGGTGGTTGCTGGTGTCGTCCCGGAGTCAGGGCCTGGTCAGGAGGGAGAGCCGGTGTTGGGGGCACCGATAGTCCGGGGGTTGGGCATGTCTGAGTTTGACCAGCAGCGCCTCAGGGAAGAAGAGTCGCACCTCATTCACCTGGCCAGCATTGAGGAGTCACAGCGGGCTGTGCTCTTCCCCATGGCTGCCCACATGCTCAGATGCCTCAGGAGGGACCCCCGGGTTAAGACCATCAAGACGAGGGATGATTTCTGGATGGCCACCCTTTTGGATCCCAGGTGCAAGGGGAAACTGGAGCAGTTCATCCCAGCCAGCCGGAGGCAGCACCGGATGGAGGAACTGCAGGCAGCCATTGTCAGACGGTTGGAGCAGGCAACTCCCCGGCCTCCAGTTCTCCCCCCTCATCTCACCCAGCAGGTGGCTGCACCCAGCTGCAGCCGAGCAGGGGACCTAATGGAAGAGATGAGGATGTTCTTCCAAACCGAGCGACCCAGTACCACCACCAGCAGCAGCAGCAGCAGTCACCACCAGCGGCTGGCCCACATGGTGGCAGACTACATGGCGTCCGTCGGTGCTTCTGACAGTATGAGCACCGACGACCCCATGGAGTACTGGGTTGCCAGATTGGACACCTGCCGCGAGCTCGCTCAGTATGCGCTGGAGTTATTGTCTTGCCCCCCCTCCAGCGTACTATCTGAGCGGACATTCAGCGCGGCAGGTGGGGTGGTCACGGACAAGAGGACCCGTCTGTCCACAGAGTCCGTGGACAGACTCACATTCATAAAGATGAATGAGTCCTGGATCGGCGGTGACTTTCTGGCACCCGTCGTCGGTTCAGGGCGCTGAAGGGTCCCTTGCCATGCATTCCCTGATGAAGCCCCGGACCTGATGTATTTACAGTGCTGAATATAACTATTTCAACATCAGAGAAAATCAATGTTAATATTTGGTACAGTAGGCTTTCTTTGCAATTACAGCGGTCAAAAATTTCTTGTAGTTTTACACCAGCTTTGCACACACTGGAGGAGGGATTTTGGCCCACTCCTCCACACAGATCTTCTCTACATCAGTCATGTTTCTGGGCTATCGCTGAGAAACACGGAGTTTGAGCTCCCTCCAAAGATTCTCTATTGGGTTTAGGTCTGGAGACTGGCTAGGCCACGCCAGAACCTTGATATGCTCCTTACAGAGCCAATCCTTGGTTATCCTGGCTGTGTGCTTTGGGTCATTCTCATGTTGGAAGACCCAGCCTCGACCCATCTTCAAAGCTCTAACTCAGGGAAGGAGGTTGTTGCCCAAAATCTTGCAATACATGGCCCCGGTCATCCTCTCCTTAATACAGTGCAGTCACCCTGTCCCATGTGCAGAAAAACACCACCAAAGCATGATGCTACCACCCCCATGCTTCACATTAGGGATGGCGTTCTTGGCATGGTACTCATCATTATTCTTCCTCCGAACACGGTTAGTGAAATTATGATCAAAAAATTATATTATAGTCTCATCTGACCACATGATTTTCTCCCATGACTCCTTTGGATCAGTCAAGACAATTATGTCAGCAGTTATTTCACACCCTATATACTCTTATTAAGACTGCTGTACATCATGGCAACTCCTGCCCATGTGATATGACTCTGTATCAACTACTACTGTTAATACTACTACTGATACTTCTGCTGCTGCTGCCGCCCAGTCAATACACCTATGTCAGCAGTTATTTCACACTCTATATACTCTTATTAAGACTGCTGTACATCATGGCAACTCCTGCCCATGTGATATGACTCTGTATCAACTACTACTGTTAATACTACTACTGCTGCTTCTGCTGCTGCTGCCGCCCAGTCAATACACCTATGTCAGCAGTTATTTCACACTCTATATACTCTTATTAAGACTGCTGTACATCATGGCAACTCCTGCCCATGTGATATGACTCTGTATCAACTACTACTGTTAATACTACTACTGCTGCTTCTGCTGCTGCTGCTGCCGCCCAGTCAATACACCTATGTCAGCAGTTATTTCACACTCTATATACTCTTATTAAGACTGCTGTACATCATGGCAACTCCTGCCCATGTGATATGACTCTGTATCAACTACTACTGTTAATACTACTACTGATGCTTCTGCTGCTGCTGCCGCCCAGTCAATACACCTATGTCAGCAGTTATTTCACACTCTATATACTCTTATTAAGACTGCTGTACATCATGGCAACTCCTGCCCATGTGATATGACTCTGTATCAACTACTACTGTTAATACTACTACTGCTGCTTCTGCTGCTGCTGCCGCCCAGTCAATACACCTATGTCAGCAGTTATTTCACACTCTATATACTCTTATTAAGACTGCTGTACATCATGGCAACTCCTGCCCATGTGATATGACTCTGTATCAACTACTACTGTTAATACTACTACTGATGCTTCTGCTGCTGCTGCCGCCCAGTCAATACACCTATGTCAGCAGTTATTTCACACTCTATATACTCTTATTAAGACTGCTGTACATCATGGCAACTCCTGCCCATGTGATATGACTCTGTATCAACTACTACTGTTAATACTACTACTGCTGCTTCTGCTGCTGCTGCCGCCCAGTCAATACACCTATGTCAGCAGTTATTTCACACTCTATATACTCTTATTAAGACTGCTGTACATCATGGCAACTCCTGCCCATGTGATATGACTCTGTATCAACTACTACTGTTAATACTACTACTGCTGCTTCTGCTGCTGCTGCTGCCGCCCAGTCAATACACCTATGTCAGCAGTTATTTCACACTCTATATACTCTTATTAAGACTGCTGTACATCATGGCAACTCCTGCCCATGTGATATGACTCTGTATCAACTACTACTGTTAATACTACTACTGCTGCTTCTGCTGCTGCTGCTGCCGCCCAGTCAATACACCTATGTCAGCAGTTATTTCACACTCTATATACTCTTATTAAGACTGCTGTACATCATGGCAACTCCTGCCCATGTGATATGACTCTGTATCAACTACTACTGTTAATACTACTACTGATGCTTCTGCTGCTGCTGCCGCCCAGTCAATACACCTATGTCAGCAGTTATTTCACACTCTATATACTCTTATTAAGACTGCTGTACATCATGGCAACTCCTGCCCATGTGATATGACTCTGTATCAACTACTACTGTTAATACTACTACTGCTGCTTCTGCTGCTGCTGCCGCCCAGTCAATACACCTATGTCAGCAGTTATTTCACACTCTATATACTCTTATTAAGACTGCTGTACATCATGGCAACTCCTGCCCATGTGATATGACTCTGTATCAACTACTACTGTTAATACTACTACTGCTGCTTCTGCTGCTGCTGCTGCCGCCCAGTCAATACACCTATGTCAGCAGTTATTTCACACTCTATATACTCTTATTAAGACTGCTGTACATCATGGCAACTCCTGCCCATGTGATATGACTCTGTATCAACTACTACTGTTAATACTACTACTGATGCTTCTGCTGCTGCTGCCGCCCAGTCAATACACCTATGTCAGCAGTTATTTCACACTCTATATACTCTTATTAAGACTGCTGTACATCATGGCAACTCCTGCCCATGTGATATGACTCTGTATCAACTACTACTGTTAATACTACTACTGCTGCTTCTGCTGCTGCTGCTGCCGCCCAGTCAATACACCTATGTCAGCAGTTATTTCACACTCTATATACTCTTATTAAGACTGCTGTACATCATGGCAACTCCTGCCCATGTGATATGACTCTGTATCAACTACTACTGTTAATACTACTACTGCTGCTTCTGCTGCTGCTGCTGCCGCCCAGTCAATACACCTATGTCAGCAGTTATTTCACACTCTATATACTCTTATTAAGACTGCTGTACATCATGGCAACTCCTGCCCATGTGATATGACTCTGTATCAACTACTACTGTTAATACTACTACTGATGCTTCTGCTGCTGCTGCCGCCCAGTCAATACACCTATGTCAGCAGTTATTTCACACTCTATATACTCTTATTAAGACTGCTGTACATCATGGCAACTCCTGCCCATGTGATATGACTCTGTATCAACTACTACTGTTAATACTACTACTGCTGCTTCTGCTGCTGCTGCTGCCGCCCAGTCAATACACCTATGTCAGCAGTTATTTCACACTCTATATACTCTTATTAAGACTGCTGTACATCATGGCAACTCCTGCCCATGTGATATGACTCTGTATCAACTACTACTGTTAATACTACTACTGATGCTTCTGCTGCTGCTGCCGCCCAGTCAATACACCTATGTCAGCAGTTATTTCACACTCTATATACTCTTATTAAGACTGCTGTACATCATGGCAACTCCTGCCCATGTGATATGACTCTGTATCAACTACTACTGTTAATACTACTACTGCTGCTTCTGCTGCTGCTGCCGCCCAGTCAATACACCTATGTCAGCAGTTATTTCACACTCTATATACTCTTATTAAGACTGCTGTACATCATGGCAACTCCTGCCCATGTGATATGACTCTGTATCAACTACTACTGTTAATACTACTACTGATGCTTCTGCTGCTGCTGCCGCCCAGTCAATACACCTATGTCAGCAGTTATTTCACACTCTATATACTCTTATTAAGACTGCTGTACATCATGGCAACTCCTGCCCATGTGATATGACTCTGTATCAACTACTACTGTTAATACTACTACTGCTGCTTCTGCTGCTGCTGCTGCCGCCCAGTCAATACACCTATGTCAGCAGTTATTTCACACTCTATATACTCTTATTAAGACTGCTGTACATCATGGCAACTCCTGCCCATGTGATATGACTCTGTATCAACTACTACTGTTAATACTACTACTGCTGCTTCTGCTGTTGCTGCTGCCGCCCAGTCAATACACCTATGTCAGCAGTTGTTTCACACTCTATATACTCTTATTCCTACTGCTGTTCATCATGGCAACTCCTGCCCAAGTGATATGACTCTGTATCAACTACTACTGCTAATACTACTACTGCTGCTGCTGCTGCTGCTGCTGCTCAGTCAAGACAACTATGTCAAAAGTAATTTCCCACTCTATATACTCCTATTACCACTGCTGTTCATCATGGCACCTCCTGCCCAAGTGATATGACTCTGTATCTACTACTACTACTACTACTGCTGCTGCTGCTGCTCTGTCAAGACACCTATGTAAAAAGTTAATTCCCACTCTATATATACTCCTATTACCACTGCTGTTCACTGATACCACTGATAGTTAATTTATCCCTTAACTACCCCCATTTGTGAGGGTCGGGGTTTTCCTTTAAAGTCCCATGCAAATCAATGGAAAATGTATGTTCCCACATAACTTCTGTACGCCTGGAGATATTTCAATAATACCCGCTATACATATTACTTATATGCCAAATAAAAATATATAACAGTTAAATTAACCCTTACCAACACCCTTATATAAAAGATGGGTATATTTATATTACTATGATTTTCCTCCCCAAAAGGTTAAGATAGGAAGACCGGGCAACGCCGGGTATTCAGCTAGTAATAGTATAAAATGTTTTCGGTTATTATTAAGCTAGATGTGTTGATGTTGATGTTGATGTGTTAGATGTGAAGTTAGATGTGAAGTTAGATGTGTTTAAAAAACTAACAATTTCAATAAGAAATGAAACCTTTGCAAAATATAACATTTTTTATTAAAAAAAAAAAAAAAAAATTAGGACATTAACTTCTGAAGCTCTGTCACCTCATCCATGTTTTTCGCCAGTTGTTGCACCAGTTGTTGATTTTGGCGCATCAAAAACAGTATCTGCTGCTCATTTGCCATTACTCTCTTCGTGAGGTTTTTCATGGCAGCTTGCTTCACCTCTAGCTTTTTTAGAACTGTTAGGATATAAGAAAAAAACATTTGGATTTCAAAGACCGTTACGAAAGATTATTTTCAGCCATAAAAATAATAAAGTCTGACTTAAGAGACTCTATGAAAGAGGATCTGGCAGAGGCAATTCTCTTCCTTAGAACTCTACATTGCATTTATTTGCATTTGCTAAGCCTAGAACTACATTTCAAGATTAATATAAACCATTTCTAGGTTTTTCATATTTTTTTTTTTGGGTTCATTATAGATAAGCTTTGTTTTGGTTCTAAAACAGCCAAATAATGTGGTCTGTATTTTTGAACTGTTAAAGATCATGTTCCTGATGTTTAAGCCTGCTGCTACTATCCAGTCACTTGATTGTTTTCATTGTGTTTGTCTTTTGCTTAAACTGTGCAATACAGTAGACTGTTGGCTTCCCAGCCAGTAGTCCTGTGGTAGTTTGCGTTTCTTTCCCTCAAGGAATCTATAAAATACATTTGCATATTAATACAGAGGAGTCGGAGTCGGGGAGTCGGGGAGTCGGAGTCTGAAGTACATAAAACTGAGGAGTCGGAGTCGAAAAATTTATCTACCGACTCCACAGCCCTGCTTTAAATGCTGTCCATTTTTAGAGCTACATTTTATTGTTGAAATTTTATTAATATATGTGCACATATTTACCCTCCTGATTGACGGTATAATTAACCGTCTCATCCTGCTCCTCTTCCTCGTCACCCACTACTCCACCAGAAGTTTCGGGGGGGGGGTGCAGCTCCTCCTCTTGCTCCTCCACAGGAACTGGGGGTGGTGATGTGGATGGCCCTGGCTGCTCCTCCTCATCCCTCTCCTCCTCTTCCACATCCTCCTCCTGCTCCTCCTCTGCGGCCTGTCGCCTTGTGCGCTTGGGGCGCACAGTTGGTAGCGGAGCTCCTATAATAACACAATGTTCATATATTATAAAAATGTTTTCTAATGACGTATGCAAATTCTGTGTACTCTACTGTATTGTATATGAATACAAATTAATTTATATAGACAGTTAACCAATGGGACAATGTTATATTAAAGGGTCTTGTGGGCACTACAGGGGACTGAGCGTGAGCTGGGCTGCCACCATGGTAAAATGAGCTGTTTTTGTCTCCTTTGTTTTGTTCAGACGATCTCATGTTAAAAAAAAGTACTTGATGGAGTACACAGGATTACTATAACAACCCCACGCCTAACACAGGAATTTAGTGGGAATCTATATATATAAAACTCAACGTGTGTGTGCATGTATGTATGTATGTTCCACCATCACGTCCAAACGGCTAAAGATATTTACATGAAACTTGGCACACAGGTTACTTATATGTCAGCCACAAATATAGGATTGGTGGTTTAACCCATACCCACCCCCATTTGCCTTGGTCAGGGTTTTTCTTTAAAGTCCCATTCAACTCTATGGGAAATACATGTTATTTCATAACAGCTGTAGATATTTCGATAACACTTGGTCACATGTTATCTATACGTCCACTTAAAGTATAGGATCGTTAATTTATCCCTTAACTAACCCCATTGGTGAGGGTCGGGCTTTTTGTTTAAAGTCCCATGCAAAGCAATGGGAAAAGTATGTTCCCACATAACTTCTGTGTTCCTGTCTGCTGTCCCATGTTTTTTTCCAACAGTACTATGAATACCTTGGCTGGTGGTGATATATGTTACAACAACATGGCGTCTTGGTTAACAACATCTGACCTTACATTAATTACATATGACCTTCCATAACTGTCCCCAAGGGACCCGGGCTGGCTCAACGCGATTGCCACTGCGCTGACAAGCCATTCACCTCTGCAGCTAGGGGTTCGGATCCCGCTCTCGGCTACATGTGAATTGAGTTTGGTGGTCTCAGCTCGGCCCCCGGTGGGTGTGCTATGCGAGGTAAGCCTGCGCTTAGTATGCCCACCTCCCTCCCACAAAAACCACCACACTTACACACGCACTCGCAATTGGGTTAACATGCACGCACTCTGACCATGCGGTCTCTAAAAAGAGAGGCGAAGGACTAACGGGGCTGGTTGAGCGGGCAAATCCTCTCACTCCCTTATAGGGAGTCCCTCTGCCCCGTGGGGCTTCGAAGCGGAGCAGGTAGGACGGTCTGTGTGGGAGGACCCCCTCACACCCGCCATTGCCACCCGGGGCATGGAGAAAGGTGGCAGATTACCTCTGGGGGAGGCCTGCCTACTCCCAACTCCTGCAGTCCGGCTCCTCTCTCGAGTACACGCACAAAATACACTTTAGGGAAAAAAAAACATAACTGTGACCAATAACTTACCAGGATGATATTTATTCCGGATACGCCTGACCCGGTTCATCTGGCGCCTCTTCAGGTCGGACCACTTTTTGAGGATCGCCATGCGAGTGTGTTCTTCGCCTAGTTCCTCAATCAGGGAGCTTATAACTCCCTGTTTTTCTTGCTGCCTCCGCAGCTCATCGTATCCTGTTTCCAGGAACTTCTGCAAGATGAAGAACAAAGTATATTGTAATACTTTTGTTGACAGCCTTATGGATATATGACATAAATGTATGCTATTCAACAATTGGAAGCATTCTCGCCTTATTAATCAATGACAGGGGTAACATGACAGATTTTATATACTGCCATTTCCGTCGCCACCTTTTTTACATAAATATAGCAGCCATTATCATTTGCATAATTATGAATATATACTAACTTTTAAACTAGACTAAAATGCAGTTGAAGATAATGAAATAACAGTGGTCAAAATACTTACACAAATCAGCAACTTTTCCTCAGATACAGTGAAATTACTTCCAACCATCTTGCTCTGCGATTGCGTTGCGATCATAAAGTTGGAAACTGGCAAGGGTCCAGGAAATGGTCGCGTGTTGTTCGCGTGTTGATTGCGCTGCTTGGACCGAGATGGGTCCATATGGCTTCGGCTGTATGGACCACAGTAACTCTTTTCCCTGTCAGGAGCCTAACGCCCCGGGGGGTCAGAGACGGGACCTTTTCGGAGGACCACTGACGTATGCAACCGTCGCAGTTTTTTGTGATGTCACTCTTTAGGTGTGTGCAAATTTTTCCTTGCACCGGGTGGAGTTTTTGGGTTGTGTTTTGCACGCCACAGGCTTTTCAACAGAAAATAACCAGCTGGAGGCAGAATGGTTGCAAAACACTACGGGTTTGTTACCTAACTCTGGGTTTCAAGACCAGTCCACCTCCAGCTGTTGCAAAACTACTACTCCCATCAGCCACGGTCTTTCAGTGCATGCTAAGAATTTTACTTTTGCTGCATCTAGGGTGCCACAGTTTAGAGACCCGTGCATAAAGGCCTGAAAAATGTGGGCCTGCAGAACTTACAATACTAGAAGTGCCAGCATTCCCAGGCATGCTGGAAGTTGTAGTTCTGCAACATCTAAAGGGCAATATGTATTCGAACGTCCTTGGGCCTTGAGGACACTGAAGTCAGGACGTTCGCATACGTCCTATGTCCAAAAAAATTTTAAATTCATTATGCTAAATAACAAGGAAAAGTGCCTAAATACACATTTGCCAACCAGGGTGTCTGCAGCTGTCCAGGCATGCTGGGACTTGTAGTTTTGTAAAAGCAGGAGACACATTTTTGGTTAAATACTAATATCTGATCATATATACTAACTTTTAAACTAGACTTAAATGCAGTTGAAGATGATGAAATAACAGTGGTCAAAATACTTACACAAATCAGCAACTTTTCCTCAGACTTTGAGAAATTGCTTCCCACCATGTTGCTGTAATATTGGGAAACTGGCAAGGCTCCAGGAAATGGTCGCGTGTTGTTCGCGCAATTGCGCATGCGCGATCGAAAAATCGCAATCGCAATATGTATTTTGGTTAAAATATCATACATATTCGATTTCAGAGTGCTGCTACAGCAGTTTTCGAAATATCTGCAATAAATTTCGCATTCGCATGTTGCGATATTTCGATAAAATATCAGGAATATTCTGAGCCAATCAGAGCGCTCCTCCAGCATATCTCGAAATTGCGCAATAAATATCGCATTCGCATGTTGCGATATTTCGATAAAATATCACGAATATTCTGAGCCAATCAGAGCGCTCCTCCAGCATATCTCGAAATTGCGCAATAAATATCGCATTCGCATGTTGCGATATTTCGATAAAATATCACGAATATTCTGAGCCAATCAGAGCGCTCCTCCAGCATATCTCGAAATTGCGCAATAAATATCGCATTCGCATGTTGCGATATTTCGATAAAATATCACGAATATTCTAAGCCAATCAGAGCGCTCCTACCGCAGTTATTAAAAAATCGCAATTATTTTCGCATTCGCAATAGCGAAAAATCGCATTCAATTAATTTCGATAAAATATCACGAATATTCGAATTTAGCGAATATATCTCGAATATTCGAATATATATTCGAGATATATCGCGAAATCGAATATGGCATATTCTGCTCAACACTAGTCTTTACCTTCCCTCTCACCCATTGCTTTGGTGTAACAGAGGCTATAGGGGATTATTCCAGCCAGGACCTGTGCTCTACACGGGTCCCGACTGTGAATAGCCTGTGATCAATGTAATTATTCAGTTGTAATCATTGTATTTGTAAAGTTGTATCAAGTTGCTCTTGTAGCACTTATAGCTAGATTCAGAGAGAGTTAGGCCGGCGTATCAATAGATACGCCGACCTAACTCGGAATCTGCGCCGTCCTAAGCTTAAGTGTATTCTCAAACTGAGATACACTTAAACCTAGCTAAGATACGACAGCCTGAGCCGTCGTATCTTAGGGTGCAATATTTAGACTGGCCGCTAGGTGGCGCTTCCGTTGAGTTCGGCCTAGAATCTGTAAATGACTAGATACGCCGATTCACGAACATACGTGCGCCCGTCGCAGTAAAGATACGCTGTTTCCATAAGAGATACGCTACGTAAAGATAAAGCTGCCCGTAGTTGGCCTAGTCAATGTTAAGTATGGCCGTCGTTCCTGCGTCGAAATTTGAATTTTTTACCTCGTTTGCGTAAGTCGTCCGTGAATGGGGCTGGACGTAATTTACGTTCACGTCGAAACCAATACGTCCTTGGGGCGTACTTTGGAGCAATGCACACTGGGATATGTACACGGACGGAGCATGCGCCGTTCGTAAAAAACGTAAATCACGTCGGGTCACGAGTAATTAACATAAAACACGCCCCCCATCCTCATTTGAATTAGGCGCGCTTACGCCGGCCGCATTTACGATACGCCGCCGTAAGTTAGGAGGCAAGTACTTTGTGGATACAGTACTTGCCTCTCTGACTTAAGGCGGCATAGCGTAAATACGATACGCTACGCCACCTTAAAGTTGCGGCGGCGTCTTTGAATCTAGGTATTAAAGTCCAAGTCCAGCAGTGGTCCTCAGCAGAGAAATACTTACAAAAGAAAGATTTTGCTTATGACATGTAAGGCCCCGCACACACGACCGAACATGTCTGCTGAAACTGGTCCCAGGACCAGTTTCAGCAGACATGTTCGGTCGTGTGTAGGCCCGAGCGGACAGGATTCCAGCGTACATTTGCCCGCCAGGCCTTTTCCCAGCGGGCAAATATTTCCAAACTTGTTTAGAAACAGCCCGCTGGAATCCTGTCCGCTCGGACATGTTCGGTCGTCTGTACAGACCTACCGTACATGTCCGAGCGCCCGCCATCCCTCGCATGCGTCGAATGACTTCGACGCATGCGTGTAAGCATTGAACTGGCAGGGCCACCCACGTCGCCGCGTCATCGTCACGGCGATGGCGCGGCCACGCCCCACGTATTGTTTACGCGCGGATTTCTGTATGATGGTGAGTACAGCCATCATACAGAAATCCCCGGGCAGACATGTACGGTGAAAACGGTCCGGCGGACCGGTTTCATCGTACATGTTTGCTCGTCTGTACAAGGCCTAAGGCTTCATGTATCTTTTGTCCTCACTTACATTCCACTTGCAATAACCTAAATGAATGACTTTTGGTATTATAGGTATGTTCACATCAATAAGCCAATTCAACCTAGGTTATTACAGTTTTAAATAAATACTGAAATATATGAACAGACGATCATCTGTAAAAATGGGTCATGCTTGTGGGTCATCCAATAAAGGTAATTTTCACTAAAAGCTGTTATAAGATTATATGCAACATCAGCAAAGTAATTACAACTGTTATATTAGCATTTTTAATAATTATATTTCAGTGTTTCCAAATTACTCCTACTGTGGAAACCATCTTGTATATATTGAAATGAGTCTGAAAAGGGGTCTCTGGAGATTTGGGGGATTATCAGTGGCAGCGCTCTAAATTAAAATAAAAGTTTAGATAATATAGCCATTTTATTGCCATAACTCTACCAAGAAATGTGATATGGTAAGAAGAACCTAGATTTATCAAGGATCTAATATGTATACAAATTTGTGTATAATTAGCTTGAAAACTTGATTTATATGATGGGGTAAGATCTCCAAAACCTCCCTAGACTCCCTTGAAAGAGAGTTTAACAAATGTATATGGTCTTTTAAAAAAACCTAGGTTTGGGAACTCTCTGATGTTTAGACCTCAACTTATTGGAGGCCTGGGCCTCTCCAACCTATGGTTATATTACCTTTCTGCAAGATTTACACAGTTAGCCCAATGGTGTACCCCAAATAACTACGGTATGTTCCATGGCTCTCTTTCTAAACGTATTCTATCTATCCTTTTCACTTACAAGGATTATTATGGTCCAAGTCGGTTCTCCCACATTAGATATATACATTAAATATGGTAGAAGTTCATTCCTGGCTTTGTTATAACAATAAATTTAACATAGCCTCAGCCACCCCCCAGTTGGCCTCATATTTAGGTGACCCCCATTTTAATCTGTCCTTGAGCCCTGGTTAACACTGGGCTGCGGGAGTGAAGCCGTGTGAGTTCAGCTGAACTCGCACGATTTCACTCCCGCCGGCAGTCCCGATTTCGGCCGCGATTTAAGAGACATCTGTGCAGGTTTCTGCACAGATGTCTATGTAAATCGTGGCCCGAAATCGCAAAAAGTAGTACAGGAACTACTTTTTGAAATCGCTGCAGCGCCGCAGATGCGGCGTCGCACCGATTAGGACAGTGTCATTGCCAACAATTGGCGGCAAATGCCGCCGATTTGAGATGCGATTTCACATGTGAAATCGCATCTCAAATCGAAGGAAATCGTACCCAGTGTGAACCTGGGCTTAGAGACAGTAGCCTATATGTCATTTGGAAATCACATATTCTCACCAATTTGAAATCCATTACTATTGATAATGAACTCTGCTCATTTACCCACCTAAAATCCAACTTTAATTTACCATCATTAGAATCTTCACATTACTTGTTAATTAAGAACTTTTTTTTCTGAAATATCATTCCCTAACCCTTTAGACCCCCTATTCACAATTTGAACTAATCTGTATACCATCACCGAGCAGGGCCGGTGCAAGGATTTTTGCCAACTCAGACGAAGGGGCATTTTGCCGCCCCCCGGCACACGCATGTGCGCGCACACACACACCATACACCAGCACCCATAATTGCAGTAATATCAGCACCCATAAATGCAGTAATATGAGCACCCCCCATAAATGCGGCCTTACCTGCACCCATAAATGCGTTATAACGCCTGCAAAGTGCCTCAGTGTGAAAGGGGTCTTAGGCTACTTTCACACTGAGGAGTTTTGCAGGTGCTAAAAAATAGCGCCTGCAAAGTGCCCTGAAAGAGCCTCTTTTCTCACTCCAATGCAAAAGCCCAAGTGCTTTCACACTGGAGCAGTGCGCTGGCAGGATGCTCAAAAAAGTCCTAGTAGCCACATCTTTGGAGGCGCTGTAGGAACGGTGTACACACTGCTTCTAAAGCGCACCCTGCCCATTGAAATCAATGGGCAGTGGCACTGAAACGCCAGCAAAGCGTCGCTTTGCGGCCGGTTTTAACCCTTTTGGGCCTCTAGCAGTGTGCTGGCAGGACGCTCCAAAAAGTCTTTGAGGCACCCCGCTAGTGGCCGAATAGCACCGCAAAAACAACAGCAAAGTGCTGCTAAAATAGCGGCGCTTTACTGCCGACGGCTTCCAGGCACATGACCAAACAGATGCAAGCAGCCAATCAAATATAGTGCTTGCTCAATATGGATTAAATAAATTAGAATTATGCATAGCCATAGATATAAATGAAGTGATTTGTGCAACAGCAGGTACTATTTGCACAAATCACTTTATTTATGATATCTATGGCTATGCATAATTATCATTTATTTAATCCATGATGAGCAAATACTATACATTTTGGCTGCTTGGCACTGTCTGGCAGTTGGAACCTAGTTCACATCATTCATGATAATACAATGCAACAACATTCCTGGGCTGGCCTCACCTGTTGCTGCAGTGTGCTGCTGCCTGGGCCTGGTTTTGGGGTTCCCTAATTGCAAAGTCCCTCTGTGCAGGCTCAGTCCTCCACCCCTCACATGATGGGTGACGTCACATCATTCACCGACCCGCTCTGGGATGAGATGACAGCGTGCAGTGGAGGGTAGGCGGAGCTTTAGGCTCCGCCTATGCTAACTTGTTAGCCGAATGACGCTGCTCTGGCCGGTCACACTTTTCACCAAGCACGGGGGCGCCTGTCACACTCGGCTCCTCCATGCTGACAGCTGAGCAAATTTTTTTTTTTTGCAGGTAAAGCAGTGCCGTGCCGCCGCGGGGGCTTGCGGGAGGTGGCCGCAAGCCGTATGAGGACGGGTGTCAATCTTTTTAAGAGCAGGCAGCTTTTTTTTTGGCCCCCCCCCCCATATCGCCGATGGCGCTTCCCATGGTTGAATGCAATAACGTGGATTTTACACAGACACTTCTTTTTTTTTTTAAGTGTATTTTGTGCGTGTACTCGAGAGAGGAGCCAAACTGCAGGAGTTGGGAGTAGGCAGGGCTCCCCCAGAGGCAATCTGCCACCTTTCTCCATGCCCCGGGTGGCAATGGTGGGTGTGTGAGGAGGTCCTCCCATACAGCCCATCCTACCTGCTCCGCTTTGAAGCCCAACGGGGCAGAGGGACTCCCTATAAGGGAGTGAGAGGATCTAGCCCGCTTAACCAGCCCCGTTAGTCCTTCGCCTCTCTTTTTAGAGACCGTGTGGTCAAAGTACG
This sequence comes from Rana temporaria, assembly GCF_905171775.1. Taxonomy (NCBI): domain Eukaryota; kingdom Metazoa; phylum Chordata; class Amphibia; order Anura; family Ranidae; genus Rana; species Rana temporaria. The sequence continues at coordinate 249,527,611 of NC_053493.1, read as the reverse complement.
TGCATGTTAACCCAATTTCGAGTGCGTGTAAGTGTGGTGGTTTTTGTGGGAGGGAGGTGGGCGTACTAAGCGCAGGCTTACCTCGCATAGCACACCCACCGGGAGCCGGGCTGAGACCACAAAACTCAATTCACATGTAGCCGAGACCGGGATCCGAACAGAGGTGAATGGCTTGTCAGCGCAGTGCCAATCACGTTGAGCCACCGCAGCTCCTACACAGACACTTCTAATAACGCGGCGGCGGTAGATTAAAAAAAATGGCCGTAAGGCAAGTGCCCATGTTCCTTGCGCTAGCGCCGGCCCTGTCACCGAGAGACAAAGGTCTGATTTCCCATACATACTATTACTTAAAGCGGAGGTCCGCCTAAAAAAACTAAATATTAAAAGCCAGCATGTACAAATACTGCAGCTGCTGACTTTTAATAAATGGACACTATCCTGTCCAGGGTGCCCGCGATGTCGGCAGCCGAAGCCAATCAATCGATTGGTTCTCGGCTGCCCTGCCGCCATCCTCATTGAGGGAATCAAGAAGTGAAGCGTTGCTGCTTCACTTCCCAGTGTAAGGTTGCTGGTTCAACTAGACCCAGGTTTTAAGGACAATTTGAATGTATGGATTGGCAGTCAGAAACACACACACATATGGTATGTCCAAGACTAGCTTTATTTCTCCTGCGTACATGTACATAATCAAATCATACAAGAAGGGACGCCCTTGTCCCAGCCAATCATATGTAAGTAATTAGGTTATACAAGTAATATTCATCACAATTATACACCGTGCATAGAATATAGCAATCTCATTTCTATTGCAGCTTATCTAATGTTTTCATTCTTCGCCTAGTACATAAAAACAAAATGGCAAGGTTGTTAGTTTCTATGTAACTTGTCCTAGAAGCTCTGGGTAAAAGGATACGTAAACATACAAGCATTCATCACTAAGGCTGGGTTCACACTACTACACTACTTTCATCCTACTTTGCTCTGCTACATTGGTCCTACATGTATCCTACATTGGTCCTACATCCATCCTACTTTCATGAACAGGATACTACTTTGGTCCGACTTCAATGATATTCAATGGGCCTGAAGTAGGATCAATGTAGGACCAAAAGTAGTACAGGGAGCATTTTCAAAGTCGGACCGACTTGTGTAGGATGCTACAAGACGCTCTCATAGGGAAACATTGAACACAGAGCAAAGTAGGATGAAAGTAGTGTAGTAGTGTGAACCCAGCCTTAGGGGGAACTCTAACAAGCCTTATAATGCATTATTAATATAGGGGAACTATAGCCTATCAATCATTGATATCTATGGGGGAACTCTAACCGCCTTTCAACCCCTCCTTTTATTGCGTCGGCTCTAGCCGACGCAATCACTCATTATACCATTTCCGCTCTATGGTCAACATCACCATGCTGACACTCTCACCCCTTTTCACACGGGCTTTAGCCATTTTTCCAATAGCGCAAAGGGTTATTTTAGCAATCAGGTATATAACAAAAGAGCAAATCAATATCATTTTCCTAGGGTTGCAATAAGGAGAACACAACATGTAACAATCGGTGACAAAGAAAAATATTTTGCAACTTGGGCCAATGTGGAGTTGGAAGTGGTCTGGGACCGAAACAGGGGAACAAATTGGGGGCCAGTCTTTGACAATGTTCAAGGTAGTTGCACTGTGACCTGTTCCAATCCTTGGATTAAGTCCTCCAGTTGTGCGGCTTGTTGGTCCCTCCTTTTCTGCTCTTCTGTTGGTGCCTCTGAAGTTGGAAGGGGAAAAAGGGGGGTCGTCTTTATTAGGGATGCACAGATCCATTGTGGTCCCTGGGAAGTAAGTACAGCCGCTCTGAAGACCTTTTTCTACTTCGTGTGGGCCGATCGGATCTGTGTAAAGAGGAGGAAAGGTGACAGCCACTGCTTCATAATTTTCACTAAGTGTACTTACCAGATCTTTCACGTACTCTTCCTGTAAAGAATATAAGTTAGGATCCTGCCTAGGGTTCCTATCCTCTCTGTACCATGTCTTCTTCTGAATGGGCTTTCCCATTAAAGTCCATTTCTTGAACTAGGAGTGTTCCTGATTTGGTATAGTATCGAGGGTAAGTGTACTAACCAGTCTTCTAAAGTTCCTTGCGTGGCTTTCCTTTTTTCAATAGACAGCCCAACCTAGGGACGATTCCCTGCTTGAGTATGCGCACTACTATCTGTGTGTCTTCTCTTTTGGTTTTGAATGCTTCCACCCATCGTGAGAATACATCCACAATGACCAAAAGGTATTCTTGCTCTGTCCCTTTCTTTGGCATGTGGGTGAAATCTATTTGCAGATGAGTGAAAGGTGTAGTAGGATACAGGAGGTGTTCATGTTTCACCTTGTGTGGCATGTTTGCATGTGATGTAATGATACATGTGATGCAACGTGACACATATGCTTTTAACAAGCTTGGCTTTGAAGAAATCCTTCAGTAAAATGTGTTCTGCCAACCTCTATGACCTACTCCATGGTATTGGGCCATAAACAAAGATGCACTAGCTGCGGGGATGCATCATGTCCTGTCTTCCCCTCTTCGAGGAAAAAGTCCATTTATGATCTTTTCCGAGTCAGACCCCGCCCAAACCTTCAAACCTTTCATGTGTCTGGAGATCTAATAATGAATAATCTAGCAGTGCTATTTAAGGTGTTTAGTACTGGCATTTGGGTATGTGCTGGCTGCTCTAGTAGCTGACTCTGCAAATGCACTCTAATAACAGCAGAATCTACAAAACCTGTGTGTATATCAGGAAAATCAGTGGAAGTCATAAATGACCTGGGACAAATGTCTCATTTGAGCAATGTGTATACAGTCATGCTGTGACACTACCTTACCCTGTTCTCCTGCTTAATCCCAAAAAGGCATTTAAAATCCTAGCCTTTGGAATAACTCCATATCCGCCCAACCTTTGAGTAGACATGGGTGTGAATATTTTAGGTAACATTATAGTTGGTCCGCCCAGGGTAAATGATGTTCCCATCCCCTACCACCATCGCTCAGGAGGTATACCCTGAACCTAAACCACTCTTGGAAAAAAGACCCCACAGGGCAAAGCTCTCCACCATGTTCTTTTTGGTGAGGACACCTGCCATAGTCCTACAGTTGTCCCCTGCATACAAACATAACAAGGAGGCCAAATCTGGGTGCTACAACCACAGTACTATTCAGATACCTTCACTTGGGCACCCGGATATATCTCTCATATTTCCGGAAGGGAGGTTCAGCCTTTGGTAACACCTTTGATAACAGGTAAAACAAGAAGTGGTATATTATAAAACCAACTGTGGTGAACTTTGCCTTTTTAGACTATGTTCGTTTACCAGGGCAGCCATAATTACTTGTGACTGAAGAGACATTCCATGTGTCAGGCTGCAGGGCTGTGGAGAGCTCTGAGTGGCTGGTAGACACAAAAGATCACATTGATTCCAAAGATGCCCCCTGTGGACCACTTTTTCTTCTCGTTCTGGGGTCCTTAAAGTTGAATTATTTTTCCCAGCTATACTGGACCAGAACTAGGTGGAATCTGTGAGTTGCACAGAACCATCAAGTGTCCGGGGCTGTAATGCAACATCCTTAGCTGCCTGGTCTGCTTCCACATGTGAGCCTCAAATGCTAGGATGGCTACCTCAGCAAGAACCGGGAAAGCTGAAAACAGCCAATCAATCTAACTTATTGCTTGATTGATTTACCTGCCAAAGTAAAACAACTTCTGGCCCTTTAAGTGAAACCAAGAAAAACCCTCTGTCTCTATATATAAATATATCCACCGACCCCAAGTAAAGGATCCAACGACTCTTAATACAGAGTGTCCTTCTGGGTGCAAACTCAACCCCTCCTTACAACCGGCCTCCAAAGAGTAACTACATACTGTAGCAGGGCCGATCTATGTGTAGGTGTGTCTCGCAGGTGGGCTTGCAAATGTGGTCTGGAGCATAATTGCGTAGACCCGAAAGGTACATAACCCTAAGGATATTATCCAACAGGTTAGTCATCAGCCGTGAAGGATACATTTCCAAAAGATTGGCTAGTCCACAAGGGAATGCCCTCTCCTCATCCACCAGAACGCTAAAACTTATTTGCTAAACCATTCACTATGAAGTGAAAATGGATAACATTAGATGGTGTGGCTGTGGCATGGCACATCAGGTAAAACTGGTGCTCCAAGTATAACTAAACTATTAATTTTCCTCAAGTCCTGTATAAAGCAGCTACAGTGTTTATAGAGGTGTTCTAGAGAGATATCCAGTACCCCTCTTCTAGAACTTTTTTTAAACTATACATTTTTTGATTATGCCTCAGAACAGGGTGTCAGCATCACTACAATCGCTCAGCTAATACACAGATTAAGCTTAATAAGCATTTAAAGTGTTATGTTCTTCAAAGGTTGTGTTTACAAAAACCTCTGTGATTTTTGGCCAAATGCCAAATGGCAATATTTTGAACGGAAATACCCTATGATGTGGCTGTTAATGTGCAAAAATCTGTTTTTTTCAAAATAAACTTTTTTGCTAAGAAAAAATACATATTTGGCATAATGCCAACTATGTTTATTGGACCTATATACAGTCAGATCTCAGCTCATCCTGCCTCATTTCCTTGTCCTCTATCTCACTTGTGTGTCCTGTTTCTGTCAGGGATAGGGGTAGGGGGGGTGTGCTCTTGGGGGGGGGATGTATGGGCTGTGGTTTGCACCTGAGAACTAGGGGAAGTTCGGACTTGGCATCCTTCTTCTCCCATCTTCTCTGACCCTAGCGGTGTTCAAATCAGTGTTCTGCCATTTCCAACCCATCTCTTTCCAAAGTTTTTTCCTCTCCCTCACCCATAGTTATTACCACTAGAACAATTAAACTGTTGAGGTCTAACAAAAATTATAGATCCTACATAAAACGGAACAGTACCCGCCTCATGAGTCCATACATTTTTGTACCGTGCCCAGTTTTCTATCTGCAGGCTATGGCTGCTGGGAGGAAGGGTTTCACTTCCTTAAACAAATAACCTCTACGGATCTGATATTTCTACTTAAGGTTGTCCCTTAAATCATCTTTTAACAGATGATTTACTCAAAATGTATGTCTTCTACTTCTAGCTGGTGTATGTACCTTTAAGATGCAGTAGGGGGTGTAACTTGTAAGTTAGACCCCCCTTTCTGCCCTCCTCATTGATCCCGTGTCAGTGTCTATACTCACTACACCAGGAATATCCATTTCTGCTATGGGGGAATACGTTTTTGTCTGTGTCTTTATTAGAGCCCCCTGTGAGGTTGGTGGTCTGTTGTTGGGGCTGCCTGTACTCCAGTCTTACCAGCTCTTGAGATTCAGCTCCATTCCCTCGTCTCCTATTGGCATTGTATTCTCCCCTTCTCGGGAACCCCTCCTGATGACCCCTCCTCCAGGAACATTGACTATTCCAATGACCCTGTTCCCCACAAAGGAAACAAGTGCCCTGGTTTGGGAAATAACCATGGCTATACTCTGGGGGTGCTTGTATTTGACTTGGTGGATATTGCCTGGGGACAAATGGGGCCATAACTTGAGCTATCTTTTCCTGGGGTAGACCTCTAGGTTGTTCCATAAGTAAGGAAAGACCCCCTTTATACCAAAAACCCTGGATACTGCCCCCTTTTTAACCTCTTCCATAAACTTAGTTGTATTATATGTAGATATAGAAACCAATAATAAAGATTCTTCTTTAGCAGGGGCTGGAGTGGGAAATTTATTTTTATACTTTTTCATTGCCTTATTCCACATTTTACAAAATGTCTTCATATATTCTTCATCTTGGATACCTGGGGGATAGTTGTGTTTTTTGTGCATTCCACAAACTTTCTTAACCTCCTCCCATTGCTCCTCGGAGCAGGGTCCCGTGGGGCCCATACCCGGTATGTGTAGTTGGTGTGCTCGGTCCTTAACATTAGACCAGAATGGATTAACACAACTATTTCCCTGTGTACCCTTAACAAACTCTATAGGGGAAGGTTGGTCCGGCTCACCTTTCCGGCCCATCCTTTCCCATCACACCACCCATTGTAAGCCAACGTCCGAGGGTGTCAGGGTTCTCAAAGAATTAGGACAAACAATGCAGAGCTCCCTGTGGTTGTTTTCTAATTTGCACTATTTTTCTGGGGGTACTCCAAAGTTTTGCAAATTGAGTCTCAGGGATTGATGACCCAATGGCTCATCCCTGAAATACAGTCCTTTTCCCAATTTGTTATAAAATGCTCCCGGGAACACTGGCTACCAATCGGAATGTGTTCGAATTTTTTTTTTTAAACATATAAACAGTAAGCCAGTTAAGCAGTAATCACATTTAGATGTCATATATACATGTATATACTTTCTAAAAGCAGAGACTGGAACAATAAAATAATACTCTAGGGTAAACTAGGTAGTCTAAAAATGATGACTTTTGCCATAGGCATAGGATGGAGGAGTATTTAAACTAGGTTTAAGGGGGAGGGTGAACTAGAATTACATCGGGCACACAGGTCAGTTAGGAGTCAGACATTAATGGAGAGTGGAATGGGGATAGATGGAGGGAGGGTTATGGCAGGTGAGTCACCTGAGGTGACAAGAAAGTTCCCATGTTGCAAACAGCCATTGGAAACTATAGTGCCGTTTGTACTACTAAAAATGATATGAAAAACACCAGAGAAAAATGTAATAATAGATTAAAGAGTGTGTTCACCAATGCTAGAAGTCTGCAAAGCAAAATAGGTGAGTTGGAAGCTCTGGTGCATCAGGAAAGCTATGATGTAATCGGTATTGCTGAAACTTGGCTTCAGTCCTCACATGACTGGGCTATTAATATATCTGGCTACGCACTCTTTCGGAGAGACAGGGTAAAAAGAAAAGGTGGCGGGGTCTGTCTCTATGTGAGAAGCGATCTCAAAGCAAGCGTCAAAGAGGACCTGATTGATGGAGAGTGTGATGAGGCTGAAGCATTATGGGTGGAACTGCATATAGATGAGCGTAGTTCAAAGTTAATCATTGGAGTTTGTTATAGATCCCCCAATGTTAACGAGGAGGTGGAGACTCAGCTCCTTGCACAGATGAAAAGGGCTGCAAGACCTGGGACAGTGATAATAATGGGGGATTTTAACTACCCAGAAATTGACTGGGAGTAATGGCACTGCTGGGGCAGTTAAAGGGCAAAAATGTACAAACCTATGTAGCGCCTGGTTACTTCAAAGTACCGGTGCTATTTAAATTTAGAGGGAGATCAGAGTGTAGTTAAACTCTGATCTGGTTTAAAATGTTCAAATTGGGTCTCTGTCTCAGCTTGCCTGTGCTGTGGACTCATTCTGTTGTGCTGGGGTGTTCTTCCTACCCCAGTCCAGTAGATGGCAGAAGTGGAGTCAAGGTTTGAGTGCTCTTCCCCAGCAGCCAATCAGGAGGGTTGTGCATGCTGGGGGAGGGTATTTATGGGGCAGACGCCATTAGTTCTGGGTCCTTCTTCCAGTGTGTCGCCCACCTTTAGGGTGACCACATCACGGCACCCCGGCGTTATGGCCTACCTGGCCGGGGCGTGCATACCACGTGGTGTTCCTGGTTCCGGGTATTATGTTGGTCCGGAACATTTGAACACCGGGGGGGACCCAGTGATCAACTGGGTTCCCACTTTTGAAGATTCCAAGCAGTATAGCTGTTTGGTGGAACACTAGAGTCATTTAAATGTTACAAAGAATATAACAGGATATGTAAGAAGGAAATCAAGGATGCAAAAATTCAAAACAAATGACAGATTGCAAAAGATAGTAGGACAAACCACACAAAATTCTTCAAATATATTAATAGTAAAAAGGTCAGGTCTGAGCATGTAGGCCCTTTACAAAATAATCTAGAGTGGGTGACTGGGGACAAAGAGAAGGCTAATTTATTAAATACTTTCTTCAGCTCTGTGTATACAATGGAGCATGGGGGAGCTCATGTCCATAATGGGGGTGGTAGTGACACTGCCCCAAATGATCCACAATGGCTCAAAAGTGATATGGCTCCAGAAATATTTAGACATAATAAAGGTGGATAAAGCACCTGTACCAGATGGCATACACCCACGGATCCTTAAAGAATTGAGCTCTGTAATTTCAAAGAGATTAATAAAAGACAACATGGACGAAGTTCACACACACAGATCCATGGCACTGCCGCAATTGCGGGCAATTGCGGGTGCCCGGCGGACATCACGGTCGCCGGGCATGCGCACCGAGTCCCGAGCAATGCGGCGTGCGCCCCCTAGCGTCCCGGGAATGCAAGGACGTCATATGACGTCCACTCTAAGGGAGGGAGGGTTCCCGCCTACATCATTTTACAATGACTCGGTAGGGAAGTGTTAAGTAACAGACAGCATGGATTCATGAAAGACTGAAGTTGTCAGACAAACCTGATTTCTTTTTATGAAGAGGTAAGTAAAACCTTGGACAGAGGGGTGGCTGTGGACGTGGTATACTTGGATTTTGCAAAAGCGTTCAATACAGTTCCCCACACACGGCTCATATGTAAGGTAAAGTCTACAGGATTGTAGATTGTGTAAATGGATAGAAAACTAGCTAAAAGACAGAATTCAGAGAGTTGTGGTCAATAATGGCATGCAATGCCAAGCTGCGATTTCCAAAGCGAGCAAAGTCCTTTCTTGTATTAAGAAAGATATGGACTCCAGAGAGAGAGATATAAATTTGCCCCTGTACAAATCATTAGTAAGACCTCATCTGTAATATGCAGTTCAATTTTGGGCACCAGTTCTCAAAAAGGATATTGGGGAACTGGAGAAAGTGCAGATAAGGGCAACCAAACTGATAAGAGGGATGGAGGAACTCAGGTATGAGGAAAGATTAGAGAAACTGAATGTATTCACTCTTGAGAAGAGGAGAATAAGGAGGGATATAATCAACATGTACACATATATAATAGGTCCATATAGTGAACTTGGTGTTGAGTTAATTACTTTACGGTCAACACAAAAGACAAGGGCCACTCTTTTTTTTTGTTTACAAAAGTTTATTGAGTAGTAAATTGTAGTACAAGCATAGGTAAAAATATAAAGTATAAAATATTTTCAGAGGTATACAAATATTAAAGCAACATGTGAGCAATCTTGCATTAAACAATCCCTGAGTAAGTCTAGAATGATCATGGTAACACATCTTAGTAATTGAGAGAGCATCACGATACTGGAAGCATCCACAGAGAACTACCAGTACGACCACTTATCTTCAAAGATGTGAAGGCTATCGTTAATTGTGTGATATATTCTCTCTGAAAGCTTCAAAAGCTCCATTCTATCAAGTACCTGTGACCATATTAATTCCTCAGATCTCCAGTTAAGTGCTATCATCCATTGCACCAAGCTACAGAGAGAGTGAAGGAGTCTGGTGCATGGGGGTGGAATGTATGAGGCAGATTTGTGGTGTGAGTGCGATCTTGTGTTTGGAAGAGGCTTCGAGTCTGCAAGCTGCTTCTAGCCAGATTTGTGAAAGACGTGGGCAGCTCCAGAATATGTGGAGTAAAGTACCGTCTGTCTGGCAGCCCCTAAAGCAGTCGGGGGAGACTGATGGGTAGAAGGTATGGATTTTGGATGGGGTGAAGTACCACCTTGTAAATAGCTTTGTAGGTGTTTCTCTAAAAGATACCGCTTTGTTGCTTTTACGGAGGTTTTCCGCCATGGAGTGCCATGTATCAGGAGAGAGGATGATATCTAATTCTGATTCCCATTGGATCATGGGATGTGATTTGTCTGGGGCAGAGAAGTCATTAAGGAAATTATAGAGTTTAGAGATCATGCCTTTGTCTCTGGATGTGGATTTGCATATTCTCTCGAATATCGTGATATTAGAATTTGTGGAAAGTGAGAAGTGTGTACGAAAAAAAGATTCGATCAGCTGATATCTTTCAAATTCTGAGGAGGGGAAGTTGTAATCTTTTTGGAGGGAATCAAAAGATCTGAAGTTCCATCTGGACTGCAGTGAACCCAGAGATGTTAGTCCCCGATCAATCCAGGCGGAAAACAGATGACTGTCTGTATATGCAAGGGGTAATCTAGGGTCACCTAAAAATGATGTGAGTGGGGAGACTTCCGAAGCCAGAGAAAAGATGTCTCTGGAAGTTTGCCAGAGCTTGAAAGCATGAGCTACTATAACATTGCGTTTAATGAGGTCTCGGTAAAGAATATATTTGGACCAAAGAATCCCCTGTAGGTGCAACGGTTGTATAGATGAGGTCTCAAAGCTCATCCAAGGGATATTTTTATTTGGGGAGAACCATTGGGATATTTGGGAGAGACGTGCGGCTAGGAAATATTTCCATAGGTTGGGAAGACCCAAACCACCCTTGGGTTGAGTTCTATATTGCAAAGCGTAGCTGTATCTCGGTTTCTTGTCCGCCCATATAAATTTGTTAATGATCCTCTGTAGTGCCTCGAGTTTAGATTTAGGGACATTAATTGGTATGGTTCAAAAATAATATAATAATTTGGGGAGAATATTCATCTTAATTGCACAAACTCTGCCCAAAAATGAAATATGATAAGTGGACCAGGCATTCAGGAGGGTGGTAATGCGTGCGAACAAGGGGGTGTAGTTGGCCTTGAATAGACCGTTATGAAGTGGGGTGATGTTGACACCTAAATATTTGATTGAGGATGAGATCCATGTGAAGGGGAAGTTGGTTTGAAGGAGAGTGAGTGAGTCTGGGTGAATGTTGATAGGTAGAGCGGAGCATTTGCTCAGATTGATTTTGAGCCCAGATACTTTGTGGAAGAGCTCTAGTACTTTAAGAAGCACAGGTAAGGAGGTATGGGGATTTGTAATATATATCAGTGCATTGTCAGAATATAGACTCATTTTATATTCCTGATGCTCTTTAGCGTAGCCCTTTATGTCTGGGTTGGCTCTAATAGCCTGGGCAAGTGGCTCCATAGCTAGGGCGAAGAGGAGTGGGGACAATGGGCAGCCCTGTCTAGTCCCTCTGCCTAGGGGGAAGAAGTCAGAGTTGATACCAGGTAAATGGATGCGTGTTTGTGGGGAGCTATAAAGAGCGTTAAATCCCTGCAAAAATGCTCCAGAGATTCCGAATCTGGGTAGTAAATAATTTAAGTATGTCCAACTGACGCTGTCGAACGCCTTGTGGATATCAAGGCTGAGAAGACATGTTTGGCGTGAATGGAGATTTGCATCCTGGATAATGTTGGTAACAAGCCTGATGTTGTCTGTGATCTGTCTATTGGGGATGAAACCTGATTGGTCTATGTGCACTAATGGAGAGATCACCCTTGCGAGCCTATCTGCCAGTATCCTGCCAAAGATCTTGAGATCATTATTTAGGACCGAAATTGGTCGGAAATTTTGGGAGAGTGAATGGTCTTTGTTGGGTTTGGGGATAAGGGAAAGGTTGGCCAATAGCATCTCCCTTGGGAAGGAGTTGCCTTCTAGAATGTGGTTAAATAGGTTTTTTAAATGAGGGGCGAGAAGGGGGGCGTATTTTTTATAGTATAGGGAAGTGTAACCATCAGGACCAGGCGCTGTAGAGGATTTGAGTGATTTAATGACAGATGTAATTTCCTCTACAGTACATGGGGAATTAAGAGAGTCCAAGCGTTCTTGATCTAGGGAAGGGAGTTTGAGACTGTCAAGCCAGGACTTGGCGGCTATACCTGGGGGGGTGTTGGGATCAGACATAAGGTCCTGATAGAAGGAGGTGAATATTTCCATTACTTTTTGTGGGTGGGAGACTAAGTTACCATTACTGTTTCTAAGTTTATATGTATGAGTGGGGTTACTGTCTTGTTTGAGTTTCCTTGCGAACATCGCTGAGTGAGAGTTACAGTGTAGCATGTATTTAGCTTTGGAAAATCTAAGTGATTTTTCAACGTTGGCGGAAAGGAGTAAATCTAGAGATTTTCGTTTGTCTTGTATTTGTTGAGTGATAATAGGATTAACAGTGTGGTGTAATTTAATGTATAGATGGTGTAGTTCATTGGTAAGGCGTTTAATGTCTGCCTGTCTTTCTTTGTTTTTTGATGCTGCTAAACTAATAATATGGCCTCTCAGGACCGCTTTATGAGCGACCCATATTGAGGTGGGTAGGGTTTCTTCATTAATGTTGTCTGTAAAATAGTTTTCTATATGTGTGGAAATAGTAGACTTGCAAGAGGAGTTGGTTAGGAGGGAGTCATTGAGGCGCCAGTTGAATGGGGAGGGGGCTAGGCCAATATATGAGGTGGTGAAAGTACAGATATTGTGATCCGACCATGGGCAGGGATGAATTTGAGCCTGTGTAGAATTGGCTAGGAGAATGGGAGTAGAGAATAGATAGTCAAGCCTGGCGTAACAGTCGTGCGTGTGTGAGTAGTGGGTATAGGCCTTGATACCTGTGTTATGAGCTCTCCAGGTGTCTAGTAGTTGTGTTTTGTTGATCAGACGGTTTATGGTTTTGGAGAATGATTTCGTGTGGGGGGTTATAGTACTCCTATCAAGGATTGGGTGAGCAGCCAGGTTAAAATCTCCACCAATCAATATGTGGGGTGAGTGGTATTTATCTAGAATCTCAAATTTTTTTAGAAAAAAGGAGGTGTGTGTATCATTCGGAGCGTAGACAGATGCTATGGTGATCTCCCTGTTATTGATGATTCCCTTGAGGATGATAAATGATAAATACGTGCTGAACATCAAAGATTATTGAGTTGCGAATAAAAATGGCGACGCCCCTAGTTTTGTTATCATATGTGGTAAAATATGTTTGATTGTAAGATTTGTGGAAATATTTGGGGTGATTAGAGGATGCGAAGTGGGTCTCTTGGAGAAGAATGATGTCAGCCCCTAGTTTTTTGTATTGTTGAAAAGCCTTTTTGCGTTTGTTGGGAGAATTGAACCCATTTGTATTGTGTGACAGAAATCTAAGACCCATGACTAGATTTATAGTGGACTATCAGCAGAACAACAGATAAGTTAAAAATCTGTCGATATAGAAATATTTTAGATTGAGTCAAGTAGGCTTCTTTTGAGTCAGTCTTTCTGTTATTGTGCCGTAAGCGACGTAAACCCAAGATGTGTCTATATGGAGTTAGAGTAACTGTTGCACACATTGGATTGTAGAAAGCACAAATATATAAAACATGTTGGTTGCGTATACCTATAAGTGAGGAGGAACAAAAATACTCATACTCTATACTTGTAAGAAACACATTCAGCTTTTTAAATAGAGAATAATAGGAGATAGCACTCGTGGTGCCATCCAGGAATATCACGACAGGTGGAAACCCATCTAACCTGGTTGTATACAATATCAATGAAAAAAAAATAAACGAGAAAAAAAATATGAAGGACAACAAGAAAAAAAAGTCCTTTTCCCACGTCAGGCCTAGCCAGACCATCAGTGATGGTAGTCTGGACGAGGACCGAGGCAGGGGTGGGGTCAATCCAGCAGCGGTGGACGCACCCGGTCAAAGAAGGCAATTTAAACTGAAAAGAATCAACATATTAGTGCATGGCAATTTAGCACAGTAGAACAACAACATATAACATTAGTAAAGTTAGAGAACAAGGCCTGTAAAATAAACTGCATCATCATATTAATTGAATGAGAGCAACTGATGGGCATGAACCTGTGGGCAGTGTCCCAGACAGTCCAGCAGGGGGGGGGAGAGACACATATGAAATGTGTGGTAGTCAAACACAGAGACTGGGGATCAGGATTGGAAAGTTCAGGAAGTCCATCTTTTTTCTGTAGAATCTGAATATGGCATTAAAATCCGATCAACCTGGGCGTTAGAGTATAGGGCAGAGTCAAACTGAAGGAGTAGGCATCTGGTGTGTAGAAAAAATACAGTGCAGACAGTACAGTGACTTGAAGTGTCCCTTTAACATACATAGGAGCTGGTAATGTGTTTCAATGAGCTGTGTCAGTGACTTTCCAGCCTAGATGTCAAGAGGCTTCTGGTATGTGGAAAAAATACAGTGCAGATATCACAATGACTTGAAGTGTCCCCATAACATGCCTAGGAGCTGGTAATGTGCTTCAATGAGCTGTGTCAGAGACTTTCCAGCCTATATGTTAAGACTTAAATGAGTTACGCCATATTCCAGCATAGTCATAGGGGATTGACATAAGGAAGTCAATGATGTCTCTCCCACTCCCGCAAAACTCGTATAGAGCCATCACATTAAAGCTGTCTGCTCTCTAGGCAGGGTAAGAACGAATTCAAGGAGTAAACGATTAGGAAACAAAGTCATACCTTCAGAACAGATGGTATAATAACTTGAAGTAACCATTCTTAGTTAATATGGGTTAGTTCTGATGGGGGTTGAATAGTCTCCTTTGATCTCTCTGGCTGCGCCTGTTGGAAGGGGTAGACCAAATAGGTGAGGGCCTTGGAGTAGCAGGGAGCCAAGGGTGAGGTTCAGGAGGTAGGAGACCCAGCTTAATCAGGAGTTCCTTTCCTTCTATCACATTATAAACTGTGTATGTGGATCCGTTGTGGGGGATAGTTAATTTGAAGGGGAATCCCCATCTGTACTTTATCCTGGCAGATTGCAGGACTGAGGTTACCTCCTTCATCCTGCGTCTTCTGTCTAATGTAGCAGGGGAGATGTCTGGGTAGATTTGTATGCGTTTCCCTTCATAGGAGATGTTGGGGGTATTCCTGGAAGCACGCATGATGTCTTCTTTTACAAGAAAATCCTTCATACACATAATAACATCTCTAGCGGGATTTTCAGGGGGGGTTTGGGACGGAGGGCCCTGTGTATCCTGTCACAGGCAAATGCTGATAACTGCTTTTCTGGTAGAAGACCATGAAATACCTGGGACACCGCTGGTAATAGATCTGTAGTAGATTCTGGATTACCACGTATTCTTATGTTTTGGCGGCGATTGCGATTGTCCAAATCTTCGACCTGGGCCTGCATGAATGCAAAGTTATCAGCTAAATTCTCATAGTCCTTTCTCAGGTCATTATGTGCCAGGGAGAGTTCATCATGTTTTGTCTCTAAGAGATCCGTGCGGCCCCCAATGCTGGCTATCTCATGGGACAGTGCAGCGGTGGATTTGTGTACCTCCCTCTCGATTTTTTCCACCAATTTGTTAAAAATATGTGAGAGACTCTCATCCAAGTCAGCCTTAGAGAGAGGGGAGTTGTACTCACGATTTTCTAAACTTTTGGAAGGCTGTGAGACGAGTTCATCCTCTCCCCACACGCTGCTGCCGGTGCCATTTTGGGATTTCTTCCCTGTTCTCTGCTCCATGTCCAGGAGGAAGTTTGTCAGCGAATGCTGCTGGTTCCGATTTTTTTTCTTTTGGTTGCCAGGCATGCACCCCGTTTTCCCACAGGGGTGCTGATGTTTTTTTTCCGAAAACGAGGGTTATAGCCCTGGGGAAATGGCTTCAGAGTGACCGGGTGTGGCGGAACTGTGACTAGGCACGTCCCATCAGCGTCGCGCCGCGCATGCGCCCCCCGACAAGGGCCACTCTTTACGTCTAGAGGAAAAGAGATTTCACCTCCAAATACGGAAAGGTTTCTTCACAGTAAGAGCTGTGAAAATGTGGAACAGACTCCCTCCAGAGGTGGTTGTGGCCAACTCAGTAGATTTGGTTTAAGAAAGGTCTGGATACTTTCCTAAATGTACTGACATTTATAGGTAAAGTTGATCCAGGGAAAATCTGATTGCCTCTCGGGGGATCAGGAAGGAATTTTTTCCCCTGCTGTAGCAAATTGGATCATGCTCTGCTGGGGTTTTTTGCCTTCCTCTGGATCAACTGTGGGTATATAATTGGGTATATGGGATTGCACAATATTTTTTATTTTTTTTTATGGTTGAACTTGATGGACTTAGGGTAGTTCTGTTTCCTATTCAAACACTGTTACTATTTGTCAAATATTTGTCAAATATATAGTATCTGAAACAGTATCTCCTTTAATGCAGGCAAGGTAATACGTACAGTAAAACCTAACTTCTGCCACCACAGTTAGAATGGGTCCAAACATTCTGGACCAGAAGAAAATTAGGTCGGGACAGAAGCACCTAATACCACCTAAAAATAGCTTTATTAGCGGATTTAAAAATTATCATGTTGAAACAGTATTCAGCCATCTGAGACCAGATGTTATCCCAAACATCCAGTGCTATGGGGTTATTCAGGTCCTGCTCCCAGTTCTTAGCATATGGAAGAGGGGAGTGAGGAAAGTAAGTGTTCATAAGAGAATATAGGAGAGATATGCATTTTTTGTGGGACCACAGTAAATAAAGGCTAACATGAGACCAGGTAGTTGAAGCAAGAATAATAATTGTATTTGGATCATCTAATGGCTTTTTCAGCCCTCACAGTAAGCAGAAGATCCAACTCTGTATTGTATATACCAGGGATATGCAATTAGCGGACCTCCAGCTGTTGCAAAACTACAAGTTCCATCATGCCTCTGCCTCTGGGTGTCATGCTTGTGGCTGTCAGAGTCTTGCTATGCCTCATGGGACTTGTAGTTCAGCAACAGCTGGAGGTCCGCTAATTGCATATCCCTGGTATATACTATATCTAAGTCTGTTTATTATCTAATGTGGGTGGAGATTTCTACTCATTCTCTTTCTAGGCTACGAGGGGTGCTGCAATGCTCAAATCCACATTAATGCAAGGCTTTTTGGTATGACACTAATTGTAAATAGTTCCAGCTAATGGTGACCTTTTGAGTATGCCAAAATATTAATAGGAAAAAAGTTAAAATTATCAGAGGTTATCAGTTATGAATGTTTTTTGAATTTGGACCAGGCCACGAGTTTTAATAAGAGACTTATTAAAGAGTGACTTCACTTTTGTTGAGAAAAAACATTCCCCTCTGGGTGATTTTAACAAACTTTTTTTCAGAGTTATACCTTTTGTTATTCCGAAGAATACTGTGTGTTTGTCTGTGTCCATGTTTTAAGTGAATCTAATGGGAGTGGTTTCATAATTATCAACCAGCTGCTGCACTTACAGGGCTCTAATGAGAAAATATGCAGGGTCTGCATCAGGGGTCAAGTCCTGGGGAAAAAAGTGTGGGAACTCCCACCCAAGATCCACTCCCCCACCAAAAAAAAAAAATGATATGCTCATATGCATAATTACTAAACCGCATGTTTTTTTTCTAAATCCCGCGATAACTCGCGGCAGACCTCCGCAATCTCTTCTGGGAACAATGACAAAAGCTCCCAGGAGACATTGCATCATCCAGGAAGTGACGGAATACCCGCACACTACCCGATGAATCCATATACAGGAAGTGGCCAGTAACACAAAGGATTACTAAGGTTCGCCTGCCCCAGTGACTCGAGCTGGGCATCGCCGCTTAGTGAAGGATTGGCTCGGGCGGCTCTCGGCTGCTCTAGTCCTGCAAAGGGAACTGCGTTCCTGCTGTGAAAAAAGTGCAGGAACTCCGTTCCCACGCGTTCCCGCAGGACTTGAGCCCTGGTCTGCATGCCTTCAAACGTGATTGAAGGCATGCCTGATATCTGACTTGTACTGTAATCTTGACTTAGGGCCAGATTCTCGTTGTTTTCCCGCGGCTATAGCGTAAGCCATTTACACTACGCCGCCCCAACTTACTGGAGCAAGTGCCATATTCCTCAAGCACTTGCTCCATAGTTTGCGGAGGCGTAGTGTAAAAGGCCCGGCGTATCCCCGCGTATTTCAAAGGGGGCGGCTTATATTTAAATTAAGCGCGCCCCCGTTCCGATCGAACTGCGAATGCGCCGGGCTAAAAATAGCCCAGTGCGCATGCTCCAGTTCTCGGCGGAAAACGTCAATGACGCCGACGTGTGCGTCATTGACGTAAAGTCGTATTCAAGAACGACTTACGAATACGACGTACCCGACGGGAAAAGACGACGCGGACCCGACGCCATACTTAACATGGCATACGTGGGACTGGTGTAAGGTTACCCCTCATATAGCAGGGGTAACCTTACGCTTACGCAAACGACGTAAGCGACGGTTACGCGACGCCATTTCGTTTGGGAATCGGCGTACCAGGCTCATTTGCATAAACAAATGAGACCTGAACGTAAACGCCACCTAGCGGCCGGCGGCGAATTACATTTAAGATCCGACAGTGTAAGTGACTTACACCTGTCGGATCTACAGCGTATCTATGCAAAAATGATTCTAGGAATCACTCGCATAGATACGCGGGCCAAAAAACAGAGATACGACGGAGTTTCCTGAGATACTCCGTCGTAACTCTTCTGAGAATATGGCCCTTAGTATAGACTTCTTGGAAAATCAATGAGCCAATCACACACGCAGGAAATTATGTTTCTGGGGGGCGTTCTGTACACATTCTGCATGGCACTTTACAGAAAATTACAGAGCTGCAGATTGTAAAGGAAAGGTAATTTTTGATAACATTCAATTACAATATGACTCGAGTCGCAAATGTATATGGTATATATATATTTTTTATTTGTTATTTTTCCCCTCGAAAGTGGAGTTACCCTTTAAGTCTCCCATATAAATGTAGGCTTGTCTGGCAGAAATAGTCTGCAATGTAATAGGAGGGCATTATGATCTGGCCATGGTGTGGTAAGGATGTCAAATCTGCAAATGCTTTAGAGCCTATTCACAAAGGGACGACTTTGGATCCGACTTCAAGTCACCCCAAGTCGCCCCTAGTCGCCTCAAGACGCTCTGCATGAGAAAATCAATGTAAGTGAATGGAGCCGTCGTAATACACACTACTGCAGTCGCTCCAACTTCAAAAAAGGTTCCTGTACTACTTCAATCTGACTTCTAGGCAACTTGTAGGCAACTTGTTTACATTTCAATGGAAGTCGCCTCAGAAGTCGGATCACTGTCTTAACTGAAGCAACAATACAGGAAGAGAGCATACATTTCTTAGGCAAACCCCTCCCTCCCCCTCCCTCCCACAGAGCTGATTGTTGTTTGATTGACCACTGGAAAGCCTCCTGTCCTGAAGGCGACTTGAAGTTGCCTTGTACTGTCCTGGAGGCAACTTGAAGTTGCCTTGTAAGTTGCCTGATGATTCATACTCAAGTCATGTCCAAGTTGCCTCCCGAAGTTGTACTGGAAGTCGCGTTGCCCCTGTGTGAATGGGCTCTTATGCCACGTACACACGATTGGTTCATCCGATGAAAACGGACCGATGGATTTTTTCATCAGATATCCGATGAAGCTGACTTTCATCAGTCTTGCCTACACTCTATCAGTTAAAAATCTGTTCGTGTCAGAACGCGGTGACGTAAAACACTACAACTGATTGTAAAGGAAAGGTAATTTTTGATAACATTCAATTACAATATGACTCGAGTCGCAAATGTATATGGTATATATATAGTTTTTATTTGTTATTTTTTCCCTTGAAAGTGGAGTTACCCTTTAAGTCTCCCATATAAATGTAGGCTTGTCTGGCAGAAATAGTCTGCAATGTAATAGGAGGGCATTATGATCTGGCCATGGTGTGGTATGGATGTCAAATCTGCAAAAGCTTTAGAGCCCATTCACAAAGGGACGACTTTGGATCCGACTTCAAGTCACCCCAAGTCGCCCCTAGTCGCCTCAAGACGCTCTGCATGAGAAAATCAATGTAAGTGAATGGAGCCGTCGTAATACACACTACTGCAGTCGCTCCAACTTCAAAAAAGGTTCCTGTACTACTTCAATCTGACTTCTAGGCAACTTGTAGGCAACTTGTTTACATTTCAATGGAAGTCGCCTCAGAAGTCGGATCACTGTCTTAACTGAAGCAACAATACAGGAAGAGAGCATACATTTCTCAGGCAAACCCCTCCCTCCCCCCTCCCTCCCACAGAGCTGATTGTTGTTTGATTGACCACTGGAAAGCCTCCTGTCCTGAAGGCGACTTGAAGTTGCCTTGTACTGTCGTGGAGGCAACTTGAAGTTGCCTTGTAATTTGCCTGATGATTCATACTCAAGTCATGTCCAAGTTGCCTCCCGAAGTTGTACTGGAAGTCGCGTTGCCCCTGTGTGAATGGGCTCTTATGCCACGTACACACGATTGGTTCATCCGATGAAAACGGACCGATGGATTTTTTCATCAGATATCCGATGAAGCTGACTTTCATCAGTCTTGCCTACACACTATCAGTTAAAAATCTGTTGGTGTCATAACGCGGTGACGTAAAACACTACAACGTGCTGAGAAAAATGAAGTTCAATGCTTCCGAGCATGCGTCGACTTGATTCTGAGCATGTGTGGATTTTTAACCGATGGACTTGCCCACAGACGATCGTTTTTTTCTATCGTTTTTTTAACCATCAGATAATTTAAAAACAGGTTCTAAGTTTTTTCACCGATGGGAAGAAAACGATGGGGCACACACACGATCGTGTCGTCCGATTAAACGGTCCATCGAACCGTTTTCATCGGACGAACCGATCGTGTGTACACGGCATTAGAGTTGGATTAATAGGTGAAGACTTTGGGTCAGGGAAGTAATTCTTGACATATTCTAACAAGGTCAAGAGTCTGAAGGAGAGTGAGTATTTGGGATTCTTGGAAAAAGTCATGGTGGTGACAAGGAGATGTTGTTGATCAAGAACTAAATCAAGAGCCAAAATGTACTCCCTGTAACAGCACTGGTGAAGGGAGTGAACCACAACTGTGGTTAGCAAGGGTTTCAATGTGATTCTCTATGCGACAACTCAGTATTGGGCCCCAGGCATCACTCCTCACAACAGGAGTTAAGGGGATCTATACATCATCTCTGTGTCACATAAAGAAAGGCGTTGAGCTACTAAGCATGGACGCATTACATCATGCGACCAGAGCTTAGCGTATAAAAATATAGTTCAAGGTCAATATTCCAATACACCTCAATATGCAAGTGATTATCAGTAAGGGACCCCAGGAGTCACTCCTCACAAACAGGAGTTTGGGGGTTCTCTACATCATATCACTTTAAGCATATAGGGATGTATTAGGCCACTAAAAGAGATGCTATGAAATAGCATCAACCCCTAGCATAGAACAATTTGAGCGAACATGTTCAAATAATTAGGACAAGGCCTATAAGCAATTTATACTTCTGTCAAGCACGTAGTAAATATGAGTTGTAGTGGCAACTAATAGTTACATATGAGAGGCAGTATAGCTCAGGTACTTTTAGAGTACATGTAGTAATACACAAGTTGTAGTAGCAACTACTAGTTACATATGAGAGGCAGTATAGCTCAGGTGGATGTGATAAAAAAATATATAAATAGATAAATTAAATAGATCAATAATGGATGAATAAATGATACTAAAAGTGATGTATAAACTAGTGGTCAAATGCCAAAAAATAAATTATGGCAAAAAATAGGCAAGAAATATATTTTAATTGTGCAAAGTGTAGCAATGTGCAAAAAACGCATGGGATGAATGGTAAGACAAAAAAGTCCCAAAAAGTGGATAATGAATGTCCTTCTGTAGACAAATATCAAACAAACAAAGGTGTCTTCACAGTCTTCTTGTGTGACTCTTCTATAAGTTGTGCTCACAGAGCGCTTACCTTATTGGTGTTGAGTTATTCACTTTACGGTCAACACTGAGGACAAGGGGGCACTCTTTACGTCTAGAGGAAAAGAGATTTCACCTCCAAATAGAGAAAGGTTTTTTCACAGTAAGAGCTGTGAACATGTGGAACAGACTCCCTCCAGAGGTGGTTCTGGCCAGCTTAGTAGATTGCTTTAAGAAAGGCCTGGATACTTTCCTAAATGTACATAAAATAACTGAGTACTAAGTTTTGTAGGTAAAGTTGATCCAGGGTAAATCCAATTGCCTCTCGGGGGATCAGGAAGGAATTTTTTCCCCTGCTGTAGCTAATTGGATCATGCTCTGCTGGGGTTTTTTGCCTTCCTCTGGATCAACTGTGGGTATGGAGTTGGGTGTATGGGATTGTACTGTGTTTTTTATTTTGTTTGTTTATTTTTTGTGGTTGAACTGGATGGACTTGTGTCTTTTTTCAACCTGACTAACTATGTAACTATGTAACTATGTATATAACAGCTTGTATAAATATATCCAGGGATGGTTCCACTGCGTTGATCTCCAGCTGCTGTCTGTCACTGTGGATGGTTTCACAGGATCTCTCCTTGGTGTGTGCCAGAGTATAAAGCAAAAAGACATCCCATCGTGAAGTAAATCATGAACTTTTAATTGATAAAAACTTAGAAACTTACATAAAGGTTTGAAAAGCAATGTGAAACAGTGATTCAGCATTCAGTTCTAATTTATGCGCTGATCATTTTTTATCACATCCACTTTGAGGTATATAATAATTTACTTACTTATTCAGATTAAGCAGCATTTTTTTTTTTTTTTGTTTTTTTCCATAAAAGATTTTTATTTATGCAAAACATATCATGAGATACATGACAAGGTAATTATCACAAGACAGAAAAACATGAAGACTGCATAATACAAAACACCACAGAAAGGCATCAATCAACGTGTTTAGACCATGAATGAGGCATAGAAGGTTAAATAAGCGGAAAAGGGCGGAGGATCTTAACTCTCTGTTTTCCCCTCCCCCCGCAACCCTCCCCGCCAAGCGCAGGAAGGGGAGGTGATGTAAGGCCTCATTCTCGGTCAAAATTTAAAATGTGTCATATCATGTAAGTAATGGGGACAAGTGTCTACATAGAGAAGAAGGAAAGGACGGGAAGGAAAGAAAGGAAGGGATGGGGGAGGAAGGGGGGAGAAGAGAAGTGAAGGGGGGTAAATAAAGCCAAAGCAGAAGCGCAGAGGGGAAAGAGGGAATGAGGGAGTGGGTCCATGCCTGCCCTCCCCCCCCACACCTTCGGGAGGAGGGAACTCCTTCAGCTCCGTCGGCTCAAGAAACATATTGTCGGTAGCGGTCTGTGGTAACAAAATGGTTCCAGCAAGCCCAAGTAAAGGAGAATTTCTGCACTCTATCTATCTTGGGAAATGTGAATCAGCTCCTCCATTTCTTTTATCAGAGAGATCCGGGCCAGCCATTTTCTTATTGTCGGGACATCGGTAGAGCGCCAATGTCTGGGAATGCAAACTCTGGCAGCATTGACCATGTGCATGGCCAGGGACTTGAAATAATCTTTTTTGGGAATCGATGAATGATGCAGAAGGAATTGAGAAGGAGTGTAATCCAGGGTGTAGGTAGTGACATGTGAGATGAGGTCGTGGACCTCCCTCCAAAAAGGCTGGAGGGCGCCACAATCCCACCACACATGAAGCATAGTCCCCACTCCCGTACCACATCTCCAGCAAGTGTCGGGGATATTAGGGGAGAATTTATGAAGGCGCGACGGGGTTCTGTACCATTTGGTAAGCACTTTGTAACCGTTCTCTTGAACAGCCACGTTCGCAGAGCCTTTATGGGCGAATTCATAAATAGTGTGCCAGTCCTCAGCTGACAGGGAGGCCTGAAGGTCTTTGTTCCAAGCGAGCTGTGGCGGGGATGGTGTTTGCGGCTGGCCTTCCATTAAGATGGTATACAAAAGAGAGATCAGGTGCCTTTGCGGCGTTTTGCGATGGCACAGAGACTCGAAGGGCGTGAGTTGTCGCGTCCAGAGCGATTGGTCCGCCACGGACACGAGAAAATGTTGAATCTGTCTGTAGGTCCAGAACGAAAATGAGGATGTCTTAGAGCTGGTTTTCAAGGCTTCAAATGACAGAGGTCTCCCAGCGGAGAAAAATTGAAGGGCTAGTATGTCCTCAAAGGGCCATTCCTGACTCAAAAAATCCTCCGACACGCCAGGTGGGAAATCTAGATTCCCCCGCAGGGACGTCAGAGGGTTCGGTTGGGAGGACGGGGGACCTAACGTTGAAGCTTTCTTGAAGACTAGAAGTGAAGGGTAAATGAATGGATGAGTCTGTGAGGATTGGGGCCAATTCCTGGGAGGTAGCCATGGGAGTAAGTGTAGGGGGCTTGAAGAGAAGCTTCTCTCCAGGAGGACCCATAGCTTCCTTGAGGCGTGGATATTCCAGTCTGCTATCCTCGTGAGATGACATGCACTATGGTACTTCTGAAGATCTGGGAGGCCAATGCCCCCTCTGGATTTAGGTAAAGTGAGTCTGGAGTACTTTATTCGTGGCTGGGACCCCCTCCAGAGGAAGGTTGAGCATGCCTTCCTATATGATGTGAAGAATCCCGAAGGCAAGGAGATGGGTATGGACTGTAGCAGGTAGAGTAAGCGTGGCAGAATTATCATTTTAATCAGGGCCGAACGACCGAACCAAGAGACATTCAGACCCATCCAATCTCTAAGGCATGATTGAGCTTTAAGAAGGGCTGGGTGGAAATTCTTCGAGTACAGGTCCGCCAGGTTGGGGGGTATTTGGATACCAAGATAAGTGAGGGAGTCCTGAGTCCATCTAAAGGGGAAAAATTCCTGACAGTGCGACACTTCCATGGAGGGAAGGGAGACGTTAAGCGCTTGAGATTTCGTATGGTTAATTTTCAGATTTGAGAGGGAGCCAAAATGATCTAGGTCTTTAAGGAGATTGGGAAGGGAGATCCTGGGGGAGCGCAAGGACAGAAGAACATCGTCTGCAAAGGCAGCCACCTTGAACTCCCTCCCCCCCACATTGATCCCCAAAATATCTGGGTTGTCTCTCAGCCTATTGAGAAGGGGCTCCAGTGTAAGAATGTATATCAAAGGCGACAGGGGGCAGCCCTGTCGCGTCCCGTTGCTAATGGGAAAGACGTTCGACAGGTGGCCAAAGGACCCGCATACAGGGCCAAGATGTGCGACAACAAGCGGGGCCCCAGGCCCAAAGCTACTAACACCTCCTGCATGTAGTCCCAGGCCACTCTGTCGAACGCCTTTTCAGCATCGAGAGAAAGAAAAAAATCCTTTGGTCCTTGAAGACGTGAGCCAATGGTGCAAATTCAGAGTATGGATGGTGTTGTCCCTGGCCTCCCGTCCAGGGACAAAACCCACCTGATCTAATGAGATAATACCCGGGATTAGGGGCGCCGCCCTATTTGCAAGGATTTTCGCGTATATTTTTATGTCCACGTTTAGGAGCGAAATCGGACGGTAGCTGGCCACTGCAGAAGGGTCCTTGCCCTCCTTTGGGATCACCGTTATGTGGGCTGTCAGCATGCTGCCGGGCTTAATCTGAGGGTCGGACAGGGCATTAAATAAGTTCAGGAGCTTGGAGGTGAGTACCCCGCCAAAAGACTTGTAGTACTGTAGGGAGAAGCCATCCGGGCCTGGGGTTTACCCGGGCTTCATTTGTTTTAAAGCCATCTCCACTTCCGCAGCTGTCATGGGACTTTCCAGGGCGAGCGACTTTTGTGGAGAAATTGGGTTGGGGCCATATCGAGAAAGAAAGTCCTTAATCTGCGACCTCCTCGAAGAGATCTTGGACTGGGAGCGAGCTTGGGGATTGAGATTATACAGCTTAAAGTAAAAATCTTCGAATTCCTTAGCAATGTCTCCGTTCTTAACTAGCCGGGTACCTCCTCGGCCTTGAATGTGGTGAATCGTGGAAGTAGGCTTAGAGTTTTGTACCGAGCGCGCCAAAAGGCGCCCACTGTTGTTGCCCTGTTCGTAAAAGATCCTCTGCCCGAGAATATACCGCCTCTTAGCGCATTTGCCCAGCTCCTCCATAAAAGAAGTCCTAGCTTGTGTCAAGTCTTGTAGGGTGGCCTGGGCATGGGACTTCTTGTGTGATGCTTCGAGCGACTTAATCGTCGCTATAAGGGAGTTTATGTATTCCTGGCGTTGTTTCTTGGCTTTCGTAGCCAGGGCGATCAGCTCTCCCCGAATGACGCACTTGTGCGCCTCCCAAAGGGAAACTGGGGAGATCTCCAGGCTAGAATTCTCCGTGAAGTACTGTTGGATGCGCGTGCGGATTTGGTCAGTAACAGATAGATCCTTAAGCAAGGAAGAATTCAGACGCCAAGTCTTAGTTCTAGAGGACGTTTCGGGAAAAGCTAAGGTAACACTAATCGGGTGGTGGTCCGATAAAAACATCGGTTCGATTGTGGAATTCTGGAGGTAAGTCAGGTCCGATTGGGAGAGGAAAAAATAATCGATCCTAGAGTACTTTTGGTGGGGGGCCGAAAAGAAGGTATAGTCCCTATCTGAGGGATACAGCATGCGCCAGACATCATGCAGGGACAGATTCTGGAGGCGTAGGTTGATTTGCCTCAATGCTTTATAGGTCAAGGTGGAGGTACTGGTGGAGGAGTCCAGCAGGGGGTTCAGGGGGACATTGAAGTCCCCCCCTAGAAGCAAGAGACCCGACTTGAATGACACTAAAAGGTCGCATGTAGTCTTGAAAAAGGCCACCTGATGGTCATTGGGACAATAAATATTGGCCAGTGTGATAGGTTTAGATTCATAAGACCCCTTAAGGAAAATGTACCTACCCTCCGGGTCGATAAGGGAATCATCCAGAGTGAAGTTCGCATGTTTGGACACCAGGATGGAGACCCCCTTCGTTTTGGAGCTGGGGTTGGTAGCGTGAAATGCGGCCCAATAGATATGATTAGCGAGTTTGGGAATGGCGTCCGAACGGAAGTGGGTCTCCTGTAAAAAAAGAAAATGGGCTCCATATTTGGAGAGCGAAGATAAAACCTGAGACCTCTTCTCTGGTAAGTTGAGGCCTTTAACATTAAGAGATACACATTTCAAGGATAGGGGTGTCATAGCTAATGGTCAATGCTGCAGGGTCTGGTATCAGGGGGATGAGGTTGAGAATGATAGGCCTGAGGATCAAGGAGCTAGAAGGGGGAGAAACGGCGGGGAGAACCACCGGGAGGGCAGGCACGGACCCAGTCGAAGGCACAGGAAGAAGGGAGATCAAGAAGAGAGGAGAGGTAGGGAAGAAGAAGAAAAGGCTAGGGGAGGGGAGAAGAGGAGGGGCGATGGGAATAGAGGGGTCGAGGTAGGGAAGAGAAGGGAAAGAAGGGGGGGTGAAAGAGGGGAGGAGAGGAAGGGGAGGGAGGGAGGCGAAGGAGGGGAAGGGAGGGATGAAGGGGGGTGGGGGGAGGTAAGGGTAACAAGGGGGGAGGGAAGGGAAAAGGGAGGGCGGGGGTGAGACGGGGGGAGATTAGGGTGGGGACCCGCGCAGAGACGGGTAGAGCACAGCGGACAAAAGTAGGTCACAAAACTTCAGCAGTACCCCATGGTTACCCTTGTGGAGACGTGGGAGCTGAGGAGGGGCCTAGAAGACCATCAGACATGCCCTTGAGGAGGACGTATCAGACCTGTAGGTTTCAGAGGCATTGCATCAAAAGGTTCTAGTCCTGATGGAAGTCCAAGTCTGTAAAAAAAAAAGGGGGGGGGAGAGGATAGCGGAGCATTGGCGAAGAAAGAAAAAACAAAAAATAAAAAAATATTACATGCAAGGAAGTCTCACAGCACATGCACGGGGCAAGGGGGAGTAGAGACAAAAGGAAAAAAAGAAAAAAAATAACACCAAAAGAAAAAGGGTGCATGATCCCGACATCTCACGTGCACCAGCAACATCGAGTGGAAGTCAGTGTCAGCTATTCCGCGCACAGAGGCACAACTGGTCAGTAGCTGCAGCTCGCCAGAAGAGCACTCGAGTCATGCAAAACCTACACACAAACGGGGGGCTGAAGCTTGAGTCCCAAAGAGAACAGGAGTGGCGACACATAACAAGGAATCGTAACGATCTGTGCATCAGGCCTCGATCCGGTCTCTACCCCTAGGTGGCGTCGAGGGGGAGCCCGGGTTGTGTTGGTAGAGATCGCGTCTAGAAGCGTGATTACCTGGGGAGGACGGACCTGCCCTGTTCCTGCGGGATCTGTGGCGCTGGGCTTTCGGGGACAGATTCATGGAGACTGGGAGCCATGGTTCCGAGGGGAAGTAGAAAGCATACCAGTCTGGGAGGTCCACGGGCGGTAGATCGAGCTGCTCACAGAAGTTGTGAAGGTCCTCGGGTGGGCGGAGGAGAGCGGAGCGCCCCCTGGAGGACGCCGACAGCGCAAAGGGGAACTTCCAACGGTATTGTATGTTTCTTGCGCGTAGGGCCTCCAGCAGGGGGCGCAGGGTGCGCCTGTTCTGAAGCGTGATCTGGGACAGATCTTGAAAGAGTTTCACCTCCACCCCATCATGGAGGATTCGTCCTCTCGCTCTTGCTTTGCGAAGGATCTCCTCCTTGAGCTGAAAGTTAATCACATAGCAGATCACATCTCTAGGGGGTTCGTTGTCTCTAGGCGGGGGACGCAGCGCTCGATGGGCTCTCTCCATTTCGACGGGCGAGTCTGCCGGGCGCTCCATTAAGTCATTAAAGATGGCTTGGAGAGATTGCTGCAAGTTCCCCGGTTCCACACTTCCAGGGAGACCCGCACATGTATGTTGTGCCTCCGACCCCGGTTGTCGAGGTCCTCGACGTGTCTGTGGAGCTCCAGGAGGTGAGGGAGCTGGGCGTCATAGGTGCCTTGAACTTGGCGGAGTGCAGCCGCGTGAGCCTGGGTGGTTTGTTCCACCTCATCGATCCGATGGGCTACTGCACGGATCTCCGTTTTGAGATCAGCCACCGCCGCCGTGACAGCATTTTTAATGTCCGCGGTCATCGTTTCCAAGTCAAACAGGCTAGGGGGGTGTGTGCGTCCTGCAGACGAAACCGGCTCCAAGGTCTGCAGGCCGGATTCCAGGCTAAGCGGGCTCGGGGTTTGGGCCTGTGAGGCCGCGTGTGCCGCCATGCGTTGTGTTCGGAATATCTCCGGGATGTTCCTGCTCAGCTGAGTAATAGGCTCACCCGTTGCCCTGGACGTAGACGAGCTTCGGGTGGCTCTGCTCATGGCGAAGGGCGGGTTGTGGGTTCCCCAAAAGGCAAGATTCTATCCCTGGATCGCAGGAGCTCAAGGCTTAAGCTGCCATCTTGGTCTCCGTCCAGGCCACGCCCAGCATTTTGTTTTTTTATAGAGTTGAGCGGACACCTGGATGTTCAGGTTCGACGGGTTCGGCCGAACTTCTGAAAAAAGTCCGGGACCCAAACTTGACCCGAACTTGCCCCCGAACCCAAACTCCATTGAAGTCAATGGGGACCCAAACTTTTCAGTACTAAAATGTCTCTAAAAAACGAATGGAAAGGGTTAGAGGGCTGCAAATGGCAGCAAAATGTTGGTAAGAGCATGGCAAGTACTCTGCAAACAAATGTGGATAGGGAAATAACTTAAAATAACATAAAATACATACAAATAAAAAATATGGAGGGAACACTGCAAACACTGGAGGAAACACTGCAAAATATATTGTTTTGCCCTAAATGGGTGTTTTTTTAATAGAACAATAGAAGAGCACTAGCTAAAGGGGCAGATCCATATAGAAATAGATGGGCGCAGCGTTTGTGAGATACGCTACGCCGCTGTAACTTACTTTTGGCCGGTTCAAATCCCCAAAGAATTTGCGTAGTGTATCTCTGGCGGCGGAATTCAAATCGGCGATTAGGGGGCTTGTTTCACTTAAATGAAGCTCGTCCCCGCGCCGAATGAACTGCGCATGCGCCGTTTCTAAATTTCCTGCCATGCATTGCGCTAAATGACGTCGCCATTTTTTTAACTTAGACGTGATTTACGTCCATCCCGATTCACGGACGACTTACGCTCGTACGTTCGTGGATCGTCGGAAATAGCTAATTTGCATACCCGACGCGGAAAACGACGTGAACGCCACCCAGCGGACGCCGAAGTATTGCATCTTAGATCCGAAGGCATACGATGATGTACACCTGTCGGATCTAACCCAGATGCCGTCGTATCTTGGTTTGAGGATTCAAACCAAAGATACGACGCGGGTAATTTGAAAGTACGCCGGCGTATCAGTAGATACGCCGGCGTACTCGCTCTGTGGATCTGCCCCAAAGTGTTTATCTCACACTTACAGATATGGAGGAAACACTGCAAACACTGGAGGAAACACTGCAAAAAATATTTTTTTTCCCTAAATGGATGTTTTTTGAATAGCACAATAGAAGAACAGTTTCTACAGTGTTTATCTCACATGTACAGACATGGAGGAAACACTGCAAACACTGGAGGAAACACAGCAAAACAATTGTTTTCTCTAAATGGATGTTTTTTAAATTGCACAATAGAAGAAAAGTATCTAAAGGGTGTATCTCACACGTACAGATATGGTGGAAACACTGCAATTTTTTTTTTTTTGCCCTAAATGGATGTTTTTTGAATAGCACAATAGAAGAAAAGTATCTAAAGGGTGTATCTCACAGTAACATATGCAGTGCTGGTGTAATTTCTGAAGCAGGACTGACTCCTATATATTTCTCTCCCTACAAGCAAAACCAGGAACCTTTCCCTAAAGTATCTAATGCAGAGTATCTCACAGTAACATATGCAGTGCTGGTGTAATGTGTAAACGCTTATTGCGATTTATGTAGAAAAATACGTATCGGCCTAAACTGAGGAAAAAAAATGTGTTTTTATATATTTTTGGGGGATATTTATTCTAGCAAAAAGTAAAAAATATTCATTTTTTTTTCAAAATTGTTGCTCTATTTTTGTTTATAGCGCAAAAACGAAAAACCACAGAGGTGATCAAATACCACCAAAAGAAAGCTCTATTTGTAGGAAAAAAAGGACGCCAATTTTGTTTGGGAGCCACGTCGCACGACCGTGCAATTAAAAAATTAAAGCGACGCAGTGCCGAATTGCAAAAAGTGGCTTGGTTTTTGACCAGCAATATGGTCCAGGGCTTAAGTGGTTAAGAAATGGGTGAGGCTCTATAGCCTATCCTAAACAAGGATGTACTACAGCGCTACTAAGTTCTACATAAAAAAGGAAAAAAACAGCAAACATGTCCAAATGATATAACTGCATACAAAAAAGGGGTGTACTAAACCAAATAAAGTGATATAAAAGTGATAATGCGCTAATACCAACTCTTGCTGCTAACAGTGTACAACGTGTACAAATTACCAATGATAACAATTAAGCACACAAATTATGAGGTATCAAGAATGTTGCAAATAAATAAGTGCAAAATAGAGCCAATATAAACTGCCAATGCAAAACAATACAAGTAGGATCCCCACACACAGACAAACCAGTTCACAGTAGTGGCTTGGGTGAGAAAAATGATCCTATGATGTGCTGAGAGCTTCCTCTCACTGTCTGGGACTGACATTTAATGCTTCGGGATGGCACAGCTCATAGAAGGAAGAGAAAAGGAATATGGTGCAATATTGTGGGTCAGGAGGGGAAACACAGACTACAACGATTGTATACACTCTCGAATTCCCCGACAAAACACAGCCTCTAATGCTGCTATAAAAGTGTTAGCGTGAGTTAGGCTTTTGTTTGCTGCTTATTTAACTCCCTCCCACCGTATAGGAAAATGACGATAGGCTGGATCCCCTTGCGTTCTGGGGGAATGTCATATTAAGTCGCCCCAATGACACCGCTCTCATGCGACCGCAGGAACGCACAGCGTGGCGATTGTGGCCGCGCCATGTCCTAAGGACATGGCGCAACCCCGATCTAGGTAAAAAGCCAATGATGCAGCTCTTTAACCATGTAATTGGCTGTGTCCAATCACAGTTGATCACATGTAAACATGAATGGCCCGTTTTCCAGCTCTCCTCGTCTCACACTTCCAAAGGACACAACGATCACACAGCATGGGAGGCATGTTCTGGGAGGACCTCCATGGACACCCTCCCAGAACAAGATAGTCGTCTTTCGGGTATGGAGCGGTACTGAGTTGGTAAGACTGAAACTTAATGCATTAGTTGATGACTAACATGGTACAAGACTCTACCAATGTAAACTGGATATATACAGTGTACATAAATATATATATATATATATATATATATATATATATATATATATATATATATATATATAGATATATAGATATATATACATAGTGGGGAGAACAAGTATTTGATACACTGCCAATTTTGTAGGTTTTCCTACTTACAAAGCATGTAGAGGTTTGTAATTTTTATCATATGGACTCTTTAACTGTGAGAGACTGAATCTAGAAACAAAAATCCAGAAAATCATATGATTTTTAAATAACTAATTTGCATGTTATTGCATGGCATAAGTATTTGATCACCTACCGACCAGTAAGAATTTCGGCTCTCACAAACTGTTATTTTTTCTTTAAGAAGCCCTCCTGTTCTCCACTCACTACCTGTATTAACTACACCTGTTTGAACTTGTTACCTGTATAAAAGACACCAGTCCACACACTCAATCAAACAGACTCCAACCCCTCCACAATGGCCAAGACCAGAGAGCTGTGTAAGGACATCAGAGATAAAATTGTAGACCTGCACAAGGCTGGGATGGGCTACAGGACAATAGGCAAGCAGCTTGACAAGGCAACAACTGTTGCAATTATTAAGAAAATGTAAGAAGTTCAAGAAGACCGTCAATCTCCCTCGATTTGGGGCTCCATGCTGGATCTCACCTTGTGGGGCTTCAATGATCATGAGGAAGGTGAAAGATCAGCCCAGAACTATACAGCAGGACCTGGTCAATGACCTGAACAGAGCTGGGACCACAGACTCAAAGAAAACCATTAGTAACACACTACGTCATCTTGGATTAAAATCCTGCAGTGCACGCAAGGTCCCCCTGCTCAAGCCAGCGCATGTCCAGGCCCATCTGAAGTTTGCCAATGACCATCTGGATGATCCAGAGGAGGAATGGGAGAAGGTCATGTGGTATGATGAGCCAAAAATAGAGATTTTTGGTCTAAACTCTGCTCGCGGTGTTTGGAGGAAGAAGAAGCATGAGTACCACCTCGAGAACACCATCCCAACCGTGAAGCATGGAGGTGGAAACATTATTCTTTGGGGATGCTTTTCTGCAAAGGGGACAGGATTGGGGACTCACCGTATTGAGAGGAGGATGGATGGGCCATGTGTTTGCGAGATCTTGGCCAACAACCTCCTTTCCTCAGTAAGTTAAAGATGGGTCGTGACTGGGTCTTCCAGCATGACAACGACCAGAAACACACAGCCAGGGCAACTAAGGAGTGGCTCCGTAAGAAGCATCTCAAGGTCCTGGAGTGGCCTAGCCAGTCTCCAGACCTGAACCCAATTGAAAATATTTGGAGGAAGCTGAAAGTCTGTATTGCCCAGCGACAGCCCCAAAACCGGAAGGATCTGGAGAAGCTCTGTATGGAGGAGTGGGCCAAAATCCCTGCTGCAGTGTGTGCAAACCTATTCAAGAACTACAGGAAACGTATGATCTCTGTAATTGCAAACAAAGATTTCTGTACAAAATATTAAGTTCTGCTTTTCTGATGTATCAAATACTTATGTCATGCATAAAAATGCTAATTTATTACTTAAAAAGCATACAAAGTGATTTTATGGATTCTTATTTTAGATTTTGTCTCTCGCAGTTGAAGAGTACCTATGATAACAATTACAGACCTCTACATGCTTTGTAAGTAGAAAAACCTGCAAAATCGCCAGTGTATCAAGCACGCTCTCCCCACTGTATGTGTGTATATATATATAAATTTAGCCACATAAACCACTACTAGTTCTAACAAAGGAACTAACCAGATCTTTTGACTTCTCATGTAATGAAAACACCGTTCTTAACAACATAAACAACTGATATAGTTTTATTAAGGGCCCTTTCACACTAATAAAATTTTGATTTGTTTTTCAGTTAAAAAGGCAGAAGAAAAATGCATGAAAAAGGCATCCCTTTAGATCCTTAACATTGGTCAGTTGCATTTTAGGCTTAATTCACACTAATGCGTTTTTTGATGCATTTTCCAGAAATGCAGTGAAATTTTTTAACATGGGTTCCTATGGAACATGTTCACATCAATGCTTTATTGTGCCTCTGCATTTTTGGAAAGGATCTGGGATTTTTTCCCCGCAAAAAGCAGTGTTTTGCAATAGAATTCAATGGACCCGCATCCAAAACGCACGTACCTTGTTTTTACCACAATTTTGCTGCGATTTTATCACGATTTGCGTTTTACGGGTTTTTTTATTTATTTTTCTTTACACTGTATATAGCTGGTTGCTAAGGAGGGTGTCGGGAAGCCGGCCACCACTTCCTGTATAACCGATGAGTCATCAGTTGTCAGTAAATGTAAAAAAAAGAAAGAAATGCGACTAAAATAGAGAAAAAAAACAGCGTGGGGGCCCCCGAGGTCCATACCAGGGCCTTGGGTCTAGTATGGATTCAGAGGGGACCCCCCCACACCAATTTTTTTTTAAATAGTGTGGTGGTCCCCCCAAAATCCATACCAGACCCTTATCCGAGCATGCAGCCCGGCAGGTCAGCATGTAGTGTTAAAAATACAGTAAACTATTTTTGACAAGTCTTTTATTAATATCTTCTTCTTCTCCGCTTCTTCCTCCATCTTTTCCTGCATCTTAATCCTCTGGTCTTCTCCTTCTCCCCCTGCTTCTTCTTCCGCTATTCTTCTATCTTCTTTGTCCGTTGTTCTTCTTCCTCTGCCTCTGCTCCCGCCGACGCTCCTTCTCCGATGCTGCGCCCCGCTGATCTGTCGGCGCCGATGTCTTGCATTTCTTAAATAATGGCGGGGGCGTGGCAATCGGATTACGTCATCCAGTAGCTATGCCCCTTGTGACGTCACAGACCCATCATGCCGATGACTCATCGTTTGTTAAGGACGCGGTGGCTGGCTTCCCAGCCCCCTCCTTAGCAACCAGCTATATACAGTGTAAAAAAAAAAGCAAATCGCGGCAAAAATGCGGTAAAATCGCTGTAAAAACGTGTGTCAAAAAACGCGGTAAGCACCGCAAAAAGCACTGCAGAAAAGCTCAAAAGCAACATAAATAAATGTGAATCAAGCCTTATGCTTCTTTCACACTCCTCTGTTGTAACCATGCATAATGCATCCCTTTATCCTGTGAAAGTGTTCACACTGATCAGTTGCTCTTTGAAAAGTCCTACTTGCTGCTTTTCTGGTGCATGTGTGGTAGTGTCAGTGTTAAGAAAATGCTTTTGACAAAAAGTATACTCTTTGTGTGACAAGAACAAGGATAATTTTGTGTGCAACATAGTAAAAAAACTACTGTATTTGCTGGCGTATAAGACTACCTTTTACACTAATTTTGTAGTAATACTTCGGCTACATACAGTATATACCGCTTAGCCAATCCCGGCGAGCGATGTATTCAAATGAATACAGAGCCTGCTTGGATTGGAGTAACAACCTCTGCCAATCCGAGCAGGCTACATACAATAGCCTGCTCGGATTGGCTTTGAGAGTCAGAGAGGCGTGGGCTGATGATGTTACAGCCTCTGCCAATCCAAGCAGGCTTTGTATTCATTAATAGAATACATCACTTGCTGTGATTGGCTCCAGCTCCAGAAAGAAGAATATGGCTCCAGCAAGAAGAAGAATATGGCTCCAGAAGGAAGAAATATGAAGTCTCGGAAGATGGATCGTCTTATACAGTGAGTACAGGCAAAACAATCTTAAAAAAACTGTAAAATTAGGGGCGTCGTCTTATACACCCAGCCTTATACATCGGCAAATACGGTATGTAAATAGATATTAGGAACAGTAGTGTTGTGTGTGCAAAACCATTGATCAGATTTGAACTTGCAACATCTCTGAGTACAGAGAACAATTAATAAGGATTTTGTTTGATTGGTAGGACTTACTGTTATTTTTTTTTATTTGTTGTTATAACCTATGTGCTTTAAGATGTTTGAGTTTTTAAAATCTCACATGTTACTTCATGTTTAGCTCTGCATGAATAATAATGTATGAAAGGCATTTAATACTGTTATAGAGTGTCAAGACAGAAATATGCAGAAATATATGATACATTTAAAATTTATCCTGCTGGCCTTGACTAATCACCAAATCAGGTGCTAAAGCACCTTTTATTTAAATATTCAGCACTCCCAAAGAGAGCAACCAGTCTACTATATAAATGCTGCTTGGGGTAGAATTACTCTGTGGCTCAACACTCCCCATCAAATGAAACCTTTAATGCATACAGGAAAAACATACTTCCCGCTCAGAATTTTTTTTTTTTTTTCATGCCGATCCTTATAATTTTTGGAGGTACCCTGTGATTCTGGAACTTGCATGTTTAAATGCTGCAATGCACACCTTTCTGCCATTAACATACAGAAAGCCTAGAAAAAGTCAGTACTAAAAATATCCTAATAACTAATCAGATGCATATCAAAAAACATACACCAAACTCTGCTGCTGACATATTGAGGAGGAGATCTTGGGAGGGTTTAGTAGCCAGCTGTGTTGAATATCTCACTGAGTCCTGGGGTGTCTCACAGGCATTTTCTGACCCTGCTTAGTTGGGGGGTCGCACTCCCATAGTGGTACCGCTTGTTTCCTCACAGTTTTATAACTTTTCCAAGAAAAAAGAAAGGTAAAGGGAAGCTTTAGGTCTAAAAAAACCTGTCAAGAAAGCTGCATATAACTTGATAGCGTCTTTAAGGCTGCCATTTCAGAACCTCCTGGATAAAGGCCCTGGCTGGGTTAATAGCCGCAAGCTCATATAGCTTGCCTTCCGGTAAGCGTGCACTTTATGTGGTGAAGGTGCACAAGTCTGTGGTGGTGTTGAAAGTCATATTTTTAAGACTATAGACATTTGTGTTTTATGGACTTAATATATATTGCACAATTTATGGTGTTTAAAATCATTTCAAGATTTTATGGACTATTTGCTCATTACAATATTTTTTATCTTTTATTTTTAACACGGCTCTGTTCAATTATTTACTTTGTATATGTGTGTATCTCACTTTTGAGCTGCTGCTGGTTTTTTACATTTATTTCTATTTTTATCTAGCACAGTATTTTCTTACTTATTTTAGATGGTGGTACATTGCTTTTAACCCTTTATGGAGTTGTACAGTTGCTGACATAATGAAAGCCGAGTTGGCGAAGGCAAAGTTTCCCAACTTCAGTCCTCAAGTACCTACAATAGGTCATGTTTTCAGGATTTCCTATCATTTGCACATGTGATTTGATCATTTCATTGCCTTAGTAATTACCCCAGCCGTTTCAGGGGAATCCTGAACACATGAGTTGTTTTGGGGGTACTTGAGGACTGGAGTTGAGAAACATTGGGTTAAGGGACATAATGTGGTACCTCTCATACTTTCATATGTGGGAAACTAAGATGGTATATGATTTGGATTTTCCAAGTCACCTTGACAGTGTGGGATCCGAAATGGGCTTTGCTTCCCATTTGTGACAAATAAGGATAAGCCCAACACCCCCCCCCCCCTGGGTTCGGTTCACACCAGAACTTGCGAACAAGCAAAACATTTGTTCTAACACGCGAACACCGTTAAAGTCTATGGGACACGAACATGAAAAACCAAAAGTACTAATTTTAAAGGCTTATATGCATGGTATTATCATAAAAAGTATTTGGGGACCTGGGTCCTGCCACATAGGACATGTGTTCTGCCCCAGGGGACATGTATCAATGCAAAAAAAGTTTTAAAAACAGACGTTTTTTCGGGAGCAGTGATTTTTTATAATGCTTAAAGTGAAACCATTAAATTCCTTTAAATTTCGTATCTGGGGGGTGTCTATAGTATGCCTGTAAAGTGGCACATTTTCCCGTGTTTAGAACAGTCCCGCAGCAAAATTACATTTCTAAAGGAAAAAAAGTAATTTAAAACTACTCGTGGCTGTAATGAATTGTCGGGTCTCAGGAATATAGAGAAAAGTCATTGAAAAAAATGGCATGGGTTCCCCCCAGTCCATTACCAGGCCCTTTGGGTCTGATATGAATATTAAGGGGAACCCTGGACCCAATTTTTTTTTAAATGGCGTAGGGGTCCCCCTTAAGATCCATACCAGGCCACATGCCCTCAACATAGGGAGGATGCTTTGGGGGTTTGTGACCCCCAAAGCACCTTGTCCCCATGTTTATGTGGACAAGGACATCATCCCCCAACCCTTGCCCAGTGGTTGTGGGGGTCTGTGGGCAGGGAACTTATCAGAATCGGGAATCCCCCTTTAACAAGGGGACACCCAGATCCCGACCCCTATGCAAATTGGTAACGGGGTACATTGTACCCCTACCTTTTTTACCCAAAAAAGTGTCAAAAATGCTGGAGCATAATATATCACCCAGAATTCAAGGCTCCAGTAATATAATGAATCTCTAACTCTCGAAGGACCCACTGGTGAAGATGGGTCCTCTGCTCTCTGCTACAACCTTCTAAAGGCCTTGACCCCTCTGACACAACAGGTTAATAAAAAGAAAGAACAAGTAACACAATTAATATTTCCACAACACCCAGTACTAAGACTACCTTGATCAAGGTTTAAGCAAGACTGTTTGTAAACGCTAACTTGAATATTGTTATTTGAAAGGGTTATTAATCAAGTAAATAAAATATAATGACAATTATGATTACACAATCAATCCAACACATTGGACAATTGCCAAACAGAGAGGGTCAGACAACATAAGCATTATACTCCAAGGTCAGCATAAAAAGTAGCAGTGCCTCACAGAATACTAAACACGTGGTGGTGACTGAATCTTTGATTTAGCAATACAAGAACTATGCTGTCTGTAAGTTCTAACAGTGGCTGTGCTAGGCCTAGACCAGCTGGGTGGACATAATCAGTAATATACAGCATAAATAGGGTCATGATTAACCAGTTATAGACATTGGGCTTGCTACCAACACTCAAAAATGTAATTAAAGTCCGTAGTCTGAAACAAAAAGCAAGGGGCAGGGAAAACTAACCTTGGAGGGATTGTTGGAAGCCACAGCCCAGATGGAAAGGATGCCTGACACAGCTGGGAGATAGAAACATGTTTCAAAGCATGACACTTCTTCCTTCCTTCTTAGCTATCTAAAATTGGCTACCCACCGAAAATAAATGCAGCACTATAGGGGCGGGTCCAGGAATGCCTGCAACTGCTCACCAGGTGAGCGACATGCTTTCAAACACATTCCTATCTCCCAGCGCATTCCCAACAGTGTCAGGCATCCTTTACATCCAGGACCATCCCTGGACAGGTTGTCTCCCTGCAGCAGCGGCTCCCTTCTGCCTGTGCTCCTCTCCCCCTGCTCACGACCCAAGTAAAGGAATTCCACAATGGCGCCGGGCCCCAAAGTCAGCAACTTTGACTTTTTCTCCTTTTCACAAGCTCCTCGTTTGTGAGTGCATTTTTAATCAATACTAAATATTGTTCACTTTGTTTACTACACTATGGAGGTTTTGCTTGTCTTTTACTTTTTATTGAAGTCCATAGTGCATGTGCAGTATGCCCTGTTCTTCCACCCTGCATCCTAACACTTGCCAGCAATTTCCAGCTTGCCTAGTACAAGGAAATGAGGATTGCTGCACACTGGGATACCGAAAGTCCTTTATTTTCCCATAAATTGCAAACAGGCAAACACCGCAGGATGGTAGCTGGAATGGTAGACACATTTCACACACTTACATTATGCTTTACATACAGAACCTATTACAGCTATACTTCAGCTAAAAAAAATAAAAAGATCTTCTGGCACAGTGCTTACACACATTGTTTAGACACAGGATAGAAAGCATTGTTTTCAAACCGTGACAGCAAATGAGGGGAGAAGGTTTCTGCATTGGAGCATGTTACAAGTTGAACCCTAAATGTGGATGTAACATGTAGCATGCTCCTTTAGGTGTAAAAGTATTTTAATTATTTTAATAGAGGACCACACCCTTTACCATTCCAGCTTATTACTTACATAATCAAAATAGAAAAGGTGGTACATTGGGACCTTCAGGGTTTCCCCTTATGAGGCATGTATTTTATACAATAAATCTCCTGGATGAAGTTGATGGAGTAGACAACTAACAAAGTATCATACGCAAAGGAGAATATAAAGAGAAACCTGTTAACAGTCAATGCACATTACTGTCTTTACTTCTTTCCACATGGAATTAATTCATGGAAACTTTTCATTAGTCACCTGAGCCTGTCAAAAACTGGCACATTAACGGCTTGCCGACCAGCTGCCGCAGTTATACTGGGGCAAGTTGTCATGGCTGCGCAAATCGCTATAGCTGTACATCTGCCGCTTTAAGAGCTCTAGGGGGTTCAAAGGTTCAATAACAGCAGTACATGGAATGAACTACAGGATAGCCCCTTTCCTTGTACTGCTGTTATTGAACCTATGCTCATACAGCCATTCATGGTTTTGGGTATCACCACTTCTTCTTTGTCTTGAACAATTTTGACACAATGTTTGTTTTTATACATGTACCTCATGTTGGGAGTTTTTAAGGAGTTATTAATAAAAATATTTTTTTATAATATATTTTTGTTATCTTTGGTTGCCTTTTAACCACTTACCCCCCGGACCATATTGCTGCCCAAAGACCAGAGTACTTTTTGCGATTCGGGACTGCGTCGCTTTAACAGACAATTGCGCGGTCGTGCGACGTGGCTCCCAAACAAAATTGGCGTCCTTTTTTTCCCACAAATAGAGCTTTCTTTTGGTGGTATTTGATCACCTCTGCGTTTTTTATTTTTTGCGCTATAAACAAAAATAGAACGACAATTTTGAAAAAAATGAATATTTTTTACTTTTTGCTGTAATAAATATCCCCCAAAAATATATAAAAAAACATTTTTTTTCCTCAGTTTAGGCCGATACGTATTCTTCTACATATTTTTCGTAAAAAAAAATCGCAATAAGCGTTTATTGATTGGTTTGCGCAAAAGTTATAGCGTTTACAAAATAGGGGGTATTTTTATGGCATTTTTATTAATATTTTTTTTACTAGTAATGGCGGCGATCAGCGATTTTTTTCCGGTATTGCGACATTATGGCGGACACTTCGGACATTTTTGACACATTTTTGGGACCATTGGCATTTTTATAGCGATCAGTGCTATAAAAATGCATTAGATTACTATAAAAATGCCACTGGCAGTGAAGGGGTTAACACTAGGGGGCGGGGAAGGGGTTAAGTATGCCTGGGTGTGTTCTTACTGTGGGGGGGGGGGTGGCCTCACTAGGGGAAACACTGATTTTCTGTTCATACATTGTATGAACAGAAAATCAGCATTTCCCCT
Source organism: Rana temporaria (assembly GCF_905171775.1). NCBI lineage: Eukaryota > Metazoa > Chordata > Amphibia > Anura > Ranidae > Rana > Rana temporaria. The sequence goes on along the minus strand of NC_053493.1, from coordinate 249,486,599 downwards.
GCTGACAGGAACGAGAGCTGTGTGTTTACACACACAGCTCCCGTTCCCCGCTCTGTACCGAGCGATCGCGTGTGCCCGGCAGCGATCGCGCCCGCCGGGCACACGCACGGGAGTCGGGGGCGAGCGGGGGGCGCGCGCGTGCGCCCCTAGTGGCGGCTAAAAGGTAGGACGTCCATTTACGTGGTCTCGCCTAGGAGAGCCACCTTGTGGACGTATAATGACGGTGCGGCGACGGCAAGTGGTTAAAAGTCCCATTCTAACAGATACTTTGATATTATATACTAATTGCATGATGGCAATGCATTATGGAAATGCCATAGACAGAGATTTTGTAAAGCAGTGTGGACATCCCATCAGTACATGACAGGAGCCAGGATTTAATGATAGAGAAATAATTGAGTATTTACATCAGGTCATGTCCTCTCAATGGAAGGAAATGATAGTGAGAGACCAGCATGCAACATACGTATCAGTCACAGGAGCAGAGTATGTTAACATGGAATTAGTCAGTTCAACAGAACACTTGGAGCTTTTTATCAGTGCAGTCTAGCATGTTCTGGGAGGGAGTAGTATTTGGTGTGCTTATTCCTTCCAAGGCCTACGCTGATCCCATGAAGGTGGTAATTTTTCTTTAGCAGGATATTTGTTCCCCATTTAACAGTCTGTTAAGAGTAGAGATAGGCCAAACACCCCACTGTTTGTTTTTCAGCAGAACTCCCGAACAGGGGAAACGTTCTAACGTAACAGTGAACTCCATTGAAGGCCCTTCAGGTCTGGTATGGATTTTAAGGGGAACCCTGTGCCAAGATAAAAAAATGGCGTGGGGGTCCCCCCAGAATCGATGCCAGACCCTTATCCAAGCACGCAACCTGGCAGGCTGCAGGAAAAGTGGGGGGACGATAGAGCACCCTTCTCCTGAACCATATCAGGCCATATGCCCTCAACATGGGGAAGGTGCTTTGGGGTCCCCCAAAACACCTTGTCCCCATGTTGATGGGGACAAGGGCCTCTTACCAACAACCCTTGCCTGGTAGGGATATCCCCCTAACCTTGTACAAAATGCTTGTGATCTGTACTCGAGTGACCCCCCACCTCCCCCCCAAAAAACCATTACAGTACCAATTACTCGTTTCATTACTCAATATCATGCCAAACACAAAAAAATGGAGAAGATTTTCGAAAAACACTGGTCTATTTTAACTCATTTATCTTCTTCCATTACCCCCTCACCTAAATTTGCTTACCGTAGAGCACCCAATATTAAAGGAAAGATTGCGCCTAGTAAAATTAAACCTTCTGAGAATTCAAAATTAGTAAGACTCAAACAACTTACCCTCATCCCCTTGATTGGGATGTATCAGTGTAAAAAATCAAAATGTCTGGCCTGTGTTAATGTTCCGCACGGCAAGAAGAATTTTACAGTTAATAATAAGATATATACACTAAATTCTTTTTATAACTGCTCGACTACCTATGTCATTTACTGTATCTCCTGTCCTTGCGGCCTGCTATATATTGGCCGTACCATCAGTCCTCTTCGCACGAGATTTGGCGAACATAGGAGGGCAGTTCAAGGAGCTAATCCCAAATACAGTGTAGCACACCATTTTGCTTCCCACCATCACTGTGATACATCTCTACTGCAAGTTTGGATTATTGAAGCAATTCCTGAAACCCCCACAGCAGTAGAAAGATTCCAACGTTTATGCAAACAAGAGACTTACTGGATTTATTCTCTTAACACTATGTCGCCGTATGGCTTGAACGAAGAAATTGACACTAACAACATTATTTGATGTCCTTTTGCGTTTCCAGATATTGACTGCACATATATTTACTTTTTTTATGTGCTCTATTACTTTTCTTTATTGTTGCTATATTGGGAGTAGAGAGGTGGAGAGAGTGTGCGCATATGTGTGTATATGTATATATATATATATATATATATATATATATATTTACATATGTGTTTGGCCTTGTATGTGTCTGCGTCTGCGTGAGTGACATCATATTTATAATATGTGTGTGTATATGTAATTTTATATATATACATATGTGTATATATATATATATATTTTGTAGATAGATATATGTATATAGATCTATTTTCAATAGACTCCTTTTAAAATAGTACATCTTTTTGATACATCCTAATTTTATTTGTTTGTTTTTTAGATTAATTTCCACAAAATAATTTTTTAAATACATTTTTTTAAAATAATAATAATCATTTTTTAAATAGAATGATCTTTTATATATATATATATATATGGTCTTTTTTAGCTTCTATATACATTATATACTCATGTTACACATGTACTCCTATTATGCCTATCTATTAATAATAATAATTTTTTTTAATCCTTTTTTATCTTAATACTTCGTTTCTATGTGAGTTTTGTAAAAATACCCTGAGATGTCCCCTTTTTTAAATACTTCGAGATGTCAGTTTTTTATATATTAATATTGTTTTATGGTTGCACTGTACATTATGTTAGCCGAGTGTTCATATGTTAGCCATCTCTGTCTAATTTAATCCATGATTGTATATTGACGCTTGCCGCCAGCCAATCACAGCAGTTCCTTTTCCTTTTTAATATGCCTGTCCTCTATGGACAGCATGGATCTGAAGAAACAGCTGACGCTGTGAAACGCGTAATCCCATTGGCTGGCCCGGACCTCCACGTCACTTCCGGTGCGACGACGGGACGTTGCGCTCCACGGTGAAGCGCACGCCGCATCCTCTGTGGCTCCTCGGTGTTCATGTCCCCTGACACCGCTCAACATCTACTTGCTGCAGCTTGTACTACGGATGCCCACAAGTCGAGACCACCATATGACTCCAGGCTACGCACCCCATCGCTGATTATCTGCACCCACCATCCTGATCTTTTGCCTACCATTTACTTTTGTCTGTGAGTAGGCATTTTATATGTATATTGTTTGTTTTATCAATTAAATTTGGGCTTACTGCACTCAGATTGGCGCATCTTGTCCTTCTCTCTGGTAGTTGTGGGGGTCTGTGGGTGGGGGGCTTATCAGAATCTGGAAGCCCCTTTTAACAAGGGGGCCCCCCAGATCCCGTCCCCTGATGTGAATGGGTATCGGGTACATTGTACCCCTACACATTCACCAAAAAAAGTGTAAAAAAAAAAACAGACAGTTTTGGACAATTCCTTTACAAAAAAAAAAAATAGTGTCCATTTATCTTCAATCACAGCACCGATGACCAGAGAAAAAAAAATAATGAAAAACTCTGCCTCCATTGGAGGCATCCCACCAACTGCAGCCTTTTCACAATGACAGCTGTCATATAGCTGAGGCTGGGCCACCCAGTGATGTGAACGGGTGACCCCACCCCCTCTGACATGAGCCGCAAGCAGTTTTAAATTAAATTTTTTCCTTTAGAAATGTCATTTTGCTGTTCTCATTCATTACACTATGTATGACCACCGTGTAAGCAACCTTAAATAGTGTGGGGCGTGGACTTAGCCCATTGAGCCATGATTGGTCAAAGGCACCCCGCCTTTGGCCAATCATGGCTCTCACAGCAGAGCGATCTCGCAGTGCATTGACGGTCTCACAGTGCATTATGGGGCGTTCCGCGGGTGCTCAAATTTCACATGAATGCCCCATAATGTTCTAAATTCAGTGAACGGGCGAACACCCTATGTTCGAGTCAAACTTACATTCGACTTGAAAATCGGGCTCATCCCTAACCATAAACACTTTAGTGTTTAGTAAGTTGATTTACTAAAACTGGAGAGTGCAAAATGTGATGCAGATCTGCATAGAAACCAATCAGTTCCCAGGTCAATTTGTCAAAGCTTAATTGAACAAGCTGAAGTAAGAAGCTGATTGGCTACCATGCACAGCTGCACCAGATTGTGCATGCTCTAGTTTTGGTAGATCAACCCCTAGGAGTTGGTAACAGAAAAGTAGTGATTGTAATCAATCAGTTATTTTAAGATTGGTATTTATTACTTTGTTGCTTTGTTTTTTCTAGTCCATAAATATCAATATGGGAATGAACATTGTCAACTGAAATTAAACATTCTAATTGAAGAATTGTTAATGCTTTATAACTCTAGTTATAAAGAAATAATTCTAATATAAAAAATTATCAGTACCCCCATTTTTCCCCTGTTTACTTACCTTTTAGTTGGCTATAATAATATAATAATGGCTAGAAATGTAGCTCACTAAAAGGAATGTTACATTCCCCAATCATTCACTACAGGTGAATCTTCCTGGTGAATGTGTTTTAATATATACTGAATGATATACATTATGCCCCATTTAAAAAATATATATAAAAATTCAGATTTATTTAACCACTTCAGCCCCGGACCATATTGCTGGTCAAAGACCAGAGCACTTTTTGCGATTCGGCACTGCGTCGCTTTAACTGACAATTGCGCGGTCGTGCAACGTGGCTCCCAAACAAAATTGGCGTCCTTTTTTTCACAAATAGAGCTTTCTTTTGGTGGTATTAGTAGAAGTGAATGAATGTGAAAATCTTCATACAGCATTATTTGTGGTAGTAAACATAAGTATTTAGTTTGACCTTCACATGGCATTTCTTTTAACTTTACTTATCATTTTTTATTTAATCCTTCCACTCCTGTTGTTCAATTAGTGTTTGACCCCTTTAGCAGAGATGTAAATTAAATGACATTTCAATGCCATCCCATATTTAAAATTCTGTGTTAGTTGTGGATCATAAATGATGATCTTCGTTCTTTAGCTAATTTATTCATTTAACAATTTCCCTCCAGAAGTTCCAGCAGAAGGCTCTGAAGCAAACTAAGCAGAATAAATCCAAGTCGGCTGAATTTCTGATGGGTGAGCCTTGCTTGATGAGTTATTGCTCATAATTTGTGTAAGGATTAATTAACTAATTACAGACAAATGGCTGTGGGCGAAATTTTGCTCTTGCTTGTCATGGTGCAATTTGTAATTATTTTAATCATTTATTCTCTTTTTTTGGGAAGAGTTAATTTTAACCTAATTCTGTTTTGGCGACATTTGAGGACGATACACTGGAATTTTTCAGCAATGGAAGTATTCGAAGGAATGCTTTTTTTTTCTTGTCATTGAAATGCTTTTTGCAATGATATGATCCCATGACCTCTTTGTTTTGTGCAGTCAAAGAAGACAGGGCAGAAGCAGAAGGCATTGAAAATCCACTCTTTAACATCATCAGCACAGATATTTCAAATTATCAATCTTCAGGGGAAAAAATTATTAGAAATGACAAGTTGGATAGCACCCTTGTAACTCACCAAAAAAAACTCACGCAACAAGCCCATGCTAAACCAAGAGGTGAGACTTCACTCTTAATTATAATCACAATGAATGACAGCAACTGCCTTTCTAATGTAACCTGTGTTCTCCAAGGCCGAATTTATACATTCCATTCATGCAAGTTATAGCAAGTCACAGTCAGGATTAGAAACAATTGACTACAACAGTCATTCCCTGGCAATACAACTTTTCTGGTAACCAAAAACAGAGAGTTACTGTTAAAGACCCTAGCTACTTCCTGCTCATTTGACAGAGTGTCTCGTGTAAAGCAGTGCATTGAAAAACATGCAACACATGTAAACTTTATGTCTTGTCGTAATGTAAATGTTATGCAGATGCAATAATGCAAATTCAACATACTCCATACTTAAAAAATCAACCTATATCAAAAATACATGAACCAAATTACAGTAAATAATGGATTTTGTCCACGTCTCTAAATGCCATAAAAAAATAAAAAAAACGTTATGTTCCTTCTTTTATTAAAGGCTAATATAATGGCTTGCTTTACTCATAGGAAAATAAATTAAATTGTACCTAAAATTTCAGTTTTCTGGGGATCAATCATGATTGTAAATTGTATTGATATATCCATTATATGTGGTATTTTCTTTAGGGTTAAATAATGTAACTCAAAAACTCCATAAACTATATGATGAAGGGATACAAGTTAATGCTCTTAGGCTATGTCATTTTATTAAAATATTTCAACAATAATTCTGGAGGTTGATCCTTATTGTGACCATATCAAGGTTAATTAAATATATTACTTTTAATTACTAGATAATGCATGAGAAATGTATTCATAGATTATAGATAGAGATAGTATTACTAATTCCCTATGATGTATAGTAGGCATATAATGAAAGTTGGTATTGCCCTGAGCTGGTTGTTGTCAATTGTAACCCCTACAGATGACACATCCTAGAATTTCCTACTCAAGCCTACAGGGAACTCCTGCAATACACAATCAACACAAAAGGGGGCTGGTGTCCAAATCATAAATATAACTTTGAGGATAAGAAACATTTTTGTCACAAAAATTACAGTCCAGAGTATATTCTATAATGTTTCATTTTCATAAAATGACATGATAAAATAGCATAATTTTTTTTTTTATATATAAAAAGAAGACAACTTAAAAAGCACATTTTAAGTTGAGGAACATATTAGGGAATCTCATGGTATTCATTTTTATTCATGCTTGTATTAGATATGGTTTGCCTAGTGAAAGAACCAAACTCCCATTACAATACAGATAAATATTAATTTGGACCTGTTTACAGTATATTACAAATTTGTAAATAACTTGCATTGGATTAGTGCACTACACATGTCATATGCTATATACAAGTTCCCTATTGTGGCAAGTTTGAATGCTTACATATGTGATAGAGACCTAGGAGCCACATTTGAAGTAGTGCTATAGTGTGCTTATCATATACAGTATCTCACAAAAGTCATTACACCCCTCACATTTTTGTAAATATTTTATTATATCTTTTCATGTGACAACACTGAAGAAATTAAACTTTGCTACAATATAAAGTAGTGAGTGTACAGCTTGTATAACAGTGTGAATTTGCTGTCCCCTCAAAATAACTCAACACACAGCCACTAATGTCTAAACCTCTGGCAACAAAAATGAGTACACCCCTAAGTAAAAATGTCCAAATTGGGCCAAAAGTGGCAATATTTTGTGTGTATTTTCCATCACTGCTTTAACCCTCTTGGGCATAGAGTTCACCAGAGCTTCACAGGTTGCCACTGGAGTCCTCTTCCACTCCTCCATGACGACATCATGGAGCTATTGGATGTTAGAGACTTTGAGCTCCTCCACCTAGACCTTAGAGACCTTGCGCTCCTCCACTTTCCGTTTGAGGATGCCCCACAGTGGTCGTCTTGAAGGTGTGTTTGGTGTTATCATGTTAGAATATTGCCCTGTGGCCCTGTCCATGAAGGGAGAGGATTATGCTCTGCTTCAGTATGTCACATTATATGTTGGCATTCATGGTTCCCTCAATTAACTGTAGCTCCCCAGTGTCTATAGCACTCATGCAGCCCCAGACCATGACACTCCCAACACAATGAATGACTGTAGGCAAGACACACTTGTCTTTGTACTCCTCACCTGATTGCCACAACACACGCTTGACACCATTTGAACCACATAAATTATCTTGGTCTCAGACCACAGGACATGGTTCCATGTCCTTAGTCTGCTTGTTTTTAGCAAACTGTTTGCAGGATTTTTGTGCATCATCTTTACAAAAGGCTTCCTTTTAGTACAACAGCCATGCAGACCAATTTGATGCAGTGTGCGGCGTATGGTCTGAGCACTGACAGGCTGACCCCCCACCCCTTCAACCTATGCAGCAATGCTGGCAGCACTCATATGTCTATTTCCCAAAGACAACCTCTGCATATGGCGCTGAGCACGTGCACTCAACTTCTTTGGTCGACTATGGAGAGGCCTGTTCTGAGTGGAACCTGTTCTGTTAAACTGCTGTATGGTCTTGGCCACTATGCTGCAGCTCAGTTTCAGGGTCTTGGCAATCTTCTTATAGCTTAGGCCATCTTTATGAGCAACAATTTTTTTTTTCAGATCCCCTTTGCCATGAAGTGCCATATTGAACTTCCAGTGACCAGTATGAGAGAGTGAGAGGGATAACACCAAATTTAACACACCTGTTCCCCATTCACACCTGAGACCTTGTAACACTAACATGTCACATGACACCGGGGAGGGAAAATGGCTAATGTGGACATGTTCACTAAGAGGTGTACTCACTTGTGTTGCCAGTGGTTTAGACATTAATGGCTGTGTTGATTTATTTTGAGGGAGCAGAAAATTCACACTGTTTTACAAGCTGTACACTCACTACTTTACATTGTAGCAAAGTGTCATTTCAGTGTTGTCACATGAAAAGATATAATAAAATATTTTCAAAAATGGCAGGGATGTACTCACTGTTGTGAGATACTGTATATACACAGATGCATACCGGAAAGACAAAGACAAAGAAAAATAACCTTATGTTAATTTCCCTTATCCAATAATCAGAGTGCCTCTTTAATTTATTTGGAGGCTAATTTTTTTAATTTATTTTGGAAGGGTAAATAATTCCAGTTATTAAGAAGTGCGTAATTATACTATAGATCTATAAATTGTATAACCAGTAAAGCAGATATGTAAGAAGGGAAAGTGACTTCAAATATGAAAAAAAAAATCTCCAGCACTCAGAAATGTGAGCTAGAAACAATATTTAATGTAAACCTTCTGTTAAAGTCATTACAAGAGTAAAGGTCTTAGTCACTCTGTGTATGTACTAAACAGGGCAGAAAAAGGAAATAGCAAAAAGATTCACCAGTTCATTACCAGAATGGAAGATGCATGTGGGATGAACAAATCATTACAAGTGCATAATGCATATTTTCCCAATACTCTTCTCTGCGAAACAATGAAGGTGACCTTATTAAAACCTGTTTCTAACATTTTCATAAAAACATTTCTAATTTGCATACATATGTGGGCAAGTCATATATTATATCAAGGTGCCTTTGCAAGTTTGGTTCACTGTACGCTGTGGCAGTGCCAACACAAGGACATATAGAAAAAACTGGAAAGGTGATTTCTATTGTGCAAAGTGAAATGAACAATTTCATTATGCATACATACTGAAATAGTACATTTTGCATTGTTGAAATATATACAAACTACCTTGTGCTGATACAGCGTCTTTAATTTAGTGTTACTGATATTAAAGCCCTCAAGTTCAGTGTCTGAAACGTTAATGGAATATAGCAAAGAAAATAAATTAGCTCAGTAATACACATAGGCATGTATGCTTCACTGATACAGAAGGCAAGGGAACTATTAGGTTTTATAGGCTCCTAATTTTCCTCTTTCCAAAAATCCACTTGCAAGATCCTTGACACACTATTTAAGTGGTGACCTCTGTAGCAGGATTTGCTTTCAGTGCTTCTTGTACAGTGCTAGATTTGATGAAGTGTTCTTTATGTACTCCTTGGAAGTAATCATGCATCTTGGCAAATATCCAGGAACTTTTCCCTCAAGAACATTTGATACTGAGTGTGTTTATGTGGTTTACATGTTCACCTTTGCCACAACATTGTCATAATAGGGGGACACACATTGGGCTTTCTGTGAAACAAAACTTCCCTGTGCTAATTCTTTTCTCAAGTAAAAATAAATAGGGGATGATGATGGTTTGTTGCTTATTAGCTGCCGCAATGTTGAATGTGATTTTTTATAAATAAATATATATATATATATATATATATATATATATATATAGTCTTAAATCTTTGTATTTTAATTATTAAATCAGCCTAACTTTTAAATCACAAAACAATTTTGATTACAGTCTTTTTTTGTTGTTTGACAGAAATAAAAGGGTAGTTTAACCACTTCCATACAGGGCACTTACGTACCTTCCCGCCCAAGCCAATTTTCAGCTTTCAGCACTGTCGCACTTTGAATGGCAATTGCGTGGTCATGCTACACTGTACCCAAACAAAATCCTTTTTTCCCCACAAATAGAGCTTTCTTTTGGTGGTATTTGATCACCTCTGCGATTTTTTTTTGCGCAACAACTAAAAAAAGACTGAAAATTTTGAAAAAAAATTAAGTTTTTATTTTTTTCTGTTAATTTTTTTGTAAATAAGTAAATTTTCTCTTTCAATTACGGGCACTGATATGGCGGCACTGATGAGATGGCACTGATGGACATCGATGAGGTAGTACTGACGGGCACAGATAAGGTGGCACTGATTGGTGGCGCTGGTATGCGGCACTGATGGGCACACATAGGCGGCACTGATGGGCACACATAGGCAGCACTGATGGGCACATAGGCGGCACTGACGGGCACTCATGGGCGGCACTGATGGGCACTCATGGGCGGCACTGATGGGCACACATTGGCGGCACAGATGGGCACTCATGGGTGGCACTTATGGGTGGCACTGATGGATACTTATGGTTGGCACAGATGGGCACTGATAGGTGGGCACTGGGCATGGATGGGCACTGTGGGGTGGCACTGATGGACACTGTGGGGTGGCACTGATGAACACTGTGGGGTGGCACTGATGAACACTGTGGGGTGGCACTGATGGACACTGTGGGGCGGCACTTATTTTTCCTATGTTGCCAGTCAGTGCCCATTTGTGGGCACTGATTGGCATCTTTTTTTATTTTTTAATGGTTGTTTTTTTTTTGACTTTTTTTTTGACTTTTTTTTTTTTTTTTTACTTCCCTGGTGGTCCAGGGTGGGCATCCCTGGTGGTCCAGTGTGGCGATCCGAGGGGGGGCTGCGCTGATAAACAATCAGCGTGAACCCCCCCTGTCAGGAGAGCCGCCGATCGTCAACGTCAACGGCTCTTCCTGTTTACATTGTGATCAGCCGTGGTTGGACACGGCTGATCATGTGGTAAAGAGCCTCCGTGAGAGACTCTTTACCGAGATCGGTGTTGCGGGGTGTCAGACTGACACCCCGCAACAACGATCGCCGCGATGCGCGCCCCCGGGGGCGCGCAGCGGCTCAGAATCCTGAGGACGTCATATGACGTCCAGTCAGGATTCTACAACCACTTTGCCGACGTCAATTTGTCATTGGCGGGTGGCAAGTGGTTAATCCATCTTGTTTCTAAAGTATTGCAAATATCCACCCAGTATCAAATGAACTACAAAGGGTAGTAGAGAGTACTTGAAAGTCTTCCTCTGTCCATTTTGGACTCTTCATCTGAATTTTAATAGAAGTGACTGGGAAAGACCCAATGGGGATCTAGTTTTTACTGGCTAAAACAAGATTATAGGATCTGTATTTTTACAGCTCTTATAAGGAAGTAATATGCCCTGTACACATGATCGAATTTCCGATGGCCTAAAATCTGGTGTAATTTTTTGTCAGAATTCCGTTCAAGCTGTCTTGCATACACACTGTCAGACCAAATTCCAACCGTCCAAAACGCGGTCACGTAAAACACTACGATGAGCTGAGAAAAATTAAGTTCAATGCTTCCGAGCATACGTCGACTTGATTCTGAGCATGCATGGGTTTTTTCTCCGTCAGAGTTGCACACAGATGATAGGAATTTCCTATCGTTTTTTTCCATTGGAAAAAAATAAAACATTTTCTATTTCTAAACACTGACGGAAAAAAGCCTGATGGGGTCCACACACAATTGGAATTTCCGATGAAATAAGTCCATCTGACTTTTTTCATCGAAAATTCCCGAATGTATGTATGCGACATAAGACTTCCTTATTAAAGCAGACCAGATTTTACATATTTTTATTATATGGTAGTTTATCATTTCCCACCAATACTATCATTTAGTTTAATTGTATTCTCTCTATTTCCTTCTGAGCCTAATCTTTGGGTCTGATTTTCTCCAACAGTGTAGATAAATGACTTGTGCTAGTTACTTGTAGATGATCTTTCACAGGATTTATTAGCGCAGACTATTACATTTTGAATATGAAATATACAGAACACTTAGCTTTTGCAGAGAGTTCTACAACAAATCTCCACCTCTTCTAGGGACTACAACGTTTTCAATACCCTGAATTTGTAAGGCAGAGATATCGCCCCATGAACATTATTGAAACCATGCTCCTTTTAGATATTGTTTAAATGGTAATTGAGGCGATCTCTCAGCCTTCTCGTAGTCCTGCCACTATAATGAATAGAGCATATTCTACAGGTAATTAAATATATAACATTCCTGGTATTACAGTTTAAAAATTCCTTATTGGTAAATTCTCTGTTATTGGTCATTGATCTAAATGTATCTCCCTTTAAGATGCAGGGGCAACACGGAAAGTTGTCAACCTCACACTTATATTTACCTGTAAAATCCAACCAGGTTATCCTCTGTGTCTTGGATTGAAAATCACTGGGAGATAGAAAGGGAGCCCAGCGAGGAATTAACCCGAATACCCCTGGATAATAGACAAGTGCATTTGTTTTCATCCAAATGCATTTTCATCCGAATTTTTAGGGATTTCCATGTTTTTATTAACAAACAATAACGAACACGCAGAATCCGAAATCCAAAAGAACCAAAATAAAAAATCTTTATTTTTGTATCGTTGCGACAACCGTTCAATATATATAGATAGAAGATTAGACATGACGGTGACAATAGTGATTTGTGTCTATCGAACCTGCGGTTGAATGTGCCTAACCTAACTCTATTAGTCCAAGACTAGGGGTTTTCCTTACCCATGGAATGGAAACAGCGCCCAGAGGCGATTCAGTTTGCATGTGTTGCGCTTTACAAGTTTTTCACTCACTCACTCCCTCAAGATTATTCGACATAGAGAGAAAAGATTCAACATTATAGAGACATGAAGATTAGACGAAGCAGCTAAAAATAATCGCTGTGAGCAAACATTTAGGGTCAAATTCTCCATCCATAGACTATAGAAGAATTCTAATGTTGTCTGACTAGTACGATTGCTGCATCGTACAGTTTAGCTGCTTCGACAAATCTTTTTAGAACATTCGACAGACACCATAAGCATTCAATTGACAGATTCAACCTTAAATAATTCAGATTTTCGGACGAATGCATTTTTTAACAAGACAAAATAAATAAAAACTAATTTTGTGAGTAACAAAATACATTTATTTTGAAATTCCGAAACAAAATATTTCAGTGTGTACATATCTACTGGTTAATATCTTAGCATATGTTTCATCCTCATAAAACATTGGAATACTTCTCTCATTTATCCTTTTTATCTTTTTGTATTCCAGGCTATAAGGGGTGGACAGTACTGGCAATGTTTGGACGCCTTTCTACTTTTTTTTATCTTGCAAAAATTGATCTCTACCAGTTGATCTAGCTATATTAACAGCTCTTTTAGGAACTCCTTCTTTGTAGCCCTGAGACCCGAACCTGTCCCAAATTTCATCTGTTTCTCTACAGAAGTCTTCACTACAAATCCTCTGTAACCTGAGAAATTGTCCAAAGGGTATACCTCTTTTCACATGACCATAAACTTATGGTTACAGCCTTTAGTGCAAGATTTACCTAGTTACTTAACCTCCCTGGCGGTATGATTATTTAAAAAAAAACATGCTGAAAGCGGTACCATTATTTGCAAGGAAATTTGGCGTTTTATATTGTAGGTCTGTAATTTTTAGAAATAACTCACTTAAATCTGACCAAACAAGATTCTAATAGGCATCCCGGGTATGACATTTTTTTAAAAACAAAATCATAAATTATAATATAATAAATAATTATAAATAATTATAACAAATAATAATATAATTATAATAAAAATTATTCAATAATGTAAGCAAATCAAAATCACTGAAATTTGCTCAGTTGCAGAATTGTCGCTGTCATTATTTTTTTTTTTTTATGACGAATTTCCCCACAAATCGCTATCGCACAATTCTGCAAGTGATTATAATTTATTATCGCTGTTTTTTAGCTGATCTAAAACTATTTTTGACATAAAGGGACACTTTTGGTTGCTATGGACAATCTACAGTTTGCAGGGAGAAAGAAACGTTTTTATTATATAAAATGACATGCATGACACAGGACAGACCACTAGGGACAAGGGGGGTGTGTTTTTTTTACATACAGTACTGTAATCTATAAGATTACAGTATACTGTATGTAAAGTGTTTGTTTACTTTTTTGAATTTGGCGCCGTTCTCCGTCCCCGTGCGTCGTAACGTCGCAGGGAACGGAGATCGGCGTCACACGGAGGCACTGTGTGAATCGAGCGAGGTCCCGCTCGCTCACACAGCGCGGTGGCATCGCTGGATCCAAGGACAAGGTAAGTAAACCATGCCTGTGGATCTAGCGAGGCAAGCCTGAGTCTGACTCGGGGTTACCGCTCGCAGCAGGAAAATCTAACCCCGAGTCAGACTCGGGAATACCGCCAGGCAGGTTAAGCGATACTATACAACTTCTCAATCTATGTTCTAATATGAACTGGGAAGATGGTAACATATGGATTACATGTCATGTGTCCAGCTTGTACTCATCTATACCACATATATTGGGATTTACAGCGGTGAAATTATTCCCGGGCCATTACAGTAAATATACTTCTATTCATAGAGAGAACATTCTTTAATGTTTCGATTATTTACTGACTCATAATTTTTTTCTTTTGATAATTTTTTTTACCTCCAGAAGTACGGGGCAGAGATAGGGGCTAGTTTTCCCCTGCCACTTGCGGATCTATATTGGTTGGTGGGAGAGGGTCTGCATTTTTGGGAGAATAAATCCATATAGGTCTGGGTTAAAATTCTACTGTCACTTTATAGATGATCTGTTGTTCATCTATACTGGTCCACCTGACAGTTTTAACAGATCCCTGGAATATTTAAATGATAATCCACTTAAAGTGGTTGTTAAGCCACTGTAATATAATCTTCCTATTCCCTTTGTATCACAAGAACATGTGTCCCTGTGCTTGTGTATCATAAAAAATCCACCGATCTGTAATGACATAAGCCCTGCTCCAGGCGCACAACTGATTGCTCTCCTCTCTTATGTCTCAGCTCACAGCTGCAGTGGGCAGGGCAGAGCCATCCTGCTGACATCAGCTGGGGAGAGGGAGGAGAGAGGAGAGGGAGAGAGTCGACAATCAGATGAGCGGTGGAAGCCATTTATACAGGTAGAGATCGGGGGAGTTTTTACATTATACATGCACAGAGACAGATGTTTTTATGGTACATAGGGGATAAGAAGATTTATGATAGGTAAGAGAGGAGCAGAAGCAGGGAGGGGAGGGGGAGTAGGACAGAGGACACAGACACAGGGAGAGCTGCAGATAGGAGAGCTGAGGCTGACTGAATCACGCAAATAGACCACGGTATCAGAGGCTTAGTAGCCACCCATGACGTGGTCTGTTTTCAGGGGGGAGGCAGCCAGGCAGGATCAGACAGTTTTAATTGGGGTATACAGGGGGCCAAATGACACAGCACAAGCACTGTGCTGTATAACATGCTTTAAGGGAACAGGATCAGTTATTTTTTTGGGAGGAGTTAACAAACACTTTAGTATAAAGTTCACGGGACAATTCAGCCATGATACTATCCCCTTCTTGGATGTCACTCTGAAGGAAAGGATGGTTGCATTACTGGCCTCTACAGGAATCCTCTGTCTGGTAATACTCTACTCCGAGCAGATTCTGGCCATCCAGATCATGTGACCAGAGGTATACCCATTGGACAATTGCTCAGGTTACAGAGGAAATGTGCGACAGGTTCAGGTCTTGGGGCTACAAAGAAGGAGTTATTAAAAGAGCTGTTAATAATAAATAAATCATTTAGACCCCTTATCGATAGTTGGTTCGATTTTTTAAGCTCTTTGCATTCTCAGAACACCACTTTACATTAGATCACCACTTAAAAAAGGGTTCCCCTTTACATTAGAGTCGACAGAGCTCCCTCTTACAGTAAGTGGAAATTTTGCAGACTCTAAGGGGGGGTCTGTGCGGACTCTGATGTAAGGGGGCTCTGTGCAGGCTCTGATGTAAGGGGGCTCTGATGTAAGGGGACTCTGATGTAAGGGGGATCTGTGCAGATTCTGATGTAAGTGGGCTCTGATGTAAGGGGGCACTGTGTGTCCTATGATGTAAGGGGGCTCTGTATGGACTCTGATGTAAGGGGGCCCTGAAGTAAGGGGGGCTCTGTGTGGACTCTGATGTAAGGGGACTCTGATGTAAGGGGGGCTCTGTGAGGACTCTGATGTAAGGTGCTCTGATGTAAGGGGGGCTCTGATGTAAGGGGGCTCTGTGCGGACAATGAGTATGGGGGGTATGTGCAGGCTCTGATGTAAGGGGGTAGGAGGAACTGGAGATCTGCACAGTGAGCAGAGAGTAAAAGGGGGGGATAATTGCAGGGACACTGTAATATAAAGGGTCCTACCTGTAAAGGGACACTGTAATCATTACAGTGCCACTTTAAAGTGCTGTCCCCATTATATCACAGTGTCCCCTGTACATTACAGTGTGGAGGACACCAACATCAGCCACCCCCGCAAATGCCTACCTATTTTTGTGGAAAATACACTGTTCACTTTGTAAGTAAAGATGTACTCTGCAATGGTGATTTATCCAAAGCTTAGTGAACATGGTGAAGCTTCCATCTGCAAAGAATACATAAGCTCTAGGGATAATTCCCTTACAGCACTTTCAAGGTGAACAGTCTACTTGCACAAATAGATCATCCCCATTGTATTCTAATTAAATTAAATACATGGGCAAAAACATACCCAGACCCTATAAATAACTTCAATTATATCTATTGACAATTATAAAACATACATTAATTTACAGAAACAAAGCAATACTCCATAAACTGGAGACATATGTAGGGAAGTGAATCATAAATTTGGGAGGAAAGACTTAACATCTTTCCTTACAAAACAGAGAATGAAAATGCCCATACTACAGTACTTGGTATCCTTGCCTTTTGTCATCATACTGAACAGCATAATCAATACAGTATACAATACATATCTTTATTTCGGAGGTTATTCTCAAAAAATAAACAGGACAGTCCCTGACATCTATAGAGTTGATCTTGGTGGTGGAGAAGGGAATTTTGGACACCTAGGTTCTGGGCCTGGAAATAACTTAAATCTGTCCTCTCCTTCATCATACCTCACCACCTTTTATTCTGACAATTCAAGGTCTGCCTCTGGTAATATCAAGTTGAAGAATACTTCAATGTGTATGTGTTACATATATTATTAATAAAATTAAATATTTGAAGCCATCTCAGGGATACAGAAAATGTTTAAGAATACTGAGTGGGTCTGTGCATAATTTAAACTAAAATGACATCAGATCCATAGTTTGGACAAATAGTTTGAAATTGTTACAGTGAAAAGAATCATCCTCTTTAGGAGGAACATGACAGTCGCTGATAAATCTTTTCCAACTTTTAGAGCATAGGGCATCTGGAGTCATAAAAGGGATATGAATATTACTAGGATGAGCTTCCAATTGAATTTTTATATGCATTTAATTAATAATTTATGATAGAAAAGTAGAAAGCTATGACCTAGAGTAATTGAAAATAAAAGCCACATACAAATTAAGTCACATTATAAACTTGAAATATTTTTGAAAGTTTATTATGATGTTAATAAAACAATGTGTTTAGAAATCTATAACTAAAAAGAAAAGATTTAGTGAATGCATATTGAAAAATGTATGCATTTACCTTCCATACTTCAAATTGTATTTATCTTTGCACTCTGTCACTATATTCATAGCAAATGGTCATTCATACTGAGGGGTTGATTTACTAATACTGGAGAATGCAAAATCTGGTGCAGCTGGGCATGGTAGCCAAGCAATCAGCTTCTATCTTTAGCTTGTTCAATTAAGTCTTGACAAAAAACCTGGAAGCTGATTAGTTTCCAGATTTTTCTACTCACCTGTGTTGGTAAATCAACCCCTCTATGTTTTAAAGTCAGGATCCCTAATACATTTATTGGTAACACCAAAAAAAATACTAATGTATTCAAAATCAACTTTATTAGTTGCTGTGCTCTCTTGTTTATTATTTAATTTGAGGTAATTTTAAGGGGTTGTTGAAGGTTCTAAGCATCCATGTGCAATAAAAATTATGTAGACATATTGGTGCAAACCCTTAACAACTCTTTTCTTATTTGCTTCAATTTCGGTCTGTTAAATATACAATTGAACGTTTATAGCGGGTGAAATAAGTATTGAATACGCCACTAGAGTTGAGCGGACACCTGGATGTTCGGGTTCGGACCCGAACCCGGACTTTGAAAAAAAAGTTCGGGTTCGGCACCGAACCCGGACTTTGACCCAAACCCCATTGAAGTCAATGGGGACCCGGACATTTGACTACAAAAATGTCTCTAAAAAACTAAGGGAAAGGGCTGGAGGGCTGCATATGGCAGCAAAATGTTGGGAAGAGCATGGCAAGTACTGGAAATAAATGTGGATAGGGAAATAACTTAAAATAACATAAACAAAATTAAAATAAAAAATATAATGATTTTTGACCTTTGAGGACGAGGTCCATACAGTTTTGTTCAAAATTATTGAACCCCCCAATGCTGTAAAGGGTTTTAGGGAATTTAGTGTACATTTGTAATTGTATTCAGAATGAAATCCTACAAGGACTTCATAAAGAACCATATGCAACTAATATGACATCAATTGGTTTTGTAATACAGTAGTAAATGCAAAATTCAAGGCAATGGGCACTGTTGAAACGCTACCTGGTCGTGGCAGAAAGAAGATGCTGACTTCGACTGCTGTGCGCTACCTGAAGCGTAGAGTGGAGAAAAGTCCCTGTGTGACTGCTGAGGAACTGAGAAAATATTTGTCAGATGTGGGTACTGAAGTTTCTGCTCAGACAATACGGCGCACACTGCGTAATGAAGGCCTCCTTGCCAGAACTCCCAGGCGCACCCCCTTGCTGTCTCCAAAGAATAAGAGTCGACTGCAGTGTGCCGAAAGTCATGTGGGCAAACCACACACGTTTTGGGATTGTGTTCTGTGGACTGATGAAACAAAATTACAACTGTTTGGGCCCATGGATCAATGCTATGTTTGGAGGAGGAAGAACAAGGCCTATGATGAAAAGAACACCTTGCCTACTGTGAAGCATGGCAGGGGGTCAATCATGCTTTGGTGCTGTTTTGCTTCTGCAGGGAAACACAGTATATCACAGGTGCACAGGTGGTGTGGCAGGTGTAGTGCTGTTGAAATACTCAGTCACCTATAGAGTGCTGACTGCCCCTATAGGAAAAATATTTCAGGAACCTCTCCCTGACTATGTACTTGACAGAAACACAGTATATCACAGGTGCACAGGTGGTGTGGCAGGTGTAGTGCTGTTGAAATACTCAGTCACCTATAGAGTGCTGACTGCCCCTATAGGAAAAATATTTCAGGAACCTCTCCCTGACTATGTACTTGACAGAAACACAGTATATCACAGGTGCACAGGTGGTGTGGTGTAGTGCTGTTGAAATACTCAGTCACCTATAGAGTGCTGACTGCCCCTATAGGAAAATATTTCAGGAACCTCTCCCTGACTATGTACTTGACAGAAACACAGTATATCACAGGTGCACAGGTGGTGTGGCAGGTGTAGTGCTGTTTAAATACTCAGTCACCTATAGAGTGCTAACTGCCCCTATAGGAAAAATATTTCAGGAACCTCTCCCTGACTATGTACTTGACAGAAACACAGTATATCACAGGTGCACAGGTGGTGTGGCAGGTGTACTGCTGTTGAAATACTCAGTCACCTATAGAGTGCTGACTGCCCCTATAGGAAAAATATTTCAGGAACCTGTCCCTGACTATGTACTTGACAAAAACACAGTATATCACAGGTGCACAGGTGGTGTGGCAGGTGCAGTGCTGTTGAAATATTCAGAGTCACCTATAGATTTCAAACTGCCCCTATAGCTGAACAAAATTCCTAAACTATATGAAGCACAGCAGATGTCACAGGAATAGAGTGCTTGTTGATATTTCTGGAGCAGCATACACCTAAAACTGCCCCTAAGAAGATTCAGCAGCCTTTCCCTCACATAAGTGAAGCAGTGACAACGAGCCAGATGCCATAAGATGATGCAGATATCAAAGAAATAAAGTGTGTTTCTTGATATTTCTGGAGCAGCATAGCAGCATAGACCTAACACTGTCCCTGAGCAGATTCAGCAGCCTTTCCCTCACATAAGTGAAGCACAGTGACAACGAGCCAGATACACCTAAGACTTTCCCTAAGCAGCAGATTCCAGCAGCCTTTCCCTATCATGAGTGAAGCATAGTGACGATCTGTGCTGTGTGCCTCTATCTAAAATAGAGACTGGTCACATGATGGGTCACATGCTGCACTGGCCAATCACAGCCATGCCATAAGTAGGCATGGCTGTGATCAGTTCCCAGTCACAGTAGTAACACGAATGGCGATTGGCTGCCGTGCAGTGCGCCAAAACATACCCGAACTCCGAACCCGGACTTTTTCCAATTGTTCGGGTCCGGTTTCGGGAAAAACCCAAAGTCCGTACCGAACCCGAACTTTACAGTTCGGTTTCGCTCAACCCTATACGCCACCATTTTTCTAGGTAAGTATATTTATAAAGGTGCTTTTGACATGAAATGTTCACCACATGTCAGTAACAGCCCATGCAAACCATACATACAAAGAAACCAAAACAAATACGTTCAGAAATTAAGTTATGTGTAATAAAATTAAACGACACAGGGAAAATAGTATTGAACACATGAAGAAAATGAGGTGCAAAAAGACATGGAAAGTCAACACACCAGCTGAAATCTATTAGTAATTAGAAAGCAACCTTGCCCCTTGTCAGTGCAAATGAACATCAGCCGATTCAGTCTCAACTGATGGCCTTTAAAAAGATGTCTCATTACCAAAGTGTCCCACAAGGAACGTCTTGTAAAAGGTAAAAGCAAAGAGCTCTCTCAAAACCTTTGTAATCTTATTGTTGCAAAACATACTGATGGCATTTGTTACAGTAGGATTTCTAAACCTCTAGTGAGCAATATTGGGGCCATATTCTGGAAGTGGAAGAACATAATTTCACCATAAACTGGCTATGGCCAGTTGCTCCTCGCAAGATTTCTGAAAGAGGAAAATTATTATCGGAAGAGTTGTCCAAGAGCCAAGGACCACTTGTGGAGAGCGTAAGAAAGACCTGGAATTAGCGGGTACAATTGTTTCAAAGTAATGGAAAATTGAGATTAAAATTGCGCAAACCAATGCAATAAATTCTGACACAATCATCCTGATATCAAGAATTCACGTTGAAACTTCAGACTTCTTATTCAATGTTGACTGATAAGGAGGGCCGCTTACCAGTTAAGGTGGATCTCCAGTAATAGAGATCAAATGGGCTCAGTAATATGTCTGATCATGGGTGTTCCTTCCAAGGTACCTCCGGAACTGATGTTACACTCACTCAGGGATAGGTTGGACTGACCGTGGATATTCCTCCTAATAGACCTCCTGAACCAGTATTTCTCCCGAGTGGACTGCTATTGTATGCAATGTTTTCCACACAGCATTACCCGATCCTCCTATGTGTCTTCCAAACTCAGATTCATTTACCAGCTAAAGAGAAGAAGGAGAGACTTCATGGTGCAGTATTTCCTTTAAAGAATTTATTGCAAAACTTCCATAAAACACTGACATTCAAAGGCAATGAAACAATTTTCAAACAGCCGCGGCTCAAGCCAGCCAGCTAAAGGGTAGTGACGTCATAGACTAGTGCTCCACCCGAAGCGGTTCCCCATACAAGGCTTCAACTGGGAACCTCCGTTTACCTGGTAATTGCACCTCGGTCATGCAATGCTGTACATAAACAAAATTTGTGTCCTTTTTTTCCCCACAAATAGAGCGATATAAAATAAAAAATACCCCAAAAAGCATTCAGTCACATGTTATAGGTAAAAAAAGGCAATACGTGTATATTTATTGGTTTGTGCAAAAGTTATAGCGTCTACAAACTAAGGTACATTTTCTGAAATTTACGCAGCTTTTCCTTTATGACTGCCTATCTAATTTCTTGAGGTGCTAAAACAGCAGGGCAGTACAAACCCCCTCCCCCCAAATGACCCCATTTTGTAAAGTAGACACCCCAAGGAATTTGCTACGAGGCTTGTTGAGCACATTGAATATTACATTTTTTTGTCATAAGTGATTGAAAAATTATTAAAAAAATACATAAATTACACAAAGTTGTCATTGAAATTATATATTGTGCAAACATGCCATGGGCATATGTGAAATTACACCCCAAAATGCATTCCAAAATGGGGTCATTTGGGGGGGGGGGTTGTGTTATCTTGACATTTCAGTGCCGCCGAAACTGTGATAGGGAGTAAGGAGTAAAATCACCATTTTACACCCTTAGAAAGCCACTGCTTGGTTTTTGGGGTCCTTACGTGGCAAATGCAGTTTTCGCGGGTCCTGTACAGGGATACCACACATATGATATCCCTGTACTCAGGAGAAGCAGCAGAATGTATTTTGGGGTGTAATTTCACATATGACCATGGCATGTTTGGGCAATATATCATTCAGTGACAACTTTGTGAAAAAATAAATAAATTGGCTGGGATTCACATACATCGGCGCATCTTTCTGCCAGTGTAGCGCATCTCATATCCCCTACGCCGACGTAACACAGAGAGGCAAGCACAGTATTCACAAAGCACTTGCTCCCAATGTTGCGCCGGCGTAACGTAATTTCGTAGGTTTAAGCCGGCCTAATTCAAAGTTGGTGGAAGTGGGCGTGATATATTTAAATTAATCGTGACCCCATGCAAATGATGGGCCAAACGAACGGCGCATGCGCGCGCATGCTCAGAATCACGTCGAATATACTCCCTAAGATACGACGGCTCAATGCCTACGACGTGAACGTAACCTACGCCCAGCCCCATTCACGTACTACTACGTAAACAACGTAAAATACGACGGCTGTTCCCTGGTCCATACCTTTACATGACTTATACCTGCTTTATGAGGCTTAACTTTACGCCGGACGTGCGACTTATGTAAACCATGTATATTAATGCGCCGTGAATCGGCGTATCGCACTCATTTGCATATTTGCAATGAGGCGGCCAGTGTAAATATGCGCCCAAAATACGCTGGTGTAGGAAAGTTACGTCGGTCGGAGGAAGCCTATTTTCAGGCGTATCTAGGTCTATGGGTACGGCGCATAAATAAGATGGCGCACATTTACACTTATGCGGCGTATCTCGAGATACGTTGGCGTAAGTGCTACGTGAATCTGGGCCAGAATTGTAATTTTCCCGATATGTGTGGCAGAATATAAAACATTCCATGGACTCAACATGCCTCTCAGCATATAGCTTGGGGTGTCTACTTTCCAAAATGGGGTCATTTTTTTGGGGGGGGGTTGAGCTATCTGGGCATTTCATGGCTTCAGAAACTGTGATAGGTTGTGAGGAGTGAAATCAAAAATGTATGCCATTAGAAAGCCTGAAGGCGGTGCTTGGTTTTCGGGGTCCTGTACGTGACTAGACTACCAAAAAAAACAAACATGTGGTATCCCCGTATTTAGGAGAAGCAGCAAAATGTATTTAGGGGTATAATTTCACATATGCCCATGGCATGTTTGAGCAATATATCATTTAGTGACAACTTTCTGAAATAAAAAATGTATTGTAATTTTCCCAAAACTTGTGATAAAATATTCCAACATGACTATAAGCAATAGCTTGGGGTGTCTACTTTCCAAAAAGGGGTCATTTGGGGGGGTTGACCTGTCCTGGTATTTTATGTACATTGGAAGCATATGTCACACATAACCCACTCTGCTAACCAGGGTTCTGTGCTAGGACCAATCCTATTTAATTTGTTCATAAATGACCTGGAGGATGGGGAGGATGGGGTAAAATGTTCAATATCTGTATTTGCAGATGATACTAAGCTAAGCAGGGCAATAACTTCTCCGCAGGATGTGGAAACCTTGCAAGAAGATCTGAACAAATTAGTAGTGGTAGTGAGCAACTACTTGGCAAATGAGGTTTAATCGATTGGCGACCAGCCGCCGTCATTATACTACGGCAGGTCGGCACAATCCATCGTAGCTGTACGTCAGTCCCTTTAAGCAGGATAGCAGGCACGCATGGCCACTGCATTGCAGGGGTGCTAATGCTCATGACCGGCGGTCGCAATGACTGCCAGCCACAAGCGATCATGGGCATGAGAAGCAGAACAGGGACGTGCGTGTGTAAACACACAAATCCATGTTCTGTTCTGTGAGGAGAGAGAGATCATGAGTACCTAATAACTAGGAACCACAATCTCTCATCTCCTATAGTCAGTCCCCTCCCCCCACAGTTAGAACACACAGTCAGGGAACACATTTAACACCTTGATCACCCCCTAGTGTTAACCCCTTCCCTGTCAGTGACATTTAAACAGTAATCAGTGCATTTCTATAGCACTGATAGCTGTATAAATGCCAATGGTCCCAAAAATGTGTCAAAAGTGTCCGATTACCACCATTACTAGTAAAAAAAATAAAAATAAAAATGCCATAAATCTATCCCCTTTTTTGTAGACGCTATAATTTTTGCGCAAACTAATCAATATACCCTTATTGTGATTTTTATTACCAAAAATATGTAGAAGAATACATATCGGCCTAAATTGTGGGAAAAAATAGCTTTTTAAAAAAAAATGGGCATATTTGTTATAACAAAAAGTACAACATTTTGTGTTTTTTTTCAAAATTGTTGCTCTTTTTTTGTTTATAGCGCAAAAAATAAAACCACAGAGATGATCAAATACCACCAAAAGAAATCTCTATTTGTGGAAAAAAAAGGATGTCAATTTTGTTTGGGTACATCGTCGCATGACTGAGCAATTGTCAGTTAAAGTGATGCAGTGCCGTATCACAAAAATGGCCCGCTCATTGAGCAGCCAAGTGGTTAATGTAGAAAAATTTAAAATAATGCATTTGGGTGTCAAAAATATAAAAGTAATCTATTCACTTGGGGGAGAACCTCTGGGGAAATCTTGGATGGAAAAGGACCTAGGGGTTCTAGTAGATGATAAGCTTTTCTATTATTTATTTTGCTTTTTTATTTTATTTTTACACTGTTCGTCTAATTTTTTTAATCATTTTTATTGCTATCACAGGGAATGTAAATATGCCCTTAGATAGCAATAGGTAGTGACAGGTACTTATTTAAAAAAAATGGGGTCTATTAGACTCTAGATACTGTATCTCCTCTGCCCTCAAAGCATCTTACCACACCAAGATCGGTGTGATAAGATGCTTTCCCAATTTCCCAATGGAGGAGGGATAGGCCCAGGTAGGTCTTAAATTCAAAAACCACAATACAGTAAGTCTCCAATCTCTAGCAAGGGTCAACTGGGGATTAGCGGCGATGAATTGACCAGCATACAAATTTCTTTGATCCACAATAGTTCTGTAGAGATCTTCCGTGAAACACAGTGAATAAAAATAAACTGTAAAATGAACTGCTTCCACCTGAATTCTGGGTTGGATAGTGAATGGGGGAAGAAGGAGAAGAAAGGGGGCACATCGCGTGATTCCGTATAAAAACAATTTAATTAAAGCATAAAACAATCCACACGTGTTCGTCACGTCACGTGACTTCATCAGGGGATGAAGTCACGTGACGTGACGAACACGTGTGGGACACTAAGCACTGGCAGCAGCACCTGACGGACGGTAAACGAGCGCGGCGCTCGTAGGATATGTAACCGATACCAGACTGCTACATGTGAGTCTTTTAAGATTGTTTTATGCTTTAATTAAATTGTTTTTATACGGAATCACGCGATGTGCCCCCTTTCTTCTCCTTCCTCCACCCCCTCTGCCTTCGCATGAGCCATCTGCTCCGCGGACATCTAGGGAAGAAAAGTTGTGCAGGAGAATTTAGGGAGACGAGCTTGGCGCTCGTGGAGACAAGCACTCCATTTCTACACAGCGTGTACAGTAAGTTGTGTGAGTTTCCATCCACCTTATACAGAGCTCCCCCTTTGTTTTATTTATGTGATACCAGCATCACGCCACATCTTTATTATTATATATTTTCCATACATGACCAACTACTGAGACTCACCAGGAAGATCCCCACCAAATGAAAGGCCAGAGCACCCATTTTTGGGGTTGTTGAATGATAACCAGGAGGTAAGCTGCTTGGATCACTAACGGTGTGGGCGCACTTGTTTGGATTTGATTTTCCCGCACATCTTCATTCATTTGGATTTGATTTTCATCTTCATTCATCATTGGCTTTGGAACTTTATTTTTGATTATTTACTCAGTATGCTTTCTTGCAACAGCACTTTTTGGAATTTGATTTTGGTTCTTTTTTTTCATCTAACTTGGGACTGTCAGATATATGTACTGTAGTTTTTTTCTCAGTCCTCTTCAGTGATATGCACAGTTTTGTCTAGTTTATGTTGATTTAATCACCACTTTGCAACTGCACCTCTACCATTTTTGTGATTTCATTACTGCTCCAGAGACCCACCTGACTTCAACCCCCTCCCCCTTTAACCTTAATTCCCCCCCCCCCCCTCACCTTCCCCTCACCTTCCTCTCTCCCCTGCCCACAGTGGTAATCATTCACAGCGCAGACATCATCACCTTTTGCATATTTTTAATTAATTCAATGATGCTCTGACAGTGTAGAAGAATGGACCTAAATCACACCTGAGAAATGCATGCGACTAGTATCTCCATACAGGTGGCGTCTTGAAGCTGTCATTACCAAGAAAGGATTTCGTATATATTTTAGTTAGCATGTTTAATACTTTTTATCTTTGTCATTCCATTTTACTACACATAACTTAATTTCTGAACTTATTTTTTTTTTGCATGTATGGATTGCATGGGTGACGTGTTTAATACCTATTTTACACTGTATATTGTATCTGTTCAATAACAAATACCTGTTGATCCTGTCAGTAATCTTGTAAGATGATAGTTTCCTGTGCTTCTTAACCGCAGAAGGCACAACACCCCACTTATCCACAATAAAGTGTAGATGTCTGTCCATTTGCCCATCAGCAGTGTATCTTTTGCCCATCAGCAGTGTACCTATCGCCCATCAGTGCTATCAGTGCACCTAACTCCCATAAGCAGTGTACCTTTCATCCATCAGTGCACCTGTCACCCATCAGCAGTGCACCTGTTGCCCATCAATCCCTATTAGTGCACCTGTTGCCCATCAGCAGTGTACCTATCACCCATCAGTGCACCTATCTTCCATAAGCAGTGTACCTTTCATCCATCAATGCACCTGTCACCCATCAGCAGTGTATCTGTAGCCCATCAGTGCACCTGTTACCCATCAGCAGTGCACCTGTTGCCATAGGGGGGTGGGATCTGGGGGCCCCCTTTGTTAAAAAGGTCTTCCAGATTCCGATAAGCCCCCCGCATGCAGACCCCCACAACCAGCAGGCAAGGGTTGTGGGGATTAGGCCCTTGTCCCCATCAACATGGGGACATGGTGCTTTGAGGGGTCACAGACCCCTAAAGCATCCTCCCCCATGTTGAGGGCATGTGGCCTGGTACGGTTCAGGGGGGGCGCTCTCTCGTCCCCCCTCTTTTCCTGCAGCCTGCCAGGTTGAGTGCTCGGATAAAGGGTCTGGTATGGATATTTGGGGGGAACCCCACATAATTTTTTTTTAATTTGGGGCGGGGTTCCCCTTAATATCCATACCAGACCTGAAGGGCCTGGTAATTGAATTTGGGGGGACCCCCACGCATTTATTTTATTTTTTATCAATGACTTTTCTCTGTATTGCCAGTAGTGGTTTTAAATGACTTTTTTTCCTTCAGAAATTACACTTTGTGCATGGACAGTTCTAAGCTTGGGAAACAAGCGCTGCTTTACATGCATACTATACACACCCCCTAGGTTTAAAAGAATATATCACTTTTATTGTTTCACATTAAGAATTATTAAAATCACTGCTCCCGAAAAAAACGCAGTTTAAAAAAAAAATAATGCATTGATACATGTCCCATGGAGCAGGACCCAGGTCCCGAAAACACTTTTTATGACAATAACTTGAATATAAGCCTTTAAAATTAACACTTTAGATTTCTCCCATAGACTTTTACAGGGTGTTCCTGGCTTTTTGAATTTGCCGCGAACACCCAAAATAGTTCGCTGTTCGGCGAACAGACAATGGTCGAGTCGAACATGAGTTCGACTTGAACTCGAAGCTCATCCTCAATGTCTACCTTGATCATTTCTATACCAGTCTGCCCCTTTTCCACCACCTGTACAGCGAGAAAACCTTGGCCTGCGGTACCACCTGAAAAAATAAGAAAAGGCTTCCCACAAAATGTTGTGACCACAAGACTACAAAGGGGGGAAATAAGCAAGTCTGAGGAACAAGAAAGTGCTGGCAGTGAACTGAAAGGATAAGATGCGTACATCCTGTCCACTATCCACAATGACACCTCAGTGTAAATTTCCAGAAGACACAGTCCCATCCAATAGCCCGCTTGCATCTAAGATTATAACCTCTACATGGGGGGGGGGTAGCGATCTGATGCTACTGCTCTATTTAGCTACAAGAAGGTCCAGTTTCTGGTGTAAAATAATTGCAATTTATCTGATTCATTTGGTCATTTATATTGCTTATGCCACCTACAAAACTCAAATTCTCGGAAAGACCCACTACCTTCCACAACTTTATAGAAAAAATCATCACGTCCCTCATTTACCAGCAAGGACCCCACCAGAAAACAGACACTCTGATTCTGTGAGCAGACTTTGCGAGCACCATTACCCTGAGAGCATTCCACCAACAGAAGCAGGCCGAAGACATAAAAAAAAATGTTGATAAAGCAGCAGAGGGGTAGTTAGAAGATACACCAGTTTTCATTGTCCAAAATGTCCCTGTGCATCGGAGACTGCTTCCGACATTTTCAGCTGACATTTATAGCCCTTTTTTCAGCAGCCTGACATTTCCCTGTTTCAATATCTGTGCTGATAATTTGCCTGCTGCCTCAACCAACCATGCCATTGCCTTCCTTGTGAACTGACACATGTCTGTTTATTAACTATGCCTCTGTCTGCCATCTGCATTATCAACCATGTTTATACCTTCCACCTGAACTGACCCTGGTCTGTTTATTGACTATGCTTTTGCCTACTATCTGGATTGTTTATCAACCATGTTTCTGTTTTCTACCTGCACTGACCTCAGCCTGTTAACCTATCATGTTTTTTGCCTGCCGCTTGGACTGATCTATTGCCCGGTTACTGTATTAGTGGGATTCAAGATAACACTGAGATTTGGGTGGGAAGAAGCCTCTACCCTTGTTCCTATATTTTCCTGACCGAGACCCTAAGCTTGTTGTTCCTGCCTGCTGCCTGGGTCAATACTTAGATTGTGCTGACCATATCTCTGCCTGCTGCCTGTAATGACCCAGGACTTTTTATGGACTGTGTTTTTGCCTGCTGCCTGGACCAATACTTTGGCTGCGCTGACCATATCTCTGCCTGCACTGACCCAGGACTTTTTATATACCATGTTCCTGCCTGTTGCTTGGACCAATACTTCGGATGTAGTGACCATATCTCTGCCTGCTGCCTGTACTGACTATGTACAGTATTCCTGCCTGCTGCCTCGATGATTCCATTCACTGTTGCTAACCACATCCCTGACTGTTGCCTGGACCATTGATCTACTCTGTGGACAACTGCATTACTAAGCCCGAGGTAATATTTTGTTTACCCTTTGTACAGCAGAATGTATTTTGGAATGTAATTCTTGGCATGTGCATGCTATGTGTAGAAATATGAAGGGCCTTCAAAAAATTTGATAGGTTGTGCTGAAATTCGATGTGCATTTATGTTCCTAGAACACCTGACAGTGCTATGTGGCTAGGCTGTAACAAAAAGTTTAATTTTCTTTCCACATTTTCCAAAAACTTGTGGGAAAAATTACAAAAAAAGACTCATTATGCCTCATAGAATATATGTTGGGGTGTTTGCTTTCCAAAATGGGGTCGTTTTGTGGGTAATTCCACTGTCCTAGTGCTCTCTGGCCTATGTAATAGGTAATCAGGAAATTAGATATGTAATTTATGGGCCAGATCCACAAAGAGGCGGCGTAACGTAAAAATTCCCATTTAAGTTACACTGCCTTAAAATTTCTACCTAAGTGCCCGATCCACAAAGCACTTACCTAGAAATTTTCGGCTGTGTAACTTAAATTCCGCCGGTGCAAATCGTTCCTCTTCAAATGGGGGCGATTCCCATTTAAATTAGGCGCGCTCCCGCGCCGGCCGTACTGCGCATGCTCGTGATGTCATTTTCCCGACGTGCATAGCGCAAAATTACGTTATGCCGAGCTTTGTGGATCGCGCCAGGTCAATAAAGTTGCGTCGGGGAAAAAAAAAAGATACGGCGAAAAAAAAAAAATTTAAAACAAAAAAAAACCCCGTCGCTGGACAGAAGGGTCTGCTTTTACAAGGTGTAAACAGTTTACACTTTGTAAAAGCAGCCCTAATTTTACGATTGCAAACTAAAACTTACGGAGAAAAAACGAAGCTGAAAAGCTTAGTGGATCTCCGTAAGTGCTAATTTGCATACCCGAGGCGGCATTTCGACGCGAAATGCCCCCAGCGGCGGATGCGGTACTGCATCCTAAGATCCGGCAGTGTAAGTCCCTTACACATGTCGGATCTTCTGTCTATCTCTTGGAAACTGATTCTGTGGATCAGTTCCAAAGATAGAAACAGGGATACGACGGTGTATCAGTAGATACGCCGGCGTATCCCTTTTGAGGATCTGGCCCTATGTCCCTAGAATGCCTGAAGGTGCTACTTGGATGTTGGGCCTCTGTATGTGACCAGACAGGAAATTTCTCACACATGTGGTATTGCCATTCTCAGGAGGAGTAGCAGAATGTATTTTGGTATGTAATTCTTGATATGTACATTCTATCTGTTAGGAAAAATGCCATGTGGAAAAAATGCCATGTTCAAAGGACTCATTAAGCCACACAGAATATACCTTGGAGTGTTTGCTTCCCAAAATGTGGTAGTTTTGTTGGTAATTTCCTAGAACATCTGACGGTGCTACTTGGTTGTTGGTACTGTGTATGTGTCCAGGCTGTGTGAAAGTCTCAGCAGAATGTATTTTAGGGTGTAATTTTTGCTATGTACATGCTATGTGTTCGAAATACCGTATATACCGTATATACTCAAGTATAAGCCGAGTTTTTCAGCCCTTTTTTTTGTGCTGAAAAAGCCCCCCTCAGCTTATACTCGAGTCACCTTTTTGTGCCTGATCTCCCCAGAATTTGGGGACCCGGTACCGGCCGGCCGTAGGTCCTCTGGACCCCAAACTTGGCACACATGTAGCCCCACTCTTGCTCTACAAGTGTGCAAAGGTTGTTGTCTGGGGGACCTACGACCAGGAAGCAACGATTTTTTAAAGCCGGGCACCCCTTCCATAGACTCATATGTTAAACGGTTATTTCTCTGGTGACTTTGGGGACCCGGTACCGGCATGTTGTAGGTCCCCTGGACCTGGCACACATGTAGCCCCATTTCTCCTCTACAAGTGTGCAAAGTTTGTTGTCTGGGGGACCTATGGCTGGGGAGAACCTATTTTTCAAAGCCGGGCACACCTTCCATAGACTCCCATGTTAAACGTCAGTCGAGGCATGGGCATTATGAGGCATGGGCACAGTGAGGCATGGACACAGTGAGGCATGGGCACAGTGAGGCATGGGCACAGTGAGGCATGGACACAGTGAGACATGCACATGGACACAATGAGGCAAAGTGAGGCACAGTGAGGCATGCAGATGGACACCCTAGGCTTATACTCGAGTCAATACGTTTTCCCATTTTCTTGTTGTAAAATTAGGTGCCTCAGCTTATATTTGGGTCGGCTTATACTCGAGTATATACATATCTTATAAATGGATAACTTTGTGTAAAAAAAAAATGTTTTAATTTTCTTTCCACAATTTCCAAAAACGTGTACTTTTTTTTAAAAGACTCATCATGCTTCATAGGTTATACGTTGGGGTGTTTGTTTCCAAAATGGCATCATTTTGTGGGTGTTTCCATTTTCCTGGTGCTCCAGGGCCTTCAAAAGTGAGAAAGGTTGTCAAAATGATTTAAGTGCTTAAATGATCTAAAGGTGGAGGCAGGCATTCAGATCATGTGACTGATCTGACTGGCTGTCACATTGGTCACAAGATCAGAATTATCCATTTACAGATATGCATCAAGAGCTTTTCCAATTTCACTTTAGTTACTGTATTGTGAGCGTGCAATGAGCCTGCTCTCAGCCAAGTAAACAGTACCTTGAGGTCATATATATATATATATATATATATATATATATATATATATATATATATATAGTAGCTCAGCGTTAAAGCCCACCCGCTGAGAGCACACATGTGTGTATAGCTGGCGGGAAGAGGTTAAATTAAACAAAGTAAGTCCTGCTACGGCCAGCCATAGATGGCCGGTTCAACAGGAGCCAGTCAAAATTCGAGCCGTGTGTGAGCAGGTTTAATGTACCAAGGGTACAACCAGCCTGCCAGGTTCACTTGCAATTATCGCTAGCAGTTGCTATAGTTGCTAGCTAATTGTCTTCTCCTGGTGGGGGTGGCTTCCCCACCCACTCCCGCCTCCCTGCCAGGAGCAGACATTTGCTCAGCATGAGGGATTCCCCTGCCAGCATGGTCTGTGTTGATGGGGGAATCATGCAAATTTCTTTCTTACAACCTGAGGTTGCAGGAAAGAAATTTGCACCATCTATGGATTGCCTAAGTCACATTCAAATTTATCAGCAGTGCATAATTTGGAATGTGGTTTCTCACTTGAGGGTACCAAATCTGTGCTCTAAAATTGGTTCCTTAGCCTCTACTTAGCCTATTGTTAAAACATTTTGTTGTTATGGAGTTAATCATTTCTATAAATGATGTAAAACAAATATAGTATAAATAATACAGCTGCTTAAAAGTCATACAATATGACTGTTAAACCTGATGGCATATCCAAAAAGATATTTACAGGTATGAGTTGGTCATTAACTAATAATTTTGACTGGCTTTGGCAAAACTCAAACTTTAGGGCATGGATGACCTCAAGGGACCATTATGCATAGGCGAGATCTGTAGACCAAGATGTTAACTTCAATCCAATAAACTTTTATTCCCCTGAAGTAAAGAGCTTCACTGCAGTTCAAAGTATATGTATACTCAGATAACACACTTATGCTTATGATATTGAAAACATCCTTTTACTTAGCTAGATATTACCTAACATCTAACTAACAATTATTGTGTATACAATACCTACTCCAGCTAATGAAACACAAGCCACATAAATCAATGAATGAATTATTGTAATCATGCTCTGCACTGCACACTCCATAACTGTATTATATTTGTGATTTGTGTACAAATGTATTAATATGTAATTGTTTATTCTACTGCTTATCATGCAAGTGCTTTATTTATTTCTTGTTGTTATGGAAATCAGATCTTTTTTCAAATTTTTTACCAAAATTGTCTTATTTAACAGCATAACAATTATAATTTGTTTATTTCCATGTATAACAGAATAACACCTTTCAAACATTGTGTTTAAATTTTAATTATAAGCAACACTGAGACAACAATTATACTTGTTTGACAGAACTCTTAACATATTTACAGTGCAATTTAGCTAAATGAAAATTCCACATGGACCTATTAAATTTAAATATGTTCATGTGTTTTCAAAGCAGAATATGAATGATTAGAGCTCAACTTTTAATTCTAAGCTATTAACAAATTACCTTTGGCAGTGTGCAATTGGCTTCAAATAATCATACCGTACTGTACGTGTAAACCCCTAAAGGCTCTAACATAGATTACTTCACTTTTAATCCTTTATAGCATTTCTTTCCCTAGGTATGAAATATTAGATGCTAGAAATAATGTAATCGTTGGAATTAATTGTTTAAAGCCACATTTTTGGCTTCTTAAGCTCACAGGGTATTATCACTACTCATACTAAACATTATCCTTAAGGCTGCAGGGTCTGGGCCTGTGCTGTAGAATTGCAGTGCCTATAATCCTCAGTGTTCAATAATTCCCACCTTCACTAAAACAATGCACTAAAATGTGATGAAGCTCGGCTGACAGATAGTGGCCTTGTCTGACATTTTCAGGTGCATTCCTCAACCCAGACTTAATAGCTACAATAAAGTGCAATCAGTAATAGTAAAGATTTAAAGTTTTCCTAAAATGGCTCATGCTGATGATCCTTATAACCTGTATGTGTTAGTTAAAATGTTTAGCTACAGTATTTTGTGCTGTGATGCACCTTGCTTAACCACTATACACTGGGTAAAATTATATTATTGTAGTAATAATAAAAAAATGCCACTGAAAATGTTCATAAAAGAAAAGTACAAATCTTAGATGCACATAGATGTACAAGATATGCATACTTTATTATGATTTTTAGTGTACTGTTCTCTGTATAGAACATAGTGACATTTCTAGTTATTAAAGTATATGACAATTTTAACCACTTAAAGTGATACTATATATTCGATAAAAATAATAACAAACACGTCACGTCATACCTACCTCCACTGTGCAGTTCGTTTTGCACATAGTGGCCCCCGAACATTCTCTTCTGGGGTCCCACGGCAGCTCTCATCACTCCTCCCCGCATCAGATATCTCCCGCTCTGGTTAGCCGCCAAATGAAGAACCCCACGCCGCCCCTGGCGCCCGCGTAATTGGATTTGATTGACAGCAGAGGGAGCCAATGGCTCCGAGAACACGTTGAGAGAGCGACGGCGGGATCACGCCCACGGAAATTCGGGGCTCAGGTAAGTAAAAGGGGGGGGGGGGCTGGACACTGCAAGTTGTTTTTTTTACCTTAATGCATTGGATGCATTAAGGTGAAAAAACACAAAAGTTTACAACCCCGTTAAGGATCAAGCCTCTTTCTGAGATTTGTTGTTTACAAGTTAAAAAAAAAAATTTGCTAGAAAATTACTTAGAACCCCCAAACATTATATTTTTTTCTAACACCCTAGAGAATAAAATGGTGGTTTTTGCAATACTTTATGTCACACCGTATTTGCGCAGCGGTCTTACAAGCACACTTTTTGGGGAAGAAATACACTTGTTTTTTAATAAAAACATTAGACAACAGTAAAGTAAACCCATTTTTTTTTATAATGTGAAGGATATCGCGGCAATACCTCAGATGTGTGGTTTGAACACCGTTTTCATATGGGGGCGTTGCTCACGTATGCGCTCACTTCTGCACGTGAGCTCGGAAGGACGGGCCGCACTTAAAAACATTTTTTCTTATTTATTTTACCTTTTATTTTTATTTTTTTCACTGTT
This sequence comes from Rana temporaria, assembly GCF_905171775.1. Lineage (NCBI taxonomy): Eukaryota > Metazoa > Chordata > Amphibia > Anura > Ranidae > Rana > Rana temporaria. Next base: position 249,451,339 of record NC_053493.1, on the reverse strand, counting down.
CTTTTTAAAAAAGTGTCACTTTTATTCCTATTACAAGGAATGTAAACATCCCTTGTAATAGAAGAAAATCATGACCGGACAATATGAGATCTGGGGTCAAAAAGACCTCAGATCTCATATTAACACTAAAATGCAATAACAAAAAAAAATTAAAAATGTCCCTTTATGGGCAAAAGTGACGTTTTGACAACACTTCTGCCCTGTGAAGGTATGAAGACGGGTGTGGGCCATCTTCCCCTCACTCGTCTCCATACCCAGCCAACAGAAGGACCCAATCGGCTCCGGTAAGCAGTGGAGGGCGTGGGAGAGCGGCGGGAGGGTGGCCCTCTCCCATCGCCGATAAAAGTGATCTTGCGGTGAATCTACTGCAGAGACCACTATTATCGGAAAACTTTACCGCCCGCTGAAGAAGAGGATACTGGGGTTATGGCAGCTAGCTGCTGCCATGACAAAGATGTCCCTCTTCAAACAGCTGACGTATATCGGCGTGAGGCGGTCCGGAAGTGGTGAATTAGCACTTTGATATGTAAAGCTGGCCATACATAGTTAATTTTTTTGTTTGACCAGTGGGGTGAACAAAAACAATCAAGATGAATGGGAGAATCCTCCCCAGTGCACTGTTGTATTCTGACAATGAGAAGACTCCCTTGCTATCAGAATACACTAATTAGTGCTGCAGACATTGACTACCACTACTACCATAACCCACCACCATATCTTTTATCTGACAGGGTGGTTGATCAGTAGATCAACTTCTGTTCAACTGCAGTGGCCACACATGGATCATAATGCAGCCTGTCCCTGCTGAACCAGTCAAAAGTCGATCCATCTATAGGCACTGTTATTTATTTCAGGTGCTATCAATTTACACAGCGCTTTACATATATATTTCACATTCATATTAGTCCCTACCATCACGTTTCTAAAGATTCTTACTCACATTCATACATTCACATACTAGGGTCAATTTAGCCAAGAGCCAATTAACCTACCAGCATGTCTTTGGAGTGTGGGAGAAAACTGGAGTCTCCAGAGGAAACTCACGCCGGCACAGGGAGAACATACAAACTCCGGGCAGATAGCCACTGTGTTGCCCGCTTTAATACTTTAACCCCTTCATGTCTACGGGTAAAACAAATATTAATGTCTAAGCACAATTTTGCAACTTTGACATGTGTGAGTAAAACCAAACACATCGTAACTACTTTGCACATCCAGATGGATTATACTATGTTTTTTTGGGGACAAATTGAGCTGTCATTTGGTGGTAATGGTAATGGATATTTCCTGTTTTTTTTTTTTTTTTTTTTTAGCTTTATATTTCTTGCTACTACCATAACCTACCACCAAAGATCAACTTGAAATACATTTTCCTGCTACCGACAATCGCAACGATACCACATACTTTATATATATGTTAGTTGTTGTATGTACCCATAGTACAGCTCAGAAACAATAGTGCACATTTTGTTTTGTTTTTATCCTACCTAAAACACACTGGCCCAGATTCTCGTACATGGGTGTAAAACTGTGCGGGCGTAACGTATCTGGTTTACGTTACGCCGCCGCAAGTTTTACAGGCAAGTGCTTTATTCACAAAGAACTTGCCTGTAAAGTTGCGGCGGCATAGCGTAAATCACCCGGCGCAAGCCTGACTTATTCAGATTAGCCAGGTAGGGGGCGTAGAGCATTTAAATTAGGTGCGTTCCCGCGCCGAATGTTCTGCGCATGCGCCGTCCGGAAAATATCCCAGGGTGCATTGCTCCAAATGACGTCGCAAGGACGTCATTGGTTTCGACGTGAACGTAAATGGCGTCCAGCCCCATTCACGGACGACTTACGCAAACAACGTAAATTTGAAAATTTCGACGCAGGAACGACGGCCATACTTAACATTGGTTGCCCCTCATATAGCAGGGGCAACTTTACGCGGTGCAAATCTAACGTAAACGTCGTAACTTCACTGCGTCGACCGTGCGTACGTTCGGGAATTCGCGTATTTTGCTAATTTGCATACTCAACGGTGAAAACGACGGAGGCGACACCTAGTGGCAAAAAAAAAATTGCATTTAAGATCCGACAGCGTAAGAGCCTTACCCCTGTCAGATCTAATGGATATCTATGCGTAACTGATTCTAAGAATCAGTCGCATAGATATGACAGCCCAGATTAGGACTTACGATGGCGTACATTGCGTTGCGCTGTTGTAAGCCCTTTGAGAATCTGGGCCACTGATACTAACTGACACTGATACCAATTTAAAAATACTGACCATAACCTGTGACCCAAACACTAACCCTGGCTCTGACCTGGATTAAACCTTGATTTAGGTATCTTTACTTACATTTTTTTTACACAGAGTTGTGTTTATTTTTCTCCCTGCAAGAATAGAGAGATACTATGTATCTCTCTCCTCCATTTAGAGAGAGGGAAAACACAGGGGAGGGCTTCAAAGTGACCGATCACTATGATAGCCAGTTAGAGGCTATCACAGCGATCAGGTGACCCCAACCGGGAGTTCCAGGTCCCAATCATTAGTATGGGACCCAGGGATCCCAGTGAGAAAGATATACATGTATGAGGCCCCATGGAAAAAAGCCCAGTCCACCCTTACTCTATCCAAAAAAAAACGTTTTGCCTATAGTTCTACTTTAAGGCACAGACAGCATTTAAAAAAAAGTTTTTTCCTTTAGTCATACTTCAAGTAAATATAAAATATCTTTATAAATGTCAAATATTGAATGGAAATAGTATGAAAAATCGCACACATATATACAGTATCTCACAAAAGTGAGTACACCCCTCACATTTTTGTGAATATTTTATTCTATCTATTTATGTGACAACACTGAAGATATTACACTTTGCTACAATATAAAGTCGTGAGTGTACAGCTTGTATAATAGTGTAAATGTGTTGTTCCCTCAAAATAACTCAACAAACAGCTGAGTACACCCCTAAGTGAAAATGTCCAAATTGGGTCCAATTAGCCATTTTCCCTCCCCGGTGTCATGTGACTTGTTACTGTTACAAAGTCTCAAGTGTGAATGGGGAGCAGGTGTGGTAAATTTGGTGTTAACTCTTTCAACATGGCACCCCATGGCAAAGAACTCTCTGAGGATCTGAAAAAAATAATTGCCTCGCTACATTAAGATAGCCTAGGCTATAAGAAGTTTGCCAAGACCCTGAAACTGGGCTGCAGCATGGTGGCCAAGATAATACATTGGTTTAACAGGACAGGTTCCACTCAGAACAGGCCTCCCCATGGTCGACCAAAGAAATTGATTGCACGTGCTCAGCGTCATATCCAGAGGTTGTCTTTGGCAAATAGACATATAAGTGCTGCCAGCTGCAGAGGTTGAAGGGGTGGGGAGGGTCAGCCTGTCAGTGCTCAGACCATATGCCACACACTGCATCACATTCATCTGGGTGGCTGTCATCCCAGAAGAAAGCCTCTTCCAAAGGTTATGTACATTAAAGCCTGCAAACAGTTTGCTGAAGACAAGCAGACTAAGGATATGGATTCCTGGAACCATGTCCTGTGGTCTGATGAGACCAAGATAAACTTACTTGGTTCAGATGGTGTGAAGTGTGTGTGGCGGCAACCAGGTGAGGAGTACAAAGACAAGTGTGTCTTGCCTAAAGTCAAGCATGGTGGTGGGAGTGTCATGGTCTGGGGCTGCATGAGTGCTGGCGGCACTGGGGAGCTACAGTTCATTGAGGGAACCATGAATGCCAACGTGTACTGTGACATACTGAAGCAGAGCATGATCCCTTCCCTTTGGGGACTGGGTCGCAGGGCAGTATTCCAACATGATAACGACCCCAAACACACTGCTTTGCTTAAGAAGCTGAGGGTAAATGTGATGCATTGGCCAAGCATGTCTTCAAACCTAAACCCTATTGAGCATCTGTGGGGCATCCTCAAAGGTACAGTGGAGGGGTGCAAGGTCTCTAACATCCACCAGCTCCCTGATGTAATCATGCAGGAGTGGAAGAGGACTCTAGTGGCAGCCTGTGAAGCTCTGGTGAACTCCATGCCCAGGAGGGTTAAGGCAGTGCTGGAAAATAGTTGTGACCACACAAAATATTGAGGGTGTACTCACTTTTGTGAGCTACTGTAAATACTTTTCATCCTCCAATAAAAAGAACAAAATTTAGCCAGATTCAGAGAGACGGGCGTATCTTTAGTTCGGCGTAGTGCATCCCATTTGCACTACGCCAACGTAACTTAGTGAGGCAAAGCCAGTATTCACAAAGCACTTGCTCCCTAAGTTACGTTGGCGTAGCGCAAATGGCCCGGCGTAACCCCGCCGAATTCAAAGTAGGCATGTAGTGGGCGGGCTTCATTTAAATTAACCGTGACCCCATGTAAATGAAGGCTGTTCGTACGGCGCATGCGAGCACATGCTCAGAATCACGTTGCAAATACTCAATGCTTTCGACGTGAACGTCACCTACGCCCAGCCCCATTCATGTACGACTTATGTAAACTACGTGAAATCCGATGGCACTTCCGACGTCCATACCCTAAACGACTTAAACCAGCTTTTTGGTGGTTTAACTTTACGCTGGAAAAATGCCTTACGTAAACGACGTAGATTACAAGTACGTTCGTGAATAGGCCTATCTTGCTCATTTACATATTCGACGCGTAAATCCACGTACACGCCCCTAGTGGCCAGCGTAAATATGCAGCCAAGATACGACGACGTAGGAGACATACGTTGGTCGTATCTTGGCCAAATTTAAGCATATCTGGTTTCCAGAATGCGCTTAAATATACAACGGCGCTCATTCGGACTTACGACAGCGTATCTACTTATACGCCGTCGTAAGTCTACCTGAATTCGGCTAATTGTGTTTTTTTATTGATGGAAGAAGGGTATTTATATATGTGTGTGATTTTCGATAATATTTTCATTCAATATTTGACATTGATAAAGATATTTTGTATTTACCTAATCTAACTTAGTTGTTTTTGTTACACCATGTGTGTCCTGTGAAAGCACCTTCCTTTTAACTGGTATTCTTTTTTTTTAACTGATAAAATGTATTGAGGTATTTGCAACGTTATGGCAAATAGGATACATCATGTATTGAAAAATCATATAGATATACAGTTGTGGATCCAACATAAACTTCTTCAAGAAATACCATTAAGACATTGTATGTATTCAAAACTTAAAACTAAAAGTTACCCCTAAAAGATTACATAGGCACATTTCAGGGGGATATGCAATGATAGTCAGACACTGATATCCCAGAAGGGGAGGGGGGGGGGAAGCAAAGGGGTTTATATAGAGGAAGGGAGGTATGGGAGGGGTATTTTCAAGCCGCCGGTAGAGCAGGCTACAGAAGGAAGGAGTAAATCACAACCTCATTGCGGAGTTGGGGCAGATGCATCCTCTCAAAGAGTAAGATTCCTAGCATCCGCCCAGATGTTATCAAGATTTTTAAGGGCAATTGTGACCCATGTATATGAGCTGGTAAAGAGTAAGTACCACATTAACCATCGATCTCCCAAAGTTGGGAGATCTGCCAATTTCCACTTGGATAAGATTGTTTTCCTAGCATAGTATGTAGTATAGAGTACAAACTATTTTTGATGTGTAGAAGCAGGAATATTATTATACCTAGGAGGAGAACCAAGGCATCAGGTGTAACATTCAATGTAAAGATAGTGTTTATGTCAGCAACCAACGATAGCCAAAAAGTTTGAATGTGCGGGCAGGTCCACACCATGTGAATGAAAGTCCCTAGTTCAGTTAGACCAGGCATGTCCAAAGTATGGCCCAGGGGCCAATTGCAGCCCCTGTTCCAGTTTAATGTGGCCCCCTGGTAATTTGTATATATACTGTATTTATCGGCGCTGCCTCAGAGGGGACGGGAAATGAGTGATGTCAAATTACATACAGGAGAATCTCCTGTTTACCCAGCTGTATCTGTAATAGGAAGTCCCGTCTCCTGGGCTGCCATTGGACAACTCCTCTGTCTATCATAGGAGGCGGGATATTGTATTAACCTCCCTGGCGGTATGATTCTGTCTGCAATTACGTACCAAAAGCGGTACAATTATTTTGCAAGGAAATTTGGCGTTTTATACTGTAGGTTTGTAATTTTTAGGAATAACTCACTTAAATCTGACCAAACAAGAGTCTTGTAGGCATCCCGGGTATGATTTTTTTAAAAAAAACAAAATTATAAATTATAATATAATAAATAATTATAAATAATTATAACAAATAATAATATAATTATAATAAAAATTATTCAATAATGTAATCAACTCAAAATCACTGAAATTTGCTCAGTTGCAGAATTATCGCTGTCATTACTTTTATTTTTTTATGATGTATTTCCCCACAAATCGCTATTGCACAATTCTGCAAGTGATTATAATTTATTATCGCTGTTTTCTAGCTGCTCTAAAACCATTTTTGACATAAAGGGACACTTTTGGACAATCTACAGTTTGCAGGGAGAAAGAACCATTTTTATTATATAAAAGTACATGTAGGGCACTGGGCAGACCACTAGGGACAAGGGGGGTGTGTATTTTTTACATACAGTACTGTAATCTATAAGATTACAGTATACTGTATGTATTGTGTTTGTTTACTTTTTTGAATTTGGCGCCGTTCTCCGCCCCCATGCGTCATAACGTCGCAGGGAACGGAGATCGGCGGCACACGGGACACTGTGAATCGAGCGAGGACCCGCTCGCTCACACAGCGTGGATGCATCGCAGGATCCAGGGACAAGGTGAGTAACTTGTCTGTGGATGCTGCGAAGGTAAGCCGCGCCGCTGCACACTCTGCACATCTACCCCGAGCGTGACTCGGGGATACCGATCCCAGCATGAAAAAAACACCCCAAATCACGCTCGGGGATACCGCCAGGCAGGTTAAAGAGGCTGCTGTGTAAACAGGAGATTCTCTTGTATGTAATCTGTTGGCACTCATCCCACCCTCCTCCCTGTCCCCTCCAAGGCAGCAGATAGACATCGATCAGGCTGAATTTGTTGCAGATGGGCATTGATTAGGCTGCATTGATGTGCAATGACCCTTATTTTGCTTCATATTTCTTTTATTTACATATTTTTTTCCTGAAACTTCCCCCCTAAAGTTAAGGTGCGTGTTATACGCCGATAAATATGGTATATCCAAATAACACGCCCAAGCTCATCTCTTCATCACACACAGCCACAAAGGCAAGAGAATTCTTGTTGGGCCATGTATTAGTACTCAGACGAACACACTTAGACTGAATTTTAATGGTTCAAAGAATGTCAGACAAAATGGTCGGCCCTTACGTATGTTTACTTCATCAAATCTGGCCCTCTTTGAAAAAAGTTTGGACACCCCTGAGTTAGACCTTTTCGGGCAAGTTACATTAGTGGTGCGATAAATAGTTGACAATCTTTGAGGTGTGTAATAAACCCTGTGGAGGAATTTAAACAGGACTAGGCAGTTACTAGCAGATACCATTAACCACTTCAGCCTGGAAGGATTTGGCTGCCCAATGACCGGGCCATTTTTTGAGATTCGGCACTGCGTCGCATTTTTTCCCACAAATAGAGCGTTCTTTTGGTGGTATTTGATCATCTCTGCGGTTTTTGTTTTTTTGCGCTATAAACAAAAAAGAGCTTTTTTTTGCTATAATAAATATCCCCAAAAAATATAAAAAACTATTTTTTTCCTCAGTTTAGGCCGATATGTATTCTTCCACATATTTTTTGGTAAAAAAAAATGCAATATATATTGATTGGTTTGCGCAAAAGTTATAGCGTCTACAAATTAGGGGATAGTTTTATGGCTTTTTTAATATTATTTTTTTATTAGAAATGGCAGTGATCTGCGATTTTAATTGTGACTGCGACATTATGGCGGACACATCAGACACTTTTGACACTATTTTGGGACCATTGTCATCTATACAATAATCAGTGCTATAAAAATGCACTGATTACTGTGTAAATCACACTGGCAGGGAAGGGGTTAACCACTAGGGGGCAAGGAAGGGGTTAAGTATGTCCTAGGGAGTGATTCTAAAGGTGTGGGGGCTGGGCTACATGTGACATGACACTGATCACTGTTTCCAATGACAGGGTGCAGAAGATCAGTGTCCTGTCACTAGGCAGAACAGGGAGATGCCTTGTTTACAATGGCATCCCCTGTTCTGCCGCTCAGTGACACGATTGCGGAACACCGGCTGACATTGAGTCCGCGGGTCCCACGGGCACGGTCACAGAGCTCACTGTGGGTGCACAACAGGCTTTTCAAAGCAACATGGCTTTGCCAAGCCATTCTGCCGACTTATAAATGTGTGAAGTGCTCAGAAAGTGGTTAAAGGAAGATACTGTTCAACTCCTTCGTCCCAATCCTCTCTAGTCAGGGAGGGTAGGTCACGGTGCCTTGTCTGGTATAGCTTGGTAGTCTTAACGCCATCCCCTACCATAAGTCTTAGAAAGATGAAAGACAATGGTCTATCAATATTGTGGGCTATTAAAAGTCATTCAAATTAATGAGTATTTAGGATATCTTCAACTCATGAAACGGGAGAAGACAGCCCTCAGGTATAAAATGGCGCAGAGTTCTAATGCCGTACTTAGGCCCAGATCTGTGGATCTGGTACAGACCTGAGATGTGGCAAGGTGGAGTTACCCCACAATGGACCTTTAGCTGGTATTCTAGTCACCTTTTTTAGTTATGTATTATGCTGCAGGGACAACACTGACTTAGTGAGTTGGCATGTTCCTACATTCTAAACCATTTGACCTCTTTATTAGCAATAAAAACTGTCAGGTTCTTCTGATTCTTTTCCAATGTATCCATCCCACTGGATATCGCATGAAATAAAATACTATTTTATGCTACGTACATTCATTTTATTTACTACTTGTATTACAGATATAGCAAAGCATTTACCTCTAAAGAGCGAGCGTGGTCTCGCGAAACGTCGTCGGGTACTACCGATGCTTTCTCTGATGTTTGTAATTGTTATATACTGTTTACCATGTATGTGGACTGACCCATGTTCACATTGTATGCATATTTTATTGGCTTGTATTTTATTGCTGTTGTGTCTTACATGTGCAACAAATTGTAATAAATCTACTTTTTTTTGGCTTACCATTTTCACCTCATTTAAAGTCCCAGGGCGAACCCCATGTATACATGTATTGTAATAGGGATGGAGGTGATGTTGGGGTGACACCAGACCTTATATTATGTGTTCCTCTGAAATAAAATACTGCATAATTTTATGAGATACATACTGTATATTTTGTAAAAATACAGCATGCAGTATTATAAAAGCTATTTTTAGTGAATGCCAATTTTTTTGGGGAAAAACACTATGCAGTGGTAGATACTGCTTTTTGAATGAAGCCCAATATCAGACGCTAAAACTGTTACTGGTGAGAAGATTGTTTGACCAGAGCAACCTTCTATTGAGGCAACTGCAAGACCCCAAAAGTGGCAAATTATTAGTGCACAGTTTTAAAATAAATACTGTATGTCAACTTGCCACAAATTATTAGAATAACGTGGTACAGTGAGTAGATGGTTGGAATTTGAGTTTCACTTATCAGGATGGTTGAAAATGTAAAATAAAGTATAACCTTCAATACAATCATATAATTAAATCCGCTCCTCTGAGTCTGTGCAAAATCTCCCTGTTTGTTAAGGTTTAGTGGGGTTGATTTCCCTCTTTTTTCTGTATTTTTTTTTTATGTCACAATATATAAAAAAGTCAAGTTCAAATTTTTCATTTAGCAGTTCAAAATGATACTATTTAAAAAAATCTATACCAGATTCAAATTCACCACAATTATTAAGCTAAGTAATGGGAATTTAAGAAATGCATAAAAACTGCATGTAATGCAAGACTCTCACTCTTTCTTTGTTAATTAACCACTTAAGCCCCGGACCAAAATGCTGCCTAAAGACCCAAGGGGTTTTTACAGTTCGGGACTGCGTCGCTTTAACAGACAATTGCGCGGTCGTGCGACGTGGCTCCCAAACAAAATTGGCGTCTTTTTTTCCCCACAAATAGAGCTTTCTTTTGGTGGTATTTGATCACCTCTGCGGTTTTTATTTTTTGCGCTATAAACAAAAATAGAGCGACAATTTTGAAAAAAATTCAATATTTTTTACTTTTTGCTATAATAAATATCCCCCAAAAACATATATAACATTTTTGTTTTCCTCAGTTTAGGCCGATACGTATTCTTCTACCTATTTTTGGTAAAAAAAATCGCAATAATCGTTTATCGGTTGGTTTGCGCAAAATTTATAGTGTTTACAAAATAGGGGATAGTTTTTTTGCATTTTTATTTATTTTATTTTTTTTACTACTAATGGCGGCGATCAGCGATTTTTTTCGTGACTGCGACATTATGGCGGACACTTCGGACAATTTTGACACATTTTTGGGACAAAAACCGCCGATCGGAACCCCGACCCACGTCAAGCAGGGCACGTATATATACGTGGATGTGCCTGCCTGTGCCATTCTGCTGACGTATATGTACATGAGGCGGTCCTTAGGTGGTTAAATTGGTTCAGGAAAGCTTGTTACATTTGTTTAATTTTTCTATAAAAATTATGGCACTTTCATTCTCAGTTTTTTATTATTTGATATAGTATGATAGATCATCATTCAAACGATTTTCTATGTCCAGACACGTTTACATTTAGTGAAAGCCAATGGATGTTTTAACTCACAGTGTTTTTGGCAATTGTTAAAATAGGCTCAGTCTTGGACATATCATTTTATGTTACATTAATAAATTCTAAATAACTTGAATGTAAAACATTTGTAGATATTTTTTGTCATCTTTGTTCAGCCATCATACAGGATCAGCATTCACTCCTTGGAGTAAGATACTGGCCTTTAGAGGACACAATAAAATCTTCTTCCTTTTGCATTAGACTGGATGTTCTTGGCTGTATGTATAAATTGAACACATATTTAACTATTGCTGCCTATAACCCCACAAGCAGCTAGAAAGTAACAATTAAATAAACATCCACAAGAATTTGCCCCTTTTATTTTCTTCTAGATCTAATGTTTATTCAGCAAATAGGAGGCACGAAGATGGCTAGTTGTGTTGTGCCATCTCTTTGCTGAATATATTTTGATATTGAGTAGAGAACATAGTGAAGTCACTTTTTTGCATGCTTATTAAATGTATTTGACCAGGCAAGGACACATTTTTAAAAGGCTGATCACCTTTGTGGCAGCAAGAATCTCATCATCACATGTCATTCGAAAGTAGCATTGTCATAACAGTGCTGTAATTTATTCCTACAGACTAATAGATCTACTCTATACATTGTGGGAAATACATCATGGTATGGAAAGCTAAGTGTATGGGGATTTTGTAAAAATCCAATGGCTGTCAAACTTACTGTAGTATAATAACCAAGAAATATGAGACCATGTTAGGTGATCTGGTACACTCTGTGATGCAAACATTGTTCTCTCTTGATGTTCCACTTTTCTAGGATGAAAGTTCCCCGGAGACATTTTTACACAGTGTATATTCTAAAAAATCTGAAGTACCACCCTAGAATTGTGTATAAACCCTTTAGCAAGGAGAGTAACCATGTCTTTAAAATACATATTCAGATAGCAAGTGTATGACCAGTCCTTTTAATCAGAATTTGTGATGCAAAAAAAGAAAACATGGAATGTTTGTCTAAATTTGGAATTTGAATAGGTCAACTTCACAGTTTTACAGTAGGTAACTTTGGGTCATTAATTCTGAGCCAAAAAAGATATGTCTTATTCAGCATTGTTCACCTTGTGATGAAAATGCTGTAATGCCCCGTACACACGATCAGAATTTCCGATGGAAAAAGTCAGATGGAAAATTTTGAGGAATTTCATTAGAGTTTAGATAGAGAACATGTTCTCTTTTACTCCAATGGAATTTCATTGGAATTCCGATTTGATTTTGGTCGGACAAAAGTATGATCGTGTGTACAGGGGCTTTAGGGTTCATAACCTATTTACATGGCTCACATACAATGTGCTTAAGAGCCAACTGAAGATGTTTTCATCATTTCAAGTGTTTCATTTATGCTTACTTTTTTTATACTTACAATTCTTACATCGCCTTGTAAAATGTTTTTCTGCTTCATTCAGACTTACAGTTAATGATACAATTTGATTCCTTTAATTTTTCAAGTTTTTATAACAACTGTACTGTACATTTCAGCACATGACTGAGATTTAAGGTGCATTTAAAGGAGTTGTAAAGGAAAATTTTTATTTTTTTTGCCTAAAATTAATGTCTGCAAGGTAGACAGACGGAATAGTGTAATGATTCCTGTAAAAAAACAAGTAAATACCTATTAAATTCCTTCATCTATATCACCTCCAGCATTCTAGTTTCTGTTCTCTCATTCACTTCCTGGTTTGCATTGTTCGTTCATGTAAGAACTACATTTCCCACTATGAATTGCGGCACGCACAGTAATTCACACCTCCTTGAAGTCTTTAACACGTAGAGAGCGTCCTGCCACACAGATGTAGTTCCCAGAAGGGGGTGAGCACGTTACTGACCACCGCAGTAAACCCTCCCGTCACGGTGGTCAGTAAAATCAGACAAGCAGGAAGTGAACAGAACAGAGAAGAAATAGAGCAACTTCTGAGCAAAAACGAACAATGAGGAAGTGAAAAGAGGAATGTCTGCAGGTAAAGGATGCTTATTATGAAAACAATTTTTTTCCTTTACAACCCCTTTAAGCTTAACGTGAAATAGCTAAACTAGATCCTTGAGTAATATAGCACAATGAATTCATTTTATATGTGTCTCTATTGATACATGATAAATACTGTATGTGTTATGAATAACTATTCAAGATAAAGCAAAATTGGGGTTAAACAATATCACATTTATTATGCATCAGTTCTAATTGTATTCATCCTGCAGACAACAAATCAAAAATGATATAATATACTTTATTGTTTTTGCCTACTAACATATGGGCTAGTAAACATATAGCATCAGAGTGCTTTGTGCTAGAGGAAAACAATTACATTGAATGTAGTAGAATAGCTCTTTTATTGCAGTACATAAGACTTTGATTACATACTGCCAAGATTCATACCAACCTAGTAGTTGTTGACAGATAAAGTAGAAAAAAATGAAACTCATTTATTTCTCTTTATTGAGACCTCAAGGTAAAGCAGATTTTCAGTCCTTGTACTTACTACAATGATAGAACAAAGACTGACAGCTAAAATGTGCCAGTCCAGAAATATAAATTAAACCCAGCTTCTTATCATGGTTTCATTTCGTCTTTGTAAAAAGGAACTACTGCTTGCATTATTGTTCCAACCTCCCCCACAAGTTGTTCTAAGTAACTATACCTCTATTGCTTATTAACCCTTTATTTGTTACTAAGCATTATTCTATTTTGGTTGAAGGCAGAAAAAACAGCCTTAAACAGTTGCTTACTGATACAGGAATCTCAAGAAATTTACTTTTGTGAGCCAAGTTGTTACTAAAGTCCTTAAATGTATTCTGTGATCATACTTGGGATATGCTTTAGGCCCCGTACACACGACCGAACATGTTTGCTGAAACTGGTCCGCAGACCAGTTTCAGTAGACATGTTCGGTCGTCTGTACAGCCGAGCGGACAGGATTCCAGCGTACATTTGCCCGCCAGACCGTTTTCGAGCGGGCAAATGTTTCTAAACATGTTTAGAAACATGCCCGCTGGAATCCTGTCCGTCGGACATGTTCGGTCTTCTGTACAGACTTACCGTACATGTCCGAGCGGCCGCCATCCCTCGCATGCGTCGAATGACTTTGACGCATGCGTGGAAGCATTGAACTGCCAGGGCCGCGCACGTCGCCGCGTCATCGTCGCAGCGACGGCGTGGCCTCGTCGCCGCGTATCGTGTACACGCGGATTTCTGTATGATGGTGTGTACAGCCATCACACAGAAATCTCCGGGCGGGCATGTACGCTGAAAACGGTCCGGCGGACCGTTTTCATCGTACATGTTTGCCCGTCTGTACGAGCCCTGTCAGTCATTGTTATTCATTCTCATTGTAATTATCTGAGAAATAAAAACACAATCAAGAGTGTCACAAGCCCCATCTCCTGTTCCCCAATTCCACATTTTCTCTTTTGCTCCCCAAATTGCCCAGCACTTTGACATCCCTGGTATGTCAGACAGTTTGACCCCTTCTGCAACTTCTATGAGAGGCTGACATATGCAGACATGCAAATGTCTCAAGAATTTCTGTATTCTGTATTCTGTATTCCTGGTCATGTCTTTGGGTATGGTGGAGCCAAGTGGGTGAAACATGTTGCTTTAAAAGCATATTCTTTGGACTGCATGATTGTGGGATTGTGCCCTTGCTCAGGTATAAATACTTGAACTGGGTCTGGTAGCAAGTTTCTTCTTCTGCTTTGTGCTGCCTTGATGCCTGTGTAGATGTGTGGATGTGTGATGAGCTGTGACCAGGCCCACATAACTCGTCCTTCTGCCCCCTGTGATACTAGGAGCTTCTAGTCTATGCCCCACTGTGCCCCACCTCGTGTGCCTTCTTGCTGGCTGGTGAGCCTAAAGTTGCAGCTGGGATCCCCTCCCTTGCCAAGACCCAGCATTCCAGAACTAGCACTTTGCTGACCTGCCTGTATGAACCCCTGTACCAAGCCAACACAGCCTCTTGGGCTGGCTGTTGGATGCTTACACGTTTAGTCTTCTAACCTCTTGTATCACACTGCTGCCCTGTTGTCTTGTTATTGTTACTTGTCGTGCCATCCTGTGATTCTTGCTGCATCATATTGCTACATGTCCCTTGCTTAGTCCTGGACAGCTGTCATATTACTACCCCAAGATCCTAATTTTTATCCTTGCTGTGCTCAAATTGCATTGAAACCTGAGGTGTTCTAATAAACTTGCCATGTTTTAAATATGTATTTGCTACGATGGGGCCCTTGTGGTTGCATCTAATTGTTGTTTCATGTTGAAGTCATTACTGTTCTTATTGTGTTATACGTTGGTAAGAGTCCTGCTGTGGGCGATAGCCATTGGGCTGACTCCTTACCCCAATGCACTTATGACTGTTTTTGGATTGTGACTTCTCCTGTTGTTTGTTCCATTTGTTAAAATACCAATAAATACATTTTCAGCTCTAAATATGTATTTGCCCCTCTTCCCTATTTGCTAGTATAGACACCAAATACAGTAATGTCCAAATATGACAGTAAAAAAGACCAAACCAGCACCCAATGTCACCTGCAAAAGTCAGTATTTGTATATTAAAGTGTCACAAGTTACATGGCTCCTAATTCAATGAAATACTAAGTCCCTACAATTTACATATGCTTTCAGTTTAGTCATTGGTAGGTAGTGTGATATCTGCACTTAAAGGTTCTTATTATAAGTGATTAATAATTAAACAAATTGGAGGAAATAAATATAGAATGGATTGTTTTTATTGCTGTATTTAATTTACTTGGCATTTAACAAAAACAATCAAATTTACTTTTGTCTTTAAGATTGCAAAAGTATAGTTCAAGTAGTTTTAGTATTCTACTGTCCAGGATGCATTGATACAGCTTAGGCCCCATACACACGAGAGAATTTATCCGCGGATACGGTCCAGCGGACCGTTTCCACGGATAAATCCTCTCAAAGATTTCCGCAGATTTCGATGCGATGGAGTGTACACACCATCGCATTGAAATCCGCGCGGAAATCCTCTGGCGATGACGTGTCGCGCCGTCGCCGCGATTATGACGCGGCGACGGCGCGACGCTGTCATATAAGGAATTCCACGCATGCGTCAAATCATTACGACGCGTGCGGGGAATCCCTTTGGACGGATGGATCCGGTAAGTCTGTACAGACGAGCGGATCCATCCGTTGGAATGGATTCCAGCAGATGGATTTGTTGTGCATGTCAGCAAATATCCGATCTGCTGGAATCCATTCCAGAGGAGATTTCTCCGCGGAAACAGATCCGCTGGCGTGTACACACCATAGAATCTATCCGCAGAAACCCATTTGCTGGGATTTTTTCTGCGGATGGATTCTATTGTGTGTATGGGGCCTAAGTAGCAGTTCCTCTGCTTTGGTAAGCTTTGGGTTAGCACCTTAGGGCCAGTGCTACTCCATGATACATTCAATGGTGGTCGCCAGAAGTCTTTAAAGTGCAAACTTCTGATGGTGCAACACAGTCAAAGACATTCAACAGCATTAAAGCATGCGGGATGCTTTACAGTGACTTTCTATTTTCCAATGCAAAGTGTAGATAACAAGTCTATGAGATGACAATACTCATTGTTTTGCTGATAATGCATCATAAAACATGTTATTAGAGGAGCAGATTGTGATCGTAGTTGAGTTTACAATCTCATTAGTACTGAAGAAAATGTGTGGAAACAAGTTTTGTACCATTTGTATTGCAAACAAGCATAGGTTATGCACAGAACAGCCCCAATCTTCTTCTTCCCAGATCTGCTGCAAGTGCTCCTGGCTCCTCCACCTTGACCAGCTCCCCCAAAAGCAAGATGCACCCTGCTCTCTCCGCATTGACTCACTGATGGTGATTGACAGCTGCGGGAGCCAATGGCTCCCAATGCTGTGCCAGCCAGTGATAAGAAAGAGACCCAGGACAACTGAGGCTCCCATGCACATTGCTGGATCGAGAAAGAGCTCAAGTGAGTATTAAGGGGGCTGTGGGGGGAGCAGCACACAGAAGTTTTTTTTACCTTCATGCATATAGTGCATGAAGGTAAAATACCTTCAGCCTTTAGAACCACTTTAACTGTGAGTCATATGAGATATCATTTACCATGTTTGCAGGATGATTTAATAACCATCCACATATTTTGATAGATTATAGATAGATTATATATATTATACTATTATACCTTAATTGTTACATACTTAAAATACTTAAATAAATACATAAAACATGTTGAAATGTTTATTTGTTTTTTTTTATTCCACAGAAATGCCTTTAACATAAAAGGCAGAAGTTTAATGTGGACTGCATTTTGAGCTGGTTGTATCACTTAACAGTGCATCTAAAAGTGAACTTTGTAGAAATTAGAAATTGCAGTCATGACAGATGACAATCCTGGGGAAAAAAATTATGCATTTTCAGATATATGTGCCTTTTTGTGTATAAAAAAAATTCTGCTTTATGTACATAGTAAAGACTAAAGTCTCCTCCTTTTACTTCTCACAGGTGATGGAACATACATATCATCATTCATCAGTGAAAGTTGCCATAGACCAAGAGTCTTACAATATGGACAAAAACAAAGCCGAAGAAATAGAACTAAGTATACCATTTTAGCTTAAATTCTTTGTATTTACCAATTATTTTAATAGAATATTACCTGGGTAAAATAAAATAAAAGGATAACTCTGTGCCAAAAACACATTTTTTTTTTTTTTTTTTTATTCAGGAATATGAAACAACTGTGTGAATTTCCTGTATAATCTGTGCCTTTTCTTTCCCTATACTTTAAAGTATATTTACACCTTTGCAGCCAAATTGAGATAGCACCTACATTATATTTGTTACATGTCCTGATTCACATAGAATACCTTTAAAAAATTGTAGCTTACCTTTTTAGATGTTCTATTTTGGACCGTTCAGCAAGGAAAAATCCTCCCTAGTTCTCATTGTTTATAAAAGAGGGCTAGGCTGGGCAGCTTTGTTTATCATAATTAACTATGTCTGTACTGTGCAGGCAGATCTTCATTACCAGTCGTAACAGTTTTTGGACACCGTCTGTCAGAGGAGGCAGGTGAGGCAGGGCCTTACCTGCCATGAACATTTAAAAAAATCGAGCTTTGAGGGACATAGCTTGGCGTCGTACCCCACCACTGGTAAAAATGTGGGGCTCCTACGACCTATGATTCCAGAGATCCTTGCGCAGCCTGTCATAAGCTAAATACAGAGCGGCCACTTTAAATACAAGCTGACACACTCTGTTTGCAGCAGAGTAGGCCTCGTATACACGACCGAGGAACTCGTCGTAATTGAAACATCGTTTTCCTCGATGAGTTCCTTGTTAGGCTTTTCGAGAAACTTGACAAGCTTTCTTTGCGTAAACACTGTCAAGACCAAATCTCGTCGTTCTCAAACGCGGTTACGTACAACACATATGACGGCAGGGGATGTTCGATTCCACTGGCACAACCCTTGGGGCTGCTTTTGCTAATCTCATGTTACTGGGTGTTAAGTAAAAGTTTGGTAGGAGACGATTTGCACTTTTCAGTCTGTTACAGCGTGACAAATGTGCTATCTCCATTGCAAACGCTACTTTTACCGAAGGTGCGCTCCTGTCTCATACTTTTTTCTGAGCATGCATAGGTTTCTCGTCGAAAACCAGCCCGACGAGGAACACGAAGAGGAAATTGAGACTCCCGACGAGGAAAAAGAGAACTTGTTCTCTTTTTTTCTTGTCGAGTTCCTCGACAGTTTTCTCGATGAAAAACATACACACGACCGTTTTCCTTGGCAAAAAAGCTCTGCCACCAAGTTTGTTGATGGATTCTGTCGAGGAAAACGGTTGTGTGCACGAGGCCTGAGAGGTTAAGCTCATAGTTACTCTCAGTTCTTGTCAGAGGCACTAAGCTCAAAAAAAGAGTCTTGGACCAATGGTAAAGTACCATTGGTCCCAGCTGTCCAATAAAAATGCTGCAGTGGAGGCACGTCTCTCACTGCAGTGTCATAGAAGGGGCATGTGTCTAAAATACAAATGCTCCCTTCCAGCCCAGCCCTCTTAACCTCCCTGGCAGTATGATTCTTTCAGATTTTAGGTGCTGAAAGCGGTACCATTATTTTGCATGGAAATTTGGCCTTTTATAATTTAGGCCTGTAATTCTTAGGAATAACTCACTTAAATCTGTCCAAACAGGAGTCTAGTAGACATCCCAGGTATGACAAAGTTTGAAACACAAAATCATAAATTATAATATAATAAATAACTATAAATAATTATAACAAATAATAATAAAAATGATTCAATAATGTGTTTAAATCAAAAACACAGAAATGTGCTCAGTTGCAGAATTGTCGCTGTCATTACTTTCAGTGTTTGATGACGAATTTCCCCACAAATCACTATCGCTCAATTCTGCAAGTGATTCTAATTTATCATCGCTGTTTTCTAGCTGCTCTTAAATCACTTTTGATGTAAAGGGACGCTTTTTGGTTGGCATGGACAATCTACAGATTCCAGGCAGAAAGAAAAGTATTTATAATATAAAACTACATGCAGGGCACTGGACAGAATACTAGGGACAAAGGGGGTGTGCATTTAGATTACAGTATACTGTATGTGTTCTGTGTACTGTGTTTGAACTTTTTTGAATTTAGTGTCGATCTCCGCCCCGTGCGTCGTAACATCGCAGGGAACGGAGCTCTGCGTCACTCGACACTGTGAATCGAGCGAGGATGACACAGCTCGATCACACAGCAGGGTGACCTTGCAGGATCCAGTGACAAGGTAAGGCCGCGTACACATGATCGGTTAGCCAGAGGACAACGGTCTGATGGACCGTATTCATCGATCAAAACCGATCGTGTGTGGGCGCCATCGGTTATTTACCTTAGGTTAAAAAAAAGCCAACTTGCTTTAAAATTTAACCGATGGATGCCTAACCGATAGGTCAAAACCGATCGTTAGTATGCAAAGCCATCAGTTAAAAACCTGTGCATGCTCTGAATCAAGTCGACGCATGCTTGGAAGCATTGAACTTCGTTTTTTTCAGCACGTTGTTGTGTTTTACGTCACCACGTTCTGACACGATCGGTTAGTTAACCTATGGTGTGTAGGCGTGACGGACCATCAGTCAGCTTCATCGGTGTCTAAGTAATTCCCTGCCTGTATCCTGCGATGCAATCCCGAGTCAGGCTCGGGGTTAAGCCTCGTACACACGGCCGAGGAACTCGACGTGCCAAACACATCGAGTTCCTCGGCCAGTTCAGCACTGAAGCCGCCGAGGAGCTCGGCGGGACGAGAGCTCCCATAGAACAACGAGGAAATAGAGAACATGTTCTCTATTTCCTCGTCGAGCTCCTCGTCGGCTTCCTCGGCCGAAACTGTACACACGACCAGTTTCCTCGGCAGAATTCAGCCAGAAACTCGGTCGGAAGCTGAATTCTGCCGAGGAAACTGGTCGTGTGTACGGGGCCTTACCGCTTTTGGTGCTGAAATTTCACTCCAAGAGAGACTCGGGAATACCGCTCAGCAGGTTAACTACAAGGAAAAAACATGTGTTTATGTGCATAAGATTTACAGTTAAGAGGGAGAATGAGAATCTGCTGCCTGCTTAAAAGGTACTGTTATATTCCATCTAAATCATATATTTATATGCTATATTTTATAACATAATAATTTATTATTTATCTATTTACTGTGAAATTACTGGTTGGAAGTTATAACTTCAAACGTTAGTAAGTTGTCCGTTAAGCCACCTGCTTGAGTACAGATTTTGAAAAGTTAGTAAATTACCTTAAAAACAATATATAATAATTATTTGTATATTACTTATGGTAATTAACCCCCTTGCCACCCAGGCCAATTCTGACACTTCTCTACTACATGTAAAAATCATAATTTTTTTGCTAGAAAATTACTCAGAACCCCCAAACATTATATATATTGTTTTAGCAGACACCATAGGGATGAAATGGTGGTCCTTACAACTTTGTATGTCACACGGTATTTGCGCAGCAATTTTTTAAACACAATTTTTTGTGGAAAATTTAAAAAAAAAAACACTAAGGTTAGCCCGATTTTTTTTGTATACTGTGAAAGAGGATGTTACGCCCAGTAAATAGATACCTAACATGTCACACTTTAAAATTGCTCACACTTGTGGAATGGCGCCAAGCTTCAGTACTTATAATTCTCCATAGGAGACGCTTTATTTATTTTTTTACAGGTTACATGTTTACAGTTACAGAGGAGGTCTAGTGCTAGAATTATTGCTCTTGCTCCAACGATCATGGCGTATGTAACCTGTGTGTATCTGGCTCTTCTAGCCAGTGCCTCACCAGCCACTGACCTCACTGCACGTCCCTCATGTGGACAGCCTTAGGACAGACTCATTCTGATATTGTTTAAAAAACCTTGCTGTCAGCCATAATACCTTCTCTTGAGAAATATTTAAAAGGTAAGAAATATAAAAAAAATAGTCATGCTATAAGAGTAGTAACACAGCAAAAATATAGTCAGTGCTGGTTGTCCAACACACCTCCTCCGTGGTCCAGATATCTCCATCTAGTGGCTGAGATTCGGAGAATGGAATATTTAACGGCCTCTGTACATGATATTATCCCCCAATTTGATAAAGTATGGAAACCTTGGGATCGATCGGAATATGGGACCCCTATGACAATTACCACATATTAAACTGTATCAGCAATGTATTATTTTTTTTGATCATATCCCCTCACTCCCCCCTATTTCTATGTACACCACCAAATGGTGCCTTTCTGAGTCTCTTGTTTCTTACCATATACCCTCCATAAAAACCTTTGTTTGTTTTTTTGTTATGATTGCTTTTTGGTTTTGAAATTCTATTACTTACCTACGAGTTGTTTACTTTATATATCTTTGATATGCTGTGCAGATCACCCCTGTGCTCCATACTTATGGACATTGTACCTCCTATTTCTTTATTTTTCTCTGATTTCATTATGTTTTCAATATCTGTATTTTGTACATTATGTAACAATTTTATATTTGTTCTTTTAAAAACCCAATAAAAATAAAATTTTGAAAAAAAAATATAGTCGGGTTTTCCCAAATCAGACTGCAAAAGTGAAAATATGTTTTAGTGCCACTAAAATAGTTTAAGATGGAAATATGTTTTTTAAAAAGTATATTTTTTTACTTAAAGCGGAGGTTCTGCGGCGATTCTTTTTTTTTTTCTGATGCATTCAATAGGGTTTCACAATACAAAGTTAAACTCACTTGTTCGGTGTCTTCAAATATCCCCTGTCCGTTTTGATGGTAAATAAGAACTTTTAAAATCGGTTCCTGACAGTTTCCATTTTGCTTGTGGACATTGTGAAGCCCACAAGCAATTATTTCCTGGAAGCGTCGGCTGTATAGAACGAGCGAGCGGCGTGTCTAACAAATGAGCGGCGTGTCTAACAAATGAGCGGCGTGTCTAACCAATGAGTGACGAGCGGCATCTCCAGCTGACGAACTGTTCATACTCTGGGATTTCCATCTGATTCAATTGCGCCTGCTCAGACCATCCCGGAAACTATCTGAAAGCAGAACCAGCTCGATAGAACAACGGCGTTCCGCATTGTCTGCTAGAAACATGACACGCCAAACTCCCAGCTGACATTGCGGCGCCGGGGAAAGAAGTAGGAATGCCTACTCCCGCGGGAGGGAAAGCCCGGAAGTGCCAGCTAAAAACCTACGTTATTTACACTATACATTTTTTTAAGGAGCTATTTAACTTGGTGATAGTGTTCTGCTTGCGCCGGGAGGTAGTTGTTTTTTTGGGTGAACCTCTGCTTTAACCACTTGATCTCCTGAAGATTTAACCCTCTTCCTGACCAGGCCATTTTTTGCGATATGGCCATGCGCTATATTAACTGACAATTGCACGGTCATGCAACGCTGTACCCAAATAAAATGTATGACTTTTTTCCCACAAATAGAGCTTTCTTTTCGGTGGTATTTGAACACCTCAGTGGTGTTTATTTTTTGTGCTATAAACAAAAGAAGGCAGACAATTTTTGAAAGAAAAAAAAACATGTTGCATCTGTTGCCTAATATGCATTTTTAGGTGACTGTCAGGCTACCTATCACATCTATTTTATATATATATATATATATATATATATATATATATATATATATATATATATATATATATATATATATATATATATATATATATATATATATAATCTTGTTTTGTGTGAAACCTTCTGGTAATTGCATTTGATAGGACACAGTCATTGTTTAGCTGAGAATTTTCCACCCAGCTCAGTCAATTTATAAATGCCAACAGGGCCACCCACAGCTTTATCTTTCCCAGATTTAGTAGCATTCAGACGAAATTCGGCACACTTTATATGGGCATCAAACATAATCCAGATCTGTATGGGTTATTGTCTTCCTATTGGTCTTGCTTGTGTTACTTGTGAGATTGTTGATTTTTTTTGCTGTGATCAAGGCTACCTGCTGAAAAACATTAGCTTTTTATACTCTTTTGTCATGTAACTAATAAATCTTTCATATGGATTTAGAGTTGCTGGCTTCTTTACTTGATTTTGGTTGGAGGACATCCGAGACAGAGCATCCATCTGTGGATTTTACTAATCACTCAATGGTGGTTTTCCTGTTCTGAGCATTGCACTTACTGTTCATTCCTTGTGACATTTTTTTTTACATTGAATAAATCTCCACAAGCCTTTAGCTTTGACTTGCAAGGCTCCGTCCAAACTGAGATTACTTGTTTGGGTTTTTTGCCAATCAAACATCAAAAGTTACATTACCATATATGTT
The DNA here is from genome assembly GCF_905171775.1 of Rana temporaria. Lineage (NCBI taxonomy): Eukaryota > Metazoa > Chordata > Amphibia > Anura > Ranidae > Rana > Rana temporaria. The sequence continues at coordinate 249,427,800 of NC_053493.1, read as the reverse complement.
AAATAAAAATTAATTTCCCAAATGAGCATAGGTAACACATTTGAACGGAGGTGCCAACATCTTAAACTAATGGCCAGCATGCAAAAAGCTTTTCTTTAGCTGTTGAAGTCATTTTGAAAATCATTTTAAATATCAAATATGTTATAACACCGAAAAGTTTGTATTGACATTTGTACTGTCATTTTGGTATATTATATGTTTTACTTTTGAGAAAACATTATTGTGTGTCGTGTCTTGCATTTAATTTTGTACAATAAAGATCTTGTATGCCATGTTTGTTTGAAGTGCATTTGTTTGAATGACTTCAGCAGGCTGCATTTCCTTTTGTGTCTATTCAGAATCTTTTTATGGTTGTGCTTTGTGTTCTTGTCATTTATGGGATTTAGCTGAGTAGCAGTTAAGTAACTCTGATCTGGGTGGCTTCCTTGTTTTTTTCATGCCACAATTTTTTACTATGATTTTTTATCTAAAAGATAGTTGGCAAAACATGAAAAATACATTTTTTTAGTTATGTAAACATGAGGAAGATACTGTTTTAAAATGTCAGATTAATAGTTTGTATTCTTTTCAATGACGTGCCTTGTTACATTGTTTTCTGAATTGTGCCTCCTCTTTAGTGCCTTTGAAGCTAAAAGAAAAGATTCTTCATGATGAGCTGATTCATCTTCTCGATGGTGATGAAAGTGATAAGGGTGAACTTCAAGGTAATGTAACAAGTTCTTCTGCATTCATTTGAAAACATAAAGTAAACTGTACAACAGAAATATATCAGAGGTAAAGAATGCATATGGAAACCAAAGCTTTCTTTAAAGCCAGCCCTGGATATCTGGTAAATGTTCAATTGGATTTACATTATATGTACAACACAGCATTTTGTTCAGGAAAAAACCCACCAAATGTGAAATATTTTACTGTGAGTAAAGATAAGCCATCTAATTTAGAATGATATTCACTAGTCCCCACTAGTGAATTTATTCAGCAGGATACATTCAAGTAAAAATTGTAGTAACCTACTAAGACCAATCAATAGTCATCTTTCATTTTTTCTTTTTAAACTGATGAAAGTTGAAACATGTTTGCTTTCTAAGAGTTACTATACTTTTCAAACCACTATTGCCCTTTGGTCTTGAAACGTACATTTTTTTAGCCCTTTCCAGCCCTCTGCTCCATTCAGAGAAGCCTATTGGTTCTCAAAATGAAAAAAGCTGCCCCTCCATTCATAAAGAGCTTTTCATTGTCGGAAACTTCACACAATTAATGTCAATGTATGTACTAAAAGATGTCACCCCAGCATTTTGTATTCCTGTTATGTGTCTGTTGTGCCATGTGCTTGTGTTAAGATTATCCTGCTTTCTTTGCACTCCTTCCTGTGTGAAAAACCTGCCGGTCCCCCTGCGTTCCCATTTCAGACTAACCATGTTAAGCATATAGCATGAGTACATCCATCCTAAAGTGGTCAGTTTTCTGGCTGTGCTGGATAGCACAGACTGTCTGTCCTCTAAGGGCCAATATATATATGCACAAATATTTTGCCTTTCATTTATATTTTAAACTGAATGGGTTGTAAGGTAAGGGTTCACATATAATTGAACTATTAACCACTTGCCGATCGCCTAAAGCATATTAACTGTGGCAGGTCGACTCTATTGTGCGAAATCATGTACCTGTACATTATTTAGTGCAATAGCCACTGGGGGGTGCATGTACACCTCCAGAGGCACAATTGCGCGTTGGTTGGACAAAGGGGAAGCCAATCAGCGGGTCCGGCAGACTCAATGTCCGCCGGCCACCTGCGATCGTTCCCGGGAGTTGCAGAACATCAATCTGCCTATGTAAACAAGACAAATTGCTGTTCTGATAGGGGAGAAGATGGAGAGTGATTGACAGAAATAAAAAACGCATGCTATGCAGGGCATAGAAAAAGTCATTATTTAAGGCTGCTCCCCGCAACTAATTATAACTTTCTTTAGATTCCCTATTACTCTGTGCACCCATGGAAGTGATGAGAAGATGCTCTGTTTAAGCTCCAAATCATGACTAATGCTGGCCATACACTATACGAAAAATCGGTCGTTCAGACAGCTCATTCGTTTTTCGAACAGTTAATGGGCACAAAATTGATAATTGTTGGGACGTTTTTGAGCCGAAAAAATGAAGGACAAGTTTGAAAATCTTCTGCCGAACGAACGATAAATTGAAAAGTTAATGTGTTTCCCGTCCGAAGTATATGTAAAAATATGTAAAAAAAACAAACCAATTTTTTTTTATTTATGTCCACTGAACGATTTATCGGTCATTACATGATGGCACTGTCGTTTTCGCTCACGGCCGAACGTTCGTTTTTCAAAAGTTTGTTTAGACGATTTTTGGTATAGTGTATGGCCAGCATTAGACTGGAGGTAAAAGCCTTCCTGTGTCTCCCTTTGAGACAGTGTTAGATGCTGAGTGACGAATCGCCAAGAGCTAGCGCTATCACATGGTACATAGGGGAATAAGTCAAATACCCTTTTCTACCTTGAAGTACCAGGCATGTCAAGTGGCTGTTCCAGGTTAACAGTGTTGCTTTACCCTGCATAGGCAAAAAAAAGGATCACTTTATGGCTAAAATAAAGGATAATTTAAATATCAAACTTTTGAACTATGTAACCTCCTCTCATCTTGTCTCGTTTTCTTTCTGTGTGGCAAAAGTATATTTACCCCACAGCTATAATATAAATAAATTCACTCTCAACAAAATTTGGATATATTTATTTCACAGCAAATATACACAATATAGTAGAACTAAAATAAAAAAATGTTTGTAAGTAATATAATAAATATAGTTATCAAAATACAAGAGTGTTTATTTTTATATTGAGGTGTTTGTATTGACACACTTGCTTTTGTACATACCGTATTTATAGCAACTGGTAACCAAATTACTGCTGCAATAAAAAAACATGTTGTGGTTACTAAAGGAATACTATTCCCTTTAGCCTATTTTCACAACAATTATTTAATCAGGTTCTTTGGAAACCTACCTTTTATTTCAAATACTGTAGGTGGGCATATGAAGTAAATTATTACTATTATTATTATTATTTAGCATTTATATAGTGCCAAAAGTTTGCACAGTGCTTTACAGAAAAAAAGAAGACAGAGCAGTCACAAAGCAATTCAATACAGAAGGATTACAATGACCTACTGAATTCTCTGTTTAGTTCTGTCCAATGATTGTAATTTAAATTTTCTTGGCTGTAAGACTGGTGTTTTGTTCTTTTTATATTATAGGCAAAGTTGGGTTAGTTTCTACAGTCACGTCTACTTCTGTGCAGACTGATGCCATTGTTGGTGGTGACTCCCTCCCAAAAGACGAGACCATTCCCTGCTACATTGAAGAGTTTGAGAAGGATGCTCAGGATGACATAATCATGCTTGGCAGCCTTTCACAGGAACAGGTCAGAGTTAAGCAAATATTTCAGTAATGCCATTGTTAGCATTACTTTCCATTACTTATCAGATTTGCTTGCCAGACGTGAACACATACATTATGGCCCACTGACCACTAGTATTCCTGAAAAGAATAAAACATTTACATTTTCAATTCATTCCAGATCACTGGCTCTTTGTAGACATAACAGCACATGTTGCTCAACATGTCAGCAGTATTTGAAGATTTTTTTATGTCATCTGCCCATCACATTACTGGTCTGGAATGCATTTTAATAAAACTGATAAAAGGATTTGAACTTTGGGGAAATTTACTTATGTGATTCAACAGTTTAGACATGCAACAGTCAGTTTAGCATTAGCATTCCTAGTGCTTTGACCTGGAAGGTCAAGTTGAAGGCAGAGATGTAAAGGGACATATTCTCAGTTAAAAAGTTCTAAACATCCCAATGCCATAAAGATATAAAATCGGTGTAGTTTGTAAAATCCTTTGTACACAGTAGTAGTACACTTATTTGTTTTTCCATTAAAGTAATGTGATTACCTGCTTTGGCTGTTCTGCTAACCCATGAATGTAGTACATTCTGATGCATTGAACTAGAGTGGGTATGCACGTTATGAGTCCTGACTTCTAATCAACATATTTGTTTTAGGTCAGGGCCTCAGAAACTACTGCAGAAATGAAAACCAAGCAAAGAGTACAAACAGAAATTCACAGTGTACAGTTACTAGCAGGTACCAGTCAGGAGCAGAGATGAGGTTTGAGTTTGCCCTGTCATGGGTTCACTGCTCATTCTGCATGCTCAAGTTTTGCAAACACAAGTGGACTTAGTTTTTGTTGGGCAAATTCTTTATAACTATAATTCTCTGCCTGGCCTTGGAAATCTAGTCAGCTTGCTTAGAGTGGCCAATAATGTGGGATTTGTTTTATGCCAGCCCCCTCCCCAATATACAAGGGTACATGTACACATTTGTCAATGTGTGCTGGAGTAGTTTAGAGAGAGTTGGCATTCTGTGTGGGGAGAATTAGTTGGTGTACTGTGCTATATTGTGCAAAATTATTGTTGCGTGCAATCACCATATTCTTGTGTACCCCTCCATGTTCACAGTTCAAATACCTCAAATTCCTCTTTGGGAATTGTTGTGTGTGTCAGCAATAGCAGTAGTTGCTGACTAGCCTTTGTGCTGCCTTGAATTTTTTTTATAGTTTTCTTTTTATATGTTATTTTCCCATTTATATGTATATTTTTTATTTTTGAATATGTTTAAAAAATGTGCTTGGGGCTAAGTGCTTCAGGGTTTATTATTTTGGGGAGGTATAGTTTGACATAGACAAAGTTACACTTTGTTTTCAGTACTCACTGCATACTTGTTCTGCAAAGTAGTGTGTGCCAAAACACATTTTTTTTACGCTATTGCTATAGTTACTAATACATTTGGACATTCCCCTAAATGAAATCCACAATTAATACCAGGCAGGCCTAAAGGCAGATACTCTGCATGTGGAAGTAAGGAGTGAGCATGTTCTTCAGGACAAAGTAGTGGTTGGGTAGCCTTTTATATGTCAGAGAGGCCAAGCTACACAACTACAGCACATGCAAGAGGCAATTTAGTGGCTGACAACAAAGCCCTCCTCTTCTTCCTCTCAGTGTGGTCACACTATCTACAGTGGATGCAGGGCACATCTGCCTTTTCAATCCCAGACCAAAACAAGCCAGTTGTCTGCAACTTCTGCTAACACATCCTATTCTTCTCCCTCTCCTATCCTCCTATTTTGATAATCCCGCCATAGCCTCTCCAACTGCAATACATGGTCAGCAGATTTATTTGATCATGCAATTACTGACTTGCTGTAGAAGAATGATCTTGGTCATATGCAGACATTCCTTATTTCAGATGTTGGAAGTAAGGAAGATAGCAACAGGATCACAGAGGGTGGAGATACTGTATCTGGAAGGATGCAGCAAGAGGCAGTGATGTTTCAGCAGTTACAGTCTACTGCAAAGTCTGATCCAATGATGAGGAGGGGTGATTGATAAGGTGGAAGACCATCGTTGAGTCCTCACCGATTAAAGAGAAGGAGAGCAAAACAGCAGTGAGGGGGGATTTTGTCCAGTGGCAGGGCAGCTTGCAGAGAACTGGACAGAGCAGATGTCCTAATCCATATGGTGGTACTGCTTTACAGTGCACTGCATTGTAGACTTTTTTTTACATGCGGTGTCTTAAAAAAGTATTTATACCCCTTGAAATTTTCAACATTTTGTCATGTAGCAACCAAACACGTAAATGTATTCCATTGGGACTTTATGTGATAGACCAACGCAAAGTGGCACATAATTGTGAAGTGGAAGGAAAATGATACATGTTTTTTGTATAGCAAAACATGTGTTACTGCAATACTTTTCTGTGAGAAATACTTGATTTTCTGAAAACATTTCTGGGGTGCCAACAATTTCGGCCATGACTGTATATGAGCATTTTGAATTTTTTATTTTATTTATACTAACAGTTAGTTAGAGGCGTAATAGGGTGAGTTACTACATTCCTGAAGTTGGATTTTCTTTAACCAGGTTCTGCATATGCAAATATTTATTTACATAATAACAACAATGAACATGTTATTGTGTTTTATCTGTTTAGGATTTTAAATGCCAAGAGGGTTTCTTTCAAAGTGGAAAAAAGATATTTTACAGAAGATCAAATCACTCATTTAAAAAGTAGGTAAACTTTATCTTGGGCTGCACAAAGTTTTCTATAACACAAAATAGTGCTTGTTGAGTATTGTGGGTCCTACAATAATGTTTTCATTATCACTGAAATGTCAGGAAGAATAAGCAACATTTACTTGTGATTTAAAGAAACCTATAGTGAAATAAATATGGGGGCTGCCTTTGAATGAAAAGGCTAGCTAATTTTTATTTTACTTAATTAGAGCATAGAAGGGGGAAAAACAGCAGATTAGAGGTCTGCATGTCAGAGTTCCTGATCTAGAAACTTGTTCTAGGTCAGTGCCTCTGGGGGGTAATACAGCCAAGGAGCAGCATGACAGCCAAATACTGTAAATACCATTTTTGAAGGTGTTCAGGAGAAACTAGGTAGCCTCTTACAAAGTCTGTTTTCCTCCTCCCCCCCCCCAAGACTCCTGAAGTATTGGATTCCTGTGAAACTTTGATTCATGAGATTTTAATGAAGCTTTTTTTAATAAAAAAAATCTGTTTGTTGACTGAATATCTTTAGAATACCATCTGCACCTGCAACTAAATTGTACCAGTCTTTTAACCAAATGCTTTTAATGAGCATACTCTCCAACTTTACAACTTAAGAATGAGAGACCCTTTGGAGCCCTGGTGCCCAACCTGTGGCCCTTTGGTATATAATTTGCGGTCTTTGAACCTCAGTAGTTTGTAGTGGAAACATTGATTAGGATAATATCACTCAGTACTACCAGACTCGTGTTGCCAGTTTCATATTGTCTTTTGCAGCATATCCCAAGCCAAAAATGTAGCATGTCTGCATTCTCTGACCTTCAGTTCTCTCAAGCATTAGATATATTGAACATTACGTGTGGCCCTTTGGTGGTGTCTGGGGGCCACATTTGAGGCCCTCTATAGCTCATAGGTTGGCAACCACTGCTTTAGAGAGAATCTGACCAGTGGTATGCTTAGCACATCATACCAAAAAGTGGACGTGAATTAATTCAATTAAATATCGGGCGTGGCTTAATGTATTCTGATTATAAATAATGAAAAAATCTTAGATTTAGTGCAAAATAAAGTCACCAACTGTACAAATAGTTTGCCCTGACAACCCCCCCCCCACCGTATATATATATATATATATATATATATATATATATATATATATATATATATATATATATATATATATATGCACTTTCTCTCTTTTCCCCTGCACAAACACTGTCTTATCATAAATACTACTTATCCTCTGTACACATTGCCCCCCCTTTTCGTCTGCATATATTGTACCCCATCTACAGTGCCCCCTCTGTAGAGTCCCCCAACCCATTCCCCCGACACACACGTCACCCCAGACACATTGCCCCCTTATACAATGGGGAGTTAAGAGTATTAGGAGGGAGACCTGTCATCCAACGCCAAGCCCTGCAGAACATCACTGCTGTCACCCCACTGCCAGCCCTGCAGAACATCACTCCTGTCCCTCCTCTCCAATTCTTGCAAATCATTACTTCTGACATTCCTCTCCAAACCCTGCAGAACATTACTTGTGTCTTTTCTCTCTTATCCCTAGAGAACATCACTCCTCTGCTATCCCTGCAAGACATAACACCTGTTACCCCTCTCCCAGCCCTGAAGAACATTACTCCTGTCACTCCTCTCCTATCCCTGCACAACATCACTTCTCTCACCCCTCTCTCAGCCCTGTGGGCTGACAGGAGAGATGTTCTGTTAGGCTTGGAGAGGGGAGACACAGCATTGTTAGTAAACACAGGGTCTTGCCACCAGTTTTCTGGGCCCCTCAGACCACGGAGCTCTCTTAAGCTTCCTACACATGGCTACAAAATCTCCTAGCCAGAGCTCTGCACAACCTGGCTAGCCTCTCCACCCAAAGCACAAGGTAAGAACTGAAAAAAAATTGTAGGAGTGAGAAGGCTGATTGCGGGTCAGGAATGATGTAACAGCAGATTATAGGAGTCATGACTCTCCCCTGCCCCTTGGCAACCAGACAATGCACAGGCAAAAGAAGCTTCCATACTAGGATGCACTCTCTTAAACATGGCGTCAGATGCAGTCGGTGCGTCTTCTGCTTCTGACTGGACCCATAAGTGACAGGCAGCATGAGTGCGGGATGCTGACTGTATCTGTGGGATGCTGGGATTTTTTGTTGAAAACCTGGGACAGTCCCGCAGAATCCAGGATGGATTGGAGTTATGCTATGGGCCAACACTGTATCCTGGCCTAGGGCAGCACTTTGCAGGGGGCAGCAGGGAAAGAGTCCCCATCTGCTTGTGCTACACTGTTAGTGTAGTGCCAGTCTTAAAGGGTTTGTAAAGGATTTTTTTTATCTTAATAGCTTCCTTTACCTTAATGCAGTGCTGTTTTCATGTCCTCATTGTTCGTTTTTGATCTCAAGTTGCTGTAATTCTTCTCTGATCTCCACACTTCCTGGTTGTCTGTTTCCTGATAACCACAGTACTGGGAGCTTTCTCTCTGTGGTCACTAATCAAGGAGGTGGGATTACTGTGTGTCTAAAACCCCACAGCACCAATCAGTTTTGTTTTCTAAACCATCACTGCCCTGTATTGGCTCTGTGTCTCTGTACTTTACAGAAGCAGGAAACGTGCAAAAACGAAACTAAAACTGTAGGTACATTATATGATTGATTTTTATCTATTTTTAATAATTTTTAAAAGGAATCAGTTAACTATTATGTCTCTATACCCTGTAAACAGTCATTTCCTTTACAACTCCTTTAAGGGGCTGACTGGGCAGAGAGACAAATTAGTCCAGTGCCCCCATAAAGCAGTCACACTGCTTCCGGTATGCGGGCGGCCATCATTCTGCAACTGCGGGGGGGGGAGCGATGCTTCTAATTTTGACTGTCCTATCATGCTGGACCACAAACCTTCCTCACTGTGCTACATATTTTTTGCTGCACCATTGGCATGCTTATATCTTCTTAGTCCTCTCCATAAAATTATCAGAAATCTGTGCCTAAAGTAGAACTATAGGCAACACTTTTTTTTCATTTTGGATAGAGTAAGGTAGGGTTATAGCCCCTGTCAGTTTATTTTTTACCATCCCTGTCCCATTGCAGAGATTTCCCTTAACTTCCTGCCCCATAGCCAAACAGGAAGTGAGAGTAAATCAATGCAAATTAATGGACTCCCCCCCAGGCCCTCAGAACTAGTGTCCTCACTCAAAATTTTCAGGGTGGGTCTTAAACAGCAAGGGGTGTCGCCTTGACAGGAAGGGGTGGTTCATATTTAAATTAGGGAGTGTACGAGTTTAGTCAGGCCTAGGGCAGCACAAAACCTAAATACACTACTGCTATGGGCAGGAAAAAATCAGGATCAGAATTGAAAGTGTTTTAAAGGAAAGTTTAAACTGAACTCCAGATATACAATACACACATGAAGCTTTCTATTCATTAACACATCATTAAATGTACTGCTTAAATGCAATCAGTATAACTACTTGGATTCAACTTGGTATCAGCCTCTTGCAGTCCTTTTTCAACATAGCTGGGAGAAGGAAAAGCTGTATAAGGAGCCAGTAAGCTGTGCCTCAGTGCTCATGTTCTAACAATTTTCATGCAGATAGAAGGAGAGAGCAGATTAACAGAGAGATAAGCTCTTAAGTATGCTGCTTCTCTTTTTATGATTCAGTCACAGGCTAAGGAAGGGACGAGACCTTTAGGGGGGCATTTAACATAGTTCTACAATTGATACTATGGGTAAACTTTAATTGTCAGCATTTAGAGCATTTCATATATCTTTTTGAGAAGATTTACTTAGAACTTTGCTGTTTGGTACCATGCTTCTCCTCTGTTTACTGATCACTTTTTAGTAAAAGAAAGCCAATTGCCTTGTAAAACCAAAAGGCAAATGCATTTCATTTGTGCGCAGTATGATTTTTTTTTTTCTGTGACTGATGCAGAGCAGAAAGCCAGTTTTTCAACGCAGCAAATGCCCACAAAGAAGAAATTATAGCCAAGCTTGGCAACATCTCCAAAGTGAATAATGAATCAAATGGAGCAGCAGGTCTTTGCTGGAAGGTGAGATCCTACATGAATGTTCTGTTGTTGATTTTAAAGACCTGATCAATTCTATCGATCTATCCCTAGTGTAGATGTTTTTGGTATTTATTTTTTCCCTCTAGTTCGTTATTCTGTGAAGTTAGCGATTTCATTCAATTGTATTTGCTTTTCAACCCAAATTATAACAATACTTAAGTAGCCTGTCTGATATTATTAGTTGTGAATCATTTGGGCATGGCTACAGTCCTTCAGAAGAGTTTGTCAGGGCTGGCCAAAGAATTTCTTTCTGCAGGACAAGAGGCAGCTGTGCCACCATGTAAATGAGACAGGATTGGTATGTGATGAATGCTCTATTTTCTTTTTTTCTCCTCATCTGACACTTGCTTTGAGGAAGGTTGTAAATGTAAGAGAGATTGTGGTTTAATTCCTTAGACTGGCGTTTGTGCCCCCCAGTCACTATTCGATTATCTTCTAAATTGCTGTGTTTCGGAGAGATAAAGAGTTTTTATGGCTTGCTCACTTGAAGCGACCAGGCAAACCAGGAAAGGGATAACTAGCTGGGCATACACAGTCATTTCAATAGAAAATTACAAATTCTTTGTTTGCATGACATTTTCAAAATTACTGTTGCTAAGGAATCTAAAATTTAAAATGTCACACTTGGCATGCTGAGCTTAGAAAATATATTTCTATATAAAATTCATAAATGCTTTCTAAACTGGAATGTTACTAATAACCAAGGCTGCTTGCATAAATGATTGTGCCTTAAGGTTTCCACAATATAATATATATTTTGTAAATGATTAGAGTTAAAAATGTTTACTGCCTTTATGATCAAAGGTATGTGCACACAAGGAAACATATGTACACCCCTCACATTTTTGTAAATATTTTATTATATCTTTTCACGTGACAACACTGAAGAAATGACACTTTGCTACAATGTAAAGTAGTGAGTGTACAGCTTGTATAACAGTGTAAATTTGCTGTCTCCTCAAAATAACTCAACAAACAGCCATTAACCTCCCTGGCAGTATGATTATTTCAGAAAAAAGGTGCTGAAAGCGGTACCATTATTTGCAAGGAAATTTGGCGTTTTATACTGTAGGCCTGTAATTCTTAGGAATAACTCACTTAAATCTGACCAAACAAGAGTCTAGTAGGCATCCCGGGTATGACATTTTTTTAAAAAACAAAATGATAAATGATAATATAATAAATAATTATAAATAATTATAACAAATAATAATATAATTATAATAAAAAATATTCAATAATGTAATCAACTCAACATCACTGAAATTTGCTCAGTTGCAGAATTGTCGCTGTCATTACTTTTTTTTTTTTTTTACGAATTTCCCCACAAATTGCTATCGCACAATTCTGCAAGTGATTATAATTTATTATCGCTGTTTTCTAGCTGCTCTAAAACCATTTTTGACATAAAGGGACACTTTTGGTTGCTATGGACAATCTACAATTTGCAGGCAGAAAGAACAGTTTTTATTATATAAAAGTACATGTAGGGCACTGGGCAGACCACTAGGGACAAGGGGGGTGTGTATTTTTTACATACAGTACTGTAATCTATAAGATTACAGTATACTGTATGTATTGTGTTTGTTTACCTTTTTGAATTTGGCGCCGTTCTCCGCCCCCGTGCGTCGTAACGTCGCAGGGAACGGAGATCGGCGGCACACAGAGGCACTGTGTGAATCGAGCAAGGTCCCGCTCGCTCACACAGCGCGGTGGCATCGCTGGATCCAGGGACAAGGTAAGAAAACAATGCCTGTGGATTCAGCGAGGCGAGCCCGAGTCTGACTCGGGGTTACCGATCGTAGCCAACAAATCTCACACCGAATCAGACTCGGGAATACCGCCAGGGGGGTTAATGTCTAAACCACTGGGAACAAAAGTGAGTACACCCCTAAGTAAAAATTTTCAAATTGGGCCCAATTAGCCATTTCCCCTCCCCGGTGTCATGTGAATCGTTAGTGTCACAAGATCACAGGTGTGGATGGAGAGCAGGTGTGTTAAATTTGGTGTTATCGCTTTGACTCTTATACTGTTCATTGGAAGTTCAACGTATTATCTTATTGCTAAGAACTCTCTGAGGATCTAAAAAAAAAAGAATTGTTGTTCTACATAAATATGGCCTAGGCTATAAGAAGATTGCCCAGACCCTGAAACTGGGCTGCAGCAAGGTGGCCAAGACCATACAGCGGTTAAACAGGACAGGTTACACTCAGAAAAGGCCTCCCCATGGTTGATCAAAGAAGTTGAGTGCACCTGCTCAGCATCATATTCATAGTTTGTCTTTGGGATATAGACGTATGAGTTCTGCCTGCATTGCTGCAGAGGTTGAAAGGGTGGGGGTGAGCCTGTCAGTGCTCAGACCATAGGCCGTACAATGCATCATATTGGTTGGATGGCTGTCGTCCCAGAAAGAAACCTCTTCTAAAGGGTTATGCACAAGAAAGCGCACAAACAGTTTTCTTAAGACAAGCAGACTAAATACATGGATTGCTGGAACCATGTCCTGTGGTCTGATAAGACCAAGATAAACTTATTTGGTTCAGATGGTGTCAAGTATGTGTGATGTCAACCATGTGAGGAGTACAAAGACAAGTGTGTCTTGCCTACAGACAAGCATGGTGGTGGGAGTGTCATTGTCTGGGGCTGCATGAGTGCTGTAAAGGGGATGCATGAGTGTTCATTAAGGGAACCATGAATTCAAACATGTACTGTGACATACTGAAGTAGAGCATGACCCCCTCCCTTCGGGGACTGGGCCACAGAGCATGAGGGCAGTATTCCAACATGATGCCAACCCCAAACACACCTCCAAAACTACCACTGCCTTGCTAAAGAAGCTGAGGGTAAAGGTGATGGACTGGCCAAGCATGTATCCTCTCCAGACCTAAACCCTATTGAGCATCTGTGGGGCATCCTCAAATGGAAGGTGGAGGAGCCCAAGGTCTCTAACATCCACCAGCTCCATGATGTCATCATGAAGAAGTGGAAGAGGACTCCAGTGGGAACTTGTGAATCGTCGGTGAACTCCATGCCCAAGAGGGTTAGAGCAGTGCTGGAAAAAAAATGGTGGCCACACAAAATATTGACTCTTTGGGTCCAATTTGGACATTTTCACTTAGGGGTGTACTCACTTTTGTTGCCAGCAGTTTAGACATAAATGGCTGAGTGTTGAGTTATTTTGAGGGGACAACAAATTTACACTGTTATACCAGCTGTACACTTACTACTTTACATTATAGCAAAGTGTCATTTCTTCAGTGTTGTCACATGAAAAGATATAATAAAATATTTATCAAAATGTGAGGGATGTACTCATATTTTTGAGATACTATATATATATATATATATATATATATATATATATATATATATATATATATATATATATATACACAGTTGTGCTCAAGTTTACATACCCTGGCAGAATTTATGATTTCTTGGCCATTTTTCAGAGAATATGAATGATAACACAAAAACATTTTTTCACACATAGTGTTTATTATCAATCAACTGTGTTTACTCTTTTTAAATCATTATGGCAACAGAAACTACCCAAATGACCCTAATCAAAAGTGTACATACCCTGGTGATTTTGGCATGATAACATGCACACAAGTCGACACAAAGGGGTTTGAATGGCTATTAAAGGCAACCATCCTCACCTGTGATCTGTTTGCTTGTAATTAGTGTGTGTGTATAAAAGGTTAATGAGTTTCTGGACTCCTGACAGACCCTTGCATATTTCATCCAGAGCTGCACTGATGCTTCTGGACTCTGAGTCATGGGGAAAGCAACATAATTGTCAAAGGATCTGCAGGAAAATGTAGTTGAACTGTATAAAACAGGAAAGGGATATAAAAAGATATCCAAGGAATTGAGAATGCCAATCAGCAGTGTTCAAACTCTAATCAAGAAGTGGAAAATGAGGGGTTCTGTTGAAACTAAAATACGGTGAGGTAGACCAACTAAAATTTCAGCCACAGCTGCCAGGAAAATTGTTTAGAATGCTAAGAAAAATCCATAAATAACTTCAGGTGAAATACAGGACTCTCTGAAAACATGTGGTGTGGCTGTTTCAAGATGCACAATAAAGAGGCCGGAAGAAAGACATTACTACACAAATACCACAAAGTATCCCACTTACAATACGACAAACAGCAAAGAGACTAGCCTCAAACCTTCTGGCACAAAGTAATTTGGAGTGATGAGACCAAAATTTTGCTTTTTCGCCACAACCATAAACTATACATTTGGAAAGGAGTCAACAAGGCCTATGATGAAAGGTACTCCATTCCTACTGTGAAATATGGTGGTGGATAGCTGATGTTTTGGGGGTGTGTGAGCTACAAAGCCACAGGAAATTTGGTCAAAGTTGGTGGCAAGATAAATGCAGTATGTTATCAAAAAAGAATGGAGGAATATTTGCATTCATCAGCCAAGAAGCTGCGCATGGGATGTACTTGGACATTCCAACATGACAATGATCCAAAACACAAGGCTAAGCCGACCTGTCATTGGCTACAGCAGAATAAATTGAAGGTTCTGGAGTGGCCATCTCAGTCTCCTGACCTCAATATCATTGAGCCACTGGGGAGATCTCAAACATGCAGTTCATGCAAGACAGTCCAAGAATTTACAGGAACTGGAGGCTTTTTGCCAAGAGGAATGGGCAGCTTTACCATCTGAGAAGCTAAAGAGCCTCATCCACAAATGCCACAAAAGATTTCAAGCTGTTATTTATGTTAAAGGGGGCAATACATGGTATTAAGAAATGGGGTATGTAAACTTTTGATTGGGGTAATTTGGGTAGTTTCTGTAGCCATCATGATTTAAAAAGAGTAAATACAGTTGATTGATAATAAATGGCTTCAGCCAAACACTAACCATGAGTGAAAGAAAGGTTTTTGTGTTATCATTCATATTCTCTGAAAAATTGCCAAGAAATCAAAAATTCTGCCAGGGTATGTAAACTTATGAGAACAACTGTATATATATTATACACACCAATCAATAACATTGATTATCTTGTTACACGCTGTCCAAGATTTGTTGAAAGCAGAAAAAGAGAACATCATGTCCTGGGATGACAATACTAACTTATTTCACTGTATCTAAGAGCATAATACCGTCTCCTCTCCTCATCTCTATAACATGGAAGGGGGGTAATTCTGTAGTAAATACTGTAGAGGTGAAGAGAGCAAAACGAATAACATTTCTTTAGATTTCAGTATGGCACAGCCATAGTTCACAGGAAATTAAAGTTCACTGGATTTTTAGCAGGATTATTTGGCTTTTTTTGCCGCTTAGCAAACAGATATAAAAAAAAAGCTTCTAATGTATAGTCAAACAACTAGGAAATAAGTTCATTTTATTTTATTTTAAAGTGTTTATAAAGTATTTACAACACATTTCTGGTGGTGAAACTACCTGCATCTAAATGAAGAAAGAATTTTCTTGATTTAGGCAAATGATTTGGTAACAACACAGGCTACAAATTCAGGTAAGTGCTACTATCATCACCACTTTAGGAACCTATCACTGGTTCTCAGATTAGGAAACTGATCTTAATTAAGACCAGCTCTGAGCTGGAGTACAGAGGTATTCCAGTACTTAAGAGTAGGGTGAGTGGGTTTGGAAGCTTCTTGAACAGTATTGTATCCGTGGCCCCATTCGGCTGTCAGCTAAGTGATTCCCCAACAGAAAGCTAAATGAAAACAGTACTGGAATACTGGTGATGTCATTATCCAAATACAGCAATGTCCATATTTGGGAAAAGAATCAACAGTCTTAATGAATTCCCCTGGTTTGTGTAGTGTTTTAATGATTTTTTTTAAATACTCACACATAAGAGATACATTTGGAGTAAATTATCAATATTTTAAAAATGCTGATTGGATTGTATACAGAGTTTGTAGCTACATATGTAAATGGTAAAGCAATATTTGCCAATTACACAATGAAGTTCTGCTTGGTTGTGCTTTAGTATTCTATGGGGTCTACTAAAGGAGTAGAGAATGTTAACCAAGCTTAGTAAAAATGCATAGCCCTGTATGCTTCAGCCATGTGAAACAAAAACACGTTCTCCTCATTCATTAAGCAAAGATAAATGAACATTTACTTTACAAAGTGAACATGCTCTGCTTTTTAGTAAATCAACCCCAATCAGCTGACTTGTTGAAAACAGTTCAGTTCACCCCCTCTGAGACCAATCTCTCATTTCAACAGCTGTTGAGTGGTTAGACAGAATGTTTGTAGTAACTAATCAGTGGCTAATCTGCAAATCTCTTCATTGAATATATAGTAACGCATCTATGGAAGAGTTAGCATGTGAAAATGTAAAAGTTATATTAAATTTTACTTTGTGTTAAACACTGTAATAATTACTCTAAACTTGTACTCACTGAAATATGTTATAATTCCCTTTAGGCTTAGCCTAGGTTTACACATATGCAATCTCAGACATCGCATGCGATTCGCACCCGCAGTGACTTTCTTTCCCCCTGCACTGAAATTGGATCGCATGGGTGTTCTCACCTATGGGATCTGATTCCTGTGCAAGTTCACAGTTCGCACTGCGATCTATGAACCGATCTGGAGGAGTCATTAACATTGTATTGACACCAGCAATGGTTCAAAGAGGGCAGTGTGAACTGCCTGTGGGAGAGATGAGATGCAGGAATCAGCGCTGTAATCACACTGATTCCTGTATCGCACAAGTGTAAACCTAGGTTAAAGTTAATAAAATTTAATTATAATCTAGCACATAAAGAAACATAAGTAAAGGCGCTTGGGTCATGACAACATGGTGAAATTACCTCTGTATTTCCCAAGCACAGTTTTAGCTCCCTTGTTAAACTAAAAACTGCTTATTTCTTTCAGGGGGGCTGGTCCGACAGACCCCAGCCCATACAGCCTATACAGATACTCTTGAAATGCCTACGTGGAGTTAAAGATAAGATACCCAAGGGTCATTATGTTGTGAAAACATCTCTTCTGAGTCGACCTGGAGGACATGCTCTTCAGTGGTCCAAAGTTAAGGATCATCTATGGGCTGAAACAACTTTGCCAGTTTACCACAAGGGTCAATTCCATGATGTGGAGATCACTGTACATCATGCTGTACATACAGTAAGTTTTTACTTTAATTTCTATTTTTTTAAATCAATAAAAATTTGATTTTCATGTCCATTATAACATCATCCCAGTACTGAAAAAAATACTGATTGCAGTTTGTATTTGTACGGCATGAGTTTAAAGTTTCTCATACATATTTCATCATTTATGAAGTACTGCCCATTATTGTAACACCAAGATATATTTTTAGCACTTCTTTGCACTACAGTAATTTGTGATTCTTTATTAAATCTGCCTATTGACTTCTGCAGAGGATTTTTCAAGTGGTCACAATCTGACTATTCCAAAAACCTAATGAGTTCATGTCAATAAATGATTCAAAGGTGAGAATCGGAAAACAAAACAATGGTGTTGCATGCTGAGACAAGAATACAATTACAATCAAGAAAAAAAATGTCAATCACTAATTTCTTATGCTCCATTTGCAGGACACAGCATATTTGAGTACCTCAACCTATTCTGTTTAAGAAAATTCCAGAAGGCTGTCATCTTGTGTCTATAAATACCTTACCTCTGACAAAACATGATTATTGAAATCACAATTTTAGCATAGATTTTAAATTTTTCAATAGGAATAAGCTTAAGGTTTGGGCTGAACATAAGTTCAGACTGAACGTTGGCTGTTCAGGTGTTTGAAAGAATGTTAAAACATTTACCCACGGAGATCATTACTATAGCTATTATACAAGAAGACATCTTCCCCCTGTCAATGGTTAAGGATGTCGGTGGGTGCAGGCACAGAGGTAGTGATGTCCCCCAGCCTCATCCACTTGCATTGCCAGGAATGGCATGTCAAGCTCATGCTACCGACCCCACAAAAAATCAAAACAAAATAAAAAGGAGAAATAAATCTAGACAAATTCTTGCAGTTCATTGATGGACATGGGATTCAAGGTCAATTATAGTTAAAGTGAGTCGCTGCCCCATCTATAACTGGCCTATACAGCATTGGAGGGCAACACATGACAAAAAACAACCAAGGAAAAATTCAAGGAAAATTCCAAGCTCTTCTTACCGACCAGCTGTGACCAACCAAATTAACCATATTTTTCCTTGGCTGTTTCTTGTCATTTGTTGCGCTCCAATGCTCCTTGCTGTACATTTATAGATAGTGGCAGCGGCTCACTTTTTGTATGCTTTGTATATAGGTCAGATAACAAACTGACACCTTTGTAGCCATGTAGCAATGTGCTGGGTGTTCAGTGTGTCCCTATACCTTTAAAGAGAGCGGGTTTCCTCCAGCCCATCTGCCCTTAATCTATCCCATCAGAATGCATGTGCTTCTACTGTGGAGCCTTTTATAAGTTAGAGGTAATAACTACAGATACCAGGGTGCCTTGCCGGGGGCCTGTAGCTTACAAATGTATTTGTAAATGTGTGCAGACTAATCCCCTCTTTTAAATGCATACTTTTAGACAGGCTAATTTGGTCGGTAAGTAGAGCTTAGAATTTTTCCTTGGTTGTTTTTTGTCAATTATAGTTATTATACTGCCACCTACTAGCAAACAAATAAGTGACCAGCCTGGCATAACTTTTCCGACTCCCAGCATGCCTAAGTTTTGTAGAAAAGCAACACTAGAAGCAAGATCCTAGACACAAAGTGTATGATACCTGTGTCCCTAATGAACTCCAAGAAATTAATTTCATAGTAAATATAAATATAATTTTGCTTCTCGTCCATTGAGGAATGTGGGATTCAGAAAAATTTAGCATGTCCAAAAGCAGTAAGAAAACACTACCCTGCCCAAACAACAACAACAACAACAGAACTGGAGTTGCCTAAAGCTCAAAGAACCACTTGAAGGATCTTAAACACAGCACTAGCATCAGATGAGGTCTAAACATCCTCCTAGTAGAACTTAGAGAACAGACAACCAGGTATCAGCCTTGCAAATCTGTGAAACAGTTGCCTGGTGCTGAAAAGCCAAAAAGCACTCAAAGCCCTGATGCCTTGTCAGGGACGGGAGGAGCCCAATCCTCCATGGATTATGATCTGTATAAGCCATCTAGACATGGTTGAGCCAGAAGCTGATTGCTGATTACAGGGACTATAAGGGATGACAAAGAGAGAGATAGTCTTATTAATAATTAAAAAAATAAATAAAAGTGTGCACCAGCCCATAAGAAGACAAAGTTGCACACACAAATAAAAGAAAATTGCAATATGAGAAAAAAATGCTCTATTGTCTAAAACCTCAAACTCATATGTCAAAAAACAAATGAGAAATTATGGGAAAAAAATGATAATTAAAGTGCTGACAAAACCAAGCGTGTATGTGTATCATTCAAATAAAGACATCACAAATATAATAAATATAATGTGGTAACAAATCAAGTCAGAAATCTGATAATTAAAGCAGTATTAATTCTAAAATCAAACAGTTATTATGTTGCAGCTTACCAATTCTTTTTTTTTTATTATTGAACAATCAGAGTTGCTTTAGTAAAGGAATACAAAAAATAGAACTTACAGAAGGCAAACTGTACACAACCAAGTTGACATACAATCAACACATACGTTGCAATTGTACATGAAAAAGAACATACTAAATACTGTAGATATACAGTACATGACCAGCAATTTTATGGGGGGGAACCCACCTTATCACAATTCCATTTGTACCAACTATAAAGTTCTTAAGATCCCAGGGAGAAGCTGGGGGTCAGGGGGAAGGGAGCAAGATATACAGTATTCAAGTAAGTGGTAACATAACACAACAGAACACTTAATGAAAAGGAAAAATAGATAAAATAGGAGCTCCCTACTACTGTGAGGTCCACGACTGCCACATCTTTTCAAATTTACAGCCACGACTGATATATGTTAATTCATAAAGAGCCAATGCAGCTTCAATCATAGTCTCCCAGGATGATAGAGTAGGTGGAGCAGAGGAGGATCACCTTGTTAGCATAGAATAACAGATAGGAGATAAATCATTTACTATGATGGAACCTCTGAGCGTCATCAGGGATCCCAAGTAGAGCCAGTTCTGGAGACAAAGGAATTGATAGGTCAAGCCTAAATTTGATAAGCTCAAAGACAGTATACAAAAATGCTTCTATCTTAGGGCACTCCCAAAAATTGGGAAAATAGGTACCCATCTGAGTCTGGCAACAAGGACAGTAAGCGCTCCTGTCAGGGTACATTTAGTGCATTCTCACTGGGGCATAATAAACACAATGTAAAAATGTTGTTTGTATTAATTCATCCCGTGAGGAAATTACCAGTTTCGGCAATGCTCAAGACAGTCCTCCCAATCTTCTCTATCCAGGGAGGGAATATCCATCTGCCATTGATCCTACAATCTCTCAATTTTTGGGGACTCAGTAATAAGCAGAGTCCTATACAATGCAGAGAGTGGTTTTGTAGACCCTCTTGCGAAAGCAATTCCTCCACAGGGTCCAGCTGGATAAGAGGCTGAGCGGGGAACTGTAATTGAACATATGGAAAGTACATCCAACCCGACAAATTAAATACCTGAGCAAGTTGAGAAAAATCCAGCAACGTGCCTGTAGGCATAATATCTCATAGCATTTTAATCATATAACATGCCCACAGTTGGGGGTTAGGAATCAACTGAAAATTATCTACATTGGGGTTTCCCCAGAAATGTTGGACAGGTGACCAACACGCGTCTTGGCAAAACCGACGTCTTGCTGCCGTCCAAACCTGCAGTGTCGTTTTAGTCGGAGTGCAGCAACATATGCAAATGACACTGCAGCCCTATATACTAGATTCTGGAGATCAGACAAGGAACCCAAGTAGGCAGCCTCCACACAGACCACAGCATTAGATCGGAGCCCACCAGAACATCATTACCAGAACTGTCATCCAATAGTATACCTGGAAGTTGGGTAGTTTCACTTTTTGGGGCTTTGTCATAATTTGTAACCACATGATATTTATTATATTTGCAAAGTCTTTATTTGAATAATAAAGTACACAGCTTTTTTTTTGTGTCATTATATGTTATCTTATGATATTTATTACATTTATGATGTCTTTTTTTTTTAATGATACACATACACACATGGTTGTGTCAGCACTTTAATTTTAATATCTTTTACCATAATTCAACATCTGTTTAGATGCTTTTCTCATATTGTTATAGTCTTTCTAATAGAAGCAGTGGCTGCTTGGTAAACGCCTACCACACAAACTATGTCCAGACAATAAAGGAAATGTCCTTCTGGATATATTGATATTGATACATTTATATTGATATATAGATACTGTAATATATATATATATATATATATATATATATATAAAATTATATATTCAAAGTGTGAGAGCGCTGAAAGCTGAAAATTGGTCTGGGAGGAAAGGTGCATAAGTTCCTGGTATTGAAGTGGTTAAAAATGCGCCTAAAGCCATACTATTAATTTTTGTTAAGGTGTGTTAGACATGTTCAGGCATGTCAAATGTTTGGGCGTTCATTTATTTCATTGGCCAGAATATTAATTTATTCTGACCATTGAAATTAATGAATGCTCAAGCACTAAACTTGCCTAGCATTTAGGCAAGTTTAGCGTGTTTACATGAGTTGGGGCACACCAGACGTATTTTTGCACCCAAATGCATTTTTCTTGAATGTGATTTTGCTGCGTTCAGTTTTCTGCCCATAAACTCTCTTGCCTCTAAACTCCTTCTGGCTAATATAACACCTGTAAAACATATGCTGGGGGTAGTATTATTTAGGGAGACACAATAAAAATGATTTAAAACTTTTATGTTTATTGCTTTTCATCTGAAGTCAGTAAATCATTCAAGTGGACAACTCTTTTGACAAAAAACAATAAATATTGTCCATGATCCCAATAACTCTAAGGCCCTGTACACACGAGAGGATATCCGTTGGAAACGGTCCGCCAGACCGTTTCCAGCGGACATTTCTGCTCCGGATTTTGATCTGATGGCTGTACACACCATCAGATCAAAATCCCTGTGGAAAACATACGCGGTGACGTGGCTGCGCCGTCGCCGCGACGATGACGCGGCGACGTGCCTGACCCTGGAAGGTAAATACTTCCACGCATGCGTCGAATCACTTCGACGCATGCGAGGGATGGGGATCGCTTGGACTTATCCGGTGAGTCTGTACAGATGACCGGATCAGTCCGACGGACAGGTTTCCAGCGGATAGATTTCTTAGCATGCTAAGAAATATTTATCCGCTTGAAAACCGTCGGCTGGAGAAATGTCCACCGAAAAATGTCCGCTAGACCGTACACACGACCGGATTTGTCTGCTGGAACTGATCCGCGGATAAATCCCAACGCACAGATCCGGTCGTGTGTACGGGGCCTCACAGTCATACACATGTAGACAAATTAAAAAAATGAAAGTTCTGTTTGGCTGATCCTCTGTCCCAGTACACCATAGCTGCATAGGTCCAAATGGGAGACAATGGGGTTGATTTACTAAAGGAAAATAGAATGTGCACTTTGCAAAGTGAAGTTGCCCTCTGTAAGTGCAGTTGCTCCAGAGCTTAGTAAATGAGGCAAGGCTTCACTTTGCAAGGAGTAGCCAATCATGTGCAAGGAAAATAAAAAAAAAGCCTTATTGCTTGCACATGATTGGATAATGGAAGTAAGTAGAGCTTCTGCTCATTTACTAAGCTCTGGAGCAACTGCACTTACAGAATGCAACTGCACTTGGCAAAGTGCACAGCCTATTTGTCTTTAGTAAATCAACCCCAATGTATAGTTCTACATTTAAACCAGAAGGAGCTACACTTTAGAGAAGGGATCTCAAACCAGCGGCCCTCCAGCTATTGCAAAACTACAAGTCCCATGAGGTTTTGCAAGGCTGACAGTTACAAGCTCGACTCCCACAGGCAGAGGCATGATGGGACTTGGAGTTTCACAACAGCTGGAGGGCCACCAGTTTGAGACAAACGCATTAATGCTGTGATTTCACAGCATGGGGCAGGTTATTGGCCAGACTGTGCTTCCAGTGTAGAAAAGTGAGGTCAAGGATCTAGATGTCCTTTTTGGCAGAGGTAAAGGAATGTGAAGAGTGACTAAATAAAATTACAAATCTCTTTCTGCAGGTAAAGCATTTAGCTGCTGGCCTACAGTTATGCTTTAAGTTTTTTTGCAGACAGTAAGTGAGAAAAGTCTACCAAGGCTAAAGATGCTGCATTTAGTAATGTACTCTATGTAAATCATGCCTGATGTCTATTATTTATTATAAAATGGGCACCACACATTTGTAATAATATAAATGATGTGCAAATTCTGTGAAAAATTTAGTGCCCCTTTGTGCAGTTTTAGGAACACTTGTCATGCATGCAGCTATTTTATCTCAGAGTTTAAAATTTAGTATTCTTTTAAAATTAATGTGATTCAACTTTTTTGCTTGAAGGTAGAAAAAAAATGCTTGATTTTTATTTTTTATTTAAGGTCTCTTTAATACTTCAGAAGGTAAAACCTTCTAGAATGGACCAGTTCTAAAATGTATGGAGAATGGGATTCATATGCTTGTCACTATTAGTCATGCCCACAGTTCCTTTCCAAGAAGTGCTTTCTGCAAACTACATATATCAGAAATTGATTAACATGACCTGAGGTATTCATTTTTAAAAGATGATGAGACCACTACTTCCTAAGAGGTTATTTTCTGTATGTCAGCATCCATCTGAGAATGGAAATGATTTTAATAAGTGCCAAATACATGGTGTTTCTACAGGAAACTAGAGCAGAAACTTTGCAGAGAATGTAGCTCAAGGAAAAAAACTGTGAAAGTATTTTTTTTTTTCAAGTGCAAAGTTGTAGCAAATAGCAATAGCACAAGAAATGAATGCAACAAAGAGGTGTACATTTACAAACTGACCTACATTATAATATATAAACACCAAATACATGTTTACTGATATCTTTTTTTTTTTGCAATTAAAAATCATTTGTCCATAAGACATATTTTTAAAATATTTTATCTTAAAAAAAAAAAAAAAAATCTTGCAAGATTTATGAGTGGTGCAAAACACAGTGATGGGGAAGGCCAGTAACCAAAAAGTAATCAGATTTCATTTTCAGCAGTCTAAAGATGTCAGCATAGCCGACAGCTAACTGGTTGACATTGTTTTTTTTTTTTAACTTTGCATATTGCTATTTTAATAATATATAAGCCTAGGAATATGTTTGTATAGGCATCAAGATTGCACCAGAATTACTAGATTTTAGTACTGAATGTCTCAACAGGACATGACCATACTTTATTTTCCCTCCTTACATTGCAACTCTAGCCAAATTATTATTTCTGTCTGATGCATCGCTATGGAGATTTCTCTTGCTTCTTTTTTTAGTAACAGTGTATGTAAATCTCCAATATGGGCACAGACAACAGTAAACAAGTGACAGCAGTTTGAGTGTTACTTTTATAAAAACTGTCTTATTACTTTCTAGGGTTAGTTTCCCAAAACTGGAAAGTGCATAATCTGATGCAGCTTTGCAAAGAAACAAATCAGCTTCAATTTTTTTTTTTTTTTTTTTTTTGTCAAAGCTTAATTGAACAATCTGAAATTAGAAGCTGATTAGCTACCATGCAAAAGCTGCACCAGATTTCGTACTCTCCTAGTAAATCAAGCCCTCTAGGAGGTTTTCCTTCAATTCCTGTGCTGGTACCAAGCTGTACTAGATATAGACAGCAGTAAAACCTGACAGAGGTTCAAAACCTCTGTATTACTCTTGAAGAATTATTAGACTTTATGCTCCACTTGAGCAGGTACCGCTGTAAAGTCATAGGGCCAGATCCACAAAAGGGATACGACAGGGTAACTGCTGTTACGCCGTCGTATCCCTGTTCCTAACTATGGAACTGATCCACAGAATCAGTTTTCAATAGTTAGGCAGAAGATCCGGAATGTGTAAGGGACTTACACTGCCGGATCTTAGGATGCAGTACCGCATCCGCCGCTGGGGGCGTTTCGTGTCGAAATGCCGCCTCGGGTATGCAAATTAGCATTTACGGAGACCCACGAAGCTTTTCAGCTTCGTTTTTTCTCCGTAAGTTTTAGTTTGCAAACGCAAAATTAGGGCTGCTTTTACAAAGTGTAAACTGTTTACACCTTGTAAAAACAGACCTTTCTGTCCAGCGACGCGTTTTGTTTTTTGATTTTTTTTCGCGCCGTATCTTTTTTTTTTCCCGACGCAACTTTATTGACCCGTCGCAATCCACAAAGCTCGGCGTAACGTAATTTCGTGCTATGCACATCGGGAAAATGACGTCACGAGCATGCGCAGTACGGCCGGCGCGGGAGCGCGCCTAATTTAAATGGGAATCGCCCCCATGAAAATAGGAACGCCTTGCGCCGGCGGAATTTAAGTTACACAGCCCAAAATTTCTAGGTAAGTGCTTTGTGGATCGGGCACTTAGGTAGAAATTTTAAGGCAGTGTAACTTAAATGGAAAAAATTAAGTTACACCGGATCTTTGTGGATTACCCCCATTGTTCTGTACAAAGGGAAATTAAATTGTAAACAAGTGAAGTGAAGCTGTTAATTACAGTGACCAACCAGATCCTTTACTGTATTTTCTATTTATTAAATAATCTATATAGCGCCACAACCATTTTTGTAACCAACCCAGAACAATTATGCATCTCTCACAGAATCTGATGCAGCTGTGCACAGTAACCAATCAGCTTTGAGGCCTCGTACACACGACCGAGGAACTCGAAGGGCGAAACAGATAATTTTCCCCGTCGAGTTCCTTGTTAGGCTGTCGAGGAACTCGACAAGGCAAGTTTCTCCATTCCCGTCGAGGAAAAGGAAGACATGCTCTCTTTTTGGCTCGACAGGATCCTCGACAGTATCCTGGTCGAAAAATGTACACACAACCAGTTTCCTCGGCAAAAAAAAAAAAAAACAGCAAGTTTCTTGCTGGTTTTTGCCGAGAAACTCGGTCGTGTGTACGAGGCCTGAGGTTTTTTTGTCAAAGCTTAATTGAACAAGCTGGAGCTATAAGCTGATTGGTTACTATGCACATATGCACTAGCTTCTGTTTTAGTAAATCTCCCCCATATGTATATTTTGAATAACTATGGATATGCAAACTACTGTTAATCACTGTTTATTGTAATACAATTTTCTTTCTAAAGCATACCAAAATATTTTGATATGAACCTTCCATTCTAGCCATTGCCATTATGTCATTGGTATGTGCCCTGTGTTAAAATTTCCCTAAGTTGCGTAACCAAAAATACTTACCTTTAATTAAAATATACTTTGCAACTAATTTGTGTATAATGCTTCTAGTCTTTCTTCTAGTAGTTATAGAAAAATATGTCTGGTTTACATGAAATCTGATACAGTTAATGGTTTAAGAGAGGCCCCTACAGGGCTGTGGTCCCTTTTTAACAGATGCTTCTGTTTTAGTCTTTATCAGTGTAAAGCACATGCATATATATTCAAAATGCATGTAATTTATTGTACAGCTTCATTATAAGAAAGACCATGTCTTTGTTCCTCCATTTTGTTTCAGATGTATGTTGAAAAACACACACATGCAAAAACCAAAGAAATATATATAAGCTGCAGAAATACTATGACACAAATAAAGGAAAATGATTACATTTTTAGAATGAATAAGCTTTTTGCACTTATATGTATTATTTATATATACCTACAATAATTAGTTCCTGATGTCCCAGAGAAACACTGTATCTTGAAAGTAAATTCTCATTTTTAAAATTATTACTAAATGGAAGGGCAGGCAAAGCCATTTTAGAAGTTTGAGATATAAAGCATGATAAAAATTGAGTGATTGTCACAAGTAATGTTGGGACCTATGACAGAAACGCTTTTTGAATTTCCTTTGATGTGTGTGGCTCTCCTCTTTAATAATTTTCCAGCTGGGTAGATTTGAAAGGAGCCCTCAGCTTGCATTAATTACTGAATACAGCTTTCCTGTTTACATTTTTTATAGCTGCTGCCCACTGAAAAAAAAATAAAGTCTGGAATGACTTTGCTCCTTGAACTGTACCTACTTCATGGAAAAGATACATACATAGATCGAGCA